>NW_027514434.1:0-620000 GCF_048772815.1 Callospermophilus lateralis
AGACACATCCCTTCATCCTGACCAGGGTGTTTGACATGGAAGATGACTTTTGCTCTCTCAGGTCCTTCATAGATGACTATATCTTCTCCAGGGTTCATTTCTACATGGATCTTTGAAGTTCTCAGCAGGTGGAAGATCCCCTACATTCCTGTCTTATAAGACCAACTCTGTCCCTGCTTTTCATTAAATTTAGATTGAGGGAACAGTGTATTCTTAGGGTTAATAAAATGTTTGAATTGGGTTAGGAATCATTCTGCGGGATGAATAATGGTATTGGGAACCTGCGATATTTATAAAAATATAGAGGTTAAATATATGAATAAAAACAGAAATCTAGGTAATTTTGAAGCCTAGAGGGCATTGGGCCCTTGATTGGGATACTTAACTTTGATTTACATTGTGTACAGATGTCTCAGAAAAATAGATATATAATGGCATAGAACCTTGTACCTTGGATGATTGAATGTCGAAGAGAACATCCAGTCAAAAACGGATAGTCGGTAGGATTAGGTAGATAGTAGGTTTAGGAAGAAGTGTCAATATAGGATTTGGAATATATGTTCTATCGCAATAGTGTTTTGGTTAGAGAGTGAAAGTAAACATAACTTCATGTGAAGGGTCAGTCACAATGACGAACTGGGGAAAATATGTAGGAAACCACATATCAATAGAGACATAATGAAATCAGGCAAAGTATAAAGTGAGTGATATGATTAGGCATTTTCAACAGGGTAGAGTTTGAATATATAATCTCTGGAAGAAACAAATATGTAGTCACCAACAGGATTGATAATTGAGAGGATTAGGCAACATGGACAGGAATGTTTTTAGTAATCCATGTTCACTTTCCATTCAGACTCCGGTACAATCATAAGTGTGACATTTACTTTTTGTGTCCCGAATATTACTGTGATAAAATGTGTATGTAGATCTGGTGACATGAGTATTTCTTACACCATTTCTGGCAGTAATATTTAGAAGACATATACATAAGTATTGGTTGTACAAAGAGGTGTGCCCTGTGTCTATGAATATAGAGATAATGCATGAATTGACCACACTGTGAATAAATAATATAGCTGATTCCACTTTAAATAATGGATGGAATTGATATCTGAAAATATTTAAGATATCTTATATTGATATAAAATCATTCATTCCAACCAGTTATACATCTATTGTTAATATTAGTGTTATTGTTTATCATGAACGGTGTCTGAGTTTCGCTTCAAAAATGATTATGAAAATTGAAAATAATGTGTTTTGTAAAGAAGTCTCATGAAAAGACCAGTCAAGAAACATGGATGAATACATGTGTTCTGAAGAAGGAATTGATTGAAAGTGAAACAAATGCCTATAAATTTGCGAAACTGTGGATGAAAAATATATCCTATGATGTGCATAAACTGAAGAAATCATAATGTACCAGTGTTGAATAAAAATGAACGTCAAAACACACAGCATGTCCCATTGGAATCTACTCGCATTGATGTTAAACTGGGTCAGTTACTGTAGAAATATTAGGATTTGTATGCAACATTCACTGAAGTTAGTTTTCACTAGTAGGAAAAAATATGTATTTCAGGTGGATGAATATTTCTGAGAATAATCATGTGAAAATTTGATTATAAATCCACATACATGAAGATGAATGAATTTAGGAAGTGTGTAATAAGACACATATATTTCATATTTTGAAAAATCTGGAGACTGTATATATATATATATATATATATATATATATATATATATATATATATATACACACAGACATTAAAAAGTAGCAATATATATGCCAATCGAAATTCACCATGAAATATAAATCATCCACAGATGCAAAAATATTCATTTTACTGAACATGGATTTATGTATAATGTTGTTCATCTAGGAAGCTCACCCATAGGTTTAATTTTCTGTTCCAACAGTGTTTAGGAACTGTGATGTCTTCTCGCAATTTGTATCTGCCAAGTAAGCCACCTCACAAGATTGTACGAGTGGTACCAGGTAGGATTCTGTATGTGCATATAAAAATACATGTGCTGAATATGCTACGGAGAAAGGGAGACACGAATTCATACATTTGTTTACTTTAAAAACACATGGAGAACTCTTTCAATAAAAAAATTAACTAGTTTATACCTTCTACCCAATATAATGCAAAAGACAATTCCAACTACACACCATGCCTTCTCTGAACTGCTTGTATTTCTATTCCGTTTGGGTTATTTTACTCCACCATATTAGGATTAGTAGTCAGAGTCTAATAGGGTATATGTTAGTGTCAGGGATTTAGTATTCTGAATGGAAAATTGGAAAATGAATCCAATGTGTATGCAAATATGTGCTACACAAAATTTTTCCCACTCTCATCCAGAACAATGCCTTGACAATACTTTCACCCCAAGTAAGACACAATTAGGGAAAAAGAGTTAGGAATTCTGAGAATACAAATCTGGAATGGAATATGATCAGTAGTTCACAAACTTGGAGGTGGTAGAGGAGTTTCCAAAAGTAAGGGACAGGGTCAAAACTCTCCATATAACAAGATGCCTTTACAAATAAGGGTCTGCTGGCTGCATCCTGTCAGTCACAAGGCATTTGGAAGCCAATGGCAGATCGAAATGGCCCCAGCGCATATTTTGTGTCACACACCTGCCCAACATTGCTCTAGGCCCACTGCTCAGCAGGCTCCAACTTACTGGCATATCTGATCTACACCATTTTCATGAAACCCAGTCAATCAAGGCACCGTCTGGTATACTCATGATCAGCAACAGGACATCCAAAGTTTCTCCAGTGCCACCTGGTCATGGGAATTTCAAAAATTTCATGGTATTTATCTAGCCATTTTTCAAGGATGAAGTTGGAGGCACTATGGGTTTCAATTAATTCAGGAACCATTAAATGGTGAGGAAGCTCATTTCAATGAATGCTCTGAAGAACTCTCACAGGCAAGTCTTCCCAAAGAGTGGCCAAAAGGTCACATGAAGCCAGACCCATTGAGGTCTACAATGTGAGTTCCATGTGTGTTTTGACTCTCAACTATGGCTGCCAAGTCTTTAAAAATAAAATCATGTTATATCCTGGCTGAGATTCCCAGTGCTCTGTGGAAATCCACACTGGCCTTAGATCTCAGTTTCCAAGGGTCACTCTCATGCGTGGCCTAATAAAATCCCGACAAAATTTATGGCAATACTGCTCTGAGGTCAGTTCCAGAACTCAGTCTCTAATGGGAGTCACACCAGAGTTCAAGCCCAGGTGGACCCAGTCATCTCTTCCAACCACGATACAAATGTCCACAATTAAAACCAAAACACTCCCACATGGCCCTCATCTTCTTCCATATAGACACTAATCATTACCTCTGGTAGCAGGTTTCCATGAGGGGCGCAGCCCACAACAGTGTCCAAAATAAGCTCCCTTTTTCCCTCATTTTCCTAAAGTCTGTGTGGCCTAGACACCCTTCCTGTTAACCAAGAGTGATCAAACAGGCATTCCGTTAATGCTGCTTTGCTTCTCCAATTTGAGGCCAAATTACTGTGCGGTTTAGATTCTTTATGTGAACTGGAATCATGAGAAAACCCATGCACCTATAGGCTAGCCTCTACAGGGCTTTAAATATCTCATTTGACCCAAAGTATCACTATTCTCACTTAATGGAGGTCAGGAACTTTACATAGGAAGGCGAGAGACTTCATCTACAATATCTGCTCTTTTAGCCATTTTTGTATTGGATGCACACATGAGATATTTCTTTGGATCCATCTAGTGCTGAGAATCTAAGCCACAGCCTCACACAGTGCCAAGAGGCTGATTCAGACACATCCCTTTCCAAAGCAATTAAGCACAGAGCCACAGGTGATGCCCATTCATTTCAATTTGAGAACTCTTTTCTTCAGGCTTCACAAAGGGGAGGCCTGAGGCAGAGACCTTCCTGACATTCAGGGCAATAAAACAATACGTAAGCAAAAGGCACAAAGCAGGCTTTCTCCACTGAGACTTTACTGGTCATACTGATATCTGAGTTTTCTAAGAAGCTCGTCATTCCCTTCAGGTATCCAGTACATGTCCATGTCACAGAGCTTGGAGGTGGTACATATCTTGGGCACAAAAGCATGAGCGTATTCTTTAGAGAGGCCAGAATTCAGGAAGAAAACAGGAACTTTGGAGGATAGCAGATGTTGCCCATCCATAAGTCAAGTAGCAGTCCATTCATAAATTGGGCAGTATGAAGGCTGGCAAGCTTTCTACTAGACAGGACACATCCATTGATGCATTCTATCTTCTTATGTCTACAACCACGAACACCGTTTTATATACAGACATAAAAACACTCGCCTTGTCAAAGTACTTACCAGAAAGAGTTCACTCAATCCAAACAAACCGCCTTTGATACCTATTCTCAGAACAAGTGAAAACCACAAACCTACACCTACACCCATAAAGGCACCTCCTTTCCCTAAGTAATTCTGAGACTATTTGGAGTGTCCTCTGACTAGTGGGCCACAGTATGTTCCCTTTAAATGGCATGTTCTCTCTCAGATCTGTCCTCCTTAGCCAACTCTGTAAAGTTGTCAGGAGCCAGCATTGAGCAACTACCTTTTTCTCAGGAAAGGCCCCTCTTCAGTGCTCTCTTGGCATTTTGCCATCCTCACATCAGTAGGTACCAAGAAAGACTGACTCTGTCTTTGGTAAATCCAAACAAGTGAGACCACTGGGACTGGGACTGGGACTGGCTCTGTGTGCCTGGCTTCCTGGATCCCAAGTTCAGATAGTTCCATCAACAAGGAAGTGAGGTGAGGTCAATTCCTTCAGGAACTGAATGAGGTCACTGCCTTGGCAACCACTTTGTCCTAACATTTGCTTCCAAGGGTCCCATGAGATGCAGGCTGCCCCTACTACCTGTGACAGTTTCACAAGTTAGAATGGTATATCAACCATAGGCACCCGGGAACAACTCTCTAAACAGGCCTGGTTTGGTCCATCTTCTCTACATTAAAATTTGAGAGCCTGATTCATACACAACCCTTCATACTGACCAGGTTGTTTTCCATGGAAGATGACTTTTGCTCTCTCAGGTCCTTCATAGCTGCCTACATCTTCTCCAGTGATCATATCTGCATGGATCTTTGAGGTTCTCAGCAGATGAACAATCCCCTACATTCCTGTATTGTAATACCAACTCTGTGCCTGCTCTTCTGTAAAGTTAGATTGAGGGAAGAGTGTATGGTTATGTTTAATAACATGTTTGATATGGGTTAGGAATTATTCTGCTGGATGAATAATGGTATTGGGAACCTGAGATATTTATAAGAATATAGAGTTGGAATATTGTAATGGTCGGGCAGGCATAGGAGGAAGAGACCACCAAGAGACTGTCTCATGCAACAACAAAGGGTTTATTGAGGGTCCAGCATGCTGGGGCTCAGAGCTCACTTGAATAGAGCAGAGAGTCCTGAGAACAGCTTAAACAGAGCTTATATACTTTCCTTGGAGAGGGCAGGGAGGGAAATTTATTGATGCGTCAGGGAGAGTGGGCAGTTTGCTTTCAACGGGATGATGGAGTACATTCTGCAGTTTGGCAGTTGGGGACAGCACATTCTGGGAACAAGATTAGCAAACAGTTCTCAAGATTTCAACAGTGTTTTATTAAGCATACAGAAAAATAGGAAGTGACAAGTACCTATTTTATTAACTTTTTATTCCCCAATTCTTCTTCTGGTTACTTTTAATCATGAAAGTGATCATTGAAGGGTGTCACATTTTATGTCTCCTAGTGGGGTATATTGTTGTCTGATTACCATAAGTTTAAATTGTCCAATTTGAGCTTCGAGAAAGGAAACTACATGGTTGAGCCAACAGGGTCCTACAGTTAGCAATAATATGAGGATTATTAATGGACAGGCCTGGGCTTATGAAAGCATAGTTAACCAGAGGGACTGTGTGAACCAAGACTCAAACCACCCTTTTTGGGCCTCTCTCTCTCGTTGACACTCTTAAAGGCATTTTCTTAATATACTCATAGGTTCTTATACAACTCCAGTATGGTCGGCATAAAACCAACCTTCTTCCCTCAATGCAGCACAAAGTCCTCCTTCTCTCATGAAGAGAAGGTTTAACCCTCGCCTGTTCTGTAAAACAACTTCAGAGAGAGAGGTTAAACATTCCTGTAAAGCTGTGATGGAGGTTTTATTATCTTTAATTTTTGGTCTATTGCTGCTTCTAATTGGGTCATTTGTTGTGTCCCATGGACTAGGGTTCCTGTGCTCACTCCTGCAGCAACTCCTATTCCTAATAGGATGGCTAAAGTGAGAGATACAGGTTCCCGGTGGAAACAGGTTGTATGCCCTCCGATTTGATCTTTAAATGAACATGCATCATCCTAGAACACTCTGGGAAACATCTGCACCATTACATAATTAATCACATCTGTTGACCATTTCATGAAAACATAAACAATGTTTAAGTATATAGAATTATACTGTTGTAGGTACGGAAAAGGAAAGGAATCTAAGATAGCACCGAAGACAGGGAAACAGCCCTATTTGGTTGCAAACGGATTTAGAGGGTATTGCTTCTGTTGTAATCAATTAATCTTCTGAACCCCAAGTTTAGGTAGTTTCAGAATTTGTACCCAACATGTAAGGGAAGGGGCTCAGAAGTTCACAGTCTGCAGAAGTTCACAAAAAGCAGTTTTTGTTTCTGTTATTTTTTCCTCTGTTCTCGGCAAGTTAACTTCTCAAGGACACTTGGGACAGGGAGAGCTTTTTTTTTTCTCTTTTTTTTCTCCCTGCCAGCTGTTACCATGGAGCCTAGTTGGTAACTTCTTTACTTAGAATTGTAGCCATCTCTGAGAATCCCCAGCTCAAGGCCAGAGGCCTTGTTCACTTATTTTGTGAAAAACTCGTAAGGGGGTGTCTAGCTTAGGAGTGCTGATTTTTCCAGCCACTGGCCAAGTAGAACAGGGCGACATGAAAACACGGAGTTTATCTACATTGAATTCTTTTATAGGGACTCTTTTGCTGAAAGTCCTAAAGTCAGCAATGGTGAAGACTTCTGGAGAAGGTCATATAAGACTTTTCTGTGGGCCTGGTGAAGAGGGGCAAGACGTGGAAAGCAAGGCTGAGAGCAGCTCCGTTTATCTGAGAATTAGGAAGGAGAGATGTAAAAGAATATTGGGAAAGGGGTTTGTGATTTTCCTGGCAACAAAAACTTGAGCAGTAGAACAGGTAGAGCAGAGGGGACGACAGGAGTGAGTATCCCAAAAAGCCTGTGAGGGACTTTAAATTCTTAGTCACCTGTTTTCAGTGATGACAAGGCAACTTTAAAGGTCACTTTCATTACATCTTGGATAGTGGTCTGAGGGATCTCCTCAGCTGGTTTGAGCTTTGGGTTAGCTGGTAAGAGGACCTGATGGGACCTGCTCTGGGCACTTACTGGAGAAAAGAGGACTGAGTGGGTGGAGGGGTACCTCAGTACCTGATACCTCAGCAAGGGCGCAATTGTCTGAGAACCGGCCGAGGTTTGGTTTTTTGATCTAGTAAATGGAGGGGAGAAATCAGGTTGCTCAGGTGGGAGTGAAAGCAGAGAGTCTGGAGCAGAAGGCTGAGGTTTAGGATCTATTGGAGAAGCATAGTTCAGGACGTGAGTGAAGGAGGGAAAAGGTCTTCACATAGGGGAATCTCCTTCCACCCTTTTGATCACTTGTAGAAGTTAAAAATGTCATGCATAATTTGAGGATCTAGAGAGCCTTCTGGGGTCCATCAGTTTTGGTTGTCTAATTGGTAATATGGCCAATGCTGTGTACTGAATTTGATGGGGAGTTTGGGTTCCACCAGGCAGTCCCTGTATGCTAACATCCCCATGACTTACAGAAGAAGTTGGCTTTTTCCCCTCACAGCCGTGGCTCTTTGTGGCTTTGATAGTCTGCCATGCAAACATAGTAATCTGGGCTAGCCAACCTGCATCTTGCTCGTGTGTCCCTACATCCATAATGTTTGTTTCCATTATCGATGATACAGAAGGTATTTAATAGAATTTTAGTGGGATCCACTTTATCAGATATATCCCAATAGGAAAAACCTATAGCCAGCTGACAAATGTCTGGGTGGAGAGATGGCCACCAGGTCCCTATGGGGGCTGTAAGCGAGATAGACCATACTTCTTCTCTAGTAGGATTTGTGATCAGCCATCGCTAATGAACTACCTGATGAGGTTTAGGACTACTGGTGGCCAAGGGGAGAGTCTATAGCCTTATTCATATGGTGAATACACAATTTGAAAGGGTTACTAGTCATTTCCAGTTTCCAGCAAGAGTCTGGACAGAGCGCAGGCTTGAGATGAGAGGCATGGATCCAGGAATTGATTCCGTATACATTTACTGATGTAGGTGTTATAAGTAGTACCTGGTATGTTCCTTTCCATCGGGGTTCCAGGAATGAAACCTGATGTCTTCTTATGTAGATGAAGTCTCTTACATTATATTGAAGTGGAGTCCCCTTGTCCCCAGTTTGGTAGGCCGTGGCCAGCTGTTTGAACAGATATCAATGAGTTCTTTCAAGAGCTTTAAGTCTGTCAAGCTAGGGGGTGTGGAAGGGATCCTTAGGTCTTAGAGTTGGGGTTAGGTCCCTTACTGGAGGAAGGGCACCATAGAGAATTTCACAGGTGGTGAGGTTACACAAAGAAACAGAGGGAGTATTTCTTGCATGAAACAGTGGATAAGGCAGGAGCATAGTCCAATCTTTTATGCAGGTCTCTAAGAGTAATTTCGTAAAGGTCTATTTAATGGTTCTATTTATTTTTTTCTACCTGTCCTGAGTTCTGGGGTCTATAAGCATAATGTAACTACCAATTAATAACCAGGGTACTGGTTAACCTATTCTCAGAACATGAGACAAAAAAAGAATCCCACACCAACACCCACAAAGGCACCTGCTTCCCCCAAGTACATCTGTGACTATCTGGAGTATTCTCTGACTGGTGGGTCATACTATGTTCCCCAAAAATAGCCTGTCTTGTCTCAGATCTGGTCTTCGTGGCCAACTCTGCGAAGATTTCAGGAGCCAGCATGAGCCACTACCTGCTTTCTCAGGAAAGGCCCCTCTTCAGAGCTCTTCTGGCATTTGGCCATCCCCACATCAGTAGGTACCATGAAAGACTGACTCTGTCCCTGGTAAATCCAAAGAAGTGAGCCCACTAGGAGTAGGACTGGGACTGGCAATGGGTGCCTGGCTTCCTGGATCCCAAGTTCAGAGAGTTCCAACACCAAGGAAGTGACCTGAGGTCACTTCCTTCAGAAACTGAAAGAGGTCACTCCCTTGGCAACCACTTTGTCCTAACAGTTGCTTCCTATGGTCTCTTGAGATGGAGGATGCCCCTACTTCCTGTGACACTTTCACAAGTTAGAATGGTATATAAACCATAGGCACTCAGGAATAGCTCTCCACACAGGCCTGGTTTGATCCATCTTCTCTACATTAATAAGAGAGAGGCTGATTCAGATACACTCCTTTATCCTGACCAGGTTGTTTGCCATGGAAGATGACTTTTGCTCTCTCAAGTCCTTCATAGCTGCCTACATCTTCTCCAGGAATGATTTCTGCATGGACCTTTGAGTTTCTAAGCAGGTGGAAGATCCCCTACATTCCTGTATTGTAAGACCAACACTGTCCCCGCTCTTCTGTAAAGTTAGATTGAGGGAACAGTGTATGTTAGGTTTAATAACATGTTCAATTTGGGTTAGGAATCATTCTTCGGGATGAATAATAGTACTGGGAAACTCTCTCAGATCTGGTCTCCTTGGCCAACTCAGTGAAGTTTTCAGGAACCAGTGGTGAGACACTGCCTGCTTTCTCATGAACTGGCCCTCTTCAGAGCTCTCCTGGCATTTGGCCATCCTCACATCAGTAGGTACCAAGAAAGTCTGACTCTGTCCTTGGTAAATACAAACATGTGAGCCCACTGGGATTGGGACTGGGACTGACTCTGGGTGCCTGGCTTCTTGGATCCCCAGTTCAGAGAGTTCCATCACCAAAGAAGTGAGGTAGGTCACTTCATTCAGAAACTGAATGAGGTCACTGCCTTGGCAAACACTTTGTCCTAAAAGTTGTTTCCTAGGTTCCCATGAGATGGAGCCTGCCCCTACTTACTGTGACACTTCAAGCTAAGAATTGTATATCAAAAATCGGCACCCGGGAACAGCTCTCCACACATGCCTGATTTGGTCCAACTACTCTACATTAAGAAGAGAGAGGCTGATTCAGACACATCCCTTCATTTTGACCTGGTTGTTTTCCATGGAAAATGAATTTTTCTCTCTCAGGTCCTCCATAGCTGTCAACATCTTCTCCAGGGATCATTTCTGTAAGGACCTTTGAGGTTCTCAGCAGGTGGAAGATCCCCTACATTCCTGTATTGTAAGACAAACTGTGTCCTTACTCTTTTGTAAAGTTAGATTGATGGAAGAGTGTATGGTTAGGATTAATAACATATTCGATTTGAGTTAGGAATCATTCTGCAGGATGAATAATGGTATTGGGAATCTGCGATATTTACAAGAATAAATAGGTGAAATGTAAGTATGAAAACAGAAATCTAGGTAAGATTTGAAGCCCAGAAGGGAATTGGGCCTTTGATTGTGACACTTAGCTTTGAATTATGTTCTGCACAGATGTCTCAGATAAATCGATATAAAATGGCATAGGACCTTGTACCTTGGATGATTGAATGTCGAAGAGAATATCCAGTCAAAAGGGGACAGTAGGTGGATTAGGAAGATAGTAAGTAAGTTTAGAAAAAAGAATGAGTATAGGAATTGGACCAAAAGTTCTTTAGCAACAGGGTTTCGGTTAGTGAGTGAATGTCAATGTCAGCACATGTGAAGAATGAGTCACAATGATGAACTGGGGAAAATATGTAGGAAAGCAGATATCTATAGAGACATTATGAAATCAGACAAAGTATAAAGTGAGTGATAGTATTAGATATTTTCAACAGGGTTAAATTTGAATATATAATCTTAGGAAGAAACAAATATGTAATCATTAATAGGATTGACATTTGAGAGCATTAGCCAAATTGGACATGGATTTTTTTAGTAATCCATGTTTACATTCCATTTAGTCTTTGGTACAATCATAAGTGTGAACTTTGCATTTTGTGTCCAGAATATTACTGTGATAAAATGTTTATGTACATCAGTTGACAGAGTATTTCTTCCACCATTTCTGGGAGCAATATTTTGAAGACATATAAATTAATATTGGGGGTACAAAGAGGTGTACCCTGTGTCTATGTATGCAGAGATAATGCATGAAGAGACCATACTGTGAATAAATAATATAACTGATTACACTTTAAATAATCGATTGAATTTATATCTGAAAATATGCAGAAAATCTTATATTGATATACAATCATTAATTCCAACCAATTATACATATAATGGTAATATTACTTTAATGGTTTATCAAGACGGGTGTGTGAGATTTGCTTCAAAGCGATAATGGAAATTGAAAATAATGTGTTTGGAAAGAAGTCTCATGAAACGAGCAGTCAAGAAACATTAAGGAATACATGTGTTCTGAATCAGGAAGTGATTGAAAGTGAAACAAATGCCTATCAATTTGATAAATTGTGGATGAAATATTTATCCTATGATGTGCATTAACTGAAGAAATAGTAATGTACCAGAGTTGAATAAAAATGAACGTCAAAATACACTTCATGTCCCATAGGAATCTATACGCATTGATGTTAAACTGGGTGAGTTACTGTAGAAATATTAGGATTTGTGTGCACCATTCACTGAAGTTTGTTTTCAGTACTAGGAAACAAATATGTATTTCAGGTGGATGAATATTTCTGATAATAATCTTGTGAAAAGTTGATCATAAATCCACATATATGAATATGAATGAATTTAGGGAGTGTATAATAAGACACATATATTTCATATTTTGAAAAATCTGGAGAGTATATATATATATATATATAAAACACACACACACACAGACATTAAAATGTAGCAATATATATGGCAATCTAAATTAATCATGAAATATATATCATCCACAGATCCAAAAATATTCATTTTACTGAACATGGGTTTATGTATAATGTTGTTCAACTAGGAAGCTCACCCATAGGTTGAATTTTCAGTTCCAACAGCGTTTAGAATGAGTGATCTATTCTCACAAATTGTATCTGCCAATTCATCCACCTCACAAGAATGTACGTGTGGTACCAGGTAGGATTTGATATGTGCATATAAAAATACATGTGCTGAATAGGCTACAGAGAAAGGGAGACAGGAATTCAAATATTTGTTAACTTTCAAACACATGGAGAACTATTTAAATTGAAAATTTGCTAGATTTATAACTCCTACACTACATAATGCAAAAGGCAAGTCCAACTATGCACCATGCCTCCTCTGAACTGCTTGTATTTCTATTTTGTTGGGGTAATTTATCTCCATCATATTTGCATTAGTAGTCAGAGTCCAGTAGGGTAGGTTTTAGTGTCAGGGATTAAGTATTTCGAATGAAAAATTAGATAATGAATCCAATGTGTATGCAAAAAATCTTCCCATTCTCATCCAGAACAATGCCTTGACATTACATTCGCCCCAAGTAATACACAATTAGAGGAGAAGAGTTAGAAAATCTGTGAATACATATCTGGAATGGAAAATGCTCAGGAGTTCACAAGCTTGGATGTGGAAGGGGAGTTTCCAAAAGTAAGGGACAGGGTTGATAGACCCAACCTGATCATTTATTAAAATTGGGAGCCCACTTGCCAGAAAGCCATGAAAAGATAATTTTGGATTTATTATAAATTACTGCAAATTCTGAACCTGCTTGGAATGTTTGCCCATGCCTTAAACTCACCCATGCCTGGCTCTCTGACCAGATTGCAGCCTTCTCTGAAACTTTAGTGACACCTCATAAATATTTTCTTTCCCTGGCCAGACAACGAGTCTCTGAGGCTCTAATGGTCCTCATAATTTCTGATGTTGGGGTGAGCTTAAAAAAAAATGTAAACTACCGTTAGTGTGATGCTTGTTAAAGTTCTGTTATCTGTAACCCCCTTTTTGTGCATCTTTCTGGGCTATATAGCTGGGCTATAGGAAAGGTGGGTTTGCTGTCTTGCTCCCGCCATTTTGGGAGGGAGAGGTAGCCTTTCCCTTTGAAATAATTAGCTTGCCTTAATTTGATTTTACTAGGAGTCAGTGGTCTTTACATGCGTTCCTGGTCTAATATTTTGGAGTTCCCCAGTGAGATGACCCTGCCGGACAAGATCACAAGACCAGACTGCTGTAAATTCTGAAGTTGGCCTTCCTTCCAGGGCTCCAAGCTTGAGAGCAACTCTAGGGTTTGTGCAACTTGAGATGGTCCAAGGCCTTGGAGTTAGCCTTCAGTTCAGGGAGCACTGCAGTGAACCACCGCATTAAATCTATTAGCAAGCACCTGGTGGAGGAGGCATCCATAGGTAATTGGTGCCTTTATAACATCTGATATCCGGTTAAGGGAGATCTCTTCTGATGACAGAGAGGTGGACTGAGGAGGCTCACATATACTCCTGTCTGGGACAGTAACAAGAATCATTCTGTCATCTGTTCTGTTCTCTAGGGAATTCATCTGGAAGGGTAGAGAGGTGCCAACGGGCACGCATGCGCTCCTACGGGGAGCTTTAGGAAGACATTGCATTGCTCCTCTGTTTTCCTGTTTCGGCGCCGGATTTCTGTTTTTTTTTTTTTTTTTTTTTTTTTGTTTTGTTCTGTGTTCTATATGTTTTTTGTTTGTTTGTTTTTATGCATTTTGTTGTGTGATTTCTGTGGTGAAAACTTAAGGATATCGGACATGAAAATAAAGCAAGTAAGCCTGACACCGTTTGGACTGAGTTTAAAGGAACTGCATTGAACTTTACACCCGTTTGTTAAGCAGTATGATAGAAGCCCCTAGCTGGCTGCCTGGAGCACACTCACTGCAGAGGGCAGTGCCTGCGGGGGACCTAAGAACTGAGTATCTCCCAGGTTAATAAGTGAAACTCCTTTAAAATCCCTTGTCCCTCCAGATAAAGAGAGTCACAACCTTTTGGCAGAGTCCCTGTGTTTATCTTTGTTAGCAAAGCAATAAACCTTCGTTTTTCTTTTTCTCAAAACCCTGTCCTCATTTTTGAATTGGCATTAATTGGCTTCAAGTTCAGGAACCCAACTTTAAGTTACAAATTTTGATAACCCACCCGCACCCTGGAACTTTTTGAGAGCTGACTACAGAAATGTTAGGAGATGGAGCATGCTTGTGGTGGAACTGAAACAGAGGAGCAAATCCTGTAAGTAAAAGGAGGGACTGAGGGACTCCCAGCAGCTGCTGAAGCCTTATTTTTTCAGAGAATTCCCTAGGTCTTTCCCTGCAATTTAACGATAATGCCACCTCTGTCATCTTAAAAAAGAGGGAAAAAAAGGGGACACTAAATGCAGGAAAGTCACTATGGAGACCCTTGATTTTACATTTCAGGATGCTCCTCTGTGAAAACATCTGGTCCCCTTGTGGGGACATCTGTGGTGCAACTGGTGTAGGAGATTTTTCTCTTATCTGCTCTGTTTTAAAGGCTTCTGTCTGTCAGTCATAGTCTGGAGCTCCTTTCTGTCTGTCGTGTGTCTTTGTTTCTGGCACTTTAAGACATGTGCAATAATGTGTTGATATTATATATTGTTTCTTGGGAATGATTTTACCTGAATGTGTGTCTAAATGATGATGTTTTATTGTAACAATCTGGTAGCTTATTGGGTTTTTGAAGCATTGCAGAATCTTGCCGTTAAAAGTCAGATTGAGATAATTGTTTAGTTTATGATTTCAGATAATTCATGCCAGAGAACTTAAATACTTAGGATGGAAAACTAAAGAACTCTACTTCCAAGTTGGCAAGAAATTTTCCAATCATTCAGTCTTTTTTTTTCACCAATTTTTAATTGGGTAGCCTGGGAAAATGTCACTGTGTGTACCAGTGCATTAATTTGGACAAGGATAGTAAATCATAGTATGGTATCTGTTGACAACACAAGATGTAAAGATATAAAATTTTGTAAATTTTGTCTTAAGCTTGTATCAAAATTTTCAACATCCTATCTGGAAAATTATGGTTAAAATGCGTTAGGCCTGAGGTGTCTGCTCAGAATAGCAGTTTTTTCCTGCTCCTTCCAGACCTCAGCCAGGACTTAGATTGAAATGCAAATGAAAGACGCCTGCAAGATCAGTAGGAGACTGATATGAGGCTTAAGGAAAAAAAAAGTAAATAGTATGGTATTTACTAATTACTGGTCAGTTATTTTTTCTAGGACTCTTATTTTTTTCCTTAGATCCTTTAATTTTTCTAACTCATAATTTTGATCCTACAGACCTAGGTTAATGTTTTTCTGATCAGTTCTATCTTTGACCAACTGTGGAGTTTTTAAAACATGGCAATGGAGATTTCACCTGCTAAAAGCTACAAGGCCTTTACTATTATTATGTGTGCACACTTTTGTTATTTGTTGTATGTCTATATATATATATATATATATTCTTAATCATATATATGATACAGAAATTAACATATATAAGGAGCGCTCATAATAAAAAAAGCACTCATAAAAACAAATTTTAAGGGATGCCCTCTCTCACCACTTCGGTTCAACATAGTTCTCGAATCACCGGCCAGAGCAATTAGACAGACGAAAAAAATTAAAGGCATAAAAATAGGAAAAGAACTCAAATTATCACTATTTGCAGATGACATGATTCTATACCTAGCAGACCCAAAAGGGTCTACAAAGAAACTACTAGAGCTAATAAATGAATTCAGCAAAGTGGCAGGATATAATATCAACACACATAAATCAAAGACATTCCTGTATATGAGCCACAAATCCTCTGAAATGGAAATGAGGACAACCACCCCATTCACAATATCCTCAAATAAAATAAAATACTTGGGAATCAACCTAACAAAAGAGGTGAAAGACTTATACAATGAAAACTACAGAAACCTAAAGAGAGAAATATAAGAAGATCTTAGAAGATGGAAAAATATACCCTGTTCATGGATAGGTAGAACTAACATCATCAAAATGGCGATATTACCAAAAGTTCTCTATAGGTTTAATGCAATGCCAATCAAAATCCCAACGGCATTTCTTGTAGAAATAGAGAAAGCAATCATGAAATTCATATGGAAAAATAAAAGACCCAGAATAGCAAAAACAATGCTAAGCAGGAAGTGTGAATCAGGCGGGATAGCTATACCAGACTTCAAACTATACTATAGAGCAATAGTAACAAAAACAGCAGGGTACTGGTACCAAAACAGGTGGGTGGACCAATGGTACAGAATAGAGGACACAGAAACCAATCCACAAAACTACAACTATCTTATATTCGATAAAGGGGCTAAAAGCATGCAATTGAAGAAGGATAGCATCTTCAACAAATGGTGTTGGGAAAACTGGAAATCCATATGCAACAAAATGAAACTGAATCCCTTTCTCTTGCCATGCACAAAAGTTAACTCAAAGTGGATCAAGGAACTTGATATCAAATCAGAGACATGGCGTCTGATAGAAGAAAAAGTTGGCTATGATCTACATACTGTGGGGTTGGGCTCCAAATTCCTCAATAGGACACCCATAGCACAAGTGTTAATAACTAGAATCAACAAATGGGACTTACTCAAACTAAAAAGTTTTTTCTCAGCAAAAGAAAGAATAAGAGAGGTAAATAGGGATCCTACATCCTGGGAACAAATCTTTACTCCTCACACTTCACACAGAGCCCTAATATCCAGAATATACAAAGAACTCAAAAAATTAGACAATAAGATAACAAATAACCCAATCAACAAATGGGCCAAGGGCCTGAATAGAAATTTCTCAGAGGAGGACATACAATCAATCAACAAGTATATGAAAAAATGCTCACCATCTCTAGCAGTCAGAGAAATGCAAATCAAAACCACCCTAAGATACCATCTCACTCCAGTAAGATTAGCAGCCATTAGGAAGTCAAACAACAACAAGTGCTGGCGAGGATGTTGGGAAAAGGGTACTCTTGTACATTGCTGGTGGGACTGCAAATTGGTGCGGCCAATTTGGAAAGCAGTATGGAGATTTCTTGGAAAGCTGGGAATAAAACCACCATTTGATCCAGCTATTCCCCTACTCGGTCTATTCCCTAAAGACCTAAAAAGAGCACACTACAGGGACACTGCTACATCCATGTTCATAGTAGCACAATTCACAATAGCAAGACTGTGGAAGCAAAACCTAGATGCCATTCAATAGACGAATGGATAAAAAATATGTGGCATTTTTACACAATGGAGTATTACTCTGCATTAAGAAATGACAAAATCATAGAATTTGGAGAGAAATGGATGGCATTAGAGCAGATTATGCTAAGTGAAGCTAGCCAATCCCTCAAAAACAAATGGCAAATGTCTTCTTTGATATAAGGAGAGTAACTAAGAACAGAGTAGGGAAGAAGAGCATGAGAAGAAGATTAACATTAAACAGGGATGAGAGGTGGGTGGGAAAGGGAGAGAGAAGGGAAATTTCCTGTAAATGGAAGTAGACCCTCAGGGGTATACAAAATTACATACAAGAGGAAGTGAGGGGAAAGGAGGAAAAATATGAGGGGGGAGAAATGAATTACAGTAGAGGGGGTAGAGAGAGAAGAGGGGAGGGGATGGGGGAGTGGGGATAGTAGAGGATAGGAAAGGCACCAGAATACAACAGACACCAGAATGGCAATATGTAAATCAATGGTTGTGCAACTGATGTGATTCTGCAATCTGTATATGGGGTAAAAACGGGAGTTCATATCCCACTTGAATCAAGTGTGAAATATAATATATCAAGAACTATGTAATGTTTTGAACAACCTACAATAAAAATTAATTTAAAAAAAGTGGATCCAAAGATCTTTAATTCACGTGATTAAAATTGTTCAATTTAAATTGGATAAACAGATAAAAATAAATGTTTTTAAATTTAAGCTTACAAGTTTTTATAGGTGTTCAAAAATCTAATAAAATATTAATATCTACAAAATGTCTAAAATGCCTTGATTCTAGGACTTTTCCTTCAACAAAAAAATGGTTTACACTCTTCAATACATTTGTCTAATATTTTAATAAATAAGTAAAGTAAATTTGATGTGGAATTTCTCATTCTTGAGTACATTTGTTAGATACCCGATTGATTTACTAAGGTCTGTATCAGATTGTAAAAATCAGTCATGTGTTAAAGAGACAAAAATTTCTGAAAACATAAGTTTACCCATAACATTGTGTTTATTAAGTTTTATTTTTTCTAGAGCAAGCAACCATAAAAATTAAACAACTGATTAAATAAGAACTGTTATTTTAGAGCACTCTACTGCCATTTCTTTAAAAGCTAAACTTGGTTAATCTAGAAATATCAATGTAATTTTGATGCTATTAATGTGCTCATATCTTCCAGGTATACAAGTCTGTAAGTTAGAAACATTTAAAGAGCATTATATCAAGCTGGTATTCTGAAGTTGTATGGTAAAAAAAAATGTACTGGGGATTTATTTACCTGTTATCAATAAGATATGTAAAGTTTTATGTTACTTTTTTCATTGGGGAACAATTTAAATGTATTTTTAAGTTAATCAGAGCCTAATATATGTAAAGGTTAAAATCTTTCAGCCTTTCTTTAATCCATGTTTTAAATGTGATGTCATATGATGTTAGATAATGTTCATGTGACCTCAAACAATTTATGTAAACTTTGTAAAATGATATTTAAAAAACAATGATCAGCTTTAGAACTAAAACACTTAATATTTATAAAGAGGCCTGCCTTACCTGAGATAAGGCTCTGTGTCCCATCTTACTACATGTGAGAATGACTACAAAAGGAGTAGGTCAGATTTTATTTCATTTAAAGTTATGTTCAAAAGTTCTTTTGTTTTTCTGTGAAGATTACTAGGATCTCAAACAGGGCATATAATGTATAACTCAGCCAAAAAATTCAGGGTAGCTATTACAGAAACTAAGTATTTTTACTCTTGTTAAAAAATTTTATTTTTAATTTGCTTATAAGTGATCTAAAGATTCCCTGTTAGTCTTTTACAGAAGTGTTGCTTTAATAACACAACATGGGTTAATTTAAGATAATAAGTCATCACCTACAAGACAGACAGAATAATACATATCCCAATTAATGAAAAGATAAATAATAATTAAGTTATAGATATTAAAGCCCAGTACTCTCAATATAAGGCTGTTAAAATTTATTTGCTGGATGTTTAAGATTAGGATTTAAAATTAAAGTTAAATGAATCGGCCAAGAAAACAAATATTAATATTTTAAGGTATACACTTTATGTTAGCCTCCCAAAATAAGTAAGACTGGAGGTTACAAAGAAGGATTCTCAGACAGGAATGCCTGATAACTATAAAAAGAGACTATTAAGAGGAGCTGCCAGAGGCAGAAAATTTAGTTTAGGGCCTACAGATATTCCTAACCTACAGAGGTAGGCTTGGTGTTTGCTAGTACGATTATCCAGCCCTGAGTAACAGAATTAAAGGTTTCTCTATTAGACACAGAGGTCATACTAGAAAAAGGATTTTGCAAGATCAGATGACATTAAATTAATAAACTGTATCTTATGGGGAGGGACAACTGTAAAACAAAAAATTAAATATTAAGTTGACAGTCCTGATAACTGAGGATATTAAAGAATGGTGAGGGAACTTCTATACGGTGACATGTTCCAGCTGCTGCAACATTTATTCATTACTCATGGTTTTTGCTACTCTCATAGAAGAACCCATTCCCAGATGACTTTACAACCTGTTCTTCCCCAACCAGACTTCAAACCAAGCTGAAATCTAAAAGGCAACTCATGTCCCTCAACTAAATTCTAAAAGGCAACTCATGTCCCTCATGCCATGACCCTTACGTCACCCTCTATCAGCGCAGAAGAATCCAAAATGCGTGAGACCTCCCTTCTTACAACAATGGAGCCAAAAATAAATAGACTATCAATATACGTAATTAATTAAGTCAGGTAAAATCAGGGAGACCCATTTTGGGTGAGTTCTAGAAATTTGGAGACTGTTACCTGAGGGATTTAAATTTCCTCAGTGCACTTCCCTTAATCTATCAAAGATTTGAAAGGAACACATAAGAAAAGGGGGGAATGATAGGCCCAACCTGATCTTTTATTAAAATTGGGAGCCATATTGCTACAAAGCCATGATAAGATAATTTTGGCTTTACTTTAAATTACTGCAAATTCTGAACCTGCTTGGAATGCCTGCCCATGCCTTGAACTCACCCATGTCTGGCTCTCTGACCAGATAGCAGCACTCTGTGAAACATTAGCGACACATCATAAATATTGGCCTTCCCTGGACAGACAATGACCATCTCTGAGGGTCTAATGGTCCTCACAAATTCTGATGTTGGGGCCAGCAAAAAAAAAAAAAAAATATATATATATATATATATATATATATATATATATATATAAACTACCATTAGTGTGATGCTTGTCCGAGTTCTGTTATCTCTAACCCCCCTTTTGTGTAACTTTCTGGGCTTTAAAGCTGGGCTGTAGGTAAGTTGGGGTTGCTGTCTTGTTCCGGCCGTTTTGGGAGGGAGAGTTAGCCTGGCTGGTGAAAATAATAAGCTTAGTTTAATTTGATTTTAATTGGAGTCAGTGGTTTTTTCTTGCATCCTTGTCTAACAGGTAAACACTCCACAAACATGGAGCTCTGCTGGCCTAACGACTTTTTGAGAAACTGCCTCTGAGGTTGGGCACTTGAAATATATGTTGTTTTCAGGAGCTTTAGCTTCCTTTGTTGTGAGACCATCAAAGCTGGCTCTGCATCTATGTGACCTGAAGAAATTGGTTTCTTATTTTCCAATGAAAATGAGGCAAAGTGCTGAATTCTCTCTTTGTAGGTAAACTGTGGCCACTGAAGGCTAAGTGTCTCCCTGTGTGGACTGTGTACCCATTTAGTCATCCTCCACTATTCATGGTGTTTCTTGCTGCTGCACTGGGAGTTTGGTATTTGCTCTACGAAATACAAGAAGTTCAACTGGGACACAGTGCTGAAGGTAGTTCTGTCACGTGTGGTCGGTCAGAGTCTGCAAGAGAATGCACCAACCAGGATTCTATCCCACATAGCTTGCCCACTTGAAGATAGCAACCTGATTCGTAACATTGCCCTGAAACCTCTCCATATAACAAGATGCCTTTACATATAAGGGTCTGCTGGCTGCACCATGTCAGTCACAAGCCATTTGGAAGTCAATGGTAGATCCAAATGGCCCCAACACAAATGTTTTATCCCACACCTGCACACCACAGTTCTGGGCCCAATACTCAGCAGGCTCCAACATACTGGCATTTCAGTTCTACACCATTTTCATGAAACCCAGTCAATCAAACCACTGTCTGGAACACTCCTGATCAGCAACAGGACATCCAAATGTTCTCCTCTGACATCTGGTTATGGGAATTTCAAAAATTTCTTGGTATTTATCTAGCATTTTTCACGGATGAAGTTGGAGGCACTGTAGGTTTCAATTCTTTCAAGAACCATTAAATGGTATGGAAGCTCATTTCAATGAAAGGTCTGGAGAATTCTCACAGTCAAGGCTTCCCAAAGAGTGGCCAAAAGATCACATGAACCCAGGCCCATTGAGGTCTAGAGTGTGAGGTCCATGTTTGTTTTGAATCTCATCTATGGCTGCCAAGTCTTTCATAATAAAATCATGTGATATCCTGGCTGAGATTCCCGATGCTCTGTGGAAAGCCACCCTGGGACTTGATCTCAGTTTCCAAGGGCGACTCTAATGCATGGCCTCCTAAAATCCCAAGAGAACTCATGGCAATATTTCTCTGAGGTCAGTTTCAGAACTCAGTCTGTAAGGGGAATCACACCAGACTTCAAGCCCAGGTGGACCCAGTCATCTATTTCAACCACCACACAAATGACCACAATTAAAACCAAAACACTCCCACATGGCCCTCATCTTCTTCCATATAGACACTCATCATAACCTCTGGCTGGGGTTTTCCATGAGGGGCAAAGCTCACGACAGTGTCCAAAATAAGCTCCCTTACCCCTCATTTGCCTAAAATCAGGGTGGCCTGGACACCCTTCCTGTGAACCAGTAGTGATCAAATATGCCTGCCATTTGTACTGCCCAGCTTCTCCAATATGAGGCCTACTGACTGTTTGGTATAGATTTTTTATGTGAATTGGAGTCATGAGAAAACCCAAGCAATTACGGGCTAGCCTCTGCAGGGTTTTGAAGAACTCATTTGACCCAATGGATCCCTCTTCTCACTTGATGTAGGTCAGAAACCTTACAGAGGAAGGCGAGGGACTTCAACCACAATGACTGCCCTTTTGGCCATTTTGGTTTTGGAAGCACAAAAGGAATGTTTCTTTAGATCCATCAGGTGCCGAGAATCTAAGCCACAGCCTCACACAGGGCCAAGAGGCTGATTCAGACACATCCCTTTTGGAAGAAATTAAGCAAAGAGCCACAGGTGATGCCCATTCATTTCCATTTGAAAACTGTTTTCTTCAGGCTTCACAAAGGGTTGGCCTGAGGCAAAGACCTTCCTGACATTCAGGGCAACAGAACATTATGTAAGAAAAGGCCCAAAGCAGGGTTTCTCCACTGAGATTTTACTGGTCACACTGTTATCTGAGTTTTCTGAGATGCTCGCCATTCCCTTCAGCTATCCAGTACATGGCCATGTCACAGAGCTTGGAGGTGGTACATATCTTGGACTCAAAACCATGAGCCTGTTGTGGAGAGTGGCCAGAATTCAGGAAGAGTACAGGAACTTAGGAATATTGTAGGTGTTGCCCATCCATAAGGCAAGCCACAGTCCTTTCATAAATTGGGCAGGATGAATGCTGTTAAACTTTCTCCTGGAGAGGACAAATCCATTGATGCATTATCTTTTCTAATGTCTACAACCAGAGATACAGTGGGATACACAGATATAGAAACACTTGCCTTGTCAAACAACTTACTAGAAACAGTCCACTCAATACCAAACAAATAGCCTTTCCTACCTATCACGCCTTTCCTACTGTATCAACATACACTAGTTATTCATCACCCCCTGCCCCGGTTATTTTGCTGCAGTGGGACTGCTGCAGATGGTGGCCCATACAGGGAGCCCTGGGACACTTGGGGGTAAGTGACGAATAAAAGCTGCCCATCCATAGATAGGATGGGAGCAAATCTGCTCATCCCTAGGCAGATAGGGGGAGAGGAAAAACGGTCATTTCAAAAAATGGAGAAGATTGATACAGTATGATTGTGTCTTGTTTTATCTCAGTGTATTGTATTGTCTTTGTGATGAAAATAAGGAAGGGGTGAGAAGTAAATTGATAATGGAAAGAGGCACCCCAGTGGAAACAAGTGCAATTAGGGCATGTGTTGATGGAAGCCCAGGAAGTCTAATCAGAAAGAAAAAGAAAGTTAAGAAGAAGAAGGATTATCAGGAAAAAAGTTTCAGCAAAAGGCTGTTACTGAATACTTTTCGTTTCCGGAGTATGTGTGAATAGGCGCCTCGGCTGCCACATGCTCAAGCCAGTCACTGTGCAGCAAGGGCTTTTCAAGCAGTGGCAGCCGGCAATTCCCCACCCCCAGCCTGGGGAGCGGGGCCCCGTGGCAGTTTGAGTCCTGGACACTCCCCAGGTCCATCTGTGGCTGCCCAGGATGCTACAGCCAGCCATAGATGCTACTGGCTCCCTGATGTTTGGTCATTTTCAATGCCAATAACTAAGCTACAATGGTTCTCCCACACCCGGAAGATAATAAATAATAAGCACTATTAAGGCTTTTTTCAAATGTAAAAAACCTTGAGATAATGTACTAAATTTTTCAGAAGGTTGTTTTCTTAGCACCTGGTGGAATACTATAGGATTTTCTTTAGCCAGTGGTAGGAGTTCCTGCCTTCATCCCAGTGCCGGTGAGGACAAGGGTGGAAGAATTTCCAGTGTTGCTGAAAACCGGAGGAGACTTCGGCTGAGAAACGGAGGAGACTTTGGATCAAGCTAGCTGCCTTCAGAACTTTCCTGGACTGTGATTTAATCTAGCTGCCTGCAGAACTTACCAGGACTGTGATTTAAGCTAGCTGCCTGCAGAACATACCTGGACTGTGGTTTACCTGAACTGTGAGTTAATCTATTGAGACACTGCTTTACCTGGACTGAGACAACAAACTGTAATCTATAACAAATTTTAACTCGGTGTCTTTGCTAACAGTGTCATTGCTGGTATTATTTCTCCAAGTGCTTCATCAATTGGCTTGTATTGTGACATTTTGTATCCTCCCTTTCTGTTTGTAGCAGGTTATTTATGGTGTTTCTGTAAAAACCACTGTGGTCTTTATTTAAATTAAATAAAAGGGGGAAATGTTAGAGTCTGTAAACATGTCAAAATAACACCTGGCATTTTGCCAGGGGAATGTTAGAGTGTGTAAACAAGTCTGGATGATGCCTGGCAAAATGCCAGAGGGAGTGGTTTGAGATGTAACAAAAGCGAGCCATTAAGTGTGGAGATTCCTGATTGGTTGACTGCAGTATCTAGTTTATGTTAATTAGATAACCTGGGTGGAATGTATAAATACCTCTATTGTCCTACAATAAATGGCTTCCACTTCTGCTATATCAACATACACATGTTATTCATAACCCCCACCCCCCGGTTATTTTGCTCCAACCGGACCGCGGCAGTATCTGCCAAGTCAGAAACCTCTCAAGTATGAACATGTGATACCAGGTAGGATTCTATATGTGCATATAAAAATACATGTGCTGAATAGGCTACACAAAAAGGGAGAGAGGAATTCACATATTTGTTAACTTTAAAAACACATGGAGAACTATTTTAATTAAAAATTGACTAGATTTATAACTCCTACCCTATATAATGCAAAAGGCAAGTCCAACTATACAACATGACTCCTCTGAACTGCTTGTATTTCTATTTTGTTTGGGTTATTAATCTCCATCATATTAGGATTAGTAGTCAGAGTCTAGTAGGGTATGGGTTAGTGTCCAAAATAAGCTCCCTTGCCCCTCATTTGCCTAAAGTCATGGTGGCCTGGACACCCTGCATGTGAACCAGGAGTGATAAAATAGGACTGCAGTTAATACAGCTCTGCTTCTCCAATTTGAGGCCTACTGAGTGTCAGGTAACAATTATTTATGTGATTTGGAGTCATGAGAAAACACAACCACTTCTTCAGGGCATTGAAGAATTCATTTGAACCAAAGGATTCCTATTCTCACTTGATGTAGGTCAGAAACCTAACAAAGGAACGCAAGAGACTTCATTCACCATAACAGATCTTTTTGCCATTTTGGTTATGGATGCACACATGGGATCTTTCTTTAGATCCATGAGGTGCTGAGAATCTAAGCCACAACCGCACACAGGGCCAAGAGGCTGATTCAGACACATCCCTTTACAAAGAAATTAAGCAAAGAGCCACAGGTGATGCCCTTTCATTTCCATTTGAAAACTGTTTTCTTCAGGCTTAACAAAGGGGTGGGCTGAGGGAAAGAACTTCCTGACATTCAGGGCAACAGAAATATAGGTAAGAGAATGGCCAAAGCAGGATTTCTCCACTGAGACTTTCCTGGTCACACTGATATCTGAGTTTTCTGTGATTCTCCCATTCCATTCAGCTGTCCAGTACATGGCCATGGCACAGAGCTTGGAGGTGGTATATATCTTGGACACAAAACCATGAGCCTATTCTGGAGAGTGGCCAGAATTCAGGAAGAAAACAGGAACTTAGGAAGATAGTAGGTGTTCCCCATCCATAAGACACACCGCAGTCCATCCATCAGTTGAGCAGGATGAATGCTGGGAAGCTTTCTACTAGACAGGATGCATCCATTGGTGCATTCTGTTTTTTAATGTCCAAAACCACGTACACAGTGGGATACACCGAACTAGAATCACTCACCTTGTCAAACGATTTACTAGAAACAGTCCATTCCAAACCAAACAAACCACCTTTCCTACCTATTTTCAGAACATGAGACAAAACCACAAACTCACACCCACACCCACAAAGGCATCTCCTTCCCACAAGTAAGTCTCTGACTCTCCAGTGTGTCCTCTGTCTGTTGAGCCAAACTATGTTCCCCGAAATGGCCAGTCCTGTCTCAGTTCTGGTTGCCTTGGCCAACTCTGTGAAGTTGTCAGGATCCAGTGGTGAGCCACTACCTGCTTTCTCAGGAAAGACCCTCTTCATATCTGTCCTGGCATTTGGCCATTCTCTCAGCAGTAGGTACCAAGAAAGACTGACTCTGTCCTTGGTAAATCCAAACAACTGAGCCCAGTGGGAGTGGGACTGGGACTGGCTCTGGGTGTCTGGCATCTTGGATCCCAATTTCAGAGAGTTCCAATACCAAGGAAGTGAGGTAGGACACTTCCTTCAAGAACTGAATGAGTTCACTCCCTTGGCAACCACTTTGTCCTAACAGTTGGTTCCAAGGGTCCCATGAGATAGAGGCTGCCCCTACTTCCTGTGACACTTTCGCAAGTTAGAATGGTATATCAACCATAGGCACCCGGGAACATCTCTCAACAAAGGCCTGGTTTGGTCCACCTTCTCTACATTTAGAATAGAGAGACTGATTCAGACACGACCCTTCATCCTGACCAGGTGGTTTGCCATGCAAGGTGACTTTTGCTCTCTCAACTCCTTCATAGCTGCCTACATCTTCTCCAGGTATCATTTCTGCATGGACCTTTGAGGTTCTCAGCAGGTTTAAGATGACCTACATTCCTGTATTGTAAAAACAACTCTGTCCCTGCTCTTCTGTAAACTTAGATTGAGGGAAGAGTGTATGGTTAGGGTTAATAAAAGGTTCGATTTGGGTTAAGAATCATTCTGCAGGATGAATAATTGTATTGGGAACCTGTAATATTTACAAGAATGTAAAAGTGAAATATTAGAATGAAAACAGAAATCTAGGTAAGATTTGAAGCCCAGAAGGGTATTGGGCCCTTGATTGGGATACTTAGCTTTGAATTATGTTCTGCAGAGATGTCTCAGATAAATCGATGTACAATGGCATAGGACCTTGTACCTTGGATGATGGAATGTCGAAGAGAACTTCTAGTCAAAAAGGGATACTCGGTATTATTTGAAAGATAGTCAGTAGGTTTAGAAAGCAGAGAGAGTGTAGGATTTAAACAAAAAGTTCTTTAGCAATAGGGTTTCGGGTAGAGAGTGAATGAAAATGTGAGCACATGTGAAGAGTCAGTCACAATGATAAACTGTGGAAAATATGTAGGAAAGCAGATATTAATAGAGACATTAGTAAATCAGGCAAATGATAAAGTGATTGATAGGATTAGACATTTTCAACAGGCTTGAGGTAAAATATATAATCTTAGGAAGAAACAAATATGTAGTGACCAATAGGATTCACATTTGAGAGCGTTAGGCAACCTGGACATGGATGTTTTTAGTAATGCATACTCACTTTCCATTAAGGCTTTGGTAAAATCATAAGTGTGAACTTTGCTTTTTGTGTCCAGAAAATTACTGTGATAAAATGTATATGTAGATCAGATGACATAAGTATTTATTCCACCGTTTCTGGGAGCAATATTTTGAAGATATATAAATTAGTACTGGCGTTACAAATGGGTGTACCCTGTGTCTAGGAATATAGAGATAATGCATGAATAGACAAAACTTTGATTAAACAATGTAACAAGTTCTAAATTTAAATAATGGATTGAATTGATATCTGAAAATATACAGGAAATCTTATATTGATATGCAATCATTCAATCCAACCAGGTATCCATCTTATTTTAATATTAGGCTTATGGATTATCATAAAGAGTGTGTGAATTTTATTTCAAAGGTGATTATGGATTTCAGAAATAATGAGTTTGGAAAGAAGTCTCATGAAGAGACCAGACAAGAAACCTGGAGGAATACAAGAGTTTTGAATAAGGAAGTTATTGAAAGCGAAACAAATGCCTATAAATTTGTGAACTTGTTAATGAAATATATATCCTATGATGTGCATAAACTGAAGAAATAATAATGTACCAGTTTTGTTAAAAAATGAACGTCAAAATACACATCATGTCCCATAGGAATCTACAAGCATTGATGTTAAACTGGGACAGTTACTGTAGAAATATTTGGATTTGTATGCACCATTCACTGAAGTTTGTTTTTAGTACTAGGAAACAAATATGTATTTCAGGTGGATGAATATTTTTGAAAATAATCTTGTGAAAAGTTGATTATAAATCCACATACATGTACATGAATGAATTTAGGGAGTATATAATAAGACACATATGTTTCATATTTTCAAAAATCTGGAGAGTGTATATCTTCTATCTATCTATCTATCTATACACACACACACACACACACACTCAAACAGACATTAAAATGTAGCAATATATATATATCATGAAATATATATAATCCACAGAGCCAAAAATATTAATTTTACTAAACGTGGATTTATGTATAATGTTGTTCAACTAGGAAGTCACCCATAGTTTGAATTTTCACTTCCAACAGCATTCAGAGGAGTGATCTCTTCTGACAATTTGTATCTGCTAAGTCAGCAACCTCTCAAGAATGTACATGTGATACCAGGTAGGATTCTAAATGTGCATATAAAAATACATCTTCTGAATAGGCTACAGAGAAAGGGAGAGAGGAATTCACATGGTTGTGAACTTTAAAAACACATGGAGAACTGTTTCAATTAAAAATTGACTAAATTTATAACTCCTACCCTATATAATGCAAAAGGCAAGTACAACTATACAACATGAATCCTCAAAACTTCTTGTATTTCTATTCTGTTGGGGTTATTATTCTCCATCATGTTAGGATTACTAGTCAGAGTCTAGTAGGGTATGGGTTAGTGTCCAAAATAAGCTCCCTTGCCGCTCATTTGCCTAAAGTCATGGTGGCCTGGACACCCTGCATGTGAACCAGGAGTGATAAAATAAGACCGCAGTTAATACTGATCTGCTTCTCCAATTTGAGGCCTACTGACTGTCAGGTATAGATTCTTTATGTGAATTGGAGTCATAAGAAAACCCAAGCACTTCTTCAGGGCTTTCAAAAATTTATTTGAACCAAAGGATCCCTATTCTCACTTGATGTAGTTCAGGAACCTAACAAAGAAAGGCAAGAGACTTCATCCATCATAACTGATCTTTTTGAAATTTTGGTTTTGGATGCACACATCGGATCTTTCTTTAGATCCATCAGGGGCTGAGCATCTAAGCCACAACCGCACACAGGGCCAAAGGGTGATTCAGACACATCCCTTTGCAAAGAAATTAAGCAAAGAGCCACAGGTGATGCCCATTCATTTTCATTTGAAAACTCTTTTTTTCAGGCTTCACATGAGGGTGGCCTGAGGCAAAGAACTTCCTGACATTCAGGGAAACAGATACATAGTAAGAGAATGGCCCATAGCAGGGTTTCTCCACTGAGACTTTCCTGGTCACACTGATATCTGAGTTTTCTGAGATTCTCCCATTCCCTTCAGCTGTCCAGTACATGGCCATTTAACAGAGCTTGAGGTGGTACATATCTTAAACACAAAACTATGTGCCTATTCGGGAGAGTGGCCAGAATGCAGGAAGAAAACAGGAACTTAGGCAGATAGTAGGTGTTGCCCATCCATGAGGCAAGCCGCAGTCCATTCATCAATTGGGCAGGATGAATGCTGCGAAGCTTTCTACTAGACAGAACACATCAACTGATGCATTCTCTTTTCTAATGTCGACAACCACGGACACAGTGGGATACACAGACATAGAAAGACTCGCCTTGTCAAACGACTTACTAGAAACAGTTCACTACAATCCAATCAAACCGCCTTTCTTTCGTATTCTCAGAACATGAGACAAAACCACAAACCCACACCCACACCTGCAAAGGCACCTCCTTCCCCCAAGTAGGTCTGTCATATCCGGAGTGTCCTCTGACTGGTGGGCCATACTATGTTCTCCCAAAATGGCCTGTCCTGTCTCAGATCTGCTCTACTTTGCCAACTCTGTGAAGTAGTCAGGAGCCAGCGGTGATCCACTACCTGCTTTATCAGGATAGGACCCTCTTCAGAGGTTTCCTGGCATTTGGCCATCCTCAAATCAGTAGGTACCAAGAAATATTGACTCTGTCCTTCGTAAATCCAAACAAGTTAGACCACTGGGACTTGGACGGGTTATGGCTCTGGGTGCCTGGCTTCCTGGATCCCAAGTTCAGAGACTTCCATCACCAAGGAAGTGAGGTGAAGTCACTTCCTTGAGGAACTGAATGAGGTCACTGCCTTGGAAACCACGTTGTCCTAACATTTGCCTCCAAGGTTCCCATGAGATGGAGGATGCCCCTACATCCTGTGACACTTTCACAAGTTCGAATCGTATATCAAACATAGGGACCAGGGAACAGCTCTCCACACAGGCATGGTTTGGTCTATCTTCTCTGTATTAAGAAGAATGAGGCTGATTCAGACACATTCCTTAATTCTACCAGGTTGTTTGCCATTGAGATGACTTTTGCTCTCTCAGGTCCTTCATCGCTGCCTACATCTTCTCCAGGGATCATTTCTGCATGTACCTTTGAGGTTCTCAGCAGGTGGAAGATCCCATGCATTCCTGTATTGTAAGACCAACACTGTCACTGCTCTTCTGTAAAGTTAGATTGAGGGAACAGTGTATGGTTATGGTTAATAACATTTTCATTTTCGGTTAGGAACCATTCTGCTGGATGAATAATGTTATTGGAACCTGTGATATTTATTAGAATACAGACGTGAAATATATGTACATAAACAGAAATCTAAGTAAGATTTGAAGCCCAGAAATCATTGGGCCCTTGATTGGGATACCTATCGTTGAATTACATTCTGCAAAAATGTCTCAGAGAAATCGATATACAATGGCATAAGACCTTGTAACTGGATGATTGAATGTAGAAGAGAACCTCCAGTCAAAAAGTGATAGTCGGTAGGATTAGGAAGATAGTAGGTAGGTTTTAAGAAGAAGAGTGAATATAGGATTTGGACCAAAAGTTCTTTAGCAATAGGATTTCGATTAGAGTGTGAATGTAAGTTTCAGAACATGTGAAGATTTAGTCACAATGATGAACTGTGGAAAAGCAGATACCAATAGAGACATTACAAAAACAGGCAAAGTATAAAGTGAGTGAGAGGATTAGACATTTTCAACAGGGTTGAGTTTGAATATATAATCTTTGGAAGAAACTAATTTGTAGTTACCAATAGGATTTTCATTTGAGAGCATTAGGCAACCTGGACATGGATGTTTTTAGTAATCCATGTTCACTTTTCATTTAGCTTTGATACAATCATAAGTGTGACCTTTGCTTTTTGTGTCCAGAATATTTCAGTGATAAAATGCATATGTAGATCAGGTGACATGGGTATTTCTTCCAACATTTCTGGGAGCAATATTTTGAAGACGTATAAATTAGTGTTGGGGGTACAAAGAGGTGTACCCTGTGTCTATGAATATAGAGATAATGCATGAAAATACCACATTGTGAATAAATAATATAACTGGTTCCACTTTAAATAATGGATTGAATTGATATCTGAAACTAAGTAAGAAATCTTATATTGATATACAATCATTCATTCCAACCAGTTGTACATCTAATGGTAATATTAGGGTTATGGTTTATTATGAGGGGTGTGTGAGTTTTGCTTCAAATGTGATAATGGAAATCGAAAATAATGTGTTTGGAAAGAAGTTTCAAGAAAAGACCAGTCAGAAACGGAGTAATACATGTTTTCTGAAGGAGGAAGTGATTGAAGTGAAATAAATGCCTATAAATTTGTGAACGTGTGGATGAAATATATATCCTATAATGTGCATAAACTCAAGAAATAGAAATGTACCAGTGTTGAATAAAAATAAACTTCAAAGTACATATCATGTCCCATAGGAATCTACTTGCATTGATGTTAAACTGGGTCAGTTACTGTAGAAATATTAGGATTTTTTTTTTTTTTTGGTGTTATACTACAATTTATTTTAGTACTAGAATGCCACAGAATGTAGAGGAAAGAGCAATGGATTTTTAGTTATAGCACTAATAATCCAACATTTAATGACTTTTTTGGGGAGTCTAGAAATTACATAAGGCTATGTAACATATATTTTATTATTTAACATTCATAAATGCTTGGGATTTTAGTAATATTTCTAGTTTTTTATTTTTTATTTTTTAAGTTGTTGATGGATCTTCATTTTCTTTATTTGTATGTGGTGCTGAGAATAGAACCCAGTTCCTCACACATACTAGGCAAACATGTTAACACTGAATCACAAACCCAGCCGCTCCACTTTTGTCTTAACATCGAACACGCCTCTCCCTCTTCTTTACTCAATTTCTTCCTCATTTTTCCCCTTCTCTCTCTTCCTTTTTCGTTTTTCCTCCATATCTATTTTTCTCTCATGGCATTACAAACAGTTGTATGCTATGAAATTTAAATTTGAGACTGTTTTTTATAGTCACTATTTTTTTTAAAAAAAATTAATAATTATAATCACCTGATAGATATATTACAATACATTTATTATACATATGTGTCTATATTCATGCATATGCATTACATATATTATGTATATATATATATATATATATATATATATATATATATATATATATACACATATATATTTAAAAGTACTTTGATTAGCCTGTTAGAAATAATATACACCAAGACTTTCTTAATTCTGAAGTCTTCCAGAATTAACATCTTACAATGAAAATCAAATAAACATATTTAAGAAAAAAGGTATCATTCTTTATTATCAATATTGATAATTTAATGTTTTTTATCACGTTACGCTGTAATATGGCATATTATATCTTATGAATTAGAGAAATTTTTTTGAACAACCTATTATTTAAGGACCATATGCACTGACATTTTAAATGGCTTTATTATGATTTCAATTTCTATCAATTATGTATTAATTGCCAAATACTTATTTTAGTACTTTTCATATTCATAATTTATATAAAGTGAATTGTTTATTTTTTCTGGTAATTAGTTACTTATTACAGTAGGGACATTATTAATAGTTCTAAATTTTTATAAGTAAATGGTACAAAGATATTTTCATGCAAAATTAAGAATAATTGCATGCTCTAAATGTTTGATTGTTGATACATATAATACAGAGCTTTTGATGAGTCTCTTCCCAGTAAAACATAAAATGCAAAGATATCGTTGGGTATGTATGTCCAAATAAAGATAATGAAAAATACACATTATCAGCTAGAAACTATTAAATAAAAGATGAAAAGAACAATCCAACACATTGTACCAACTTATCAGATGAGGCAGTATTCTGAAAGAATAGCCTAAGACTAGACCTGGTCCATGACAAAATATTTACCAAAAATTGAAATATGAAAAATATAGGAAATGCTATGAATTTTTCATGAAGGTAGGTGGATTATCCTTTAATCTCAATTAAGTGTATTTTCAAAAGCCAGTTTTCTGGTAAAATAAATTTGTGATAGATACAACTACACAAAACAAAGTTTCTGCTTAGCAAAATGAATGCATCTCAACACTTTTTTAGCTGATTTCTTGCCACTCAATTTTAAACCTTTATTTATTTATTTATTTTTATTGATTGTTCAAAACATTACAAAACTCATGATATAATATCTTTCATACATTTGACTCAATTGGGTTATGAACTCCCATTTTTCCCCAAATACGAATTGTAGAAGCACATTGGTTACACATTCACATTTGTACATAATGGCATAATAGTGATGTTGTATTCTGCTACCTTTTCTATCCCCTACTATCCCCCCTCCCCTCCCCTCCCATCTTTCCTCTCTACCTCATCTGCTGTTGTTCAATTCTCTCCATTGTTTTCCCCCCATTTCCCCTCACAAGCTCTTATATGTAATTTTGTGTAACATTGAGGGTCTCCTACCATTTCCATATGCTTTCCCTTCACTCCCCCTTTCTATCCCCCCACTCGTCTTTGTTTAATGTTAATCTTTTTCTCATGCTCTTCCTCCCTGTTCTGTTCTTAGGTGCTCTCTTTATATCAAAGAAGACATTTGGCATTTTTTTAAGGATTGGTTAGCTTAGCTTAGCATAATCTGCTCTAATGCCATCCATTTCCATGCAAAGTCTATGATTTTGCCATTTTTTAGTGCTGAGTAATACTCCATTGTGTATAGATGCCACAGTTTTTTAACCATTCATCTATTGAAGGACATCTAGGTTGGTTCCACAGTCTAGCTATTGTGAATTGTGGCGCTATGATCATTGATGTGGCAGTATCCCTATAGTACGCTCTGTTAAGACCCTCTAGTCCGAGAAGGGTGATAGCTGGGTCAAATGGTGCATTCATTCCCAGCTTTCCAAGAAATCTCCATACTGCTTTACAAATTGGCCTTATCAATTTTCAGTACCACCAGTAGTGTACAAGTGTACCCTTTTCTCCACATCCTCGCCAACACTTATTGTTGTTTGACTTCATAATGGCTGCTAATCTTACTGGAGTAAGATGGTATCTTAGGGTGGTTTTGATTTGCATTTCTCTGACTGATACAGATGGTGAGCATTTTTTTATGTACTTGTTGATTGATTGTATGTCCTCCTCTCTGAAGTGTCTGTTCAGGTCCTTGGCCCATTTGTTGATTGGGTTATTTGTTATCTTATTGTTTAATTTTTTGAGTTCTTTGTATATTCTGGATATTAGAGCTCTATCTGAAGTGTGAGGGGTAAAAAATTGTTCCCAGGATGTAGACTCTCTATTTACCTCTCTTATTGTTTCTCTTGCAGAGAAAAAACTTTTTAGTTTAAGTAAGTCCCATTTGTTTATTGTTGTTATTAACTCTTGGGCTATGGGTGTCCTATTAATGAATTTGGAGCCCGACCCCACAGTATGTAGATCATAGCCATCTTTTTCTTCTATCACATGCAGTGTCTCTGATTTCATCACTAGCTCCTTGATCCATTTTGAGTTAACTTTTGTGCATGGCGAGAGAAAGGGATTCAGTTTTATTTTGGTGCATATGGGTTTCCAATTTTCCCAGCACCATTTGTTGAAGATGCTATCCATCTCCCAATATGCTTTTAGCCTCTTTATCATATATAAGAATGTTGTAATTTTGTGGATTGATTTCTGTGTCCTCTATTCTCTACCACTGATCCACCTGCCTGTTTTGGTACAAGTACCACGCTGCTTTTATAACTATTGCTTTGTAGTACAGTTTGAACTCTGGTATCGCTATACCTCCAGATTCAAATTCCTGCTTAGAATTGCTTTTGCTATTCTGGGTCTTTTGTTTTTCCATATGAATTTCATGATTGCTTTATCATTTCTACAAGAAATGCCATTGGGATTTTGATTGGCATCCATTTTAACCTGTAGAGAACTTTGGGTAATATCACCATTTTGATGATGTTAGTTCTGCCTATCCATGAACAGGGTACATTTTTCCATCTTCTAAGATCTTCTTCTATCTCTCTCTTTAGGATTCTGTAGTTTTCATTATATAAATCTTTCACCTCTTTTGTTAGGTTGATTTCCAAGTATCTTATTTTCTTTGAGGATATTGTGAATGGAGTGGTTTTCCTCCTTTCCATATCAGAAGTTTTGCTCCTGATATACATAAATGCCTTTGATTTATGCGTGTTGATTTTATATCCTGCCACTTTGCTTAATTCATTTATTATCTCTAGCAGTTTCTTTGTAGACCCTTTTGGGTCTGTTATATATATTATCATGTCATCCACAAATAGTGATAATTTAAGTTCTTGTTTTCCTATTTTTATGCCTTTAATTTCTATTGTCTAATTGCTCTGGCTAGAATTTCAAGAACTAAATTGAATAGAAGTGGTGATAGAGGGCATCCCTGTCTTGTTCCAGATTTTAGAGGCAATCCCTTCAGTTTTTCTCCATTTAGGATGATGCTAGCCTGAGGTTTAGCATATATAGCTTTTACAATGTTGAGGTAAGTTCCTGTTATCCCTAGTTTTTCTAGTGTTTTGAACATAAAGGGATGCTGTACTTTGTCAAATGTTTTTTTCTGCATCTATCGAGATGATCATATGGTTCTTGTCTTTAAGTCTATTGATGTGGTGAATAGTATTTATTGATTTCTGTATATTGAACCAGCCTTGCATCCCAGGGGTGAATCCTACTTGATCATGGTGCACAATTTTTTTTGATATGCTTTTGTATTCGATTCATCAGGATTTTATTGAGAATTTTTGTATCCAAGTTCATTAGAGATATTGGTCTGTAGTTTTGTTTCTTTGAAGTGTCTTAGTCTGATTTCAAGATCAGGGTGATTTTGGCCTCATAGAATGAATTTGAAAGAGCTCCTTCTTTTTCTATTTCTTGAAAGAGCTTGAAAAGAATCAGTATTAATTCTTCTTTGAAGGTTTTGTAGAACTCCGCTGTTTACCCATCCGGTCCAGGGCTTTTTTTCGTTGGTTATCTTTTGATGGCTTCTTCTATTTCTTCCTTTGTCATTGGTCTGTTTAAATTGTGTGTGTCTTCCTGACTCAATCTGGGCAGATTGTATGACTTAAGAAATTTATTGATATCTTCACTATCTTCTATTTTATTGGAATATAGGGTTTCAAAATACTTTCTAATTATCTTCTATATTTCTGTAGTGTCTGTTGTGGTATTGCATTTTTCACCCCCTATGTTAATAATTTGAGTTCTCTCTCTTCTTCTCTTCGTTATCATGGCTAAGGGCCTGTCAATCTTATTTATTTTTTCAAAGAAACAACTTTTAGTTTATCAATTTTTTCAATGATTTTTTGTTTCAATTGCGTTGATTTCTGCTCTTATTTTAATGTCGTCTACTACATTTGCTGTTGTTTTGCTCTTCCTTTTCTAGGTTTTTGAGGTGTAGTGTGAGTTCATTTATTTGTTGTTGTTTTTTTCTTTTTTTGAGGAAAGAACTCCAAGAAATGAATTTTCCTCTTAAAACTGCTTTCATTGTGTCCCATAGATTACAGTAGGTTGTGTCTGTATGGTCATTTGTCTCTAAGAATTTTTTTGTCTCCTCCTTAATGTCTTCTGTAACCCATTGATCATTCAGTAGAATATTGTTCATTTTCCATGTGATGTAGGATTTTTCCTTCCTTCTTTTATCATTGATTTCCAGTTTCATTTCATTATGATCTGATATGGTGCATGGTATTATCTCCACGCCTTTATATTTACTAAGAGTTGCCCTATGACCTAATATATGGTCTATCTTTGAGTAGGATCCATCTGCTGCTGATAAGAAGGTGTATCCACTTGATGATGGTTGATATATTCTATATATGTCGGTTAAGTCTAGGTTATTGATTGTGCTGTTGAGTTCTATAGTTTCTTTATTCAGTTTTTGTCTAGAGGATGTGTCTAATGGTGAGAGCGGTCTGTTGACGTCACCTATAATTATTATGTTGTAGTCTATTTGACTCTTGAACTTGAGAAGAGTTTGTTTTATGAGTGTGGCAGCTCATTTGTTTGCTGCATACAAATTGGTAATTGTTATGTTATGTTGGTGGATGGTTCCTTTTAACATTATATAGTGTCCTTCTTTATCCCTTTTGATTAACGTAGGTTTGAAGTTGATTGTATTTGATATGAGTTTGGCCACTCCTGGTTGCTTCCGTGTGCCCTGTGAGTGGTATGATTTTTCCCAACCTTTTACTTTCAGCCTGTGTATGTCTTTACCTATCATATGAGTCTCCTGAAAGCAGCATATTGTTGGATTTGTTTTTTTGATCCAGGTTACTACCCTATGTCTCTTGAATGGTGAGTTTAGGCCATTAACATTTAAGGTTACAATTGAAATATGATTTGTACACCCATTCATGTTAATTTATTTATTTATTTTAGTTTGGCTAGTTTTTACTTTTTGGTTATTTTCCTCCCCCTTTACTGAGATACCTCCCACTGTTAGTTTGGGGCACTATTTTTCAATTCTTCTTCTTGTAGTATTTTGCCCAAAATCCTTTGCAGTGCTGGTGTTATGGGTGTGAATTCTTTTAGTTTTTATTCATTGTGAAAGACTTTAATTTTATTGTCAAATCTGAAGCTTAATTTTGCTGGATACAGTATTCTTTGTTGGAATTCATTATTTTTCAGTGTTTGAAATACATTGTTCCAGGATCTTCTCACTTTCAAAGTTTGTGATGAAAAATCAGTCGTTAATCTAATTGGTTTACCCCTGAATGTAATCCGCCTCCTTTCTCTCGTAGCTTTTAAAATTCTCTCCTTGTTCTGTATTTTGGCTATCTTCATAATTATATGTCTTGGAGTTGGTCTATTATGGTTTTGAATGTTTGGGGTCCTGTAGTCTTCAAGGATTTGGCAATCCATTCCATCTTTCATCTCTGGGAAGTTTTCTAGAATTATTTCATTTAATATGTTGTCCATTCTTTCGGTTTGAATCTCTATGGCTTCTTCTATTCCGATGACTGTGAAATTTGTTTTTTTTATGACATCCCATATCTTTTGAATAGACTGCTCTTGGGACTTAAGCATCTTTTCTGTGTTGACTATATTCTTTTCAAGTTGATAAACGTTGTCGTCATTATCTGATGTTCTGACTTCTATTTGATCTAGTCTATTTGTAATATTCTCGTTTGAGTTTTAATTAATAGTTTCCTGCATTTCTAGGATTACTGTTTGATTTTTTTTAAGATCTCTATCTCCTGGTAAAGCTTGTTCTTTGCCATTTGAATTTGTTTAATTCATTTTCAAAATATACTTTTATTGCTAGGACTTGCTGATTCATGTATTCTCTAATATCCCTTTCCATCTGAGTTAGGTAAGCCTTGAGTTTTTTTCCCTATCCCTGTTTCTGATGATTCTAGGTCCTCCTGTAGAATTAAGTTGTCCTGCATTGTTTGTACACATTTTTTTCCTTTGTTTTTTCATGATGTTCACGTTGTTTTCCATCTCTATTTGATTGCTGTTTTTCTGCTCTATTCCATAGATTTGTTTTGGTTTAATATATCTGTTGTCTCTCCTTTGTGTTGGTAGACTATGCCTGCTAAAGTGAATTCTGCTTGGAAGGAATTGCGATGGCCGAGCTCCAGTGATGTCACCTGTCTGCTATGGCGGGCCCCAGGCTCCTTGCCAGGGTGTTCAAATGGGAGTGGGCTGGGACTGATCTGTCTCTGTTTGTTTTCAACTCCCGGTCGCCGGCGGGCGGGCGGTCTCCAGCTGTCCAGTCACACAGTCAGCGGGTGGGCTGTCACTGGTGGGCGGGAGATCTCTAGCCACCCAGTTGCACGTGCAGCCAGCGGGCGATTGGTCGCTGGTAGGCAGGCGGGCACCAGCCACCCAGTCGCACCAGCAGCGGGCTGTTTGTGACCAGTGGGCGGGCGTTCTCCAGCCGCCCAGTCACGCGGGCCTGGCCTCTAGTCCCCTGTTATCTCCTGCTAGTCCTGGTTTCTCGTGCTAGACCAGATTTCCCCTGAGTGATGCCTCTCGGCAGCTCATACTGTCCTCTGGGCCTGCCGTTTCTTGGGTGTGGATGGTGTCTATGGGGAACCCCGGCACTCTATTGTTTTGATTTTTTCCTCTTGCCCCTCTCCCAGCTCTGGCTAGACAGGTTTCGTTTTCGCCGTTGATGGGAGGGGAAGTTGAAGGTCAGGTGCCTGTAGTTTTCCCGACGTCTTTATGCAGGCTCTCTCTGATAATCTCTCCAATGGAAAGCCTAAGAGAGATTTTATGTGAATTCCCTGCTGTATGGGAGATGAGCTGAGTAACACAAACCTGTTTTATTGTTGCAATCTGTTGGAGAGTGGCGGTGGTTACTTCTGCTCTCCAAGATGGTGACCGTTGGTTTCCTTGGTGGAGTTTTTATTGTGGGGGGATAGAACTGTAGCACTTCCTTCCCCGTTTGAAATCCCAAACTCAGCCCGGGGCTCAGTTGGAGGTCAGCCAGCAGGATTCCACAGAATCTGCAACAACGTTTCTCCCTGCCGGCTGGTCGCTTCTAGGTGGTGCCCTGCTGTCTCTCGCCACGGGGCAGGCCACACAGATTTGTCAGCCCGGATCTCCGGTCGCACATTTGGCTCGTGTTTGAGACTCAATTACCGGACCTCATTGGTGGAAATCATTCTTCTAGGTTTTGGTGCACACCCATTTTTCTGTAAGATCCTAACAAGATAATTTTTTGTCGTTCTAACTCGTTATTCACCTGTGAAGTGGCGCAGTTCACAGGGTGTGAGTGGCAGATTCAGAGACATCCCTTCATCCTGACCAGGTTGTTTGCCATGGAAGATGACTTTTGCTCTCTCAGGTCCTTCATAGCTGCCTACATCTTCTCCATGGCTTATTTCTCCATGGACCTTTGAGGTTCTCAGCAGGTGAAAGATCCCCTACATTCCTGTATTATAAGACCAACTCTGTCCGTGCTCTTCTTTAAAGTTAGATTGAGGGAACACTGTAGGGTTAGGGTTAATAACATGTTTGATTTGGGTTAGGAATCATTCTGTTTATGAATAATTCTATTGAGAAGCTGCCATATGTATAAGAATATATAGTTGAAATATATGTAGGAAAACAGAAATCTAAGTAAGATTTGAATCCCAGAATGGCATTGGGCCCTTAATTGGGATACTTAGCGTGGAATTACGTTCTGCACAGATGTCTCAGGTAAATTGATATACAATGTCATAGGACCCTGTACCTTGGAAGATTGAATGTAGATGAGAACATCCATTTAAAAAGGTATAGTTGTTATTGAATGGTTAATTAAATAGGTACTTGTCACTTCCTGTTTTTCTCTATGCTTAACAAAACACTGTTGAAATCTTGAGAACTGTTTGCTAATCTTGTTCCCAGAATGTGCTGTCCCCAGTTTTCAAACTGCAGAATTTACTCTCTCACCTGGTTGCATGCAAACTGCCCACTCCCACTGACCCATCAATAAACTTCCCTCCTTGCCCTCGGCAAGGAAAGTATATAAGCTCTGCTCAAGCTCTTCTCAGGGCTCTCTGCTGTATTCAAGTGAGCTCTGAGCCCCAGCATGCTGGAACTCCAATAAACCCTTTGCTGTTTCATGAGTCAGTTTCTTGGTGGTCTCTTCCTCCAATGCACGCCCGACCTTTACACATGAAGTTTCCACTGATATCTGGCAGCTGCGGATGAGAGACCCCAACGGGCTACTCTTGGGGTAAGTAAGTCTCCTATTCCTGGTTTCAGGTTTCAGGTTAGGACTTGGAAAAATGGCTATTGATGAAGAGTGTGAGCTCTCTCCGACAGTGACTGACAGACGTGTCACAGAGCCACAGGCCACGTTCCTGGAGGACGCCCCAGAGGACTTGGGAAATTTAGTTATAATAGATTCCTCGACTCAGTGATATTTTGTTTTGGATTCGGTATTGCCAGCCCATTGGTTATTGCCGGCTACTCAGTCCTGATCTCAGTGTTGGACGTCCATTGCCTGTCTTTATTGTCTTGTCTTGTCTGTTTCATGTGTCGTTGCTTTCACTGTTTGTGGATCTTTCATTATGGGACAGAGCACTTCAATGCTAGATCTCAGTTTAAAGGGCGACTCTTATGCGTGGTCTCATAAAATCCCAACACAATTAATGGCAATACTTCTCTGAGCTCAGTTCCAGAACTCAGTCTCTAAGGGGAATCACACCAGAGTTCAAGCCCAGGTGGACCCAGTCATCTCTTCCAAATGCCACACAAATGACCACAATTAAAACCAAAACACTCCCCAATGGCCCTCATCTTCTTCCATATAGACACTCATCATAACCTCTGGCTGGACGTTTCCATGAGGGGCATAGCCCAAGACAGTGTCCAAAACATGCTCCCTTGCCGCTAATTTGCCTAAAGTCAGGGTGGCCTGGAAACCCTTCCAGTGAACCAGGATTGATCAAATACACCTGCCATTAATACTGATCTTCTTCTGCAATTTGAGGCCTACTGACTGTCAGGTGTAGATTCTTTATGTGAATTTCAGTCATAAGAAAACCCAACCACATCTGCAGTGCTTTGAAAAACTCATTTGACCCAAAGGATCTCAATTCTCACTTGATGGACGTCAAGAACCTAACAGAGGACGGAGAGAAACTTCACCCACAATGACTGCTCTTTTGGCCATTTTGGTTTTGGATGCACACATGGGATCTTTCTTTAGATCTATCAGTTGCAGAGAATCTAAGACACAGCCTCACACAGGGCATAGAGTTGGATTCAGACACATCCATTTCCAAAGCAAGTAAGCAAAGAGCCACAGGTTATGCCCATTCATTTAGATCTGAAAACTGTTTTCTTCAGGCTTCACAAAGGGGTGGTCCGAAACAAAGTACTTCTTGACATTCAAGGCAACAGAACATTATGTAAGCAAAAGGCTCAAAGAAGGGTTTCTCCACTGAGAGTTTACTGGTCACACTGATATCTGCGTTTTCTGAGATGCTCGCCATTCCCTTCATCTATCCAGTACATGGCCATGTCACAGAGCTTGGAGGTGGTACATATCTTGGACACAAAACCATGAGCCTATTCTGGAGATTGGCGAGAATTCAGAAAGAAAATTGAAAATTACTAAGATCGTTGGTGTTGCCCATCCTTAAGGAAAGCTGCAATCCATTCATTAATTGGGCAGGATGAATGCTGGGAAGCTTTCTACAAGACAGGACAAATCCATTGATGCATTCTCTTTTCTAATTTCTACAACCACGGACATAGTGGGATACACAGACATAGAAACACTCGCCTTGTCAAACGTCTTACTAGAAACAGTTCAACCCCAAAAAACAAACCACCTTTCCTACCTATTTTCAGAACATGAGACAAAATCATAAACCCAAAACCACACCCATATTGGCACCTCCTTCCCCCAAGTAGGTCTGTGACTCTAGGGAGTGTCCTCTGACTGGTGGGCCATACAATTTTCCCCTGAAAAGTCCTGTCCTGTCTCAGGTCTGTTCTCCTTGACCAACTCTGTTAAGTTGTCAGAAGCTAGTGTTTAGCCACTACCTGCTTTCTCAGGAAAGGCCCTTCTTCAGAGCTCTCCTTGCTTTTGCCATCCTAACATCAGTAGGTACAAAGAAAGACTGACTCTGTCCTTGGTAAATCCAAACAAGTGAGCCCATTGGGACTGGGACTGGGACTGGCTCTATGTGCCTGGTTTCCAGTATCCCAAGTTCAGAGAGATCCATCACCAAGAAAGTGAGGTGAGGTCACTCCCTTCAGGAACTGAATAAATTCACTGCCTTGTAAACCATTTTGTCCTAATAGTTGCTTCCAAGTGTCCCATTAGATGGAGGCTTCCCCTACTTCCTTTGAAACTTTCACAAGTTAGAATGGTATGTCAACCTTAGGAACCCGGGAATAGCTATCCACACAGGCCTGGTTTGGTCAATCTCCTCTACATTAAGAAGAGATAGGCTGATTCAGACACATCCCTTCATCCTGACCAGGGTGATTGCCATGGAAGATGACTTTTGCTCTCGCAGATCCTTCATAGCTGACTATATCTTCTCCAGGATTCATTTCTGCATGGACTTTGGAGGTTCTCAGCAGGTGGAAGATCCCCTACATTCCTGTATTGTAAGACCAACTCTGTCCCTGCTTTTCTTTAAATATAGGTTGATAGAACAGTGTATTCTTAGGGCTAATAAAATGTTTGATTTGAGTTAGGAATAATCCTGCGGGATGAATAATGGTATTGGGAACCTGAGATATTTATAAAAATATAGAGGTTAAATATATGAATTAAAACCGAAATCTAGGTAATTTTGAAGCTCAGAAGGGCATTGGGCCCTTGATTGGGATACTTAACTTTGATTTACATTGTGTACAGATGTCTCAGATAAATAGATATACAATGGCATCAGACCTTGTAGCTTGGATGATTGAATGTTGAAGAGAACATCCAGTCAAAAACGGATAGTAGGTAGAATTAGGTACAGAGTTGGTTTAGGAAGAAGAGTGAGTATAGGATTTGGAACAAAAGTTCTGGAGCATTAGGGTTGTGGTTAGAGAGTGAAAGTGAACATAAGTTCATGTGAAGGGTCAGTCACAATGGTGAACTGGTGAAAATATGCAGGAAACCACATATCTTTAGAGACATTATGAAATCAGGCAAAGTATAAAGTGAGTGATATGATTATGCATTTTCAACAGGGTTGAGTTTCAATATATAATCTTAGGAAGAAACAAATTTCCCCTTCCTCTCCTGTTTTCTCTTTTCTTTCCACTATACAAAGTCTAATCTGGGACAGAAAAGATCCGTCCTTTATAGGGCATATCAGGACATATACAGGATTGCCTGGAGCCCTTAGTTTGGGTAATGATTTAGCAGATAAAACTACGCTTGACATACATATTTTCTCTACAGTAGAAGAAGCTACAAATTTTCATAAAAAATTCCATGTCAATGCTAATACTATACATAAGCGCTTTAAAATAACTAAGGAACAAGCTAGACAAATAATAAAGCAATGTCAAAATTGTGTGACCATTTTACCACAAGTTAATCTTGGAGTCAATCCTAGAGGATTGATACCTAACCATATTTGGCAGATGGACGTCACAAACTTGCCAGAATTTGGAAAATTAAAATATTTGCATGTTACAGTTGATACTTCTTCTGAATTTTTGATGGACTCCCTTCATGCCGGAGAAAAAAAACTAAAGATGTTATAGCTCATTGCTTACAAAATTTTGCCACTGTGGGCATTCCAAAACAGTTAAAAACAGATGTTGCCCCTGGTTATACTTTTACCTTTTTTAAAGAATTTTGCTCATCATTTTGCATTACTCATATAACAGGAATCCCATACAATCCGCAGGGACAAGGCATAGTTAAATGAGCTCATCAAACTATTAAAACGTACTAATTAAACAAAAAAAAAAAGGAATTGGGAAGGGGTATATATTCCCCAAAGATAAACTTAAAATAACCCTTTTTACTCTAAACTTTGGAAATTTGGATTCATCAGGGCTTATTCCTGTGGAAAGGCATATGTGTCCAAAAAATGTACATAAGCCCAAGGTACTTTGGAAGGATATTCTAACAGGACAATGGAAATGTCCTGACCCAGTAATTGTCTGGAGTTGGAGGTCTGTTTGTGTGTTTCCACAGGGAGAACAGCAGCCGATTTGGATTCCAGAGAGACTAACTAAAGCGATTTCTACAGATTAAAAGAATATGATTTGGCTCAAATCCATAACAGCTGATATCCAGAACTCCAGTTTGGCTATTCTTACATCTGTGACAAATCCAGGATGCTTTTTTCAATATCTATTTTATTATTACCCTTTCCCATGTCATGAAGTTCTATTTTGGTTTTTGAGCTCATACAAACCTAGGTTAATGTTTTGCTGATCAGTTCTATTTTTGGACTATAGAGTTTTTAGACATTGCAATGGAGATTTCACCTGTAAAATGTTATAAGGCCTTTACTCTTATGTTATGTGTTGTATGTATTATATTACGTGTGCACACTTGTGTTTTTTGTTATATGTTTGAATGTACGTATGTCCATATATCATATATGATGAGCGCTCATGAAAAAATGGATCCAAATATATTTTTATACACTTGATGTAAATGTTTTAATTTAAATTGGGTAAACACCTGTTGAGGATTGTTTTAAAATGTGTACAAAAAAGGAGGTTAACAGATCTGTTTGTTTACTTTCACCTTTTCTTTTCATTATATTTAATAATTCTCTTCAAGACAATGTAAATTGTTAAGAAAATTGTTTTCTTTTAGTACCTTCTGGAATGTTACATAATTTTTCTTTGGCCATTATTGCCAAAATTCCTATCTTCATCCCAGTGCCTGTAAAGACAAAGATAAAACCAATCTACAGCTTCTGCAATAGCCATCACTGAACTGCTTGCAGAACTTGCCTCGACTATGTATCACCTGTATGCATTGTGAACTCACCTGCATGCATTGTGAACAATATGTTGGTGAATTGACTTGTGGTAGTGTTGGGGTATTTTTGCTGATGATGTCATCGGTGGTACAATTTTTCCAAAAGGAGCCGTCAATTGGCTTGGTGTATCTTCCTCCCTTCTGCTGTCATGGTCGTTCAGCTAAAATTTGGGGGCCAACAGAGGTGAGACAAAGAACCTCACCCCCCGCTGGTACAAAGACCTCTCCACAGGTGTGACTGTATACTGGACCTGTAGCTAGTGACGGGTAAGATCCAATTGCAATGGTACCAATCTAAGACTGGAGGCTGATACCTTGAGGTCAGCTCATTCGATAATGGGTAAGCACCATATGTACTATTGGACAACCTAAGGCAGGCATGGTCCCTAAGCCACATGCTTGTTGTTTAAACAGAGAGGGGGAGGTGTTGAGAGGCACAGCCCAAGGGGTCAAACAAACTTTCAGACTGCCGGCTGATGATTGGCTAACAGCGGCCCCAGCAACATCAAGCTAATTGGCTCCTCTGCGGTGATGCTCATTGGAGATGCTCATTGAGCAGTTTCCCCACCCTTTCAGACTGCAAGCTGATGATTGGTTCACAGCAGCCCCAGCAATATCTAGCTGATTGGCTCCTCTGTGGTAATGCCATTGGGCTGTTTCCCCACCCTTTCAGACAACGGAGCTGCTCATTGTGGGACTTTTTGGGCTCTGCCCACACGACCCAGCCAATCGACCTCAAGAGAAGGAGTGTTGAGGTTGAGAGCTTGTGGGAAGCCAGTAGTGGCAGTTGGGCTCTGAGGGTTTTTCCCGAGGAGCTAATTTTTAGTCATGTGTGGTTCTAAAAGTAATTTTAGTTTCTTTTGACAAGTGGCTCCTGAATTGTGCCCAGCCAGATTGCAGCAATCCTAAAGTGATGGAGAAAAAGAACCCAAACAGAATAGAAATACAAGCAGTTTAGAGAGGCATGGTGTATAGTTGGATTTACCTTTTGCATGATAAAGGGTAGGTGTTATAAATCTAGTCAATTTTAAATTGAAATAGTTCTCCATGTGTTTTATAGTTAACAAATATGTGAATTCCTATCTCCCTTTATCTGTAGGCTATTCAGCACATGTATTTTTGAATGTACATATAGAATACTACCTGGTATCACATGTACATTTTTGTTAGATGGCTGACTTGGCAGATACAAATTTTTAGAAGAGGTCACTCCTCCTAAACGTTGTTGGAATTGAAAATTAAAACTATGGGTGAGCTTCCTAGTTGAACAATATAATACATAAATCCATGTTCAGTAAAATGAATAGTTTTGGATCTGTGGATGTTATATATTTCATGATGAATTTCGATTGGCATATATATTGCTACCTTTTAATGCCTCTCTCTCTCTCTCTCTCTCTCTCTCTCTCTCTCTCTTTATATATATATATATATATATATATATATATATATATATATATATACACACACACACTCTCCAGATTTTTCAGAATGTAAAATATATGTGTCTTATTATACAATCCCTAAATGCATTCATGTTCATGAATGTGGATTTATAACCAAATTTTCACAAAGTTATTTTCAGAAATATTCATCCACCTTAAATACATATTGTATCCTAGTACTGAAATCAAAATTCAGTGAATGGTGCATAGAAGTCCTAATTTTTCTACAGTAACTGACCCACTTTAACATCAATGCAAGTAGATTCCTATGGGACATGATGTGTATTTTGACCTTCATTTTTATTCAACACTGTTACATGACTATTTCTTCAGTTTATGCACATCATAGGATATATATTTCATTCACAATTTTGCAAATTGATAGGCTTTTGTTTCACTTTTAATCACTTCTTGCTTCAGTACACAAGTATTCCTCTATGTTTTTGACTGGTCTTTTCATGATACTTCATTTTATTTTAGATTTCAATAATCACTTTTAAAGCAAAACTCACACACTCTTCATGATAAACCATAAACCTAATATTACCATTAGATGTATAAATGGTTGTAATGAATGTATGTATCTCAATATAAGATTTCCTGTAAATTTGTAAATATCAATTCAATCCAATATTTAAAGTTGGAACCAGTAATATTATTTATTCACAGTATGGTCTATTCATTCATTTTATCTATATTCCTAGACACAGGGAACACCTATTTGTACACCCTATACTAATTTATACACCTTCAAAATATTGCCCACAGAAATGGTGGAAGAAATACTGATGTCACCTGATCTACATATGCACTTTATCACAGTAATATTCTGGAAACAAAATGCAAAGTTCACACTTATGACTGTGCCAAAGCCTAAATGGAAAGTGTGCATGGATTACTAACAATATCCATGTCCAGATTGCCTAATTCTCTCAAATGTCAATCCTATTGGTGACTAAATATTTGATTCTTTCTAAGGTTTTATCCTCAACCTCTACCCTGTTGAAAATGTCTAATCCTATCACTCAATTTATACTTTGCCTGATTTCTTAATATCTCCATTGATATCTGCTTCCCCATATATTTTCCCCAGTTCATCATTGTGTCTGACTCTTCACATGTGGTGACATTTACATTCACTCTCTACCGCAAACCCTATTGCTAAAGAACTTTTTGTCCAAATCCTATACTCACTTTTCTTCCTAAACCTACTGACTGTCTTCCTAATCCTACCAACTATGCCTATATGAGTGGATGTTTTCTTCTACATTCAATCATCCAATTTTCAAGGTCCTATGCCATTGTATATCGATTTATCTGAGACATCTGTTTAGAAGATATTTAAAAGCTAAGTATCCCAATCAAGGGCCCAATGCTCTTCTGGGCTTCAAATCTTACCTAGATTTCTGTTTTTATACTTATATTTCACCTATATATTTTTGTAAATATCACAGGTTCCCAATACCATTATTCATCCAGCAGAATGATTCCTATCCCAAATAAAACCTGTTATTACCCTAACCATACACTGTTCCCTCAATGTAACTTTACAGAATAGCAGGGAAAAAGTTGGTCTTACACTACAGGAATGTAGGGGATCTTCAACCTGCTGAGATCCTCAAAGGACCATGCAGAAATGATACCCTGGAGAAGTTGTAGGCAGCTATGAAGGACCTGAGGGAGGAAAACTCAACTTCCATGGTAAACAACCTGGTCAGAATGAAGGGATGTGTCTTTATCAGCCTCTTTCATCTTAATGTAGAGAAGATTGACCAAACCAGGCCTGTGTGGAGAGCTGTTCTCGGGTGCCTATGGTTGATATACCATTCCAACGTGTGAAAATGTCACAGGAAGTAGGGGCACCCTCCATCTCATGGGACCCTTGGAAGCAACTCTTAGGACAAAGTGGTTGCCAAGGCAGTGACTTCATTCACTTCCTGATTGAGGTTACCTCACATAACGTCCTGGGTGATGGAACTCTCTAAACGTGGGATTCAGAAAGCCAGGCAAGCACAACCAGTCCCAGTCCCAGTCCCAGTGGTCTCACTTTTTTTGGATTTACCAAGGACAGAGTCTGTCTTTCTTGGTACCTACTGATGTGAGGATGGCCAAAAGACAGGAAAGCTAAGAAGAGGGGCCTTTCCTGATAAAGCAGGTAGTAGCTCACCACTGGCTTCTGACAACTTCACACAACATTCCTCCCTCAATGCAGCACAAAGGTCCCTTTCACTCATGAAGAGGAGGTCCAACCCTCAACTGTTCTGTAAAAGAACTTCAGAGAGAGAGGTTAAAGATTCCTGCAAAGCTGTTATGGAGGTTTCTAATATATTTAAGTTTTGGTCTATTTCTGCTTCTAACTGGGTCATTTGTTGTGTCCCATGGACCAGGGCAGTGGTTCCTGTGCCCACCCTTGTGGCAACTCCTATTCTTTATAGGATGGCTAAAGTGAGGGACATATGTTCCCAGTGAAACCGGGTTGTATGTCCCACCTATTCGATCTTCAAATGAACCTGCGTCATGATAGAGCATTCTGGGTAACATATGCACCATTACACAATTAATCACATCCGTTTTTCATTTCATGAAAACATCAACAATGTTTTAGTATATAGAATTATACTGTTGTAGGGACGGACAAGGCAAGGCACCTAAGATAGCACCAAAGACAGTGAAACAGTCCAATTTGGTTGCACCCAGATTCAGAGGGCATTGCTTCGGTTGTAATCAATTAATCTTCTGAATTCCAAGTTTAGGTAGTTTCAGAATTTTGTACCCAACATGTAAGAGAAGTGGCTCAGAAGATCACACTCTGCAGAAGTTCACAAAAAGCTGTTTTTGTTTCTGTTTTTTTTTTCTCTGTTCTGGGCAAGTTAACTTTTCAAGGACAACTGGGTGGGGGAGAGCTTTTACTTCCCTTTGTTTTTTTCCCCCTGCCAGCTGTTACCATGGAGCCCAGATGGTAACTTCTTTATCTTAGAAATGTTGCCATCTCTGTGAAGCCCCAGTTCAAGGCCAGAGGAATTGTTCACATATTTTGTGAAAAACTAGTAAGGGGGTGTCTAGCTTAGGAGTGCTGATTATTTTTAGCCAGTGGCCAAGTGGAACAGGGCAACATTAAATGAGGAAGGTTATCTACACTGAAATCGTTTATAGGGACTTTTTTGCTGAAAGTCCTAAAGTCAGCCATGGTGAAGACTCCTGGAGAAGGTCAGTGAAAACTTTTCTGTGGGCCTGGTACAGAGGGGGGAGACAGAGAAGTCGGGGCTTAGAGCAGCTTCATGGATCTGAGAATGAGAAAGGAGAGATGTAAAAGAATAATGGGAAAGGGGTTTGGGATATTCCTAGCAACAAAACTTGAGCAGTAGAACAGGTAGAGCAGAGGGGAAGAAGGGAGTGAGTATCCACAAAGCCTGTGAGGGACTTTAAATTTTTAGTAACCTGTTTTCAGTGATGAAAGAGCAACTTTAAAGGCCATTTTCATTACATTTGGATAAGGGTCTGAGGGCTCTCCTCAGCTGGTTTGAGCTATGGGTTAGCTGGAAAGAGGACCTGGTGGGACCCAGTGTGGGCAGTGACAAGAGAAGAGAGGAGTGAGTCGGTGGAGGGGTACCTCAGTACCTGCTTCTCAGCCAGGGGGCAATGGTCTGAGAACCGGTGTTGGTTTGGGTTTTTGATCTAGTAATTGAAGGGAAGAAATCAGGTTGCTGAGTTTGGAGTGACAGCAGATAGTCTGGAGATGAAGGCTGAGGGTGAGGATCTATTGGAGAAGCATAGTTCAGGATGTGAGCGAAGGAGGGAAAAGGCCTCCACATAGGGGAATCTCCTTTTACCCTTTTGAGCACTTGCAGAAGTTAAAAAGGTCACACAGTATTTGAGGATCTAGAGACCCCTCTGGAGGCCATGGGTTTTGGTTATCTAATTGGTCATATGGCCAATGCTGTGTACAGAATTTGATGAGGAGTTCGGGTTCCATCAGGAAGCCCCTGTATGCTCACATCCCCATGACTTACAGAAGAAATTGGCTTTTCCTCCACACAGCTGTTGCTGTTTGTGGCTTTGATTGTCTGCCGGGCAAACATAGTAATCTAGGCTAGCCAACCTGCACCTGGCTTACCTGTCCCGACATCCATAATGTTTGTTTCCATTATTTATGGTACAAAAGGTATTTAATGGAATTTTAGTGGTATCCTCTTCATCAGGGATATCCTAATAGGAAAGACCTATAGCCAGCTAACAAATGTCTGGGTGGAGAAATGGCCACCAGGTCCCAAAGTGGGCTATATGTGAGATAGATTATACTTCTTCTCCAGTAGGATTTGTGATCAGCCATCGCTGCTGAAAGGGCTGATGAGGGTTAGAACTACTGGTGGTCAAGGAGAGACTCTATAGCTTCATCCACCTGGCGAATACACAATTTGAAAGGGTTACCAGTCTCTTCCAGTTTCCAGGCAGAGTCTGGACAGGGTGCAGGCTTGAGATGAGAGGCCAGGATCCAGGAAGTGATTCTGTCTACCTTTACCACTGTAGGTGTTATAAGTAGAACCTGGTATGGTCCTTTCCAGTGGGGTTCCAGGGATGACACCTGATGTTGTCTTACATAGACAAAGTCTCCTACTTGATATTGATGTGGAGTCCCCTCATCTCCAGGTTGGTAGGCAGTGGCCAGCTGTTTTCACAGGTATCGCTGAGTTCTTTCAACAGCTGTAAGTCTGTCAAGCATGGTGGTGTGGAAGGGATCGTTAGGTCTTAGAGTTGGGGTTAGGTCCCTTACTGGAATAGGGGCCCCATAGGGAATTTCATAGTGGGTGAGGTTACACAAAGAAACAGAGAGAGAATTTCTTGCATAAAACATTGCATAAGGCAGAAGCATTGTCCAATCTTTTATGTCGGTCTCTAAGCTTAATTTCATTAAGGTCTCTTTAATGGTTCTATTCATTCATTCTACCTGTCCTGCACTCTGTGGTCTATAAGCACAATGTAATCCCCAGGGTACTGGCTAACCCCTAACGTACCTGGGTCATGAATGCAGGTCCATTATCAGACTCTGTTACCTTAGGCAGGTCGTATCTTGGAAAAAAATCTTCCAGGATCTTCTTGACCACCATTTGTGCTGTTTCTTTCTTTCTTTCTTTTTCTTTCTTTCTTTCTTTCTTTCTTTCTTTCTTTCTTTCTTTCTTTCTTTCTTTCTTTCTTTCTTTTGGTGGGGAAGGCTTTAATCCATCCTGAAAATGTATCTACAAAGACTAGGAGATATTTAAGTCCATACCTTGCATGCTTAATTTCAGTAAAGTTCACTTCCCAGAATTGTCCTGGTCTTTTTCCTCCTAGGTGCTTTCCTCCAGGAAGCTTGGAAGGGTAAGCATAAACCAATTGATGGACCCGACAGGCTTTTGTTACCCATTCAGTCCTTTTGCTGTGATTTGGTCAGTGGAAAACTCTGTTCTTGATCCTTCAGGAATGCCTGCAGTTTCTTTGAACAAAGTTGAGTGAGTTGATGTACATTTTCTACTGACATAGTTAGAGCCATGACTATAGGAGTTTTTACTGAAGGATTTAGAAATCCCACTTGGTTGCCTTCAGGGTTAAAAGTTATTTTGGCCCAGAGCTTGGTGAGCAGATCTCTGCCCATCAATGGGGCCAGGCATTCTGTGATTACTAGGAAGGATTGATGGATTTTCCTTTTCCCAGGTCTATGGTCCTCTTAGTTGTCCAAGCCCGATACTTACTGCCATTTGCCCCTTGAACTAGAGACCTTTTATTTGATAGATGGCCCAATGGGGCCTTGAGGGCTGAGTATATTGCCCCTGTATCCACTTCAAAGTTTACTGGGGTCCCCTACACTTCAAAAGTTACCCTGAGCTCCGGGAGGGGATGTTAGCCCCGACTTTTGGAGTCATCCTCAAGAGTCAGAATGGCTGGCAGGAGTGGCTGTCTCTTTCTAGGGAACTCTTTGGCCCAGTGTCCTTTTTTTTACAGTAGGCACAGTGATCTGAGGCAAGGAGTGGCCTCTGGCGTGGGCCCAGGTATCCCTTCCTGTCTCCCTGTTTCTTAATTTCTGGCCTATTTGTTGTTGTGACCAGGACCTTAGTCAGCGCCTTAGTCTGTCTTTTGTTTCTTTTATCCTCCCTTTGTTCCCTTCTCTTCCTCAGTTTCTCTCTTAAAGTATACCTTCTCAGCTTCTCTGACTAAATCTCTCAAAGTCATATCTTGTAATCCATCTAAGCATTTTAACTTTCTTTTAATATCCGGGGCAGCTTGCCCAATAAAGGCCATTGTGACAGATGACTTTTGATCCTCTGCCTGAGGATTGAAAGGAGTGTATCTTCTATATGCCTCCATAATTCTCTCTAGAAACATAGAGAGAGGTTCTTCAGGCCCTTGAATAATCTCTCTTACCTTGGCCTAATTAGTTGGTCTCCTAGCGGCCGCACGGAAACCCACTATTAGAGCCCGGTGATAAGTGAACAGATGCTCCCTACCTTCAAAGATTTGGGGGCCACAGTTGGGTTGGTTCAAAGGAAAGCTGGCTTTGATTATCTTGGGAAGTTGTGTCAGTCACGCATCTGGTCAGAGGATATTTTTTTCCAGCTTCCAGGAGTATTCTATTTTGATCCCCTGTCATGAAGACAGTCCCTATGAGTTGTTGGCAGTCATCTCAAGTAGGCTAGTGTGAAAACATCAATGACTCAACCAGACCTGTGTGCCAGGTGGGGTGCTCAGAAAAAGGGGGATTGTTATATTTCCAATTATGTACGTCTGAAGAGGAGAATGGCCAAAACTGGTAGGCTTGCATTTTTCCCCCCATGGCCGTCGTCAATCTTTGGCCCATAGGGATGGAGGGGGAGCATCATGGGAGTTCCAGTGTTTTCAACTATTCACTGCTGGCGAGTTCCTATAGCCGGGCCAGCTTCCTCAAGGGAAGGAAGGGCTGTGTGTGCCACTGGGGAGCTATCTGGAGGGTGCTGTGCTCCTCCAATTGCAGAGAGGCTGAGTCAGCAGCAGGGGAATCACTTAGAGGGTGTTGGGGATTGGGGGAAGAGGGCAGGGGATAAGGAGGGGGAGGAGAATCCAGTAGAGTCAAATCTTGTGACACAGGGAGAACAGAGGGTGGAGAAGGAAGAAGAGCAGAGGGTTTGAGAGATCATGGGGGAAGGAGTAGGAGCAGGGGCAGCGGTAAGGAAAGGCTTCACCCATGGAGGAGGAGATTTGCAGAGGTCCTGCAAAGTTAAGATATATGGCGGAATGATCCAGATGGCTATGTGGCCCTGGCCAAAAGACAATATCTCTAACTTTTTAAATTAGTGGGAAGTAGAAAGATCCTTCTAGAGGCTATCCGACTCGAAAGGTGGGTCATTCTGAGGCACAGAGCGTCTTCCAGGTCCAGTGTTTTACTAAATAAAAAAGATTCTGAGCCCTTATGTGGACTTTGGGCCAGTGATCAATGGTCAGGGACAGAGGCATTGAAGTGCTCTGTCCCATAATGAAAGATACACAAATAGTGAAAGCCACGACACATGGGGTCTCACATTCGCCGCTGCTGGATTTCAGTGGAACCTCCATATGAAAAGGTCGGGCAAGCCTTGGAGGAAGAGACCACAAAGAGATTGTCACATGCAACAGCAAAGGGTTTATTGGGGGTCCAGCATGCTGGGGCTCAGAGCTCAATTGAAAAGAGATGAGAGCCCTGAGAACACCTTAAGCAGAGTTTATATAATTTTCTTGGAGAGGGCAGGGAGGAAAGTTTATTGATGGGTCCGGGTGAGTGGGCAGTGTGCGTGCACACGGGTGAGGGAGTACATTCTGCAGTTTGGCAGTTGGGGAGAGCACATTCTGGGAACAAGATTAGCAAAGAGTTCTCAAGATTTCAAAAGTGTTTTGTTAAGCATACAGAGAAACAGGAAGTGACAAGTACCTATTTTATTAACCTTTAACTACCGACTATCTTTTTTTGACTGGATGTTCTCTTCTACATTCAATCATCCAAGGTACAAGGTCCTAGGCCATTGAATATTGATTAATCTGACACATCTGTGCAGAACCTAATTCAAAGCTAAGTATCCCAATCAAGGGCCCAATTCTCTTCTGGGCTTCAAAACTTACCTAGATTTCTGTTTTCATACATGTATTTCACCTATATATTCTCATACATATCACAGGTTCCCAATACCATTATTCATCCAGCAGAATGATTCCTAACCCAAATCGAAAATGTTATTAACACTAACCGTACACTTTCCCCTCAATCTAACATTACAGAGAGGAGGGACAGAGTTAGTCTTACAATACAGGAATGTAGTGGATCTTCCACCTGCTGAGAACCTCAAAGGTCCATGCAGAAATGTCCTCTGGAGAAGATGTAGGCAGCTATGAAGGACCTGGGAGAGTAAAAGTCATCTTACATGACAAACAACCTGGCCAGGATGAAGGGTTGTGTCCAAATCAGCCTCTCTCGTCCTAATGTAGAGAAGATGGAACAAACCAGGCCTCTGTGGAGAGCTGTTCCCAGGTTCCTATGGTTGATATACCAATCTAACTTGTGAAAGTGTCACAGGAAGTTGGGGCAGCCACCATCTCATGTGACCCTTGGAAGCAACTGTTAGGACAAAGTGGTTGCCAAGCCAGTGAACTCATTCAGTTCCTGAAGGAAGTGACCTCACCTCACTTCCGTGGTGATGGAACTCTCTGAACATGGGGTCCAGGAAGCCAGGCATCCAAGCCAGTCTCAGTCACAGTCCCTGTGGGCTCACTTGTTTGGATTTACCAAGGACAGAGTCAATCTTTCTTGGTACCTACTGATGTGAGAATGGCCAAATACCAGAAAAGCTCTGAAGAGGGGCCATTCCTGAGAAAGCAGGTAGTGGCTCACCACTAGCTCCTGACAACTTCACAGAGTTGACCAAGGAGACCAGATCTGATAAAGGACAGGCCATTTTGGGAGAACATAGTATGGTCCAGAAGTCAGAGGACACTCTGGATAGTCACAGACCTACTTGAGGGAAGCAGGTGCCTTTTTGGGTGTTGGTGTGGGTTTGTGGTTTTGTCTCATGTTCTGAGAATAGGTAGGAAAGACGGTTTTGAGGTTTGGAGTGAAATGTTTCTACTAAGTCGTTTCACAGGGCGTGTGTTTCTATGTCTGTGTATCTCACAGTGTCCGTGGTTGTAGACATTAGAAAAAAAGAATGCATCAATGGATGTGTCCTGTCTATTAGAAAGCTTCCGAGCATTCATCCTGCCCAATTAATGAATGGACCAGGGCTTGCATAATCAATGGGTAACACCTGCTATCTTCCTAAGTTCCAGTTTTCTTCCTGAATTCTGGCCACTCTCCAGAATAGGCTCATGGTTTTGTGTCCAAGATATGTACCACCACCAAGCTCTGTCACATGGCCATATACTGGATAGCTGAAGGGAATGGCGAGCATCTCAGAAAACTCAGATATCAGTGTGACTACTAACATCTCAGTGGAGAAACCGTGGTTGGGCCTTTTGCTTAACAATTGTTCTTTTCCCCTGAGTCAGGAAGGACTTTGCCTCAGGCCAACCCGTTTGTGAAGCCTGAAGAAAACCGTTTTCAAATGGAAATGAATGGGCATCACCTGTGTCTCTTTGCTTAATTGCTTTGGAAAGGGATGTGTCTGAATCAGGCTCTTGGCCCAGTGTGAGGCTGTGGCTTAGATTGTCAGCACCTGATGGATGTAAAGAAAGATCCCATGTATGCATCCAACACCAAAATGGCCAAAAGAGCAGTCATTGTGGGTGAATTCTCTTGTCTTTCTCTGTAAGTTTCCTGACCTCCATCAAGTGAGAATAAGGATCCTTTGGGTCTAATGAGTTCTTTAAAGCCCTGCAGAGGCTAGCCCATTGGTGCTTGGGTTTTATCATGACTCCAATACACATAAATAATCTAAATCCCACAGTCAGTAGGCCTCAAATTGGAGAAGTGGAGCAGTATTAAATGCAGGCCTATTGGATCACTCCTGTTTCACAGGAAGGGTGTCCAGGCCACTCAAACTTTAGGCAAACGAGGGGCAAGGGAGCTTATTTTGGATACTGTCTTGTACTGTGCTCCTCATGGAAACCTCTAGCAAGAGGTTATGTTCAGTGTCTATATGAAATAAAATGAGGGCCATGTGGGATTTTTTTTTGGTTTCAATTGTTTTCATTTGTGTGGCGGTTGGAAGAGGTGACTGGGTCCACCTGGGCTTGAACAGTGGCGTGATTCCCCTTAGAGAGTGAGTTCTGAAACTGACCTCAGAGAAGTATTGCCATGACTTGTGTTGGGATTTTAGGAGGACACGCATGAGAGTCGCCCATGGAAACTGAGATATAGGCCCAGGGTACCTTTCCACAGAGCACTGGGAATCTCAGCCAGGATATCACATGATTTTATTCTTAAAGGCATGTCAGCCATAGTTGAGAATCAAAACAAACATGGACCTCACATTGTAGACCTCAATGAGCCTGGCTTCATGTGACCTTTTGGCCACTCTTTGGAAAGTCTTGCCTGTGAGAGTTCTCGATAGCGTTCATTGAAATGAGCATCCTCACCATTTAATGGTTCCCGAATGAATTAAAACCCACAGTGCCTCCAACTTCATCCTTGAAAAATGCCTAGATAAATACCATGAAATTTTTGAATTTCCCATGACCTGGTCGCACTGGGAACATTTGGATGTCCTACATCATTCATGAATCTATCAGGCAGTGCCTTGATTGACTGGGATTCATAAAAATGGTGTAGAACAGAGATACCAGTAAGTTGGAGCCTACTGAGTGGTGGGCCTAGAGCAGAGGTGGGAAGGTGTATGATAAAACATCTTTGTGAGGCCATGTCAATCTGCCATTAGCTTCCAAATTGCTTGTGACTGACATGGTGCAGCCAGCAGAATGTTCAATGAAATGGCATATTGTTATATGGAGAGGTTTCAGGGCAATGTTCAGAACCAGGTTTCTATGGACAAGGGGGCAAGCTATGAGGGATAGAAGCCTGCTTGGTGCATTCTCCTGAGAACCCTGACCCACCGCACAAAACAGAACTTCCTCCACCACTGTGTCCCATTTGAACTCCTTGTATATCGTGAAGCAAATACCAAAGTCCCAGTGCAGCAGCAAGAAACACCATGAAAATTGGAGGATGACCAAATGGCTTCACAGTCCCCCAGGGAGACACTTAGCCCACAATGGCCACAGTTTACCTACAAAGAGAGAATTCCGCACTGCTACCTCATGTACATTGGAAAATAAGAATCCATGTCCTCCAGGTCACATAGATGCAGACCCAGCTTTGATGGTCTCACTAGAAAGAAATCAAAAGCTCCTGAAAACAATATATATTTCAAGTGCCCAACCACATAGGCAGTTTCCCAAGAAGTCTTTAGGGCACCAGAGCTCCACATTTGAGAAATGTTTACTGTGTCCCTTACTTTGGGAAACTCCTCTAACACCTCCAAGGTTGTGAACTCCTGAGCATATTCCATTCCAGATATGTATTCACAGATTTTCTAACTCTTCTTCTCTAATTCTGTATTACTTGGGGCGGAGTTAATTACAATAAATTTTTCTGGAAGAGAATAAGAAGATTTTTGTGTAGCACATATTTGCATACACATTGTGTTCATTTTCCAATTTTCCATTCGAAATACTGATTCCCTGACACTAACCCATAGCTTGCTAGACTCTGACTACTAATCCTAATGTGATGGAGAAAAATAACTCAAACAGAATAGAAATACAAGCAGTTCAGAGGAGGGGTGGTGTATAGTTGGGCTTGCCTTTTGCAATACATAGGTTTGGAGTTATAAATCTAGTCAATTTTTAATTGAAGTAGTTTTCCGTGTGTTTTTAAAGTTAACAAATATGTGAATTCCTGTCTCCCTTTCTCTGTAGCCTATTAAGCACATGTATTTGTATATGCACATATTGAATCCTACCTGGTATCACACGTACATACTTGTGAGGTGGCCAACTTGACAGATACAAATTGTGGAACAGAAAATTCAACCTATGGGGGAGCTTCCTAGGTGAACAACATTATATATAAATCCATGTTCAGTAAAATAAATATTTTTGGATATGTGGATCATATAAATTTCACGATGAATTTTGATTGGCATATATATTGCTACTTTTAATTGCTCTGTGTGGGTTTTGTGTGTGTGTGTGTGTATATATATATATATATATATATATATATATATATATATATATATATTCTCCAGATTTTTCAAAATGTAAAATATATGTGTCTTATTATACACTCCTAAATTCATTAATGTTCATATATTTGGATTTCTAATCAACTTTTCACAAGATTATTCTCAGAAATATTCATCCACCTGAACTACATATCTGTTTCCTAGTACTGAAAACTAAATTCAGTGAATGGTATATAAAAATGCTAATATTTCTACAGTAACTTACCCAGTTTAACATCGGTGCAAGTAGATTCCTATGTTCCATGATGTCTATTTTGACGTTCATTTTTATTCAACACTGGTATATTAGTTTTCTTCATTTTATGCACATCATACGATATATATTTCTTCCACAATTTAGCAAATTTATAGGCATTTGTTTCACTTTCAATCACTTCCTGCTTCAGAACACATGTATTCCTCCAGCTTTCTTGACTGGTTTTTTCATGAGACTTCTTTCTGAACACATTGTTTTCGATTTCCATAATCACTTTTGGGGCAAACTCACACACCCATCATGATAAACCATAACTCTATTATTACCATTAGATGTATAACTGTTTTCAATGAATGATTGTATATCAACATAAAATTTCTTATGTATTTTCAGATATCAATTCAATCCAATATTAAAAGTGGAACCTGTTATATTATTTATTCACAGTATGGTCTATTAAGGCATCATCTCTATATTCATAGACCCAGGGTCTATGTATTTGTATCCCCAATACTAATTTATAAGTCTTTAAAATATTGCTTTCAGAAATGGTGGAAAAAATACTCTAGTCACCTGATATACTATACATTTCATCACAGTAATATTCCTGACACAAAATGCAAGGGTCACACTTATGACTGTACCAAAGCCTAAATTGAATGTGAGCATGTATTACTAACAACATCCATGTCCTGGTTCCCTAATGCTCTCAAATATTATTCCTATTGGTGACTACATATCTGTTTCTTCCTAAGATTATATATTCAAACTCAACCCTGTTAATAATGTCTTATCCTACCACTCACTTTGTACTTTGCCTGATTTCCTAATGTCTCCATTGATATCTGCTTTCAAATACCTTTTCTCCAGTTCATCATTGGGAATGACCCTTCAAATGTGCTGACATTTACATTTACTCTCTCACCAAAACCTTATTGCTAAAGAACTTTTGGTCCAACTCCTAGACTCACTCAAATGGGTTCTTCAAAGCCCTGCAGAGGGAAGCCCAGAGATTCTTGGGTTTTCTCATCACTCCAATTCACATAAAGTATCTAAACCCCACAGTCAGTAGGCCTCAAATTCGAGAAGCAGAGCAGCATTAATGGCAGGCCTATTTGATCACTCCTGGTTCACAGGAAGGGTGCCCAGGCCACCCTGACTTTAGGCAAATGAGGGGGAAGGGAGCTTATTTTGGACACTGTCTTGGACTGTGTCCCTCATGGAAACCTCTAGCAAGGGATTATGATGAGTGTCTACATGGAAGAAAATGAGGGCCATGTGGGAGTGTTTTGTTTTTAATTGTGGTCACTTGTGTGGCGGTTGGAAGAGATGAATGGGTCCACCTGGGCTTGAACTCTGGTGTGATTCCCCTTAGAAACGGAGTTTTGGAAATGACCTTAGAGATGTATTGCTATGAATTGTGTTGGGATTTTCGGAGGCCAGGCATGAGAGTCGCCCATGCATGACAATACGCGTCAAATTGGAGAAGCAGAACTTAATGTCCAAATCCTTTACTCACCCTTCTTTTTAATCCTACCGTCTATCTTCCTAATCTCAGATAAATACCATGATATATTTGAAATTCCTATGACCAGGTGGCACTGGAGAATCTTTGGATGTCCTGTTTCTGATCATGAGTGTACCAGACAGTGGCTTAATTGACTTGGTTTTATGAAAATGGTGTAGAACAGAGATGCCAGTAAGTTGGAGCCTGCTGAGTAGTGGGCCTAGAGCAGTGGTGTGCAGATGTGTGATAAAATATCTGTGGTGGGGTCATGTGGATCTTCCATTGGCTTCCAAATGGCTTGTGACTGAAATAGTGTAGCCAGCAGACCCTTATATGTAAAGGCATCTCGTTATATGGAGAGGTTTAACGTCAATTTTAAGAAACAGGTTGCTATGGTCAAGGGGACAAACTATGTTGGATAGAAGACTTGTTGGTGCATTCTCCTGGAGAACCTGACCCACCACACATGACAGAACTCACTCTAGCATTTTGTCCCAGTTGAACTCATTGTATTTCGTTAAGTAAATACCATACTCCCAGTGCAGCAGCAAGAAACACCACAAAAAGTGGAGGATGACCAAATGGCTTCACAGTCCACATGGGGAGACACTTAGACCCGAGTGGCCACAGTTTACCTACAAAGAGAGAATTCAGCACTGCTCCCTTATGTTCATTAAAAAAAAAGAAACCATGTTCTCCAGGTCACATAGATGCAGACCCATCTTTGATGGTCTCACTACAAATGAAGCTAAAGCTCCTGACAACAACATATATTTCAAGTGCCCGAACTCAGAGACAGTTTCTCAAGAAGTTTTTAGGCCAGCAGAGCTCCATGTTTGTGGAGTGTTTACCCTGACCCTAACTTTTGGAAACTCCTCTACCACCTCCAAGGTTGTGAACTCCTGATTATGTTCCATTCCATATATGTATTCACAGATTTTCTAACTCTTCTCCTCTAATTGTGTCTTATTTGGGGTGAAGGTAATGGCAATTCATTGTTCTGGATGAGAGTGGGAATATTTTTGTGTGGCACATATTTGCATACACATTGGATTCATTTTCTTATTTTCCAATCAAAATACTGAAACCATGACACTAACCCATACCCTACTAGACTCTGACTACTAATCCTAATATGATGGAGGAAAAATAACCAAAACAAAATAGAAATACATGCAGTTCAGTGGAGGCATGGTGTATATTTGGACTTGCCTTTTACATGATAAAGGGTAGGTGTTATAAATCTAGTCAATTTTTGGTTAAAATAATTCTCCATGTGTTTTTAAAATTAACTAATATGTGAATTCCTGTCTCCCTTTCTCTATAGACTATTCAGCACATGTATATTTATATGCACATATAGAATCCTACCTGGTATCACAGGTTAATTATTTTGTGTTGTCTGACTTGGAAGATACAAATTGTGAGAAGAGATCCCTCCTCCTAAACGCTGTTGAAACTGAAAATTCAACCTATGGGTGAGCTTCCTAATAGAAAAACATTATACAAAAATCCATGTTCAGTAAAATAATTATTTTTGCATATGTGAATTATATATATTTAATGATGAATTTCGATTAGCATATGTATTGCTACTTTTTATAGTCTGTGTGTATGTTTTGTGTGTTATATATATATATATATATATATATATATATATACATACTCTCCAGATTTTTCAAAATATGAAATATATGTGTCTTATATATACTCCCTAAATTTATTCATGTTGATGTATTTAGATTTATAATCGATTTTTCACAAGATTATTCTCAGAATTATTCATCAACTTGAAATATATATTTGTTTCCTAGTACTGAAAACTGACTTCAGTGAAAGCTGCACACAAATCCTAATATTTCTAGAGTAACTGACACAGTTTAATATCAACGCAAGTAGACTCCTATGGGACATGACATATAATTTGACGTTCATTTTTATTCAACAATGGTACATTACTATTTCTGCAGTTTATGCACATCGTAGGATATATATTTTATCCACAAGTTCACAAATTTTTAGACATTTGTTTCAATGTCAATCACTTCCTGCTTCAGAACACAAGTATTCCTCCATGTTTCTTGACTGGTCTTTTCATGAGACTTCTTTCCAAAAATATTATATTTGATTTCCATAATCAGTTTGAAGCAAAACTCACACACACTTCAGGATAAACCACAAACCTAATATTACCATTAGATGTATTACTGGTTGAAATGAATGTATGTATATCAATATAAGATTTCCTGAATATTTTTAGATATCAATTTAATCCATTATTTAAAGTTGGAACAAGTAATATTATTTATTCACACTACGCTCTATTCATGCATTATCTCTATATTCATAGACACAGGGTACATCTATTTTTACCCACAATACTAATTTATACATCTTCAAAATATGGCTCCAAGAAATGGTGGAAGAAATACTCATGTTACCTGATCCACATATACATTTTATCACAGTAATATTCTGGTCAGAAAATGCAAACATCACACTTATGATTGTACCAAAGTCTAAATGGAAAATGAACATGGATTACTAAAAACATCCATGTCCAGGCTGCCTAATGCTCCCACTTGTCAATCTTTTTGGGGACTACATATTTGTTTTTTCCTAAGATTATATATTGAAACTCAATCATATTGAAAATGTCTAATCCAATCACTCACTTTACACTTTGCATGATTTCCTAATGTCTCTATGGATATCTGCTTTCCTACATATTTTCCCCAGTTCATCATTGTGACTGATTCTTCACACGTTCTGACATTCATATTCACTCTCTACCCGAAACCCTATTGCTAAAGAATTTTTGGTCCAAAACTTATACTCACTCTTCTTTTTAAACGTACAAACTGTCTTCCTAATACTACCAACTATCCCTTTTATCCTGGATGTTCTCTTCGACATTCAATCATCCAAGGTACAAGGTCCTATAACATTGTATATCGATTTATCTGAGACATCTGTGCAGAACATAATTCAAAGCTAAGTATCCCAATGAAGGTCCCAATGTCTTTCTGGGCTTCAAATCATACCTAGATTTCTGTTTCCATACTTATATTTTACCTATATATTCTTGTAAATATCGCAGGTTCCCAATACCATTATTCATCCAACAGAATGACTCCTCACCAAAATCGAACCTGTTATTAACCCTAACCATACACTGTTCCCTCAATCTACCTTTACAGAAGAGCAGGGACAGAGTTTGTCTTACAATACAGGAATGTAGGGGATCTTCCACCTGCTTAGAAACTCAATGGTCCAAGCAGAAATGATCCCTGGAGAAGTATTAGGCAGCTATGTAGGACCTGAGAGAGCAAAAGTCATCTTCCATGGCAAACAACCTTGTCAGGATGAAGGGTTGTGTCTGAATCAGCCTCTTTATTCTTAATGGAGAGAATATGGACCAAACCAGGACAATGTGGAGAGCTGTTTCTGGTTCCATATGGTTGATATACCATTCTAACTAGTGAAAGTGTCAGAGGAAGTAGGGTATCCTCCATCTCATGGGACCCCTGGAAGCAACTGTTATAACAAAGTGGTTGCCAAGGCAGTGAACTCATTAAATTCTTGAAATAAGTGACCTACCTCACTTCCTTGGTGATGGAACTCTCTGAATTTGGGATCCAGGAAGCCAGGCACACAGAGCCAGTCCCAGTCTCAGTCCCAGTGGGCTCACATGTTTGGATTTACCAAGGACAGAGTCTGTCTTTTTTGGTACCTACTGATGTGAGGATGGCCAAATGCGAGGAGAGTTCTGAAGACGGGCCTTCCCTGAGAAAGCATGTAGTGGTCAGAACAGGCTCCTGACAACTTCACAGTGTTTGACAAGGAGACCAGATCTAAGACAAGACAGGCCTTTTCGGGGGAACATAAAATGGCCCACCAGTCAAAGGACACTCTGGATAGTCACAGACTTACTTGGGGGAAGGAGGTGCCTTTTTGAGTGTGTGTGTGAGTTTGTGGTTTTGTCTCATGTTCTGAGAATAGGTAGGAAAGGCGGTGTGTTTGGTTTGGAGTGGACTATTTCTAGAAAGAACTTTGACAAGGCAAGTGTTTCTGTGTCTGTGTCTCCCACTGTGTCCATGGTTGTAGACATTAGAAAAGAGAATGCATCAATGGATGTGTCCTGTCTAGTAGAAAGCTTCCCAGCATTCATCCTGTCCATTTTAGTAATGGACTGCAGGTTGCCTTATCGATGGGCAACACCTACTATCTTACTAAGTTTCTGTTTTCTTCCTGAATTTTGGCCACTCTCCAGAATAGGTTCATGGTTTTGTGTCCAAAATATGTACCACCTCCAAACTCTGCGACATGGCTATGTTCTGGATAGCTGGAGGGAATTGGAGCATCTCAGAAAACTCAGATATCAGTGTGACCAGAAAAGCCTCAGTGGAGAAACCCTGTTTTGGGCCTTTTGCTAACCTATTGATCTTTTGCCCTGAATGTCAGGAAGGTCTTTGCCTCAGGCCACCCCTTGGTGAAGCCTGAAGGAAACAGTTTTCAAATGGAAATGAATGGGCATCACCTGTGGCTCTTTGCTTAATTGCTTTGGAAAGCCATGTGTCTGAATCAGCCTCTTGGCCCTGTGAGAGGCTATGGCTTAAATTTTCAGCGCCTGATGGATCTAAAGAAACATCCAATGTGTGCATCCAAAACCAAAATGGCAAAAACATAAGTCATTGTGGATGATGTCTCTTGCCTTCCTCTGTTAGGTTCCTGACCTTCTTCAAGGGAGTATAGGGATTTTTTGGGTCAAATGAGTTCTTCCAAGCTCTTCAGAGGTGCTTGGGTTTAATCATGAATCCAAATCACATAAGGAATTTATACCTGACAGTCAGTAGGCCTCTAATTGGAGAAGTAGAGCAGTATTAGCGGCAGACGTATGTGATCAATCCTAGTTCACAGGAAGGGTGTCCAGGCCACCCTGAGTTTAGGCAAATGAGGGGCAAGGAAGCTTATTTTGGACACTCTCTTGAGCTGCGCCATTCAAGGAATCCTCCAGCCAGAGGTTATGATGAGTGACTCTATGGAAGAAGATGAGGGCCATGTGGAATTGTTTTGGTTTTAATTGTGGTCATTTATGTGGTGGTTGGAAAAGATGACTGGGTGCACCTAGCCTTGAACACTGGTGTGATTCTCCTCAGAGACTGAGTTCTGTAACTGACCTCAGAGTAGTAAATGCTTTGAAATTGGTTGTGTCTTAATTAGCCTCTTGGCCCTGTGTGAGGCTGTGACTTAGATTATCAGCACCAGATGGATCGAAAGAAAGATCCCATGTGTGCATCCAAAACCAAAATGGCCAAAAGAGCAGTCATTGTGGATTAAGCCTCTTGCCTTTCTCTGTAAGGTTCTGAAAGAATAAAAGAAATTGAAATTGAAATTGAAATGTAAAGAACCAGGTTTGTAAACTTTCCAAGCTGCACTTTCCTGTGGCAGTTTAGACAATTCCCGGATCTGCCCATTAGATGTGTGTTGAAATCTTCCCTGACTACCTAGTTACTTAACAACCCTTTCCCAGAATCCCTGCAGCTCAGCAAGTATACATCTCAGGTATTCAACCAATCAGTTTAAATGTATACCCCTTCTTAGGGCTGACCAATCACCCCCTGCCCGAATTGTTCCCGCAAATGAAAGTGCTAATCATGCTTTAGAGTTGTTATTTGATTTTCCCATGGTATATGATGAATTGCTAAAGGAGGCTTTCATGTATGTAAAGTCCCTGCCCTCTCTAAGGAATGGATATAAACTCTGCTCAAGTTGTTCTCAGGGCTCTTTGTTCTTTGCTCCTCTAAAGTGAGCTCTGAGCCCCAGCATGCTGGACCCCCAATAAAACCTTTGCTGTTGCATGAGAAAGCCTCTTGGTGGTCTTTTTCTCTGACGTTCGCCCCACCTATTCATCTGGAGGCCCCAGGTGAGATATCCGGCAGCGGTGGACAAAAGACCCCAATGGACTCCTCTCGGGGTAAGTAAGGCACCTCTTTCTGGTTTTGGGTTTCAGGTTATGGATTGGCAAAGTGGCTGTCAGTGAAGAGCATTAGCTCTCTCTGATGGTGGCTGACAGATGTGTCACAGAGCTACAGGCCACGTTCCTGGGGGACACTCCAGAGGACTAGAGAAATCAAGGAATACTAATTTCTTCAACTCGTTTATATTTTGCTTCAGGATTCGGTTCGCCAGCCCATCAGGTTTTGCCGGCTACTCAGTTTTGGTCATTGTTCTGAACTCATGTTGAGTTTTCCGGCTGTCTTTATTGTCTAACCCATCAGGTTTTGGCAGTTACTCAGTTCTAATCTTTGTCTTGGACTCATGTTAAACGTTTACTGTTTGTCTTTGTCTGTGTTGCGTTTGTGTCTTCACTGTCCCTGTTTGAGTAACTCTCATTATGGGACAAAGCACTTCCACTTCTCTGTCCCTGACACTTGATCATTGGACTGATGTCCGCTCAAGGGCCCAGAATCTTTCTTTTTCAGTAAAATGCCGTACCTGGCAGATTCTCTGTGCTTCAGAATGGCCTATTCTCAGAGTCAGGTGGCCCCCCAGAAGGATCCATCTACTTCCCTCTAATCCGAAAAGTCAGAGATATTGTCTTTCAGCTGGGGCCACGTGGCCACCCAGATCAACAGCCATATACCCCTTCCCCCAGCATCCTATCATTCAAACCTTCCACTCCTCCCCCTCTTCCTTCCATTCTCCCTGAGTCACAAGACTGGACACTCCTCCCACTCCTTATCCTCTACCCTCGCTCTCCAACCCCCAACACGTTCCAGATGATATTCTCGCCGCTGAGTCAGCCTCTCCGCCGCTAGAGGCAATTGGGCCAGACCCAAGCACTCCAGGGGACTTCTCTGCAGCAGCAGCAACCCCTCCTCCCCTGGAGGAAGCTGGGCCACCTAAAGGAACCCGCCGGTGACGGATAATAGAAAACTCGGAAGCCCCTATGATGCTTCCTCTCCGTCCCTACAGGCCAATGAACCGATCCAACTGGCACCCAAACACCTTTAAATGTAGGTAGCATCTGTCCACTTATCGCCAGACTCTAATAGCGGGTCTCCGAGTGGCCGCCAGAGGGCCGACTAATTTGGCCAAGGTAAGAGAGATTATCCAAGGGCCTAATGAGTCTCCCTCTATGTTTCTGGAGAGAATTATGGAAGCATATAAAAAATATACTCCTTTTGATCCTCAGGCAGAGGATGAACAAGCATCTGTTGCAATGGCCTTTATCGAGCAGGCTGCCCTAGATATTAAGAGAAAGTTACAACGTCTAGATGTATTACAAGATAAGACCTTGAGAGATTTAGTAAGAGATGCTGAGAAAGTATATTATAAGAGAGAAACTGAGGAGGAAAGGGAACAGAGGAGAGAGACGGAAAGGGAACAAAAGGAGGATGAAAGGAGCAAAAGGCAGACTAAAGCATTGACTAAGGTTCTGGTCAGAGCACCAAATATGCCAGAAGTTAAAAAGCAGGGAGTCAGAAAGGGATACCTGGGCCCCCGCCAATGGCTGCCCCTGGCCTCAGATCAGTGTGCCTACTGTAAAGAAAACAGGACACTAGGCCAAAGAGTGCCCCCGAAAGAAGCAGAGATGCCAGTCCGCCGTGCTGACTCTAGAAGAGGACTAGGAAAGTCGGGGCTCGGATCCCCTCTCCGAGCTCAGGGTAACATTTAAAGTGGAGGGGACCCCAGTGAACTTTGAAGTGGATACAGGAGCAGTATAATCAACCTTTAAGACCCCACTGGGCCCCCTATCAAATAAATGGTCCCCTGTTAAAGGTACTAATGGCAGTAGATATTGGGCTGGGACAACTAAGAGGACTATGGACCTAGGAAATGGAAAAGTCCACCACGCTTTCCAAGTAATCCAAGAATGCCCAGCCCCATTGATGGGCTGGGATCTGCTTACCAAACTCTGGGCTAGAATAACCTTTAACCCTGATGGTCCCCAAGTGGAGTTTCTAAAGCCTTCAGTAAAAACTCCCATAGTCATGGCTTTGACAACATCCGTAGAAGATGAACATCAACACTTCGCGCCTCCTAGGACTGATCAAACAGGCAAACTACCCCAGAAATGGATAAAAGATTATCCTAATGCCTGGGCAGAAACTGCTGGGTTAGGTCTAGCCATATAACAACCTCCAATAGTAGTAGAATTAAAAGCCTCTATCTCTCCAATCAGTGTTAAACAATATCCTCTAATCAAAGAAGCTAAGGATGGGATAAGGGCCCATATTCAGAAATACCTGGCTCTTGGGGTCTTAAGGCCCTGTCATTTGTCCTAGAATATCCCCCTGCTACCAGTAAGAAAGCCAGGAACTGGGGACTACCGGACGCTTCAATACCTAAGAGAGATCAACAACAGAGTGCAGGACATTCACCCCACTGTACCGAATCCATATAATTTGCTTAGCGCTCTGAATCTGGAGCAGGAATGGTACACTGTGCTAGACTTAAAAGATGCTCACTTTTGCTTGCCCGTACATAAGGACACTCAGTTGCTGTTAGCTTTTGAGTGGATAGACCCCGAAAAAGGAACATCTGTCCAACTAACCTGGACTAGACTCCCACAGGGGTTCAAAAACTCTCCCACTCTCTTTGATGAACCCCTCCACAAGGACTTCAATGACTTCAAAACTGCACACCCCGATGTCACCATACTCCAATATGTGGATGGTCTGCTACTGGCAGCCGACACCAAAGAGAACTATGAGTCTGGGACCCAAGCATTATTTTCCAAGCTTGCTCGGCTTGGATATAGGGCTTCTGCCAAAAAGGCCCAAATTTGTCAGCAAGAAGTAATCTTCCTGGGTTATTCTCTTAGGGGTGGCAAAGGATGGCTCACTGAGCCCACAAAACGAACCTTTGTGCAGATACTGCCCCCATCTAATAAGAGACAACTCAGGGAGTTTCTTGGGACTGCCGGCTTTTGCAGGTTATGGATTCCTGGGTTCGCGTCTCTGGCTGCCCCTTTATACCCGCTGATAAAGGGGGATGCCCACTTCCAATGGACCCCTGAGCACCAACAAGCTTTTGATAATGTCAGAAAAAAGGTGCTGCTATCTGCTCCGGCCTTAGCACTCCCAGATATAGAAAAACCCTTCAGTCTCTACATCGAGGAAAAGAAAGGAATAGCACGGGTTGTGCTCACTGAGACTTTGGGACCTTGGAAAAGGCCGGTAGAATACTTATCAAATAAACTGGACCCAGTGGCTAGTGGGTCGCCCCATTGCTTAAGAGCTATAGCAGCGGCAGCCCTTCTAATAAAAGATGCTGATAAATTAACGTTGGGACAGAAGCTAACGATTATAGTCCCCCATGCCCTGGAGTGCATCATCTGTCAGCCTCCAGAGATGTGGCTATCAAACTCTAGAAAACCCACTACCAGAACCTCTTGCTTGACAAAGACAGAATCACGCTGGGACCCGCTGCTCCACTCAACCCGGCTACACTGCTGCCAGAAGAATCATCAAGACCCGTTGCTCATGAGTGTCAACACATACTGGCAGAGGAAACCAGTATACGACGAGACTTGAAGGATCAGCCACTGCCTTGCCCTGAAGTTGTATGGTTTATGGATGGCAGCAGCTTCCTCCAAGATGGTAAGCAGTGGGCTGGAGAAGCAGTAGTTAGCAAAATTAATGTCATCTGTTCCTCTGGTCTCCCAGAACTGACATCAGCCCAAAAAGCAGAACTGATTGCCCTTACGAAAGTATTGGAACTAGCAACAGGCAAAAGGGCCACCATATACACTGATAGCCTCTATGCATTTGCCACTGCAAATGTGCACGGGGCTATTTCCCATCAAGGGGGGTTATTAACCTCCACCTGGAAAGAAATAAAGAACAAAGATGAGATCCTCCAACTTCTCTCAGCAGTGCAGGGCCCTAAGGAACTAGCTATAGTGCACTGCCCAGGGCACCAGAAGGGAAACGAACCCTTGGCGGTTGGAAAAAGAAGGGCAGATGAGGAAGCTTAATTGGCAGCCCTAAATGGAGTGACTGTGTTAACTTTTTCCACACCAGGGGGAACAACAATCAGGAGACTTGGCCGCACCGGAACATTCAGGCAACTTATCATCTGAGGAGACAGATACAGAACTCTGGGATCCTACAGAGCCAAGTTTACAATTTCAAAAAGCCCACCTTTATGTCAAAGACGTACACCACCTCACCCACTTAGACTCAGAGAAGATATAGGCACTCTTAAAGGACCGGAGAAAGGACTTATTATTGACTGACTCACAGAGGAAAGAAATAGCTGAGCAGGTGACTAGAGCTTGTCAAGTCTGCCAAGTAGTTAATGCTTACCCATCCAAGCTTCCTGCAGGGAAGCACTTACAAGGAACCAGACAAGGACAATTCTGGGAATTGAACTTTACTGAAATTAAGCCAGCAAGGTATGAACTTAAATATCTCCTAGTCTTTGTAGATACTTTTTCAGGATGGGTCGAAGCCTTCCCCATGAAGAAAGAAACAGCTCAGATGGTAGTCAAAAAGATCGTAGAAGACATTTTTCCAAGGTTCGGCCTGCCTAAGGTAATAGGGTCCGCTAACGGACCGGCATTCATGCCCCAGGAAAGTAAGGGATTTGCCAGGACCCTGGGGATTAATTGGAAGTTACATTGTGCTTATAGACCCTATAGCTCAGGACAGGTAGAAAGGAAGAATAGAACCATCAAAGAGTACTTAACAAAATTAAGCTTGGATACTGGCATAAAAAATTGGACTATGCTCCAACCTTATGCACTGTTTTGTGAAAGAAATACCCCCTCCGCCTCTTTGTGTAACCTCACCTCTTATGAAATTCTCAATGGTGCCCTTCCTCCAGTAGGGGACCTAATCCCAACTATGAGACTTAATGATTCCTTTCACACCCCCTTGCTTGACAGATTTAAAGCCCTTTAACAAACCCAGCACCCAGCGATACCTGTGGAAACATTTGGCCTCTGCTTATCAGACTGGAGACGAGGGAACCCCACATTGATATCAAGTGGGAGGCTTCGTCTACGTGAGATGGCGTCAGGTGTCATCCCTGGAACTCCACTGGAAAGGACCATACCAGGTGCTGCTTATAACACCCACAGTGGTGAAAGTGGATGGGATCACTTCCTGGATCAATGCCTCCCATCTCATGCCTGAGCCCTGTACAGACTCTGGCTGGAAACTTCTACAGACTGGTATCCATCTCAAGTTGCGTGTCCGTCATGTGGGTAGGGCTATGGATTCTTCCCATGACCACCAGCAGCCCTAATCCCCATCAGCGTGCTCAGCAACAAGGGCAAGTAATGAATCCTAATGGGCAAGTAGTGTGATCTATTTCACAAACAGCCACCTTATGGAGTTGGTGGCCATCTCTCCACCTGGAAATTTGTCAGCTTGCCATAGGCTTCCCTGACTGGGATCTCCCTGACATAGAGGACCCCACACAGATCCCACTCAAACCCTAACTAGGGCAACATAGACCACCTTAACCCATGAATTGTGGATGTCATCTCCCCCAGCTCAGGTGTAAACTAGCCAGTCTTGACTATTATGTGTGCCCACCTGATTTCCAAAGTCATAAAACAGGCCCAAACCTGTGGAGGACCCAGTGACTTTTATTGTAGATCTTGGGGTTGTGAACAAACGAAAGCTGCATGGTGGAACCCAAACTCCCCAGAAAGGTATGATTCCGGTAGGATGAAATGACACCTGGATTGATCCCAAGAAATGTGCTGCTTGCCCAGTGGTGTCAAAAACTCGCTGTGGAAAGAATACTCTATGTTACCCCCTCAATATAACTTTCACTTCCAAAGGAAGGGGCTACCTCAGAAAAACCTGGCCTATGGGAAATACGTGGGGAATGCGATTCTATATTTATGGCCCAGGTGATGAATTTGGTCTCTGGTTCACCGTCTGGCTTAAAAAGAAAGAAAATCCCACAGCAATAGGACCCAATCCCCTCAAGCCAGGGATTAAGCCTCCTAAACCTTCCATGCCTAGATCTACCAGAACCCCTCTACCATCTAATACTTCCTGGATTCCGTCTTTGCCTACTTCCCCAGTCCAGAGTACATCTGACTCCTCCCCCTGGGAACTAATTAAAGGAACCTTTATGGTACTGAACTCCACACAGTCAGAACTCCTTGTATTTCAGCCCAGGTCTTTGACAGCCCTGTAAATTATTGTGTAATGGTGCAGATACTCTCCAGGGTACTCTATCATAATGCCTAATCATTTGAAGGTCTACTAGGGGGACAAACAACCCGATATCAAGGGGAACCATTGTCCCTTACTCTAGCCATCCTATTGGGGATAGGAGCTGCTGCAGGAGTGGGTATGGGAACAGCTTCTATGATGCGTGGTTAACAACAAATGGCCCAATTAGAAACAGCAATAAATCAAGACTTGAAGACGTTAGAGACCTCCATCACAGCTTTGCAGGAATCCTTAACCTCTCTCTCTGAAGTTGTTTTACAGAACAGGTGAGGATTAGACCTCCTCTTGATGAGGGAGAGGGCCTCTGTGTTGCACTGAGAGAAGAATGTTGTTTTTATGCTGACCATATTGGAGTTGCAAAATAATTCATGAGTAAATTAAGAAAATACCTTGAAGAGCGCCAGAGAGAATGGGAGATTCAACAAGGGTGCTTTGAGTCATGGTTAACCGAGTACCCCTGGTAACTACACTAATATCAGACTTAGCTGGACCCCTGATCATCCTTATGGTGTTGCTAACTGTGGGACCTTGTTTGCCTAACCACATAGTTTCCTTTCTCCAGGCTCAGATTAGGCAGGTGAAACTCATGATAATCAGACAGAAATATGCTGCACTGGTAGGAATAGAATGTGAAACCCCACAATAATTTTGATTCATTACTTTTAAGATTAAAAGTAGTCAGAAAAAGGGGTGGGAAATGAAAGAATAAAAGAAATTGAAATTGAAACGTAAAGAACCAGGTTTTGTACATTTTCCAAGCTGCACTCAGAACCTGAAATTCCTGTGGCACTTAAGACAATTCCCGGATCTTCCCATTAGATGTGTGTTGAAATCTTCCCTGACCACCTCGTTACTTAACCACCCCTTCCCAGAAACCATGCAGATTTGCACGTATACATCTCAGTGCTTCAACCAATCAGTTTAAATGTATACTCCTTCTCACGGCTGACCAATCACCCGCTGCCCAACCTGTTCCCACCAATGAATGTGCTAATCATGTTTTAGAGTTATTATTTGATTTTCCCGCGGTATATGATGATTTTCTAAAGGAGGCTATGATGTATGTAAAGTCCCTGCCCTCTCTAAAGAATGTATATAAACTCTGCTCAAGTTGTTCTCGGGGCTCTTTGTTCTTTGCTCCTCTGAAGTGAGCTCTGAGCCTCAGCATGCTGGACCCCCAATAAACCCTTTGCTGTGGCATGAGACAGTCTTTTGGTGGTCTTTTCCTCCGAAGTTCGCCCGACCTTTTCAGTTCCTGACTTCCGTCAAGTGAGAATAGGGATCATTTGGGTCAAATGAGTTCTTCAAAGCCCTACAGTGGATAGCCCATAGGTGCTTGGGTTTTCTCATGACTCCAAATCACATAGAAAATCTACACCTGACAGTCATTAGGCCTCAAATTGGAGAAGCAGAGCAGTATTAAAGGCAGGCTTATTTGATCACTCCTGGTTCAAAGGAAGGGTGTTTAGGCCACCCTGACTTTTGGCAAATGAGGGGCAATGGAGCTTATTTTGGACACTGTCTTGGGCTGCACCCCTCATGGAAACTTCCAGCCAGAGGTTATGATGCATGTCTGTGTAGAAGAAGATGAGGCCCATGTGGGAGTGTTTTGATTTAAATTGTGGTCATATGTGTGGTAGCTGGAAGAGATTACTGGGTCCTCCTGGGCCTGAACTCTGGTGTGACTCCTTTTAGACACTGTGTCCTGGAACTGAGCTTAGTGAAGTATTGCCATGAGTTGTGTTGGGATTTGAGGAGGCCATGCATGAGAGTCGCCCTTGGAACCTGAGATGTAGGCCCAGGGTAGCTTTCCACAGAGCACTGGGAATCTCAGTCAGGATACCACAAGATTTTATTCTGAAAGACTTGGCAGCCATAGTTGAGATCAAAACACTCATGGATCTCAATTGTAGACCTCAATGAGCCTGGCTTCAGGTGACCTTTTGGACACTCTTTGGGAAGCCTTGCCTGTGAGAGTTCTCCAGAGTTTTCATTGAAATGATCATACTCACCATTTAATGGTTCCTGCATGAATTGAAATCCACTGTGCCTCCAACTTCATCCTTGATAAATGGCTAGATAAATAGTTTAAATTTTTGAAATTCCCATGAACAGGTGGCATACAGAACCTTTGGATGTCCTATTTCTGATCATGAGTGTACCAGACAGTGCCTTGATTGATTGGGTTTAATGAAAATGGTGTAGAACCGAGATGCCAGTAATTTGGAGCCTGATGAGTAGAGGGCCTAGAGCAGCGGTAGGCAGGTGTGTGATAAAACATCTGTGATGGGGCCATGTGGATCTGCCTTTGGATTCCAAATGTCATGAGACGGACATGGTGCAGCCAGGAGACCATTATAAGTAAACACATCTTGTTATATGGAGAGGTTTTAGGGTAATTTACAGAATCAGGTTGCTATGGTCAAGGGAGCAAGCTATGTGATATAGAGGCCAGTTTCATGAATGCTCATGTGTGAGCCACCACATGTGATAGAACTCCCTCCAGCACTGTGTCCCAGTTGAACTCCTTGTATTTCATGAAGCAAATACAAAACTCGCAGTGCAGCAGCAAGAAACACCAGGAAAAGTGGAGGATTACTAAATGGCTTCACAGTCCACACGGGCAGACACTTAGACCACTGTGTCCCAGTTGAACTCCATGTATTTCGTGAAGCAAATACCAAAGTCGCAGTGCAGCAGCAAGAAACACAATGAAGAGTGGAAGAGGAACAAATGAATATACAATCCACGCGGGGACACACTTAGCCCCAAGTGGCCATAGTATACCTACAAAGAGAGAATTCAGCACTGCTCCCTCATGTTCATTGGAATATTACAATTTATGTCCTCCAGGTCACATAGATGCTGACCCAGCTTTGATCGTCTCACTAGAAGGAAGCAAAAGCTCCTGAAAACAACATATATTTCAAGTGCCCAAACTCAGAGGCAGTTTCTCAAGAAGTCTTTAGGCCAGCAGAGCTCTGTGATTGTGGAGTGCTTACCCTGTCCCTTACTTTTGAAAACTCCTCTACCACCTCCATGGTTGTGAACTCCTGATCAAATTCCATTTCAGATATGTATTCACATATTTTCTATCTCTTTTCCTCTAATTGTGTCTTACTTGGGGCGAAGGTAATGTCAAGGGATTGTTCTGGATGAGAGTGGGAAGATTTTTCTGAAGCACATATTTGCATACACATTGGATTCATTTTCCTATTTTCCATTCAAAATACTGAATCACTGACATTAACACATACCCTACTAGACTCTGACTACTAATCCTAATATGTTGGAGAAAAATACCCCCAAAAGAATAGAACTACAAGCAGTTCAGAGGAGGCATGGTGGATAGTTGAGCTTGCCTTTTGAATTATATAGTGTAGGAGTTTTAAATCTTGTCAATTTTTTTTGAAATAGTTCTCCATGTATTTTAAAAGTTAAGAAATATGTGAATTCCTGTCTCCCTTTCTCTGAAGCCTATTCAGCACCTGTATTTTTATATGCACATTTAGAATCCTAACTGTTACCACACGTACGTTCTTGTGTGGAGGCTGAATTGGCAGATACAAATTGTGAAAAGGGATCACTCCTCCTAAACGCTGTTGCAACTGAAAATTCAACCTGTGGGTGAGCTTCCTAGTTGAACAACATTATACATAAATCGATGTTCAGTAAAATGAATTTATTTGGATCTGTGGATGATATATATTTCATGGTGATTTTAAATTGGCATATAGTGCTACTTTTTAATGTCTGTGAATGTTTGTGTGTGTGTGTGTGTATATATATATATATATATATATATATATATATATATATATATACACACTCTCCAGATTTTTCAAAATATGAAATATATGTGTATTATTTTACACATCCTAAATTTTTCATATTCATGAATGTGGATTTATAATCATCTTTTCACAAGATTATTCTCAGAAATATTCACATACCCTACTAGACTCTGACTACTAATCCTAATATGATGGAGAAAAGTAACGCAAACAGAATAGAAATACAAGCATTTCAGAGGAGGCATGTTGTATATTTGGACTTGCCTTTTGCATGATAAATGGTAGGTGTTATAAATCTGGTCAATTTTCAATTGAAATAGTTCTCCATGTGTTTTTAAAATTAACAAATATATGAATTCCTGTCCCTTTCTCTGTAGCCTATTCATCACATGTATTTTTATATGCATTTATAGTATCCTACCTGGTATCACATGTACATTTTTGTGAGTTGGCTGACTTGGTAGATACAAATTGTGAGAAGAGATCACTCCTCCAAATCGTTGTTGGAACTGAAAATTCCACCTATAGGGGAGCTTCCTAGTAGAAAAACATTATACATAAACTCATGTTCAGTAAAATAAATATTTTTGCATCTTTGGATGATATATATTTATAGATGAATTTTGAGTGGCATATATATTGCTACTTTTTAATGTCTGTGTGTGTGTTTTGTGTAAAAATATATATATATATATATATATATATATATATACACACTCTCCAGATTTTTGAAAATATGAAATATATGTGTCTTATTTACACTCGCTAAATTTATTCATGTTCATGGACTTGGATTTATAATCAACTTTTCACAAGATTATTCTCAGAAATATTCATCCACCTGAAAAACAGATTTAACTAATATTTCTACAGTAACTGACCAAGTTTAACATCAATGCACCTTGATTCCGATATGACAAGCTGTGCATTTTGACGTTCATTTTTATTAAACCCTGGTACATTAATATTTATTCGTATTATGGACATCATAGGATATATATTTCATCCACAAATTCACAAATTTATGGGCATTTGTTTCACTTTCAATCAATTCCTGCTTCAGAACACATGTATTCCTCCAGGTGTCTTGACTGGTCTTTTCATGTGACTTCTACCCAAACACATTATTTTCGATTTTCATAATCAATTTTGAAGCAAAACTCACACCCTTTATGATAAACCATAACCCTAATATTACGAATAGATGTATAATTGGTTTGAATGAATGTATGTTTATCAATATAAAATTTTCTTTATATTTTCAGATACCACTTCAATCCATTTTTTAAAGTTGAAACCAATTATATTCTTTATTCACACTATTGTCTATTCATACATTTTCTCTATATTCAGAGACACAGGGTGCACGTATTTGTACCCCCAATACTAATTTATATGTCTTCAACATATTGCTTCCAGAAATGGTGGAAGAAATACTCATGTCACCTGATATAAATATACATTTTTTCAGTGTAATATTCTGGACACAAAACGCAAATGTCACACTTATGATTGTACCAAATCCTAAATAGGAAGTGAGCATGGATTACTAAAACCATCCATGTCCAGGTTGCCTAATGCTCTCAAATGTCTATCCTGTCAGTGACTACATATTTGTTTCTTCCTAAGATTATATATTAAATCTCAACCTGTTGAAAATGTCTAATCCTATCACTCACTTTATACTTTGCCTGATTTCCTAATGTTTCTATTGATAAATGCTTTCCTACATATTTTTTCCAGTTCATCACTGTGACCAACTCTTCACATGTGCTGACATTTACATTCACTCTCTAACCAAAACTCTATTGCTAAAGTACTTTTGGTCCAAATCCTATTCTCACTCTTCTATCTAAACCTACACTATCTTCCTAATCCTACCGACTATCCCTTTTTGACTGGATGTTTTCTTACACATTCAATCAACCAAGGTACATGGTCCTTTGCCATTATATATCGATTTATCTGAGATATCTGTGCAGAACATTGTTCAAAGCTAAGTTTCCCACTCCAGTGCCCAGTGCACTTCTGGGCTTCAAATCTTATCTAGAATTCCATTGTCATACTTATATTTCACCTCTATATTCTTATAAATACCACAGGATCCCAATATTCTTATTCATCCAGCAGAATGATTCCTAACACAAATCGAACCTGTTATTAACCCTAACCATATACTGTTCCCTCAATCTATCTTTACAAAAGAGCAGGACTGAGTTGGTCTTACAATACAAAAATGTAGGGAGACTTTCACCTGCTGAGAAGCTCAAAGGTCTATGCAGATATAATCCCTGGAGAAGATATAGGGAACTATGAAGTACCTGAGAGAGAAAAAGTCATCTTCAATTGCAAACAACCTGGTCATGACGAAGGGATGTGTCTGAATCAGCCTCTATCTTCTTAATGTAGAGAAGATGGACCAAACCAGGCCTATGTAGAGAGGTGTTCCCAGGTGCCTATGGTTGATATAACTTTCTATCTTGTGAAATTGTAACAGGAAATAGGGGCAGCCTCCATCTCATGAGACCCTTGGAAACAACTGTTAGGACAAAGTGGTTGCAAAGGCAGCAAATTCAATCAGTTCCAGAAAGAAGTGACCTCATCTAATTTTCTTGTTGAAGGAACACTCTAAACTTGGAATCCAGGCACCCAGAGGCAGTCCCAGTTCCAGTCCCAGTGGGCTCACTTGTTTAGATTTACAGAGGACAGAGTCCGTCTTTCTTGGTAAATACTGATGTGAGTATGGCCAAATGCCAGGTGAGCTCTGAAGAGGGGCCTTTCCTGAGAAAGCAGGTAGTGTCTCACTGCTGGTCCCGGACAATTTCACAGAGTTAGCCAAAGAGACCTGATCTGAGACAGGACAGGCCGTTTCGGGGGAACATAAAATGGTCCACCAGTCAGAGGGCTCTCCAGATAGTCACATACCTACTTGGAGGAAGGAGGTGCCTTTGTGGTTGTGGGTGTGAGTTTGTGGTTTTGTCTCATGTTCTGAGAATAGGTAGGAAAGGCAGTTTGTTTGGTTTGGAATGGACTGTGTCTACTGAGTGCTTTGACAAGGCAAGTGTTTCTATGTCTGTGTATCCCACCGTGTCTGTGGTTGTAGACATTAGAAAAGAGAATGCATCAATGGATTTGTCATGTCTAGTAGAAAGCTTCTCAGCATTCATCCTGCCTAATTTATGAATGGACTGTGGATTGCCTTATGGATGTGCAACACCTACTATCTTCCAAAGTTTCTGTTTTCTTCGTAGAATTATGGCCACTCTTCAGAATAGGCTTATGATTTTATGTCCACCATATGAACCACCTCCAAGATCTGTGACATGGCTATGTACTGGATAGCTGAAGGGAATGAGAGCATGTCAGAAAACACAGATATCATTGGGACCAGGAGAGTCTCAATGGAGAAACCCTGCTTTGGGTCTTTTGCTTACCTATTTGTCTGTTGCCCTGAATGTCAGGAAGTTCTTTGACTCAGGCCACCCCTTTTTAAAGCCTGAAGAAAACAGTTTTCAAATGAAAATGAATGGGCATCACCTTGGGCTCTTTGCTTAATTGCTTTAGAATGGGATGTGTCTGAATCAGCCTCTTGGCCCTGTGTGAGGCTGTGGCTTTGATTCTCAGCACCTGATGGGTCTAAAGAAGGATCCCATGTGTGCATCCAAAACCAAAATGGCCAAAAGAGCGGTCATTGTGGATGGAGTCTCTCGTCTTCCTCTGTAATGTTCCTGCCTCCATCAAGTGAGAATAGGGATCCTTTGGGTCAAATGAGTTCTTCAAAGCCCTGCAGAGTCTAGCCCATAGGTGCTTGGGTTTTCTCATGACTCCCATTTACAAAAAGAATCTAAACCCCACAGTCAATAGGCCACAAATTGCAGAAGTGGAGCAGTATTAACGGCAGGCCTATTTGATCACTCCTGGTTCACAGGAAGGGAGTCCGGGCCTTTAGGCATATGAGGGGTAAGGAAGCTTCTTTTGGACATTGTCTTGGGCTGTGCCCCTCATAGAATCCTCCAGCCAGAGGTAATGATGAGTGTCTATATGGAAGAAGATGAGGTCCATGTGGGAGTGTTTTGGTTTTAATTGTGGTCACTTGTGTGGCGGTTGGAAGAGATGAATTGGTCCACGTGGGCTGGAACTCTGGCGTAATTACCCTTAGAGACTGCATTCTGGAACTGATCTTAGAGAAGTATTGCAATGAGTTGTGTTGGGATTTTAGGAGACCACGCATGGAGTCCTTGGAAAATGAGTCTTGACCCAGGGTTGCTTTACACAGAGCACTGGGAATCTCAGCCAGGATATCACATGATTTTATTCTGAAAGACTTGGCAGCAATAGTTGAGAGTCAAAACAAACATGGACCTCATATTGTAGACCTCAATGGGCCTGGCTTCATGTGAACTTTTGGCCACTCTTTTGGAAGCCTTGCCTGTGAGAGTTCTCGAGAGCTTTCATTAAAATGAGTTTCCTCAACATTTAATGGTTCCTGAATGAATTGAAACCCACAGTGCCTCCAACTTCATCCTTTAAAAATGGTTAGATAAATACCATGAAATGTTTAAAATTCCCATGAGCAGGTGGCACTGGAAAACCTTTGGATGTCCTGTTTCTGATTATGAATATACCAGAAGGTGCCTTGATTGACTGGTTTTCATGAAAATGGTATAGAAAAGAGATGCAAGTAAGTTCGAGCCTGCTGAGTAGTGGACCTAGAGAAGTTGTGGGCAGGTGTGTGATAAAAAATCTGTGGTTTTTCCATGTGGATCTGCCTTTGGCTTCCAAATGGATTATGACTGATATGGTGCAGCCAGCAGACCCTTCTCTCAAAAGGCATCTTGTTATATGTAGGAGTTTCAGGGCAATGTTCAGAATCAGGTTGCTATGCTCAAGGAGGCAAGCTGGTGGGATAGAAGCATGGTTGGTGCATTTTCCTGCAGACCCTGACCCACCACACGTGACAGAACTCGCTCCAGCACTGTGTCCCAGTTGAACTCCTTGTTTCATGAAGCAAATGCCAAATTGCGAGTGCAGCAGCAAGAAACAGCACGAAAAGTGGAGGATGACCAAATGGGTTCACAGTGCACACGGGGAGACACTTAGCCCCCATTGGTCACAGTTTACCTACAAAGAGAGAATTTAGCAAGGCTGCCTCATGTTCATTGGAAAACAAGAAACCATGTGCTCACAAAGGTCACAAAAATGCAGACCAGCTTGGATGGTCTCACTACAATGGAAGCTAAAGCTCCTGACAACAACATATATTTCATGTGCCCAACCTCAGAGGCAGTTTCTTAAGAACTCTTTAGGCCAGCAGAGCTCCATGTTTGTGGAGAGTTTACATTGTCCCTTAATTTTGGAAACTCCTCTACCTTCTCCAAATTTGTGAAAATTGAGCAGTTTCCATTGCAGATATGTATTCACAGATTTTCTAACTCTTCTGCTCTAATTGTGTCATACATGGGGCGAAGGTAATGTCAAGGCATTGCTCTGGATGAGAGTGGGAAGATATTTGTGTAGCACATATTTGCATACACATTGCATTCATTTTCAATTTTCTATTCGAAATACTGAATCCCTGACACTATCCCATACCCTACTATCCTCTGACTACTAATCCTAATATGATGGAGAAAAATACCCAAACAGAATAGAAATACAAGCAGTTCAGAGGAGGCATGCTGCATACTTGGACTTACCTTTTGCATGATAAATGGTAGGTGTTATAAATCTAGTCAATTTTTAATTGAAATAGTTCACCATGTGTTTTTAAATTAAACAAATATATGAATTCCTGTCTCCCTTTCTCTGTAGCCTATTCATCACATGTATTTTCATATGCACTTATAGAATCCTACCTGGTATCACATGTACATTTTTGTGAGGTGGCTGACTTGGCAGATACAAATTGTGAGAAGAGATCACTCCTCCAAATTGCTGTTGGAACTGAAAATTCCACCTATAGGGGAACTTCCTAGTAGAACATCATTATACATAAACTCATGTTCAGTAAAATAAATATTTTTGCATCTGTGGATGATATATATTTAAAGATGAATTTTGATTGGCATATATATTGCTACTTTTAAATGTCTGTTTGTTTTTTTTTTTTTTTGTGTGTGGGTATGTGTGTATATATATATATATATATATATATATATATATATATATATATATATACACTCTCCAGATTTTTCAAAATAGAAATATATGTGTCTTATATACACTCTCTAATTCATTCATGTTCATGCATGTGGATTTATAATAAACTTTCCAAAATATTAGTCTCAGAAATATTCATCACCTTAAATACATATTTGTTTCCTAGTACTGAAAACTAACTTCAGTGAATGGTGCATACAAATGTTAATAATTCTACAGGAACTGATCCAGTCTATCACCAATGCAAGTAGATCCCAATGGGACATGATATATAATATGATGTTCATTTATATTCAACACTGGTACATTATTATTTCTTCAGTTTTTGCTCATCATAAGATATGTATTTCATCCACAAGTTCACAAATTTGTAGGCATTTCTTTAAACTTTAATCACTTCCTACTTCACAACACATGTATTGTCAGGGTTTCTTGACTGGTCTTTTCATGAGACTTCTTTCCAACACATTATTTTCGATTTCCATAATCACTTTTGAAGTAAAACTCACACACTCTTCATGATAAACCAAAACACTAATATTGACATTAGATGAATAACTGGTTGGAATGAATGATTGTATATGCATATAAGATTTCCAGTAATTTTTCAGATATCAGTTCATCCCATTATATTAAGTCGGAACAAGTTATATTACTTATTCACAGTATGGTCTATTCATGCTTTATCTCTATATTCATAGACATAGGGTACACCTCTTTGTACGCCCAATACTAATTTTATGTCTTCAGTATATTGCTACCAAAAATGGTGGAAGAAATACTTATGTCACCTGATCTACATATACATATTATCACAATAATATTCTGGACAAAAATGTAAATGTTACACTTATGATTGAACCAAGCAAAGCCTAAATGAAATGTGAACATAGATTACTAAAAACATCCATGTCCAGGGTGCCTAATGCTCTCAAATGTCAATATTATTGGTGACTTCATATTTGTTTCTTTCTAAGATTCAACCTCAAGCCTGTTGAAAATGTTTAATCCTCTCACTCACTTTATACTTTCCCTGATTTCGTAATATCTTTATTGATATCTTCTTTTCTACATGTTTTCCCCACTTCATCATCGTGACTGGCTCTTCATATGTGCTGACATATACATTCACTCTCTAACTGAAATCCTATTGCTAAAGAACTTTTGTTCCAAATCATATACTCACTCTTCTTCCTAAAACGACCGACTATCTTCCTAATCCTACCGACTATCCCTTTTTGAAGGGATGTTCTCTTCTACATTCAATCTTCCAAGGTACAAGGTCCTATGCCATTGTATATCAAATTATCTGAGACATCTGTGCAGAACATAATTCAAAGCTAAGTATCCCAATCAAGGGCCCAATGCCCTTATGGGTTTAAAATCATACCTGGATTTCTGTTTTCATACTTATGTTTCACCTCTACATTCTTGTAAATATACCAGGTTCCCAATACCATTATTCATCCAGAAGAATGATTCCTAACACAAATCGAAATCAAACCTGTTATTAACCCAAAACATACACTGTTCCCTCAATCTCATTTTACAGAAGAGCAGGGACAAAGTTGTTCTTACAATACAGAAAAGTAGGGGACCTTCCACCTGCTGAGATCCTCAAAGGTCCATGCAGAAATGATACCTGGAGAAGTTGTAGACAGGTATGAAGGACCTGAAAGAGCAAAAGTCATCTTCGATGACAAACCACCTGGTCAGGATGAAGGGATGTGTCTGAATCAGCCTCTCTCTTCTTATTGTGGAGAAGATGGACCAAACCAGGCCTGTGTGTGTGCCTATGGTTGATATACCATTCTAAATTGTGAAAGTGTCAGAGGAAGAAGGGGCAGCCTCCATCTCATGGGGCCCTGGGAAGCAACTGTTAGGACCAAGTGGTTGCAAAGGCAGTGACCTCATTCAGTTCCAAAGAAAGTGTCATACCTCATTTCCTTGGTGATGGAACTCTCTGAACTTGGTATCCAAGAAGCCAGGCACCCAGATGCAGTTCCAGTCCCAGTCCCAGTGGGCTCACTTGTTTGGATTTACCAAGGACAGAGTCAGTCTTTCTTGGTACCTACTGATGTGAGGATGGCCAAATGCCAGGAGAGCTCTGAAGAGGGACCATTCCTGAGAAAGTAGGTAGTGGCTCACCACTTTTTCCTGACAACTTCACATAGTTGGCCAAGGAAACCAGATCTGAGAGAATACAGGCCATTTCGGGGGAACATAGTATTGCCCACCAGTCAGAGAACACTCCGGATAGTCACAGACCTACTTAGGGGAAGGAGGTGCCATTGTGAGTGTGGGTGTGTGGTTTTGTCTCTTGTTCTGAGAATAGGTAGGAAAGGAGGTTTGTTTGGTTTTCAGTGAACTATTTCTAGTAAGTCATTTGACAAGGTGAGTGTTTCTATGTCTGTGTATCCCACTGTGTCCGTGGTTGTAGACATGAGAAAAGACAATGCAACAATGGATGTGTCCTGTGTAGTAAAAAGATTCCAAGCATTCATCCTGCCCAATTTATGAATGGACTGCAGCTTGCCTTATGGATTGGCAAAACCTACTACCTTCCTAAGTCCCTGTTTTCTTCCTGAATTCTGGCAACTCTCCAGAATAGTCTCATTGTTTTGTGTCCAAGATATGTACCAACTCCAAGGTCTTTGACATGTCCATGTACTGGATACCTGAAGGGAATGGCCAGTATCTCAGAAAACTCAGATATGAGTGTGACCAGAAAAATCTCAGTGGAGATACCATGCTTTGGGCCTTTTGCTTACCTATTGTTCTGTTACCCTGAATGTCAGGAAGATGTTGGGCTCAGGCTACCCCTTTGTGAAGCCTGAAGAAAACAGTTTTCAAATGGAAATGAATGGGCATCACCTGTGGCTCTTGCTAAATTGCTTCGGAAAGGTATGTGTCTGAATCAGGCTCTCTACCCTGTGTGAGGCTGTGGCTTAGATTCTCAGCACCTGATGGATCTAAAGAAAGATCCCATGTGTGAAACCAAAACCAAATTCGCAAAAAATTTCAGTCATTGTGAATGAATTCTATTGCCTTTCTCTGTAGGTTCCTGAAATCAATCAAGTGAGAATAGCGATCCTTTTGGTCAAATGAGTTCTTCAAATCTCTGCAGAGGTGCTTGTCTTTTCTCATGACTCCAGTTCACATAAAGAATCTAAACCCCACAGTCAGAAGGCCTCAAATTGGAAAAGCGGAGCAGTATTAATGACAGGCCTATTTGATCACTCCTGGTTCACAGGAAGGGTGTCCTTCCCACCCTGACTTGAGCCAAATGAGGGGCAAGGGAGCTTATTTTGGACACTCTTTTGTAATGTGCCCCTCATGGAAAGCTCCAACCAGTGGTTATGATGAGTGTCTATAAGGAAGAAGATGGGGCCAAGTGATAGTGTTTTGTTTTTAATTGTGTTCATTTGATTGGCGGTGTGAAGAGATGACTGGGTCAACCTGGGCTTGAACTCTGGTTTGATTCCCCTTAGAGACTGCGTTCTGGAATTGACCTCAGAGAAGTATTGCCATGAAAAGTGTTGGGATATTAAGAGGCCACGCATGAAAGTCACCCTTGGAAACTGAGATCTAGGCCCAGGGTGGTTTTCCAAAGAGTACTGGGAATCTCAGGCAGTATATCACATGATTTTATTCTGAAAGACTTGGCAGGGATAGTTTTGAGTCAAAACACACATGGACGTCACATTGGAGACCTCACTGCGCCTGGCTTCATGTGACCTTTTGGCCACTCTTTTGGAAGCCTTGCCTGTGAGAGTTCTCCAGAGCTTTCTTTGAAATGAACTTCCTCAACATTTAATGGTTCCTGAATGAATTGAAACCCACAGTGCCTCCAACTTCATCCTTGAAAAATGGCCAGATAAATACCATGAAATTTTTAAAATTCCCATGACCAGGTGGCACTGGAGAACCTTTGGATGTCCTGTTGCTGATCTTGAGTGTACCAGACCCTGCCTTAATTCACTGGGTTTCATTAAAATGGTGTAGAACAGAGATGCCATTGAGTTATAGCCTGCAGAGTTGTTGGCCTAGAGAAATGGTGTGCAGTTTTGTGATAATACATCTGTGTTGTGACCACGTGGTTCTGCCATTGGCTTCCAAATTCATTGTGACTGCCATGGTGCAGCCAGGAGACCTGTATATGTAAAAGCATGTTTTTATATTGAAAGATTTCAGGGCCATGTTCAGAATCAAGTTGCTATGGACATGGGGGCAAGCAAGTTAGAGCCTGCAGAGTATTGGGCCTAGAGAAGTGGTCTGCAGTTGTGTGATAATACATCTGTGTTATGGCCATGTGGATTTCTCATTGGCTTCCAAATTTTTTGTGACTAACATGGTGCAGCCAGGAGACCCGAATATGTAAAAGCATGTTTTTATATGGAGAGGATTCAGGGCCATGTTCAGAATCATGTTGCTATGGACAAGGGGGCAAAGTATGTGGGAAAGAAGCCTGGTTGTTGCATTCTCCTGCAGACCCTGACCCACAACACGTGACAGAACTCTCTCCAGCACTGTGTCCCTGTTGAACTTCTTGTATTTTGTGAAGCAAATACCAAACTCCCAGTGCAACAGCAGGAAACACCACGAAAAGTGGAGGATGACCAAATGGCTCCACAGTCCACATGGGGAGACAATTAGACCCCAGTGGCCACTGTTTACCTACAAAGAGTGAATTCAGCACTGCTGCCTCATGTTCACTGGAAAATAAGAAACCATATCCTCCAGGTCACATAGATGCAGACCCAGATTTTATTGTCTCACTACAAAGGAAGCTAAAGCTCCTGAAAATAACGTATGTTTCAAGTGCCCAACCTCAGAGGCAGTTTCTCAAGATGTCTTTACGCCAGCAGACCTCCATGTTAGAGGAGTGTTTACCATGTCCCTTACTTTTGGAAACTCCTCTACCACCTCCAAGGTTCTGAACTCTGAGCATTTTCCACTCAAGATATGTATTCACAGATTTTCTAACTCTTCTATTCTAATTGTGACTTACTTCAGGCGAAGGTAATGTCAAGGATTTGTTCTGGATGAGAGTGGGAAGATTTTTGTGTTGCATATATTTGCATACACATTTGATTCATTATTCTATTTTCCATTTGAAATACTGATCCCTGACACTAACTCATAACCTACTGGACTCTGACTACTACTCCTAATATGATGGAGAAAAATAACCCAAACAGAATAGAAATCCAAGCAGTTCAGAGGAAGCATGGTGTATAGTTGGACTTGCCTTTTGCATAAAAAAGGGTATGTGTTATAAATCTAGTCAATTTTCTGTTGAAATAGTTATCCATGTGTTTTTAAAGTTAACAAATATGTGAATTCCTGTCTCCCTCTCTCTGTAGCCTACTCAGCACATGTATTTTTATATGCACATATAGAATCCTACCTGGTATCACACGTACATTCTTGTGAGGTGGCTGACTTGGCAGATACAAAATGTGAGAAGAGATTACTCCTCCTAAATGCTGTTGGAACTGAAAATTTAATGTATGGGTAAACTTCCTAGTTAAACAACATTATACATAAATCTATCTTCAGTAACATGAATATTTTTGAATCTGTGGATGATGTATATTTCATGGTGAATTTCAATTGGCATATATATTGCTATTTTTATAGTCTCAGTTTGTGTGAGTGTGTGTGTGTGTGTATATATATATATATATATATATATATATATATATATATATACTCTCCAGATTTTTCAAAATATGAAATGTATGAGTCTTATTATACACTCCCTGAATTCATTCATGTTCATGTATGTGGATTTATAATCAACTTTTCACAAGATTATTCTCAGAAATACTCATCTACCTGAAATACATATTTGTTTCCTAGTACTGAAAACTAACTTCAGTGAATGGTGCATACAAATTCTAATATTTCTACATTAACGGACGCAGTTTAACATCAATTCAAGTAGATTCCTATGGGACATGATGTGTATTTTAACGTTCATTTTTATTCAACACTGGTACATTACTATTTCTTCAATTTCTGCACATCATCGTATATATTTATCATCCACAAGTTAGCAAATATATAGGCGTTTGTTTCACTTTAAATCACTTTCTGCTTCAGAACACATGCATACCTCCAGGTTTCTGGACTGGTCTTTTCATGAGACTTCTTTCCAAACACATTATTTTCAATTTCCATAATCACTTTTGAAGCAAAACTCAAACACTCTTCATGAAAATCCATAACCCTAATATTTCATTCAGATGTATAATGGGTAGGATTAAATGTAGTATATCAATATAAGGTTTCCTGTATATTTTCAGATATCAATTCAATCCATTATTTAAAGTTGGAACCAGTAATATTATTAATTCACAGTATTGTCTATTCATGCATTATCTCTATATTCATAGACAAATGGTACACCTATTTCTACCCAAAATACTAATTCATATATCTTCAAAATATTGCTCCCATAAATGGTGGAAGAAAAACTCCTATTACCTGATCTACATATATTATTTATTATAGTAATATTCTGGACACACATAGGAATGTTCACACTTATGATTGTACCAATGTAAAGTCGGGCGAGCGTCGGAAAAGAGACCACGAAGAGACTGTCTCATGCAACAGCAAAGGGTTTATTGGGGGTCCAGCATGCTGGGGCTCAGAGCTCACTTGAATAGAGAAGAGAGCCCTAAGAACAGCTTAAGCAGAGCTTATGCAATTTACGTGGTGAGAGCAGGGAGGGAAATTTATTGATGGGTCAGGTCGAGTGAGTGGTTTGCATGCCAATGGGAGAGGGAGTACATTCAACAGTTTGGCAATTGGGGACAGCACATTCTGGGAACAAGATTAGCAAACAGTTTTCAAGATTTCATCAGTATTTTGTTAAGCATACAGAAAAACAAGAAGTTAAAAGTACATATTTTATTAACCTTTCATTCCCCACTTCTTATTCTGGTTAATTTTAATCATAAAAATGAGCATTGCGGGGTCTCACATTTTATGTCTTCTAGTGAGGTATATTGTTGTCTGATTACCATAAGTTTAACTTATCCAATTTATGCTTGTAGAAAGGAAACTAGATGGTTGAGCAAACAGGGTCCTACAATTAGCAATGAAATGAGGATTATTAATGGACTGGCCAGGGCTGATAAAAGCGTAGTTAACCAGGGGGACTGTGTGAACAAAGACTCAAACCACCCTTTTTGTGCATCTCTCTCTTGTTGATGCTCTTCTAGGCGTCTTCTTAATTTACTCATAGATTTTTTTACAACTCCAGTATGGTCGGCATAAAATCAACTTTTTCCCTCAATGCAGCACAAAAGCCCCCTTCTCTCACGAAGAGGAGGTCCAACCCTCGCATGTTCTGTAAAACAATTTCAGAGAGAGAGGTTAAAGATTCCTATAAAACTGTGATGGAGGTTTTTAATATCTTTAAATTTTGGTCTATTGCTGCTTCTCATCGGGTCATTTGTTGTGTCACATGGACTAGGACAGTGATTCCTGTGCCCACACCTGCAGCAGCTCCTTTTCCTAATAGGATGGCTAAAGTGAGGGATACAGGTTCCCAGAGGAACCGGGTTGTATGCCCCCGTATTTGATATTTAAATTAACCTGCCTCATGATAGAGCACTCTGGGAAACATCTGAACATTACATAATTAATCACATCTGTTGACCATTTTATGAAAACATAAACAATGTTTAAGTATATAGAATTATACTGTTGTAAGGACGGACAATTCAAGGCACCTAAGATAGCACCGAAGACAGCAAAACATACCTATTTGGTTGCAACGGATTTAGAGGGCATTGCTTCTGTTGTAATCAATTAGTCACCTGATCTCGAAATTTAGGTAGTTTCCGAATTTTGTACCCAACATGTAAGGGAAGGGGCTCAGAAGTTCACAGTCTGCATAAGTTCACAAAAAGAAGTTTTCGTTTCTATTGTTTTTTTCATCTGTTCTGGGCAAGTTAACATTTTAAGGACACCTGGAGTGGGAGAGCTTTTTTCTTCTCTTTTTTTTTTTTCTCACTGCCAGCTGTAACAATGGAGCTCATTTGGTAACTTATTTATCTTAGAAATGTAACCATGTCTGTGAAGCCCCAGCTCAAGGCCAGAGGCCTTGTTCACATGTTTTGTGAAAAACTAGTAAGGGGGAGTCTAGCTTAGGAGTGCTGATTTTTCCAGCCAGTGGCCAAATAGAACAGGGAAACACGAAAAGGGGAAGTTTATCTACATTGAACTCTTTTATAGGGACTCTTTGCCTGAAAGTCCTAAAGTCAGCCATGGTGAAGACTGCTGGAGAAGGTCATTTAAGACTTTTCTGTGGGCCTGGTATAGACGGGGAAGACAGGGAAGGCGGGTCTGAGAGCAGCACCTTGGGTCTGAGCATGAGGAAGGAGACATGTAAAAGAATAATGGGAAAGGGGTTTGGAATTTTCCAGGCAACAAAACTTGAGCAGTAGAACAGATAGAGCAGAGGGGAAGATGGGAGTTTGTATCCCAAAAAGCCTGTGAGGGACTTTAAATTCTTAGTAACCTGTTTTCAGTGATGACAGAGCAACTTTAAAGGCCATTTTCATTACATCTTGGATAGGGGTCTGAGGGCTCTCCTTAGCTGGTTTGAGCTTTGGGTTAGCTGGTAAGAGGACCTTGTGGGACCTGGTGCGGGCACTGACAGGAGAAAAGAGTAGTGAGTGGGTGGATGGGTACCTCAGTACCTGCTACCTCAGCAAGGGGGCAATAATCTGAGAACCGGCGGTTTGGGTTTTTGATCTAGTAATTGGAGGGAAGAAATCAGGTTGCTGAGGTGGGAGTGGCAGCAGAGAGTCTGGAGCAGAAAGCTGAGGGTGAGGATCTATTGGATAAGCATAGTTCAGGATGTGAGCGAAGGAGGGAAAATGCCTCCACTTAGGGGAATTTCCTTCCACCCTTTGAGCACTTGCCGAAGTTAAAAAGGTCACGGAGAATTTTAGGATCTAGAGACCCCTCTGGGGGCCATCGGTATTGGTTGTGTAATTGGTAATATGGCCAATGCTGTGTATTGAATTTGATGAGGAGTTTGGGTTCCACCAGGCACCCCTGTATGCTCACATTCCCATGACTTACAGAAGAAGTCGGCATTTCCCCCACACAGCCATGTCTGTTTGTGGCTTTGATAGTCCGCTGGGCAAACATAGTAATCTAGGCTAGCCAACCTGCATCTGGCTCTCGTGTCCCTACATCCATAATGTTTGTTTCTATTACCTATGATACGGAAAGGATTTATTGGAATTTTAGTTGGATCCCCTTCATCAGGGATATCCCAATAGGAAAGACCTATAGCCAGCTGACAAATGTCTGGGTGGAGAGATGGCCACCATGTCCCTAAAGGGGCTGTATGCAAGATAGACCATACTTCTTGTACAGTAGGATTTGTGATCAGCCATTACTGCTGAACAGGCTGATGAGGGTTAGGACTACTCTTGGCCAAGGGGAGAGTCTGTAGCCTTATCCACATGGCGAATACGCACTTTGAAAGTGTTACCAGTCTTTTCCAGTTTCCAGTCAGATTTTGGACAGGGCGCAGGCCAGAGATGAGAGACATGGATCCATGAAGTGATTCCGTCTACATTTACCACTGTAGGTGTTATATGTAGCACCTTATATGGTCCTTTCCAGTGGGGTTCCAGGGATGACACCTGATGTCGTCTAATGTAGACGAAGTCTCCTACTTGGTATCGATATGGAGTCCCCTCGTCCCCAGGTTGGTCGGCAGTGGCCAGATGTTTCCACAGATATTGCTGATTTCTTTCAAGAGCTTTAAGTCTGTCAAGCAAGGGGGTGTGGAAGGGATCGTTAGGTCTTAGAGTTTGGGTTAGGTCCCTTACTGGAGGAGGGACCATAGAGAATTTCATAGGGGGTGAGGTTACACAAGGAAACAGAGGAGTATGAGTATTTCTTGCATGAAACAGTGCATAAAGCAGGAGAATAGATCGATCTTTTATGCCGATCTCTAAGCTTGATTTTGTTAATTCTCTTTAATGGTTCTATTATTTTTTTTTTTTTACCTGTACTGAGCTCTGGGGTCTATAAGCACAATGTAATTTCCAATTAATCCCCAGGGTCCTGGCTAATCCCTGACTTATCAGGGCAATTAACGCCAGTCCATTATCAGACCCTATTGCCTTAGCCAGTCCGTATCTTAGAAAAATATCTTTCAGGATCTTCTTGACCACCATTTGTGCCATTTATTTTGTTGTTGTTGTTTTTTTTTTTTTTTGGTGTGTGTGTGTGGGGGGGAAGGCTTCAATTAATTCATCCTGAAAATGTATCTACAAAGACTAGGAGATACTTAAGTCCATAACTTCCTGGCTTAATTTCAATAATGTCCACTTCCAAGAATTGTCCTGGTCTGGTTTCTTGTAGGTGCTTTCCTGCAGGAAAGTTGGAAGGGTAAGCATTAACCAATTGACAGACCCGGCAGGCTTTTGTTACCCGTTCAGTTATTTCTTTCGCTCTGAGTCGGTTAGTGGAAAACTCTGTTCTTGATCCTTCAGGAATGCCTGCAGTTTCTTTGAACAAAGGTGAGTGAGTTGATGTACATTTTTAACTTAGTTTAGGGCTTTCTGAAAATGCAAGCTGGGCTCAGTGAAGTTGAGGGTTTCAGTGTCAGTGTCCTTAGATGTTATCAAAAGCTTGCTGGTGCTCAGGGGTCCATTAGAATTGGGCATCTCTCTTTAACAGCAGGTATAAAGGAGCAGATAAGGACGCAAACCCAGGTATCCATAAGCTGCATAAGCCAGCAGTCCCAAGAAACTCTCTGAGTTGTCTGCTGTTAGATGGGGGTGGTATCTGCTCAATGGATTGTTTTCTGGTCTCAGTGAGCCATCGCTTACTGCCCCTAAGGGAATAGTCCAGGAAGATTACTTCTTGCTGGCAAATTTGGGCTTTTTTGGCAGAAGCACTATACCAGAGTTGAGCAAGCTCGTATAATAATAATTGGGTTCCAGACTCACAGTTTTTCTTGGTGTTGGCTGCCAGTTGCAGGTCATCGACATATTGAAGCAGGGTGACGTCAGGGTGCATAGTTCTGAAGTTGTTGGGGTCTCTGTGGAGGGCTTCATCAAAGAGAGTGGGGGAGTTTTTGAACCCCTGTGGGAGTCTAGTCCATGTTAGTTGACCAGACGTCCCGGTTTCTGGGTCTACCCACTCAAAATCAAATAGCAACTGACTATCTTTATGCAGAGGCAAGCAAAAGAAAGCATCTTTTAAGTCCAGAACAGTATACCATTTCCGCTCATGGTTCAGAGTGCTAAGCAGATTGTACAGATTATGTACTGTGGGGTGAATGTCCTGCACTCTGTTGTAGATCTCTCTTTGGTCTTGAACGGTGCGATAGTCCCCGGTTCCTGGATTTTTATACTGGTAACAGGGCAGTGTTCCAGTTCAAATGACAGGGCCTTAGGACCCTTAAGGCCAGATATTTCTGAATATGGGGCCTTATCCCATCTTTAGCTTTTTTGCTCAGAGAATATTTTTTGACATTGATGGGGGGGCTGAAGTTTTTAACTCCACTGTTATTGGAGGATGTTTCATGGCTACGTGTAACCCAGCAGTTTTTTTCCTAGGCATCTGCGTAATCTGTTATCCATTTCCGGGGTAGCTTGCCTGTTTGATCAGTCTTGGGGGGTTTGACAAGTTGATGTTCATCTTCTACTGACATAGTAAAAGCCGTGACTATAGGAGTTTTTACTGAAAAATTTAGAAATTTCACTTGGGGGCCTTCAGGGTTAAAAGTTATTCTGGCCTGGAGCTTTTTGAGCAGATGTGTGCCCATCAATGGGGTCGGGCATTCTGGGATTACTAGGAACGAGTGATGGATTTTTTCTTTCCCCAGGTCCATGGTCCTCTTAGTTGTCTAAGCCCCATATTTACTCCCATTAGCCCCTTGAACTAGAGTCCTTTTTGTTTGATAGATGGCCCAATGGGGCCTTAAGGGCTGAGTATACTTACCCTGTATCCACTTCAAAGTTTAACCCCCCCAGCGAGTACTTTGTGTTCTTTTGGCCGGGCCAGCTACCTCCAAGGAAGGAGGGGCTGTGTGTGCCGTGGGGTAGTCACCTGGAGGGCGCTGGGCTGGCCTATATTCCTCCAATGGTGGAGAGTCTGAGTCAGCAGCAGGGGAATCACTTAGAGGGTGTTTGGGGTTGGAGGACAAGGGCAGGGCATAAGGAGGGGGAAGAGAGTCCAGTAGAGTCTTGAGACTCAGGGACAACAGAGGGTGGAGGAGGGGGAGCAGAGGGTTTGAGAGATAGAAAAGTGGGAGAACCAGTAGGAGCGGGGACAGGGACAAGGAAAGGCTTCAACCATGGAAGAGGAGATTTGCAGAGGTCCTGCAAACTAAAGATATATTGCTGTTGATCTGGATGGCTATGTGGCCCCGGCTGAAAGACAATATCTCTGAGTTTTTGAATTAGTGTGAAGTAGAAAGATCCTTCTGGGGGCCATCCGACTCCAAAGGTGGGTCATTCTGAGACACATAGAGTCTTCCAGATCTGACGTTTTACTGAAAAAAAGAAGATTCTGAGCCTTTAAGCAGACTTTGGTCCAGTGATCAAGGTTCAGGGACAGAGGCATTGAAGTGTTCTGTCCCATATGAAAGATACACAAATAGTGAAAGCAATGACACACGACACAGACAAGACAAGACAATAAAGACAGGCAATGGACGTCCAATACTGAGAACAGGACTGAGTAGCCAGGAAAACCTGATGGGCTGACAATACCGAATCCAAAACAAAATATCACTGAGTTTAGGAGACTATTGTTACTCGGTTTCCCGAGTTCTCTGGGGCGTCCCCCAGAGACGTGGCCTGTGGCTCTGTGACACTTCTGTCAGCCACCGTCAGAGAGAGCTCATGCTCATCACCAATAGCCATTTTGCCCATCCCTAACCTGAAACCTGAAACAAGAAAGTGGCACCTTACTTAACCTGAGATGAGCCTATTGGGGGTCTCTCGTCCAACGCTGCTGGAACTCGCTGGGGCCCTCAGATGTAATGGTCAGGCGACCATTGGAGGAAGAGACCACCAAGACACTGTCTCATGCAACAGCAAAGTACCCAAAATTCTGGGGCTCAGACCTCACTTGAATAGAGCAGAAAGCACTGAGAACAGCTTAAGCAGAGCTTATATACTTTTCTTGAAGAGGGCAGGGAGGGAAGTTTATTGATGGGTCAGGGCAAGTGGGCGGTTTGCATGTAAACGGGTGAGGGTGTACATTCTGCAGTTTGGCATTTGGGGACAGCACATTCTGGGAACAAGATTAGCAAAAAGTTTTCAAGATTTCAAGAGTGTTTTCTTAAGCATACAGAAAAACAGGAAGAGACAAGTACCTATTTTATTTATTTTCAACAAAGCCTAAATGGAAAGTGAGCATGAATTACTAAAAACATTCATGTCCAGGTTGCCTAATGCTCTCAAATGTCAATTCTATTGGTGACTACATATTTCTTTCTTCCTAAGGTTATATATTCAACCTCAACCCTGTTGAAAATGCCTAATCCTATGACTCACTTAATAATTTGCCTGATTTCCTAAGGTCTCTATTGATACCTCCTTTCCTACATATTTTCCCAAATTCATTATTGTGACTGACACTTAACATGGGCTGACATTAATATTCACTCTCTAACCGAAACCCTATTGGTAAAGAACTTTTTTCCAAATCTTATTCTCACCCTTCTTTCTAAACCTACTGACTATCTTCCTAATTCCACCGACTATCCCTTTTTGACTGGAGGTTCTCTTCGACATTCAATCATCCAAGGTACAACGTCCTATGCCATTGTGTATGGATTTATCTGAGACATTTGTGCAGAAAGTATAACATTGCTAAGTATCCCAATGAAGGTCTCAATGCCCTTCTGGGATGCAAATCTTACCTAGATTTCTGTTTCCATAATTTTAACTCACGTCTATATTCTTATAAATATCACAGATTCCCAATACCATTATTCATCCTGCAGAATGATTCCTAACCCAAATCGAAACTGTTATTAACCGTAACCACACAGTGATCTCTCAATCTAACTTTAGAGAAGAGCAGGGACAGAGTTGGCCTTAAAATATAGGGATGTAGGGGATCTTCCACTTGCTGAGAACCTCAAAGGTCCATGCAGAAATGATCCCTGAAGAAGATGTAGGCAGCTATGAAGGACATGAGAGAGCAAAAGTCATCTTCCATTGCCAAAAAACTGGTCAGGATGAAGGGATGTGGCTGAATCAGCTCTCTCTAATGTACAGGAGACGGACCAAACCAGGCCTTTGTGGAGCGCTGTTTCTTGGTGCCTTTGATTTATATATCATTCTAACTTGTGAAAATGTCACAGGAAGTTGGGGCAGCCTCCATCTCATGGAACCATTGGAAGCAACTGTTAGGACAATGTGTTTGCCAAGGCAGTGACCTCATTAAATTCCTGAAGGAAGTAACCTACCTCACTTCCTTGGTGATGGAACACTTTAAACTTGGGATCCAGGAAGCCAGGCACTGAGAGCCAATCCAAGTCCCAGTCCCAGTGGGCTCACTTGTTTGGTGTTACTAAGGACAGAATCAGTATTTCTTGGTACCTACTGATGTGAGGATGGCCACATGCCAGGGACCTTTCCTGAGAAAGTAGGTAGTGGCTCTCCACATGCTCCTGACAACGTCACAGAGTTGGCCAAGGAGACCAGATCTGAGAATGGATAGGCCATATCAGGGGAACATACTATGACCCACCAGTCAAAGACACTCTGGATAGTTACAAAACCTACTTGGGGGAAGGAGGTGCCTTTGTGGGTGTGGGTGTGAGTGTGTGGTTTTGTCTCATGTTCTGAGAATAGGTAGGAAAGGGTGGTTTGTTTGGATTGGAATGGACTTTTTCTAGTAAATTGTTTGACAAGGCGAGTGTTTCTATGTCTGTTTCTCCCACTGTGTCCGTGGTTGTAGACATTAGAAAAGAAAATGCATCAATGGATGTTTCCTGTCTTGTAGAAAGCTTCCCAGCATTCATCCTGCCCAATTAACGCATGGACTGTGACTTGCCTTATGGATGGGCAACACCTACTATCTTACTACGTTTCTGTTTTCTTCCTGAATTCTGGCCACTCTCAAGAATTGGCTCATGGTTTTGTGTCCAAGATATGTACCACCTCCAAGCACTGTGACATGGCCATGTACATGATAACTGAGGGAATGGGAGGATCTCAGAAAACTCAGATATCAATGTGACCAGTAAAGTCTCAGTGGAGAATCCTTGCTTTGGGCCATTTGCTTACCTATTGCTTCATTGCCTGAATGTCAGGAAGGTCTTTGCCTCAGGCCACCCCTTTGTGAAGCCTTAAGAAAACAGTTTTCAAATGGAATGAATGGGCATCACCTGTGGCTCTTTGCTTAATTGCTTCCAAAAGGGATGTGTCTGAATCAGCCTCGTGAACCTGTGTGAGGCTGCTGCTTAGATTCTTAACACCTGATGGATCTAAGGTAAGATTCCATGTGTGCTACAAATACAAAATGGTCAAAATAGCAGTCATAGTGTATGAAGTCTCTCGCCATCTTCTGTAAGGTTCCTGACCTCCATCCTGGCCTGCAAAGGCTAGACCATAGATGCTGGGTTTTTTCATGACTCCCATTCATATAAAGAATTTATACCTGGCAGTCAGTAGGCCTCAAATTGGAGAAGTGGAGCAGTAATAAGGTCAGGCCTATTTGATCACTCCTGGTTCACAGGAAAGGTGTTTAGGCCACACTGACCTTAGGCAACATAGGGGCGAGGGAGCATATTTTGGACAGGGTCTTGGACTTCACCCCTTTTGGAAACGTCCAGCCAGAGGATTTGATGAGTGTCTACATGGAAGAAGACGAGGGCTATGTGAAAGTGTTTTGGTTTTAATTGTGGTCATTTGTGTGGCAGTTGGAAGACATAACTGTGTCCACCATGGCTTGAACTTTGGTGTGATTCCCTTAGAGACTGCGTTCTTTACCTGACCTCAGAGAAGAATTGCCATGAATTGTGTTGGGATTTCAGGAGGCCACGCATGAGAGTCCCCATTGGAAACTGAGATATAGGCCCAGGTGGCTCTCCACAGAACACTGGGAATCTCAGCTACGATATCACATGATTTTATTCTGAAAGACTTGGCAACCATAGTTGAGATTCAAAACACATGGACCTAGCATTGTAGACCTCAATGGGCCTGGCTTCATGTGACCTTTTGGCCACTCCATGGGAAGCCTTGCCTGTGAGAGTCCTCCAGAGCTTTCATTGAAATGAAATTCCTCACCATTTAATGGTTCCTGAAAGAATTGAAACTCACAGTGCATCCAACTTCATCCTTGAAAAATGGCTAGATAAATACCATGAAATTTTTGAAATTCTTATGACCAAGTGGCACTGAAGAACATTTGGAGGTCCAGTTGCTGATCATGAGTGTACCAGAGAGTGCCTTGATTGACTGGGTTTCATGAAAATGGTGTAGAAGAAAGAATCCTGTATGTTGACGCCTGCTGAGTAGTGACCCAGGAGCTGTGGTGTGCAGTTGTGTCATAAAATATCTCTGGTGGGGCCATTTGGATCTGCCATTGACTTCCAAATGTCTTGTGGCAGACAGGTGCAGCCATAATCCCTATATGTCTGATCTCTTCATATAAAGGCATCTTGTTATATTTAGAGGTTTCAGGGCCGTGTTCAGAATCAGGTTGCAATGGTTGAGGGGGCAAGCTATGTGGGATATAAGCCTCATTGGTGGATTCTCCTGGAGACCCTGACCCACCACACGTGTGAGAAATCCCTCCAGCACTGAGTCCCTGTTGATCTCCTTGTATTTCATGAAGCAAATACTAAACCCCCAGTGCAGCAGCAAGAAACACCATGAAATGTGGAAGATGCGCAAATGGCTTCACATACCACATGGGGAGACACTTAGCCTTCAGTGACAACAGTTTCCCTACAAAGAGAGAATTCTGCACTCCTGCCTCATGTTCATTGGAAAATAAGAAACCATGTCCTCCAGGTCACATAGATGCAGACCCAGCTCTGATGGTCTCACTACAAAGAAGCTAAAGCTCCTGACAACAACATATATTTCAAGTGCCCAAGGTCAGGGAGAGTTTCTCAATAAGTTTTAGGCCGGCAGAGCTCCATGTTTGTGGAGTGTTTACCTGTTTGACCAGGACAGGAGAAAAGACCACTGACTCCAATTAAAATTAAATTAAAGCAAGCTTATTATTTTTCCACTGGCTGAGCTGCCTATCCCTCTCAAAATGGCAGAAACAAGACAGCAACCCCACCTTTCCTACAGCCCAGCTTTATAGTCCAGTAAGTTACACAAAAGGGGGGTTACAGATAACAGAACTCGGAGAAGCATCACGCTATTGCTAGTTTACAATTTTTTTTTTGCTGGCCCCATCATCAGAATTTATGAGGACCATTAGAGACTCACGAGAGTCGTTGTCTGGCCAGAGAAGGCCAATATTTATGAGGTGTCACTAAATTTTCAGAGAGGGCTGCTATCTGGTCAGAGAGCCAGGCATGGGTGAGTTCAAGGCACGGACAGGCATTCCAAGCAGATTCAGAATTTGCAGTAATTTATAGGAAAGCAAAATTATCTTTTCATGACTTTGTGGCAAGATGGCTCCCAATTTTAATAAATGATCAGGTTGGGTTTATCATTCCCCCCCCCATTTTTTTTTGCTTTTTAATATTTTTTAAATTAATTTTTATTGTAGGTTGTTCAAAACATTACATAGTTCTTGATATATCATATTTCACACTTTGATTCAAGTGGGATATGAGCTCCCATTTTTACCCCATATACAGATTGCAAAATCACATCAGTTGCAGAACCATTGATTTACATATTGCCATTATGGTGTCTGTTGTATTCTGCTGCCTTTCCTATCCTCTACTATCCCCCCTCCCCCCTCCCCTCCCCTCTTCTCTCTCTACCCCCTCTACTGTAGTTCATTTCTCCCCCTTAAATTTTTCTCCTTTCCCCTCACTTCCTCTTTTATGTAATTTTGTATACCCCTGAGGGTCTCCTTCCATTTACATGCAATTTCCCTTCTCTCTCCCTTTCCCTTTCACCTCTCATCCCTGTTTAATGTTAATCTTCTTCTCATGCTCTTCGTCCCTACTCTGTTCTTAGTTACTCTCCTTATATCAAAGAAGACATTTGGCATTTGTTTTTAAGGGATTGGCTAGCTTCACTTAGCATAATCTGCTCTAATGCCATCCATTTCCCTCCAAATTCTATGATTTTGTCATTTCTTAATGCAGAGTAATACTCCATTGTGTATAAATGCCACATTTTTTTATCCATTCGTCTATTGAAGGGCATCTAGGTTGGTTCCACAGTCTTGCTATTGTGAATTGTGCTGCTATGAACATGGATGTAGCAGTGTCCCTATTGTGTGCTCTTTTTAGGTCTTTAGGGAATAGACCGAGTAGGGGAATAGCTGGATCAAATGGTGGTTCCATTCCGTGCTTTCCAAGAAATCTCCATACTGCTTTCCAAATTGGCCGCACCAATTTTCAGTCCCACCAGCAATGTACAAGAGTACCCTTTTCCCCACATCCTCGCCAGCACTTGTTGCTGTTTGACTTCCTAATGGCTGCCAATCTTACTGAAGTGAGATTTGCAACAAAATGAAACTGAATCCCTTACTCTCGCCATGCACAAAAGTTAACTCAAAGTGGATCAAGGAACTTGATATCAAATCAGAGACATGGCATTTGATAGAAGAAAAAGTTGGCTATGATCTACATACTGTGGGGTCGGGCTCCAAATTCCTCAATAGGACACCCATAGCACAACAGTTAATAACTAGAATCAACAAAAGGGACTTACTCAAACTAAAAAGTTTTTTCTCAGCAAAAGAAACAATAAGAGAGGTAAATAGGGAGCCTACGTCCTGGGAACAAATCTTTACTCCTCACACTTCAGACAGAGCGCTAATATTCAGAATATACAAAGAACTAAAAAAATTAGACAATGAGATAACGAATAACCCAATCAACAAATGGGCCAAGGACCTGAACAGAAATTTCTCAGAGGAGGACATACAATCAATCAACAAGTATATGAAAAAATGCTCACCATCTCTAGCAGTCAGAGAAATGCAAATCATTCCCCCTTTTTTAATGTGTCCCTTCCAAATTTTTGATAGGGTAGGGAAAGTGCAATGAGGGAATTTTAATCCCTCAGGTAACAGTCTCCAAATTTTTAGAACTCACTCAAAATTGGATTCCTGGTTTTACCTGACTTAATTAATTACTTTTATTGATATTCTATTTATTTTTGGCTCCATAGTTGTAAGACGAGAGGCGTCACTCATTTTGGCTTCTTCTGAGCTGAGAGAGAGTGACGTGAATGGGCACAGTATAAGGGACATGAGTTGCTTTTTAGAAGTCAGTTGAGGAACATGAGTTGCCTTTTAGAAATCAGTTCGTTTTGAAGTCTGGTTGGGGAAGAACAGGTTGTAAATTCATCTGGGGATGGGTTCTTCTGTGTGAGAAACAAGAACCATGAGTACTGAAAAAATGTTGCAGCAGCTGGAACATGTCACTGTATAGAAGTTCCCTCAGCAGGCTTTAATATTCCCAGTTATCAGGACTGTCAACTTAATATTTAACATTTAGTGTTACAGTTATCCCTCTCCATAAGATACAGTTTAATGATTTAATATCATCTGATCTTGCAAAATCATTTTACTAGTATGACCTCTGTTTGTAATAGAGAAACCTTTAATTCTGTTACTCAGGGCTGGATAATCGTACTAGCAAACACCAACCCTACCTGTAGGTTAGGAATATCTGTAGGCCTTAAACTAAAAATTTCTGCCTCTGGCAGCTCCTCTTGATAGTCTCTTTTTATAGTTATCAGGCATTCCTTTCTGGGAATCCTTCTTTGTAGCCTCCAGTCTTACTTATTTTGGGAGGCTAACATAATGTGTATAAAAAATTATTATTATTATTATTAATATTATTATTAAAAATGCCCAGGAATGGCTGTATTTTGGTTTTAACTGTCTTTCCTAAGTGTTTATCATGAAACAGTCAAACTGACTTTTGTTTCTATCTATTGTTAACAGTCAGCTGAGCTTTTATGGGAGTCATTCCTGGGGAAACTTGAGAGCAGCTTCTCAGTTCTGCTAGTGCCATTTGCGCTAGGTGGGTCCAGGTCTTGCTTGACCATGTGGCTACCCTTGGAAGCATCAGGGATGTCTCCCTTCTCTGATGACTCTCCTCTTCTTAGCAAATGCACTGATTGGCTTTCTGTTATCCAGGGGTCTCATTAATCTCCCTAATTGGGAAGATATGAGGCCCAGAGTTGCAAAGGTCTTTGAGAAGTCCCTTGTTCCCTGGATTCAGACTGACTCAGAGGGCAAGAGCCAAATATTGGTTTTCTTGTCCCTTTTCATGTAACTTTAATATAAATCCTAATCTTAATCATCCAGCAAATAAATTTTAACAGCCTTATATTAAGAGTACTGGGCTTTAATGTCTATAACTTTATAATTATTTATCTTTTTTTTAACTGGGATCTGTATTATTCTGTCTGTCTTGTAGGTGATGACTTATTATCTTAAATTAACCCATGTTGTGTTCTTAAAGCAACACTTCTGTAAAACACTAACAAGGAATCTTTAGATCACTTATAAGGAAATTACAAAATAAAATTTTTTAACAAGAGTAAAAATACTTAGTTCGTGTAATAGCTACCCTGAAGTTTTAAGCTGAGTTATACATTATATCCCCTGTTTGAGATCCTAGAAATCTTGACAGAAAAAAAAACAACTTTTGAACATAACTTTAAATGAAATAATATCTGACCTACTGCTTTCGTAGTCATTCTCACATATAGTAAGATGGGACACAGAGCCTTATCTCAGGTAAGGCAGGGCTCTTTATGAAACTTAAGTGTTTTACTTATAAAGATGATCTTTGTTTTTTTAAATATCATTTTACAAAGATTACATATATTATTTGAGGTCACATGAACATTAGTTAACACCATATGATATCACATTTAAAACATGAATTTAAGAAAGGCTGAAAGTTTTTAAACTTTATATAGATTAGACTCTCATTAACATAAAAATACATTTAAATTGTTCCCCAATGTAAAAAGTAACATACAACTTTACATATCTTATTGATAAGAAGTAAATGAATGCCCAATATATTTTTTTACCATACAACTTCAGAACACCAGCTTGAAATAATGCTCTTTTAAAGTTTCTACCTTACAAATTCGTATACCTGAAAGATATGAGCACATTAATAGCATCACAATTACATTGAAGTTTCTACATTAACCAAGTTTAGCTTTTAAATAAATGGCAGTACAGTGCTCTAAAATAACAGTTCTTATTTAATCAGTTGTTTAATTTTTATGGTTGCTTGCTCTAGAAAAAATAAAACTTAATAAACACAATGTTATGGGTAAACTTATGTTTTAAGAAATTTTTGTCTCTTTAACACATGACTGATTATTACAATCTTATACAGACATTAGTACAAACTTATACAGACCTTAGTAAATCAATCAGATATCTAACAAAAGTACTCATGAATGAGTAATCCCATATCAAATTTACTTTACTTATTTATCAATATATTAGACAAATATATTGAACAGTGTAAACCATTTTTTTGTTGAAGGAAAAGTCTTAGAACCAAGGCATATTAGAACATTTGTAGACATTAATATTTTATTAGATTTTTGAACACCTAGAAAAACTTGTAAGCTTAAATTTAAAGACATTTATTTTTATCTCTTTATCCAATTTAAATTCAACTATTTAAATCACTTGAATTAAAGATCTTTGGATCCACTTTTTAAAATTTGTTTTTATGAGCGTTTTTGTTTTAATGAGTGCTCTTTATAAATGTTAATTTGTGTATCATATATATGATATACGGACAAATGAATATATAGACATACAACACATACCAAAATTGTGCACACATAATAATAGTAAAGGCCTTGTAGCTTTTCCAGGTGAAATATCCATTGCAATGTTTCAAAAACTACACAGTTAGTCAAAGATAGAACTGGTCAGAAAAACATCATCCTAGGTCTTTAGGATCAAAATCATGAGCTCAAAAAAAAATAAAGAATCTAAGGAAAAAATAAGAGTCCTAGAAAAATTGACTGGCCATTAATTAGTAAATACCATACAATTTAATTTTTTTTAGGCCTCAGATCACTCTCCTACTGAGCTTGCAGGCCTCTTTCATTTGCCATTCAACATAAGTCCTGGCTGAGGTCTGGAAGGAGCAGGAAAAAGCTGCTATTCTGAGCAGACACCTCAGGCCTAAGGCATTTCAACCATAATTTTCAGGTTCAGATGTTGAAAATTATAATACAATTTTAAGACAAAATTCACAAAATTTTATGATACAAGTTTAAGACACAGTTTACAAAATTTTACATCTTTATATCTTGTTTTGTCAACAGATACCATACTATGATTTACTATCCTTGTCCAAATTAATGCACTGGTAGACACAGTGACATTTTCCCAGGCTACCCAATTAAAAATTGGTGAAAAAAAAGCCTGAATGATTGGGAAGTTACTTGCCAACTTGGAAGTAGAGTTCTCTAGTTTTCCATCCTAAGTATTTAAGTTCTCTGGCATGAATTATCTGAAATCATAAACTAAACAATTTCCTAAACCCGACTTTTAACTGCAAGATTGTGCAATGCTTCAAAAACCCATTCAGATGCCAGATTGTTACAATAAAACATCATCATTTAGATACACATTCAGCTAAGATCATTCCCAAGAAATGATTTATAATATCAACACATTATTGCACATGTCTTAAAGGGCCAGAAACAAAGACACAAGACAGACTGAAAGGAGCTCCAGACTATGGCTTACAGACAGAAGCCTTTAAACCAGAGCAGATAAGAGAAAAATCTCCTACACCAGTGGCACCATAGATTTTCCCACAAGGGAACCAGATGTTTTCACAGAGGGACAACCTGAAATGTAAAATCAAGGGTCTCCATGGTGACTTTACTGTATTTAGTGTCCCCTTTTTCTTTTTCTCTTTTTTAAGAAAACAGAGATGGCAAAATCCTTACAGTGCAGGGAAGGAAGTAGGTAATTCTCTGAAGCAACAGGGCTTGGGCAGCTGCTGGAAGTCCCTCAGTCCCTCCTTTCACTTACAGGATTAGCTCCTCTTGTTCGGTTCCACCCCAAGCACGCTCCGTCTCCTAACATTTCAGTAGTCAGCTCTCAAAGAGTTCCGGGGTGTGGGGGGTACCAAAAATTGTAACTTAAAGTTTGGTTCCTGATTTTGAAGCCAATTAATACCAATTTAATAATGAGGACAGGGTTTGAGAAAAAGAAAAAGGGAGATTTACTGCTTTGCTAACAAAGGAGAAAAACAGGGGTCTCTGCCCAATGGTTGTGATTCTATCGATCTGAAGGGACAAGGGGTTTTAAGGAGTTTCACGTGTTAACCTGGGAGATACTCAGTTCTTAGGTCCCCAGCAGGCATTGCCCTCTGCAGTGGGTGTGCTCCAGGAAGCCAGCTAGGGGTTTCTCTCATCCTGCTTAACAAAGGGTATTAAAGTTCATCACAGTTCTTTAAAACACAGTCCAAATGGGTGTCAGTTTACTTGCTTTATTACCCATTTTCAGTTAAGTTTTACCACAGAAATCACACAACAAAACACACTAAAACAAACCAAAAAAAAAAAAAAAACATATGAAACACAGAACAAAACACACAAAAAAACAGAAAACCAGCGCAGAAACAGAAAAACAGAGGAACTATGCAACGTCTTGCTAAAGCTCTGGGATAGGAGCTCCTGCGTGCCCATTGGCACCTCTCTATGCTTTCAGAGGAATTCCCTACAGAACATAACAGAGGACAGAATGATTCTCGTTACTGTACCAGACAGGAGTATATGTGTGTCTCCCCAGGACACCACTCTGTCATCAGAAGAGATCTCCCTTAACCGGATATCAGATGTTATATAGGCGCCAGTTACCTATGGAGGCCTCCTCCACCATGTGCTTGCTAATAGTTTTAGGGCGGTGGTTCACTGCAGTGCTCCCTGGACCAAAATCTCACACCAAGGCCTTGGAAATTGCCTCTTCATGCCGGAGCCCTGGAGGGAAGGCAAGCTTCAGAATTTCCAGTAGTCTGGTCTTGTGATCTATTGGGGCAGGGTCATCTCGATGGGAAACTACAAAATATTACACCAGGATGCAAGAAAAGACCACTGACTCCAATTAAAATCAAATTAAGGCAAGCTTACTATTTCAAAGTGGATCCAAAGATCTTTAATTCACGTGATTTAAATGGTTCGATTTAAATTGGATAAACAGATAAATATAAATGTCTTTAAATTTAAACTTACAAATTTTTCTAGGTGTTTAAAAATCTAATAAAATATTAATGTCTACAAAAGGTCTAATATACCTTTGTTCTAGGACTTTTTCTTCAACAACAACAAAAAAAATGGTTTAAACAGTCTCCTACTCTAAGCCATTTTCTACCATCAATGGACCCTTCAGGGGGAAACCATGGACACAATTCTCCTATGTATGAAAAGAATAATTTTAAGTCCTTTTTCTTAACATGTGCCCCCTATGTCTTGAGGGCCTCCTTGAGGCCTGACAAAAACAAATCATGTGACGAAACTGCTTGTCCCATGGTGGGTCACTCACCATGTGTCATCCCCACTCTCCTCCTGGATCTGTCTTTCGGTGGTGTCTGCTGAGGCAATCGCAAGCTCCGCTTTTTTAAGTCTTCCCTGAGTACAGGTTTCCCCCTCAGTCAAAGGCTCGAGCCCCTATTGATCCTCAGGCAGAGGATCAAAAGGCATCTGTCATGATGGCCTTCATTGGGCAAGCTGCCCTGGATATTAAAAGAAAGTTACAACTCTTAGAGGGATCACAAGATATGACTTTGGGAGATTTAGTCAGAGAAGCCAAGAAAGTATACTATATGAGAGAAACAAAGAGAAAGAAAGGGAGCAAAGGGAAGATGAGAGATGCAAAAGACAGACTAAGGCATTGACTAAGGTCCTGGTCACAACAATAAATAGGCCAGAAATTAACAAACAGGAAGACAGGAACGGAAACCTGGGCGCACGCCAGAGGCCACAATGAAGTTTAACTCAGCATTAAAAAATGGCAAAATCATAGAATTTGCAGGGAAATGAATGGCATTAGAGCAGATTATGCTAAGTGAAGGAAGCCAATCCCTAAAAATCAAATGCCAAATGTCTTCTTTGATATAAGGAGAGTAACTAAGAACAGAGTAGGGATAAAGAGCATGAGAAGAAGATTAACATTAAACTGGGATGAGAGGTAGGAGGGAAAGGGAGAGAGAAGGGAAATTACATGGAAATGGAAGAAAACCCTCAGGGTTATACAAAATTACGGACAAGAGGAAGTGAGGGGAAAGGGAAAAATACAAGGGGGAAAAATAAATTACAGTATAGGGGGTAGAGAGAGAAGATGGGAGGGGAGGGGATGGGAGGGGGGATAGTAGAGGATAGGAAAGGCAGCAAAATACAACAGACACTAGTATGGCAATATGTAAATCAATGGATGCGTAACTGATATGATTTTGCAAACTATATACTGGATAAAAATGGGAGTTCATAACTCACTTGAATCAAAGTGTGAAATATGATATATCAAGAACTATATAATGTTTTGAACAACAAACAACAAAAGTTAAAAAAACACATGGAGAACTATTTCAACAAAAAATTGACTAGATTTATAACTCCAATTCTACATAATGCAAAAGGCAAGTCCAATTATACACCATGCCTCCTCTGAAATGCTTGTATGTCTATTCATTTTGGGTTATTTTTCTCCATTATATTAGGATTAAGAGTCAGAATATAGAGTCTAGTAGGGTATGGGTTAGTGGGAGTGATTCAGTATTTCGAATGAAAATTAGGAAAATCAATCCAATGTTTATGCAAATATGTGCTAAAATAATCATCCCACTCTCATCAAGAACAATGCCTTGACATTACCTTCGCCCCAAGTTAGACACAATTAGAGGAGAAGAGTTAGAAAATCTATTAATACTTATCTGGAATGGAATATGCTCAGGAGTTCACAACTTTGGGGGTGGTAGAAGAGTTTCCAAAAGTAAGGGACAGGGTAAACACTTCACAAACATGGTGCTCTGCTGACCGGAAGACTTATGAGAAACTGCCTCTGAGTTTGGGCACTGGATATATATGTTGTAGTCAGGAGCTTTAGCTTCCTTTGCAGTGAGACCATCAAAGCTGGGTCTGCATCTATGTAACCTGGAGCACATGTTTTCTTATTCTTTAATGAACATGAGGCAGTAGTGCAGAATTCTCTCTTTGTATGTAAACTGTGGCCAATGGGGGCTAAGTGTCTTCCTGTGTGGACTCTGAAGCCATGTGGTCATCCTCCATTTTTCATGGTCTTTCTAGCTGCTGCAATGGGAGTTTGGTGTTTGCTTCACGAAATACAAGTAGTTCAACTGGAACACAGTGCTGGAGGGAGTTCTGTCATGTGTGGTGGGTCAGGGTCTGCCAGGAGAATGCACCAACCAGTCTTATATCCAACATAGACTTCCCCCTTGTCCCTAGCAACTTGATTCTGAACATTGCCCTGAAACCTCTCCATATAACAAGATGCCTTTACATGCAAGGGTCTGCTGGCTGCACCATGTCAGTCAAAAGCCATTTGGAAGCCAATGGCCAATCCACATGACACCAACACAGATGTTTAATCACACACCTGCCCACCACTGTTCTAGGCCCACTACTCAGCAAATTCCAACTTACTGGCATCTCTGTTCTACACCATTTTCATAAAACCCAGTGATTCAAGGCACTGTCTGGTACACTCATGATCAGCAACAGGACATCCAAAGGTTCTCCAGTGCCACCTGGTCATGGGAATTTCAAAAATTTCATGGTATTTATCTAGCCATTTTTCAAGTATCAAGTTGGATGCACTGGTTTTTCAATTCATTCAGGAACCATTAAATGGTGAGGATGAAAGCTCTGGAGAACTCTAAAAGGCAACGCTTCCCAACGAGTGCCCAAAATGTCACATGAAGCCTGACCCATTGATGTCTACTCAATGTGAGTTCAATATGTGTTTTGACTCTTTACTATGGTTGCCAAGTCTTTCAGAATAAAATCGTCTTATATCCTGGTGGAGATTCCCAGTGCACTGTGGAAAGACACCCTGAGACTAGATCTCAGTTTCCAAGGGCGACTCTCATGTGTGGCCTCCTAAATTCCCACCAAAATTAATGGCAATACTTCCCTGAAGTCAGTTCCAGAACTCAGTCTCTAAGGGGAATCACACCAGAGTTCAGGTCCAGGTGTACCCAGTCATCTCTTCCAACCAGCACACAAATGACCACAATTAAAACCAAAACACTGCCACATGGCCCTCATCATCTTCCATATAGACACTCATCGTAACCTCTGAATGGAATTTTCCATGAGGGGCGAAGCCCAAGACAGTTTCCAAAATAAACTCCCTTGCCACTCATTTGCCTAAAGTCAGGGTGACCTAGACACCCTTCCTGTGAACCAGGAGTGATCAAATAGGCCTGCCGTTAATACTGTTCTGATTCTCCAATTTAATCCTACTGATTGTCGGGTATAAATCCTTTATGTGAGTTGGAGGCAATAGAACACCCAAGCACACATGGGATCTTTCTTAAGATCTATCACCTTCTGAGAATCAAAGCCCCAACCTCACACAGGGCCAAGAGGCTGATTCAGACACATCTCTTTCCAAAGCAATTAAGCAAAGATCCACAGGTGATGCCCATTCATTTCCATTTGAAAAATGTTTTCTTCAGGCTTCAGAAAGGGGTGGCCTGAGGCAAATACCTTACTGACATTCAGGGCAACATAACCATAGGTAAGCAAATGGGCCAAAGCAAGGTTTTTAAACTGAGACTTTACTGGTTACACTGATATCTGAGTTTTCTGAGATGTTCCCATTCCCTTCAGCTATCCATTACATGGCCATGTAACAGATTTTGGAGGTGGTACATATCTTGGCCACAAAACCATGAGCCTATTCTGGAGAGAGGCCAGAAATCAAGATGTGTAGAGGACCTTAGGAAGATAGTAGGTGTTGCCCATCCATAAGGCAAGCAACAGTCCATTTATAAAGTGGGCAGGAGGAATGCTGGGAAGCTTCCAACTAGACAGGAAACCTCCATTGATGCATTCTCTTTTCTAAAGACTACAACCACGAACACAGTGGATACACAGACATAGAAACACTCGCCTTGCCAAACGGCTTCCTAGAAACAGTCAACTCCAAACCATACAAACCACCATTCCTACCTATTTTCAGAACATGAGACAAAACCACAAACTCACATCCACATCCACAAAAGCACCTCCTTCCCCCAAGTAGGTCTGTGACTATCTGGAGTGTCCTCTGACTGGTGGGCCATACTATGTTGCCCCAAAATGGCCTGGCCTGTCTCAGATCTGTTCTTCTTGGCCCACTCTACGAAGTTGTCAGCAGGCAGCATTGAGCCAATACCTGCTATCTAGGGAAAGGCCCCTTTTCTGAGCTCTACTGGCATTTGGCCATCCTCATATCATTAGGTACCAAGAAAGACTGACTCTGTCCTTGGTAAATCCAAACAAGTTTGACCACTGGGACTGGGACTGGGACTGGCTCTGGGTGCCTGGCTTCTTGGATCCCAATTTCAGAGAGTTACATCACCAACGAAGTTAGGTAGGTCACCTCCTTCAGGAACTGAATGAGATCACTGCCTTGGCAACCACTTTGTCCTAACAGTTGCTTTCATGGGTCTCATGAGATGGAGGCTGCCCCTACTTCCTGTGACACTTTGACAAGTTTGAATGGTATATCAACAATGGCCACCCGGGAACACCTCTCCACGCAGGTCTGGTTTGGTCCATCTTCTCTACATTAAGAAAAGAGAGGCTGATTCATACACATCCCTTCGTTATCACAAGGTGTTTGCCATGGAAGATGGCTTTTGCTCTCTCAGGTCCTTCATAGCTGCCTACATCTTCTCCAGGGATCATTTCTGCATAGAAATTTGAGGTTCTCAGCAGGTGTAAGATCCCCTACATTCCTGTATTGTAAGATGAACTCTGTCCCTGCTCTTTTGTAATGTTAGATTGAGGCAAGAGTGTATGGTTAGGGATAATAACAGGATCGATTTGGTTTAGGAATCATTCTGTGGGATGAATAATGGTATTGGGAACCTGCAATATTTATAGGAATACAGAGGTGAAATATAAGTATGTAAACAGAAATCTAGGTGAGATTTGAAGCTCAGAAGTGCATTGGGCAATTGATTGCGATACATAGCTTTAAATTACGTTCTGCACACATGTCTCAGATAAGTCGATATACAATGCCATAGGACTTGTACCTTGGATGATTGAATGTAGAGGAGAACATCCACTCAAACAGGGATAATCAATAGGATCAGGAAGATAGTCAGTAGATTTTGGAACAAGGGTGAATTTAGTATTTGTACCAAAAGTTCTTTAGCAATTGGGTTTTGGTTAGAGAGTGAATATCAATGTCAGCACATGTGAAGGGTCAGTCACAATGATGAACTGGGGAAAATATGTAGGAAAGCCGATATCAATAGAGACATTAGGAAAACAGGCAAAGTACAGGGTGAGTGATAGTATTAGACATTTTCAACAGTTTTGAGGTTGAATATATTAGGAAGAAACAAATATGTAGTCACCGATAGGATTGACATTTGAGAGCGTTATGCAAGCTGGACATGGATGTTTTTAGTAATCCATGTTCAGTGTCCATTTAGGCTTTGGTACAATCACACGTGTGAATTTTGCATTTTGCGTCCAGAATATTACTGTGATAACATGCATATTTAGATCAGATGACATGAGTATTTCTTCCTCTATTACTGGGAGCAATATTTTGAAAACGTATAAATTAGTATTGGGGGTACAAAGAGGTGTACCCTGTGTCTATGAATATAGATAATGCATGAATAGACCATACTGTGAATAAATAATATAACTGGTTCCACTTTAAATCATGGATTGAATTGATATCAGAAAATATATAAGAAATCTTATATTGATATACAATCATTCATTCCAAACAGTTATACATCTAATTGTGAAATGATAGTTATGGTTTATCATGAAGGGTGTGTGAGTTTTGCTTAAACAATTATAAAGAAAATCGGAAATAATATGTTTGGAAAGAAGTCTCACGAATAGACCAGTTAAGAAACCTGGAGTAATGCATGTGTTCTGAAGCAGGAAGTGATTGCAAGTGAAACAAATGCCTATAAATTTGCCAACTTGTGCAAGAAATATATACCCTCTGATGTGCATAAACTGAAGAAATAGTAATGTACCAGTGTTGAATAAAAATGAACATCAAAATACAAATCATGTCCCATAAGAGTCTACTTGCATTGCTGTTAAACTGGGGCAGTTACTGTAGAAATATTAGGATAATGCCGCAGTCTTGCTGGGCACAATCAGGAGCCACTTGTCAAAAGAAACTAACTTTATTTTTAAAACCACACACGCCAAACAAAACAGCCTCTCAGGAAAAACCCTCAGAGCCCCAACTGCCACCACTGGCTTCCCAAAAGCCTCTTCCTCCCACACAAGCCTCTCTCCACTTCCCACAATCCTCCTGCTCTTGAGGCCGATTGGCTAGGTCATGTGGGCAAAGCCAAATAAGTCCCCTAATGAGCAACTCCGTGGTGTGAAAGGGCAGGGAAAAAGCCCAATGAGCATCACCGCAGAGGAGCCAATCAGCTAGATGTTGCTGTGAGCCAATCATCAGCCAGCAGCTGGAAGTTTGCTGGCTTCTGGAATTTTGCTGGGGCCCCTTCGGATGTGGCTCTCAACATCTCCCCCTCTCTGTTTAAACAACACACATGTGGCTTAGGGACAGTGCCTGCCTTAGGTTGTCCAATAGTACATATGGTCCTTACCCGTTAAGTTGGTACCATTGCAATTGGATCTTACCCATCACTGACTACTGGTCCAGTTTACAGCAACACCTGTGGAGAGGTCTTTGTACCACCGGGGGGTGGTGAGGTTCTTTGCCTCACCTCTAATGGCCCCCAAACATTAGCTGGACGATAATGACACACAGAAGAGAGGAAGATACACCAAGCCAATTGACAGCTCCTTTTGGAAAAATTGTACCACCGATGACATCATCAGCAAATATACCCGAACACTACCACAAGTCGCTGCACAAACAGGTAGTTTACAATGCATACAGAAGAGTTCTCAATGTGTCTAGGCAAGTTCTGCAAGCATTTCAGTGATGGCTATTGCAGAAGCTGTAGATTGGTTTTATCTTTGATTTCACCAGCACTGGGATGAAGATAGGAATTCTGGCAATAATGGCTAAAGAAAAATTATGTAACATTCCAGAAGGCACTGAAAGAAAACAATTTTCTTAACTATTTACATTGTCTTGAAGATAATTATTAAATATAATGAAAAGGAAAGGTGAAAGAAAGGAAACAGATCTGTTAACCTCCTTTTTTTCAAATTTTAAAACAAACCTCAACAGCTCTTTACCCAATTTAAATTAAACCATTTAAATAATGTGAATAAAAAAATATTTGGATCCATTTTTTTTATGAGCGCTCATCATATATCATATATGGACATACGAACATTCAAACATATAACACAAAACACAAGTGTGCACACATAATATAATACATACAACACATAACCTAATAGTAAAGGCCTTATAACTTTTTACACGTGAAATCTCCATTGCAATGTTCAAAAACTCTTTTGTCAAAAAATAGAACTGATCAGCAAAACATTAAACTAGGTCTGTATGAGCTCAAAAAACAAAATAGAATGTGGGAAAGGGCAATAATAAAATAGATAATGAAAAAAGCATCCTGGTTCTATCTCAGATGTAAGGATAGTCAAACTGGAATTTTGGATATCAGCTGATAAGGCCTTGAGTCAAATCATCTTCTTTTTGGATGTGCCCTGATATGTCTTATAAAGAATAGATCTTTTCTGTCCCAGATTAGACTTTTTATATTGGAAAGTAAAGAGAAAACAGTAGAGAAAGGAGAAATCTTACCAGCAACTTTAAGGGATACTATAGCATTAACTATATACTGACTATCGGAAAATAAATTAAATACAGAATATTTAAATATCTCAAAAGCTTGTAATACTGCATTAAGCTCTACCTTTTGAGCTGATTGTTTGGGTACTAAAAATTTATAAGTTTTATCAGGTATAACTATTGCTGCTGTACCATTATTTGATACATCAGTGAATATATTTGAAGCATTCATGATAAGTGTTTTTCTTCTCAATTTTGGAAAAATTACAGGATGCGATGACCAAAAAGAAAATAAAGGGTTAGATGGTAAGTGGTTATCAAATGAAACATTAGATTGGACCATGATTATTGCCCAAGTATTTAACTCATTAGCTAACTCATCAATTTGATTCAGAGTATATGGAGTAAAAATTTTATTGGAAGAAATTCCAAACACTCCCTTTGCTGCTTTAATTCCTTTGAGTATTAATTATCCTAAAGCCTCAGGATACCTAGTAAGAATAGTGTAAGGAGAATAAGATAAATGTATCCATAATAATGGACCTTCTTGCCAAAATACTCCTGTAGGAATATTTTTTGTTGGTAGTACAATAAATAATAAAGGCAAACTTATATCAATTCTATCCAAATGCATATTATCCATATATGTTTCATTGATTTTTATTGCCTTTCTTGCTTCAGGTGTTAACATGCAGGGTGAATTTTTATCTGATAGACCTTTTAGGATATCAAATAAAGGTCCCAACTCTCCTGTTGGTATACCTAGATAAGGCCTTATCCAATTAATGTCTCCTAATAACTTTTGAAAGTCGTTATGTGATTTGAGTTGATCTACTCGTATTTGAATTTTTGGTGGACTGACCATGGTTGAGGATAACAGAACTCCTAAATAATTAATTGGAAAATTTATTTGTACTTTATCTATTGCTATCTCTACATTATAATTTTTAATAAGTTTGTAAGTGTGGCATAACTTTCTAGCAATGTGTTTTTAGCTTTGTGTGCTAATAATACATCATCCATATAGTGAAATATTTGTGTTCAGAATTTTGATTTCTAAGTGGCTGGATTACTTTGTTAACATAAATATGACACATAGTTGGGCTGTTAGCCATCCCTTTAGGGAGTACTTTTCATTCATATCTCTGATCAGGACCTTCATGATTCAGTGCAGGGATAGTAAAAGCAAAACCTGGACTATGCTTAGGATGAATTATAATTGAAAAAAAAAACAATATTTAATATCTATAACTAAAACATACCAGGTTATTGGCAAAGCAGACAATTGAGGAATCCCTGATTGAGCAGGTCCCATAATAACCATCTCATTATTAATGGCTCTAAAATCTTGCAATAGTCTCCATTTACCAGATTTCTTTTTGATGACATAAATGGGAGTATTTTGGGGATATACAGTCGGTTGTATATGTCCTTCTGCTAATTGTTGTTTTACCAGGTCATGGACTGCTTGTATCTTTTCTTCAGTCAGGGGCCACTGAGGAACCCATACTGTCTTTCTGATTTTCAGGTAATTTTTATTGTCTCAGTGGCCCTTTCTGAAAATCCAACCCATGTCTCTCTGTTCCTTGATGTATTTGTATTGGTGCTGCTATGACTTATTCTTGTTTTTCTAATCTTTTTTCTTTCCTAAAACCTTGTCTAGTCATAATAGTGGCTGCATTTTGGTTGATGTTATTTGTTAATGTCAAACCTAATTGATCTAGGACATCTCGTCCCCATAAATTTATGGGAAGATGATCCAATTCATATGGCTGTATAGTTCCTTCACATCCTTTAGGATCATTCCTATCTAATACCATTTTACTTCTATGGGGATTAGTCGCCACTTATAGGCCTCGAAGCGTTTGAGTGGCTTGTTGTAATGGCCAATGTTTTTGCCATTCTTGACGAGAGATGATGCTAATGTCTGCACCTGTATCCAGTAGCCCATTCAATTCATGCCCTTGAATATTTAGTTTTAGCATGGGGCGAGAATCTAAATTTAAAGAAAGCATAGCCAAATCTACACCTGTGGAGCCTAATCCCTTGGAACATCTTTCTACAGTACGACTGGAAAATTTATCATATAGGCTGGGTATTATTAGTAACTGTGCTATTCTATCTCCTTGTGAAATTACTGATATGTCCTTTGGAGAACTGGCTATAATTTTTATTTCACCTTCATAATCGGGATCAATCACCCCAGGACTTATCATAAGTTCTTTTAGAGTAGAAGAGCTGCATCCCAATAATAAGCCCATGGTTCCTTTGGGAAGAGGTCCTTTTACCCCTGTGGGAATGATTTGAACTCCCATCTCTGGAGTTAGTACTGATCTGGCAGAGGCACAGATGTCCAACACTGTGCTCCCTCTGGTTTGTCTGATGAGGGATCTGATGGACAATGTGTCCTGGGCACTACCCTGTTGGGGTTGCTGGGTTCCTCCAGTGCTCTGTATATTTGTGGTTTGGGGCCCCGGAGCATTGGAACCCCCTGTCCATTTATTTGGCAATTGAGCCCAATGCCTTTCTCCATGATATCGTGGATAAACACCTGGTCCTTGTTCATTTTTTGATAATTGAGTACCCTCTATGGTGGTTTGAGAACAGCACTCATTAGCCCAATGTCTCCCTCTATGGCATTGTGGCCAAATACCTGGTATTCTACTCCTTTGATACCTAATATTGTTAAACCCTTCTTCTATGGGCCAATTCCTTTTAAAATGTCCTGTTTCTTCACATTGGTAGCATGTTCTTGGTCTGGCATCTAAAGCCTGTTTTACTGTAGCTGCCACAATTTGCCCTTGTTCATTAATGTATCTGGCAACAAAAGCCTGTTTTACTGCAGCTGCCATGACTTGCTCTTGTTCATTAATGTCTCTACATAATTAAATCAATGTGTTTAAATCTTCATTTTTCCATGGTCTAATGATATCTCTGCAACAACGATTCGCTTGCTCATAAGCCAGTTGTTTTAGTAATGGCATTGCTTGTTCTGTATTCCCAAAAACTCTGGTAGCTCTTTGAATAAGCCTATCTACAAATTCAGCATAAGGTTCATTAGCTCCTTGTATTACCTTAGATAATTGACCTTGTAAACCTCCATGTTCTTGTAAAGTCTTCCATGCCTTAATTGCATCTACACCAATTTCTGCACATACACCATGATCATATGCAATTTGCTGCGGCTGATCTTCATAAGGTCCCTTTTCTAACAACATATCTAGATTTCTCTGAGGATAACCAGCTCCTGCATTTCGCCTAGCTGTCTCCTTTCAACATTCCTCATTGGCAACCTTCCATAACATGCATTGTCCTCCATTTAGCACAACATTACACATATTAGCCCAATCCACTGGCTTCATGTTCAAGTTGTTATTGGATTTGACCATGATTACATTGAAGGGTGCTTGAGGACGATAGGTTGTTACAGCCTCTTTTAGCTGCTTCACTGTTTTGAAATTTAAAGCATGGTAAACACGCTGCCCTCCTCCCTCAAATACAGGGCATGTTAATATTTGAGATCTTGTCTCAGGATCCTAACTATCAACTGCGGGAGTTGGGGGCCTCCCAGCATAAGAAAGTGGCCTTGTTAGTTGGACACTTATGTCATCTGGTGATAGAAAGGTGTTAGTAGCAGTCTCCTGTTGTAAATTTCCCCTGATGTTTTTTACTGTTTTACACTTTCTTTCTCTGTCTAACTAGCTTTAGAGGCCTTCTCTTTTACTTGAATTTTTTCCTCTGTCTGACTAGTTCGAGAGACGTTCTCTTTTACTTGAATAGTTTCCTCTATCTGACAAGCTCGAGAGACCTTCTCTTTTACTTGAATTTTTTCTTCTGTCTGACTAACTTGAGACACCTTCTGTTTTACTTGAATCAATATGTCTTCTTCTTCCTCTACCATTGACTGAACTGAAGGCTTTGAACTAAGCAAACAAGATATGAATGTCCACAATGGCAATGTGCCAACTGGCAGAATCCCTGGGCTTTTCTTTTCTATTCTTTTTAAATCTGCACCATGATGGTTCCATTGTGATATATTTAACAACTCCTCCTTAAAAAGCCATGGTCTACATTTTTGTATTGTATCAACAATTGCCATGACTGCTCTTGATTTTACTGGGATGCCTCCTTCCTCTAACAATTTACTTAACACTTTTTTGGTTTGTTTTTTACTAATTTTTGATCCCATATTTCTACTATAATACAAACCAACAAGATAACACCAAACAAAAAAAGAGATAGAACGAAATAAAAATGGAACAACAAAAAATTATTATAGCCTTTCTCCCTATCTGTTCCTCAGACACAAATAGTTTTTCCTCAGATGTGTTCAGTTTTTCTTCCATCTCACTCATCTCCAGGGACAGGCAACTTAAAACAAAATAGGAATCATAAAATGGCTACCCATCCTCTCGCCCTGCCCTCAAGAGCGAGCAGTTTACCTTATCAGTTACCCTCAGTCGCTCCCCATATGAGCCACCAAATGCCACTGTCTGGCTGGGCACAATCAGAATCCACTTGTCAAAAGAAACTAACTTTATTTTTAGAACCACACACGCCAAGCAAAACAGCCTCTCAGGAAAAATCCTCAGAACCCCAACTCCCAACACCAGCTTCCCAAAAGCCTCTCCCTCCCACAAAAGCCTCTATCCACTTCTCACAATCCTCCTGCTCTTGAGGCAGATTGGCTGGGTCACGTGGGCAGAGCCAAAAAAGTCCCCCAATGAGCAGCTCCATGGTCTGAATGGGCAGGGAAACAGCCCAATAAGCATCACCGCAGAGGAGCCAATCAGCTAGATGTTGCTGGGGCTGCTGTGAGCCAATCATAAGCTGGAAGTCTGAAAGGCGGGGAAACATCTCAATGAGCATCTCCAATGAGCATCACCACAGAGGAGACAATGAGCTAGAAGTTGCTAAGGCCGCTGTGAGCCAATCATCAGCCTGCAGCTGAAAGTTTGCTGGCACCTGGAAGTTTGCTGTGGCCCCTTCGGCTGTGACTATCAACAGGATACGTATGCACCATTCACTGAAGTTAGTTTTCAGTAATAGAAAACAAATATGAATTTCAGGTGGATGAATATTTCTGAAAATAATCTTGTGAAAAGTTGATTATAAATCCACATACTTGAACATGAATGAATTTAGGGAGTGTAAATAAGACACATATATTTCATATTTTGAAAAATCTGGACAGTGTGTATGTGTGTATACACACACACACACACACACACAAATTTTAAAATGTAGCAACATATATGCCAATCCAAATTCACCATGAAATATACATCATTCACAGATCTAAAAATATTCAATTTACTTAACAGGGATTTATGTATAATGTTGTTCTCCTAGGAAGCTCACCCATAGGTTCAATTTTCAGTTCCAACAGCATCTAGGAGGAGTGATCTCTTTTCAAAATTTGTATCTGCCAAATCAGCTACCGCACAAAAATATACACGTGATAAAAGGTAGGATTCTTTATGTGCATATAAAATAGATGTGCTGAATAGTCTACAGTGAAAGGGAGACAGGAATTCACATATTTGTTAACTTTAAAAACACATGGAGGACTATTTCAATTAAAAATTGACTAGAATTATAACACCTACTTGCAAAAGGCAAGTCCAAATATATACCATGCCTTCTCTGAACAGCTTCTATTTCTTTTCTGTTAGGATTCTTTTTCTCCATCATATTAGGATTAGTAGTCAGATTCTAGTACAGTATGGGTTAGTGTCAGGGATTCAGTATTTCAAATGGAAAATAGGAAAATGAATCCAATGTGTATGCAAACATATGCTAAACAAAAATCTTTCCACTCTCATCCAGAAAAATGCCTTGACATTACCTTCGCCCCAAGTAAGACACAATTAGAGGAGAAGAATTAGAAAATCTGTTAATACATATCTGGAATGGAAAATGCTCAGGAGTTCACAACCTTGAAGGTGGTAGAGGAGTTTCCAAAAGTAAGGGAAAGGGTAAACACTGCAGAAACATGGAGCTCTGCTTGCCTAAAGACTTCTTGAGAAACTGCCTCTGAGGTTGGGCACTTGAAATATACGTTGTTGTCAGAAGCTTTAGCTTTCTTTGTAGTGAGACCATCAAAGCTGGGTCTTCATCTATGTGACCTGGAGGATGTTGTTTCTTATTTTCCTAATGAACATGTGGCAGCAGTTCTGAATTCTCTCTTTGTAGGTAAACTGTGGCAACTTGGGGCTAAGTGTCTCCCTGTTTGGACTGTGAACCCAGTTGGTAATCCTCCAGTTTTCGTGGTGTTTCTTGCTGCTGCACTTGGAGTTTGGTATTTGCTTCTTGAAATACAAGGATTTCAACTGGGGCACAGTGCTGGAGGGATTTCTGTCACATGTGGTGTGTCAGGGTCTGCATATAAATGCACCAACCAGGCTTCTATCGCACATGCTTGCCCCCTTGACCATAGCAACTTGATTCTGAACATTGCCCTGAAAAATCTCCATATAACAAGATGCCTTTACATATAAGGGTCTGCTGGCTGCAGCATGTCAGTCACAAGCCATTTGGAAGCCAATGGCAGATCCACATGGCCCCAACACAGATGTTTTATCACACACCTGCACATCACTGCTCTAGGCCCCAACTCAGCAGTCTCCAAATTACTGGCATCTCTGTTCTACACCATTCTCATGAAACCAAGTCAATCAAGGCACTGTCTTGTACACTCATGATCAACAGCATAAGATCCAAAGTTACTCCAGTGCCATCTGGTCATGGGAATTTAAAAAATGTCATGGTACTTATCTAGCCATTTTTAAAGGATGAAGTTGGAGGCACTGTGGGTTTAAATTTATTCAGGAACCATTAAATGTTGAGGAAGTTTATTTCAATGAAAGTTCTGGAGAACTCTCAGAGGAAAGTCTTCCCAAAGAGTGACCAAAAAGTCACATGAAGCCAGGCCCATTGAGGTCTACAATATGAGGTCCATGTGAGTTTTGACTCTCAACTATTGCTGCCAAGTCTTTCAGAATGAAATCATGTGATATCCTGGCTGAGATTCCCAGTGTTCTGTGGAAAGCTACCCTGGTCCAAGATCTCAGTTTCCAAGAGCGACTCTCATGCATGGCCTCCTAAAACCCCAACACAATTCATGGCAATACTTCTCTGACGTCAGTTCTAGACCTCAGTCTCTAAGGGTATCACACCAGAGTTCAAGCCCAGGTGGACCCAGTCATCACTTCCAACCACCACATAAATAAACACAATTAAAACCAAAACACTCCCACAAGGCCCTCATCCTCTTCCATATAGACACTAATCATAACCTCTTGCTGGAGTTTTCCATGAGGGGCGCAGCCCAAGACAGTGTTCAAAAGAGCTCCCTTGCCACTTATTTTCCTAAAGTCAGCGTGGTTTTTTACCATTTTTGTTTTGGATACACACATGGAATCTTTCTTTAGATCCATGAGGTGCTGAGAATCTAAGCCACAGCATCACACAGGGCCAAGAGGCTGAATCAGACACATCCTTATCCTAAGCAATTAAACAAAGAGCGACAGGTGATGCGCATGCATTTCCATTGAAAACAGTTTTCATCAGTCTTCCCAAATGGGTGGACTGAGGCAAAGACCTCCTGACATTCAGGTCAACAGATCAATAGGTAAGCAAAAGGCCAAAAGAAGGGTTTTTCCACTGAGACATTACTGGTCACACTGATATCTGTGTTTTCTGAGATGCTCCCATTTCCTTCAGCTATCCAGTACATGGCCATGTCACAGAGCTTGGAGGGGTACATATCTTGGACACAAATCCATAAGACTATTTTGGAGAGTGGCCAGAATTTAGGAAGAAAACCTGAACTTAGGAATTTAGTAGGTGTTGCACATCTATAAGACAAGCCACAGTCCATTAATAAATCGGGCAGGATGAATGCTGGGAAGCTTCCTAATAGACAGGACACATCCTTGATGCATTCTCTTTTCTAATGTCTTCAACCATGGACACAGTGGAATACATAGATAAAGAAACACTCACCTTGTCAAACGACCTACTATAAAGAGTCCACACCAAACCAAAAAAAACCCGCCTTTTCCACCTATTCTCAGAAAATGAGACAGAACCAAAAACTCACACCCACACCCACAAAGGCACCTCCTTTCCCCAAGTAGGTCTGTGACTATACAGTGTGTCCTCTGAATGGTGGGCCATACTATGTTACCCCAAAATGGCCTGTCTTGTCTCAGATCTGTTTTCTTTGGCCAACTCTGTGAAGTTGTGAGGATCCATTGGTGAGCCACTTTCTGCTTTCTCAGGAAGGGCCCCTCTTCAGAGCTTTTCTGGCATTTGGCCATCCTCACATCAGTAGGTACCAAGAAAGACTGACTCTGTCCTTGGTAAATCCAAACAAGTGAGACCACTGGGACTGGTACTGGGACTGGCTCTGTGTGCCTGGTTTCCTGGATCCCAAGTTCAGAGATTCCATCACCAAGAAAGTGAGGTAGGTCACTTCCTTCAGGAACTGAATGAGGTCACAGCCTTGGCAACCACTTTGTCCTAACAGATGCTTCCAAGGGTCCCATGAGATGGAGGCTGCACCTACTTCCTCTGACATTTTCATAAGTTAGAATGGTATATCAACCATAGGTACTGGGGAACAGCTCTCCACAGAGGCTTGGTTTGGTCCATCTTCTCTACATTAAGAAGAGAGATTCTGATTAAGACACAACCCTTTATCCTGACCATGTTTTTTTGCCATGGAAGATGACTTTTGCCCTCTCAGGTCGTTCATAGCATCCTACACATTCTCCAGGGATTATTTCTACATGGACCTTTGAGGTTCTCAGCAGGTGGAAGATCCATACATTCCTGTATTGTAATACCAACTCTGTCTCTGCTCTTCTGTAAAGTTAGATTGAGGAACAGTGTATGGTTAGGATTAATAACATGTTCAATATGGGTTAGGAATCATTCTGCTTGATGAACAATGTTATTGGAAACCTGCGATATTTACATGAAAATATAGGTGAAATATAAGTATTGAAATATAAATCTAGGTAAGATTTGAATCCTAGAAGGGAATTTGGCCTTTGAGTGGGATACTTAGCTTTGAATTATGTTCTGCACATATGTCTCAGATAAATTGATATGCAATGGCATAGATCCTTGTACCTTCGATGATTGAATGTAGAAGAGAGCATCCAGTTAAAAAAGGGATTTTTGCTAGGATTAGGAATATAGTCGGTAGGATTACGAAGAAGATTGAGTATAGAATATGGACCAAAAGTTCTTTAGCAATAGGGTTTCTGGTAGAGATTGAATATAAATGTCAGCACATGTGAAGAGTCAGTCACAATGATGAACTGGGGAAAAAAGTAGGAAAGCAGATGTGAATAGAGAGTAGGAAATCAGGCAAATTATAAAATGAGTGAGAGGTTTAGACAGTTTCAACAGGGTGAGATTGAAAATGTAGTCTTAGGAAGAAACACATATGTAATCACCAATAGGATTGACATTTGAGAGCATTAGGCAACCTGGACATGGATGTTTTTAGTAATCCATGTTCACTTTCCATTTAGGCTTTGGGACAGTCATAAGTGTGACCTTTGCATTTTGTGTCCAGAATATTACTGTGATAAAATGTATATGTAGATCAGTTGACATGCATATTTTTTCCACCATTTCTGGGAGCAATATTTTGAAGATATAGAAATTATTGTTGGGAGTACACAGAGGTGTACCATGTGTCTATCAATATATAGACAATGCGTGAATAGACCATACTGTGAATAAATGATATAACTGGTTTCACTTTGAATAATGGATTGAATTGATATCTGAAAGTATACAAGAAATCTTATATTGATGTACAATCATTCATTTAAACCAGTTTTACATCTAATGGTAATATTAGTGTTATGTTTTATCATGACGGGTGTGTCAGTTTTGCTTCAAAAGTGATAATGGAAATCGAAAATAATGTGTTTGGAAAGAAGTGTCACAAAAAGAGAAGTCAAGAAACATGGAGGAATACATGTGTTCTGAAGCAAAAGTGATTGAAAGCAAAACAAATGTGTATATATTTGCTAAATTGTGGATGAAATATACATCCTATGATGTGCATAAACTGGAGAAATAGTAATGTACCAGTGTTGAATAAAAATGAACGTCAAAATACACATTATATCACATAGGAATCTTCTTGCATTGATGTTAAACTGGGTCAGTTACTGTATAAATATTAGAATTTTATTTTGGTGTTATAATACAATTTATTTTAGCACTAGCATGCCACAGAATGTAGAAGAAAGAGCAATGGATTTTTAGTTATAACACTAATAATCTAGCATTTAATGATTATTTTGGGGAGTCTAGAATTTACATAAGGCTATGCAACATAATTTTTTGTATTTAACATTCATAAAATCTTGGAATTTTGGTAATATTTCTCCTTTTTTTATTTTTTCAGTTGTTGATAGACCTTCATTTTATTTATTCGTATGTGGTGCTGAGAATATAACCCACTGCCTCACACATGCTAGACAAGCATGTTAACACTGAGTCACAAACCCAGCCCCTCCACTTTTATCTTTTCATCAAACACTCCTCTCCCTCTTCTTTACTCACTTTCTTCCTCATTTTCCCCCTTCTCTCTCTTCCTTTTTCATTTTCCCTCCATAAGTATTTTTCTCTCATAGCATTACAAACAGTACTATGCTATGAAATTTACATTTAAAACTGTTTTTTATAGTCATTCTTTTCTTGAGAAAATTTAAAAATTATAACCACCTGATAAATATATTACAATACATTTATTATGCATATGTATCTATATTCATGCATATGTGTTACATATATATATATATATATATATATATATATATATATATATATATATATATACATATATATATTTAAAAGTACTTTGATTAGCCTGTTAGAAATAATATAGACCAAGTCTTTCTTAATTCTCAAGTCTTCCAGAATTAACATCTTACAGTGAAAATCAAATAAACATATTTAAGTAAACAGGTATCATTCTTATTTATCAATACTGATAATTTAAGGTTTTTATATCACATTTAGCTGTAATATGGCATATTAACTCTTTTGAATTAGAGAATTTTTTTTTTGAACAACCTATTATTTAAGGACCATATGCACTGACATTTTAAATGGCTTTCTTGTGATTTCACTTTCTATCAATTGCATATTAATTGCCAAATACTTATTTTAGTAATTTTCATATTCATAATTGATATAAAGTCAATTGATTAATTCTTTTTGTAAGGAGTTACTAATTACAGTAGGGACAGTATTAATAATTCTAAATCTTTATAAAAATGGTACAAAAATATTTTCATGCAAAATTATGTATAATTGCATGCTCTAAATGTTTGATTGTTGATACATATAATAAAGAGCTTTTGATGAGTCTCTTCCCCAGTAAAACAGAAAATGCAAAGATATAGTTGGGTATGTATGTCCAAACAAACATATGGAAAAATACACATTATCATCTAGAAACTATTAAATAAAAGATGAAAAGAACAATCCAACACATTGTACCAACTTGTCAGATGAGGTAGTATTCTGGAAGAATAGCCTAAGTCTAGACCTGGTCCATGACAAAATATTCACAAAAAAATAAAATATGAAAAATATAGGAAATGCTATGAGTTTTTCTTGAAGGTAAGTGGATTATCCTTTAATCTCAATTATGTGCATTTTTAAAAGCCAGTTTTCTGGTAAAATAAATTTGTGATAGTTACAAGTACACAAAACAAAGTTTCTGCTTAGCAAAATGAATGCATCTCAACTCTTTTTTATCTGATTTCTTCCCACTCAACTTTAAACCTTTATTTATTTATTTTTTATTGGTTGTTCAAAACATTACAAAGCTCATCCTATATCATCTTTCATACATTTGACTCAATTGGGTTATGAACTCCCAATTTTCCCCAAATACGAGTTGCAGAATCACATCGGTTACACATTCACATTTTTACATGATGTCATATTAGTGACTGTTGTATTCTGCTACATTTCCTATCCCCTACTATCCCCTACTATACCCCCTCCCATCCCCTCCCATCTTCTTTCTCTACCTCATCTGCTGTTGTTCACTTCTCTCCCTTGCCCCACCTTTCCCCAATTTTCCCTACCCCATTGTTTGAAGATGCTATCCTACTTCCATTGCATGCTTTTAGCCCCTTTTTCAAATATAAGAAAGTTGTAATTTTGAGGATTGGTTTCTGTGTCCTCTATTCTGTACCATTGTTCCACCTGTCTATTTTGTTACCAGTACCACGCTGTTTTTGTTACTATTGCTTTTAGTACAGTTTGAACTCTGGTATCACTATACCTCCAGATTCATATTTTCTGTTTAGAGTTGCTTTTGCTATTCTGGGTCTTTTGTTTTTCCATCTTCTAAGATCTTCTTCTCTCTCTCTCTTTAGGGTTCTGTAGTTTTCAGTATATAAAACTTTCACGTCTTTTGTTAGGTTGATTCCCAAGTATCTTATTTTATTTGAGGATATTGTGAATGGAGTGGTTTTCCTCATTTCCATTTCAGAAGTTGTGTTGCTGACATACAGGAATGCCTTTCATTTATGCGTGTTAATTTTATATTCTGCCACTTTGCTGAATTCATTTATTAACTCTAGCCGTTTCATTGTAGACCCTTTGGGGTCTGTTAAATATATTTTCATGACATCTGCAAATAGCGATAATTTAAATACTTCTTTTCCTATTTTTATGCCTTTAATTTTTTTTGTCTGTCTAATTGTTCTGGCTAGTATTTCAAGAACTAAATTGAATAGAAGTGGTGATAGAGGGCATCCCTGTTTTGTTCCAGATTTTAGAGGGAATGCCTTCAGTTTTTCCACATTTAGGATGATGCTAGCCTGAGGTTTAGCATATATAGCTTTTACAATGTTGAGGTAAGTTCCTGTTATCCCTAGTTTTTCTAGTGTTTTGAACATAAAGTGATGCTGAACTTTGTCAAATGTTTTTTCTGCATCTATTGAGATGATCATATGGTTCTTGTCTTTATGTCTATTGATGTGGTGAATGGCATTTATTGATTTCCGTATATTGAACAAGCCTTGCATCCCACGGATGAATCTTACTTGATCATGGTGCACAATTTTTTTGATATGCTTTTGTATTCGATTCGCCAGGATTTTATTGACAAGTTTTGCATCGAAGTTCATTAGAGATATTGGTCTGTAGTTTTCTTTCTTTGAAGTGTCTTTGTCTGGTTTCGGGATCAGGGTGATTTATCCTCATAGAATAAATTTGGAAAAGCTCCTTCTTTTTGTTTTTCTTGAAATAGCTTGAAAAATATTGGTATTAATTCTTCTTTAAAGGTTTTGTAGAACTCCGCTGTATACCCATCCGGTCCATGGCTTCTTTTGGTTGGTAGTTTTTGATGGCTTCTTTCATTTCTTCCTTTGTTATTGGTCTGTTTAAATTGCGTGTGTCTTCCTGACTCAATCTGGGCAGATCTTATGACTTAAAAAATTCATCAATATCTTCACTATCTTCTATTTTATTGGAATATAGTGTTTCAAAATACTTTCTAATTATCTTCTGTATTTCTGTAGTGTCTGTTGTGATATTGCCTGTTTCATCCCGTATGTTAGTAATTTGAGTTCTCTCTCTTCTTCTCTTCATTAGCATGGCTGTGGGCCTGTCAATCTTATTTATTTTTTCAAAGAACCAACTTTTAGTTTTATCAAATTTTTAAATTTTTTTTGTTTCAATTTTGTTGATTTCTGCTCTAAATTTAATTATTTCTTGTCTTCTACTACATTTGCTGTTGTTTTGCTCTTCCTTTTCTAGGTTTTTGAGGTGTAGTGTGAGTTCATTTATTTGTTGATTTTTTTCTTTTTTTGAGGAAAGAACTCCAAGAAATGAACTTCCCTCTTAAACTGCTTTCATTGTGTCCCATCGATTCTGGTATGTTGTGTCTGTATTGTCATTTGTCTCTAAGAATTTTTTTTATCTCCTCCATTATGTCTTCTGTAACTCAGTGATCATTCAGTAGCATGTTGTTCATTTTCCATGTGATGTAGGATTTTTCCTTCCTTCTTTCATCATTGATTTCCAGTTTCATTCCATTATTATCAGATATAGTGCATGGTATAATCTCCATGCTTTTATATTTACTAAGAATTGCCCTATGGCATAATATATGGTCTATCTTTGAGTAGGATCCATGTGAAACTGAGAAGAACGTGTATCCACTTGATGATGGCTGATATATTCTATATATGTCATTCAAGTCTAGGTTACAAATTGTGCTGTTGAGTTTGATAGTTTCTTTATTCAGTTCTTGTCTAGAGAATCTGTCTAATGCCGAGAGTGGTGTCTTAAAGTCACCCATAATTATTGTGTTGTAGTCTATTTGGCTATTGAACTTGAGGAGAGTTTGTTTTATGAACATTGCAGCTCCATTGCTTGGTGCATACAAATTCATAATTGTTATGTCTTGTTGGTGGATGGTTTCTTTTAACAGAATATAGTGTCCTTCTTTATCCCTTTTGATTAACTTAGGTTTGAAGTTGATTTTATTCCACATGAGTATGGCCACTCCTTCTTGCTTCTGAGGGCCATGTGAGTGGTATGATTTTTCCCAACCTTTTACCTTCACCCTGTGTATGTCTTTTCCTATCATATGAGTCTCCTTAAGGCAGCATATTGTTGGATTTATTTTTTTTGATCCAGGTTACTAGCCCATTCTCTTGATTGGTGAATATAATCCATTAACATTTAAGGTTACAATTGAAATATGATTTGTTCTTCCAATCATGTTTATTTATTTATTATGTTTTAGTTTGGCTAGTTTTTACTTTTTTGGTTATTTTCCTCCCCCTTTACTGAGATACCTCCTGCTGTTAGTTTTCGGCACTATTTATCAATTCCTCTTCTTGTAGTATTTTGCTCAAAATGCTTTGCAGTGCTGGTTTTCTGGCTGCGAATTCTTTTAGCTTTTGTTTATTGTGAAAGACTTTAATTTCGTTTTCAAATCTGAACCTTAATTTTGCTGGATACAGTATTCTTGGTTGGAATCCATTATTTTTCAGCATTTGAAATACATTGTTCAAGGATCTTCTCGCTTTCAAAGTCTGTGATGAAAAATCAGTCATTAACCTAATTGGTTTTCCCCTGAATGTAATCTGCCTCCTTTCTCTTATAGTGTTTAATATTCTCTCCTTGTTCTGTATGTTGGCTATCTTCATAATTATATGTCTTGGAGTTTGTCTATTATGATTTTGAATGTTTGGGGTCCTGTAGGCTTCCAGGATTTGACAATCCGATCCATCTTTCATCTCTGGGATGTTTTCTAGAATTATTTTATTTAATATGTTCTCCATTCCTTTGGTTTGAATCTCTATGCCTTCTTCTAACCCAATGACTCTCATTTTTTATGACATCCAATATCTCTTGAATAGATTGCTAGTGGGATTTAAGCCTCTTTTCTGTGTTGATTATATTCTTTTCAAGTTGATAAACTTTGTCTTCATTATCTGATATTCTGACTTCTGCTTGATCTAGTCTATTTGTAATATTCTCGTTTGAGTTTTTAATTTGGTTAATACTTTCCTGCATTTCTAGTATTACTGTTTGATTTCTTTTAAGATCTCTATCTCCTGGTAAAGCTCGTTGTTTGCCATTTGAGTTTGTTTGTTTAATTCATTTTCAAAATATACTTTTATTGCTTGGACTTGCTGCCTCATGTCTTCTCTAATATTCCTTTCCATCTGAGTTAGGAATGCCTTAAGTTCTTTCCCTATCCCTGTTTCTGATGCTTCTAGGTCCTCCTGTAGAATTAAGTTGTCCTGCATTGTTTGTACTCCTTTCTTTCCCTTGTTTTTTCATGATGCTCATGTTACTTTCCAGCTCTATTTGATTGCTGTGTTTCTGTTTTATTCTATAGATTTGTTTCGGTGTTGTGTATCTCTGTTGTCTCTCCTTTGTGTTGGTAGACTATGCCTGCTAAAGTGGATTCCACTTGTAGGGAATTCCGAAGGCCGAGCTCCAGTGACGTCACCCCTCTGCTTTGGCGGGCCAAGGCTCCTTGCCGAAATGTTCGAATACGGGGATGGAACTGGACTGTCTCCAGTTGGTTTCAGCTCTAGGTCACTGGCGGGTGGGCAATCACTAGCCACCCAGTGGCGCAGTCGGTCTCCTGCGCGCCGGTGTTCTCCAGACGCCCAGTCACGCGGACAGCAGGTGGACTGTCACCTGCGCTTCTGTGTTCTCCAGCTTCCCAGTCACAAGAGCCTGGCTTCTAGTCCCCTGGTTTCTCCTGCTAGTCCTGGTTTCTCCTGCTAGACTAGATTTCCCCTGAGTGATGCTTCTCTGCAGTTCAATCTGTATTCTGGGCCTGTCATTTGTTGGGTGTGGAGGGTGTCTATTGGAACCCAGACACTCTATTGTTTTGAGGATCAGTCAGACCGGATCTCCGGTTGCACATTTGGCTTGTTTTTCAGACCCAATTACCAGATCTCAGTGCTAAAAATCTTTCTTATAGGTTTTGGTGCACCCCCATTTTGCTGTAAGTTCTTAACAAGATAGTTTTTTGTGGTTCTATCTCGTTATTCACCTGTGCAGTGGCGCGTTACACTGGGTGTGATGCACTCTATTCGTGGCCATCAGGCAATGATGAAATATTATGCTTTGTATGCAGCATTTACTGAAGTTAGTTTTCAGTATTAGGAAACAAATATGTATTTCAGGTGAATGAATAATCCGAATTTCTGAGAATAATCTTGTGAAAAGTTGATTATAAATCCACATACGTGAATATGAATGATTTTAGGGAGTGTATAATAAGACACATATATTTCATATTTTGAAAAATCTGGAGAGTGATATATATATATATATATATATATATATATATATATATATATATACACACACAGAAACACACTCACAGACATTAAAAAGTAGCAATATATATGCCAATCGAAATTCAAAATGAAATATATATCCTTCACATATCCAAAAAAATACATTTTACTGAAAATGGATTTATGTATAATGTTGTTCAACTAGGAGGCTCACCCATAGGTTGAAATTTCAGTTCCAAAAGGGTTTAGGAGGAGTGATCTCTTCTCACAATTTGTATCTGCCAAGTCAGCCACCTCAGAAGAAAGTCTGTGTGATACCAGGTAGTATTCTATATGAGCATATAAAAATACATGTGCTGAATAGGTGACAGAGAAAGGGGAGAGGAATTCACATATTTGTTAACGTTAAAAACACATGGAGAAATATTTCAATAAACATTGACTATATTTATAACTCCAACCCCATATAATGCAAAAGGGAAGTCCAAGTATACACCATGCCTTCTCTGAACTGTTTGTATTTCCATTCTGTTAGGGTTACTATTCTCCATCATATTAGGATTAATAGTCAGAGTCTAGTAGGTTATGGATTAGTGTCAGAGATTCAGTATTTCGAATAGAAAATAGGAAAATAAACCCATTGTGTTTGCAAATATGTGTGATACAAAAATCTTCCCACTCTCATTCAGAACAATGCCTTGACATTACCTTCTCCCCTAATAAGACACAATTAGAGGAGAAGAGTTAGAAAATCTGTGAATACATATCTGGAATGGAATATTCTTGGTGTTCACAAGCTTGGAGGTGGTAGAGGAGTTTCCAAAAGTAAGGGACAGGGTAAACACTCCACAAACATGGAGCTCTGCAGGCCTAAAGACATATTGAGAAACTGCCTCTGAGTTTGGGCACTTAAAATGTATGTTGTGGTCCGAAGCTTTAGCTTCCTCTATAGTGAGAGCATCAAAACTGGTCTGCATCTATGTGACCTGGGGGACATGGTATCTTATTTTCCAATGAACATGAGGCAGCAGTGCTGAATTCTCACTTTGTAGGTAAACTGTGGCAACTGGAGTCTAAGGGTCAATCTGTGTGGACTGTGAAGCTAATTGATCATGCTCTACTTTTCTTAGTAGAGCACTGGGAGTTTGTTATTTGCTTCACAATACAAGGAGTTCAACTTGGTCAGAGTGCTGGAGGGAGTTCTGTCACATGTGGTGCCTCAGGGTCTGCAGGAGAATGCACCAGTCAGGCTTCTATTTCACATAGTTTGACCCCTTGACCATAGCATCCTGATTCTGAACATTGCCCTGAAACCTCTCCATATAACAAGATGCCTTTACATATAAGGGTCTGCTTGCTGCACCATGTCAGTTACAAGCCATTTGGAAGCCAATGGCAGATCTACATGGCCCCAACACAGATGTTTTATCACACACCTGCCCACCACTGTTCTAGGCCCACTACTCAGCAGGCTCCAACTTACTGGCATCTCTGTTCTACACCATTTTTAAGAAACGCAGTCAATCAAGGCACTGTCTGGTATACTCATGATCAGCAACTGGACATCAAAAAGTTCTCCAGTGCCACCTGGTCATGAAAATTTCAAAAATTCCATGGTATTTCTCTAGCCATTTTTCAAGGATGAAGTTGGAGGCACTATGATTTTCAATTCACTCAGGAACCTTTAAATGTTGAGGAAGCTCATTTCAATGAAAGCTCTGGAGAACACTCACAGGCAAGGCTTCCCAAAGGGTCGCCAAAAGGTCACATGAAGCCAGGCCCATTGAGGTCTGCAATGTGAGATCATGTGTGTTTTGCCTCTCAACTATGGCTGCCAAGTCTTTCAGAATAAAATCATGTGATATTCTGGCTGAGATTCCTCGTGCCTTGTGGAAAGCCTTTCTGGGCACAGATCTCAGTTTCAAAGGGCGACTGTCATTCATGGCCTCCTAAAATCCCAACACAACTCATGGCAATAATTCTCTGAGGTCAGTTCCAGAACTCAGTCTCTAAAGGGAATCACACCAGAGTTCAAGACCAGGTGGAGCCAGTCATCTTTTTCAACCGCCACACAAACTTCCAAAATTAAAACCCAAACACTCCCACAAGGCCCTCATCTTCTTCCATATAGATACTCATTATAAACTCTGGCTGGAGGTTTCCATGAGGGATGCAGAACAAGATGGTGTCCAAAGTTAGCTCCCTTGCCCCTCATTTGCCTAAAGTCGGGGTGGCCTGAACACCTTCCTGTGAACCTGGAGTGATCAAATAGTGTGCCGTTAATACTGCTCTGCTTCTCCAATTTGAGGACGACTGACTGTGGGGTTTAGATTCTTTATGTGAATTGGAAGCATGAGAAAATGCAAGCACCTTTGGGCTTGCCTCTCCTTGGCTTTAAAGAATGCATTTGACCCAAAGAATCCCTCTTCTCACTTGATGGAGGTCAGGAACCTTACAGAGGAAGGCAAGAGACTTCATCCGCAATGACTGCTCTTTTGATCATTTTGGTTTTGGATGAACACATGGGATCCATCAGGTGCTGAGAATCTAACCACAGCCTCACACAGGGCCAAGAGGCTGTTTCAGACAAATCCATTTCCAAAGCAATTAAGCAAAGAGCTACAGGTGATGTCCATTCATTTCCATTTGAAAACTTTTTTCTTCAGGCTTCACAAAGAATTGGCCTGTGGTAAATACCTTCCTGATATTCAGGGCAACAGAACAATAGGTAAGCAAAAAGCCCAAATCAGGGTTTCTCCACTGAGACTTTCCTGGTCACACTAGCTACCCACTACATGGCCATATAACAGAGCTTTTAGGTGGTAAATATCTTGGACACAAAACCATGAAGCTATTCTGCAGAGTGTCCAGAATTCAGAAAGAAAACAGAAACTTATGAAGATATCAGGTGTTGCCCTTTGATAACAAAAGCCACAGTCCATTTATAAATTGGGCAAGATGAATGCTGGGAAGCTTTCTACTAGACAGGACACATCCTTTGATGCATTCTTATTTCTAATGTCTACAACCACGGACACAGTGGGATACACAGACATAGAAGCACTCGCATTGCAAAACGACTAACTAGAAACAGTCCACGCCAATCCAAACAAACAGTCTTTCCTACCTATTCTCAGAACATGAGACAAGACCATGAACATACACCCACACCCACAAAGGCACCACCTTTGCTCCAAGTAGTTCTGTGATTACCCAGAGTGTCCTCTGAATGGTGGGCCATACTATATTCCCCCCAAATGGCCTGTCGTGTCTCAAATCTGGTCTCCTTGGCCAATTCTGTGAAGTTGTCATTAGCCATGGGTGAGCCACTACCTGCTTTCTCAGGAAAGGCCCCTCTTCAGAGCTTTTCTGGCATTTGAACATCCTCACATCTGTAGGCACTAAGAAAGACTGACTCTGTCCTTGGTAAATTGAAGCAAGTGAGACCACTGGGCCTGGGACTGCGACTGGCTCTGGGTGCCATTCTTCCTGGATCCCAAGTTCAGAGAGTTCCATCACAAAGGAAGTGAGGTGAGGTCACTTCCTTCAGAAACTGAATGAGGTCACTGCTTTGGCAACAACTTTGTCCAAATAGTTACTTCTAGGGGCCCATGAGATGGAGGCTGTTCCTACTTTCTGTAACACTTTCAAAAGTTAGAATGGTATATCAACCATAGGCACCTGGGAACACCTCTTCACACAGGCCTGGTTTGGTCTATCTTCTCTACATTAAGTTGATAGAGGCTGATACAGACACATCCCTTCATCCTCACCAGGTTGTTTGCCATTGAAGATGACTTTTGCTCTCTCGGGAACTTCACAGCTGCCTACATCTTCTCCAGGGATTATTTCTACATGGACCTTTGATGTTCTCAGCAGGTGGAAGATTCCCTACATTCCGGTATTTAAAGAGAAACTCTGTCCCTCCTCTTCTGTAAAGTTAGATTGAGGTAACAGTGTATATTTAGGGTTAATAACATGTTCGATTTGGGTTAGGAATCTCTCTGCCGGATGAATAATGGTATTGGGAACCTGTGATATTTACAAGAATATATAGGTGAAATATAAGTATGAAAACAGAAATGTAGGTAAGATATGAAGCCAGAAGGGCATTGGGCCCTTGAGTGGGATACTTAGGTTTGAATTATGTTCTGCACATGTGTCTCAGATGAATTGATATAAAATGGCATAGGACCTTTTACCTTGAATGATTGATTGTTGAAGAGAACATCGAGTTAAAAAGTGATAGTCAGTAGGATTAGTAAGATAGTCAGTAGGTTTATAAAGAAGAGTGAGTATAGGATTTGGACCAAAAGTTCTTTAGCAATAGAGTTTCGGGTAGAGAGTGAATGTAAATGTCAGCCTATGTGAAGTATGAGTCACAATGATGAACTAGGGAAAATATGTAGGAAAGCAGATATCAATAGAGATATTAGGAAATCAGGCAAAGTGTAAAGTGAGTGATAGAATTAGACATTTCCAACAGGCTTGAGGTTGAATATATAATCTTAGGAAGAAACAAATATGTAGTCATCAATAGGATTGACATTTGAGAGCATTAGGTAACCAGGACATGGTTGTTTTTGGTAATCCATGCTCACTTTCCATTTAGGCTTTGATACAATCATGAGTTTGACCTTTGCTTTTTGTGTCCAGAATATTACTGTGATAAAATGTATATATAGATAAGGTGACATCAGTATTTCTTCCACCATTTCTGGGAGCAATATTTTGAAGAGGTACAAATTAGTAATGGGGGGACAAATAGGTGTACACTGTGTTTATGAATATAGAGATAATGCATTAATAGACCATACAGTGAATAAATAACATAACTGGTTCCAACTTTAAATAATGGATTGAATTGAAATGTGAAAATATACAGGAAATTTTATATTGATATGCATACATTCATTCCAACCAGTTTTACATCTAATGGTAATATTAATGTTATAGTTTATCATGAAGAGTGTGTGAGTTTAGCTTCAAAATTGATTATGGAAATCGAAAATAATGTGTTTGGAAAGAAGTCTCATGAAAAGACCAGTCAAGTAACATGGAAGAATTCATGTGTTCTGAAGCAGGAAGTGAAACAAATTCTTATTAATTTGCTAACTTGTGGATGAAATATATGTCCTATGATGTGCAAAAACTGAAGAAATACTAATGTACCAGTGTTGAATTAAAATAAAGGTCAAAATAGACATTAAGTCCCATAGGAATCTACTTGCATTGATGTTAAACTGGATCTGTTACTGTAAAAATATTAGGATTTGTAAGCACCATTGATTGAAGTTAGTTCTCATACTGGGAAACAAATATGTATTTCAGGTAGATCAATATTTCTGAGAATAATCTTGTGAAAAGTTGATTATAAATCCACATACATGAACATGAATGAATTGATGGAGTGTATATAAGAGACATATATTTCATATTTTATAAAATCTGGAGAGTGTGTGTGTGTGTGTATATATATATATATATATATATATATATATATATATATATATATACAGAAAAACACAAAAATACATTAAAAAGTATCAATATATATGCCAAACGTAATTTATCAGTAATATATATCATCCACAGATGAAAATATATTTATTTTACTGAACATGGATTTATGTATAAATTGTTCTACTGGGAAGCTCACCCATAGTTTTAATTTTCAGTTCCACCAGCGTTTACGAGATCTCTTCTCACAACTTGTTTCTGCCCAGTCAGCCAACTCAAAAAAATGTACGTGTGAGACCACGTAGGATTCTATATTTGCATATAAAAATACATGTGCTGAGTAGGCTACATAGAAAGGAAGACAGGAATTTACATATGTGTTAACATTAAAAACACATGGAGGACTATTTCAATTAAAAATTGAGTAGATTTAGAATACCTACCCTCTATCATGCAAAAAGGAAGTCCAACAATACACCATGCCTGCTGTAAACTGCTTGTATTTTCATTCTGTTTGGGTATTTTTCTCCATCATATTAGGATTAGTAGTCAGAGTCTAGTAGGGTATGAGATAGTGTCAAGAATTCAGTATTTCAAATGGAAAATTGTAAAATGAATCAATGTGTATGCAAATGTGTGCTACACAAAAATTTTCCCACTCTCATTCAGAACAATGCCTTGACATTACCTTCACCCCAAGTAAGACACATTTAGAGGAGAAGAGTTAGACAATCTTTGAATGCATATCTGAAATGAAAAATGTTCAGGAGTTCACAACCTTGGAGTTGGTAGAGGAGTTTCCAAAAGTAAGGGAAAGTGTAAAATCTCCACAAACATGGAGATTTACCAGCCTAAAGACTTCTGGAGAAACTGCCTCTAGGTTGGGCACTTGAAATATATGTTGTTGTCAGGAGCTTTAGCTTCCTTTCTAGTGAGACAATCAAAGCTTGGTCTGCACATCTGTGACCTGGAGGACATGGTTTATAATTCTCCAATGAACATGAAGCAGCAGTGTTGATTTCTCTCTTTGTAGGTAAACTATGGCCACTGGGTCTAAGTGTCTCCCCATGTAGACTGCTAAGCCATTAGGTCATCCTCCACTTTTCAAAACGTTTCTTGATACTACACTCGGAGTTTGGTATTTGCTTCATGAAATACAAGGAGTTCAACTGGGACAAAGGGCTGGAGGAAGTTCTTTCACGTGTGGTGGGTCAGGGTCTGCAGGAGAATGCACCAACAGGGCTTGTATACCACATAGGTTGCTCCCTTGACCATAGAAACCTGATTTTGAACATTGCCCTGAAACCTCTCTATATAACCAGATGTCTTTACATACAGGATCTGCTGGCTGCACCATGTCAGTCTCAAGCCATTTGGAAGCCAATGGCAGATCCACATGACCCCACCACAGATGTTTTATCACACACTTGCTCACCCCCGCTCTGGGCCCATTACTCAACAGGCTTCAAATGACTGGCATCTCTTTTCTACACCATTTTCATGAAAACCAGTCAATCAACACACTGTCTGGTACACTCATGATCAGCAACTGGACATCCAAATGTTCTCCAGTGCCACCTGGTCAAGGAAATTTCAAAAATTTCATGGTATTTATCTAGCCAATTTTCAAGGATGAAGTTGGAGACACTGTGGGTTTCAATTCATTCAGAAATTATTTAATGGTGAGGAAGCTCATTTCAATGAAAGCTCTGGAGAACTCTCACAGGCAAGGCTTCCCAAAGAGTGGCCAAAAGGTCACATGAAGCAAGGCCCATTGAGGTCTACAATTGAGGTCCATGTGTGTTTTGACTATCAAATATGTCTGACAAGTTTTTCAGAATAAAATTGTGTGATATCCTCCTGAGATTCCCAGTGCTCTGTGGAAAGTGACACTGGGCCTAGATCTCAGTTTCCAAGGGTGACTCTCATGCGTGGCCTCCTAAATCCCAACACAATTCATGGCAATATTTCTCTGAGGTAAGTTCCAGAACTCAGTCTCTAAGGGGAATGACACCATAGTTCAAGCCCATTTGGATCCAGTCATCTCTTCCAACCGCCACACGAATGACCACAATTAAAACCAAAACACTCCCACATGGCCCTCATCTTGTTAAATATAGACACTCATCATAAACTCTGGCTGGAGGTTTCCATGCGGGACGCATCCCAAGACAGTGTCCAAAATATTCTCCCTTGCCCCTCATTTGCCTAAAGTCAGGGTGGCCTGGACACCCTTCCTGTGAACCAGAAGTGATCAAGTAGGCCTGCCGTTAATACTGCTCTGCTTCTCCAATTTGAGCACTATTGACTCTCAGGTATAGATTTTTTTATGTGATTTGGAGTCACGAGAAAACACAAGCACCTCTGCAGGACTTTGAAAAACTCATTTGACCAAAAGGATCCCTGTCTCACTTGATAGAGGTCAGGTACCTAACAGAGGAAGGCAAGAGACTCATCCACAATTACTGAATTTTTGCCATTATGGTTTTGATTGCACACATGGTATCTATCTTTAGATCCATCATGTGCTGAAAATTTAAGCCACAACCTCATACAGGGCTAGGAGGCTGATTCAAACACATCCCTTTCCAAAGCAAAGAACCACAAGTTATTCCCATTTATTTCCATTTTAAAACTGTTTTATTCAGGCTTCACAAAGGGGTGGCCTGAGGCAAAGACCTTCCTGACATTCAGGGCAACAGAACAATAGGTAAGCAAATGAACCAAAATATGGGTTCTTCACTGAGCGTTTACTGGTCACAATGATGTCTGAGTTTTCTAAGATGTTCCCATTTCCTATAGCTATCAAGTACATGGCCATGTCACAGAGCTTGGGGGTGGTATGTATCTTGGACACAAAACTATGAGGCTATTCTGGAGAGTGGCCAGAATTCAGGAAGAAAACAGGAACTTAGGAAGTTAGTAGGTGTTGCCCATCCATAAGGAAAGCCACAGTCCATTCATCAACTAGGCCTGATGAATGCTGGAAAGTTTTCCACTAGACAGGACACATACATTGATATATTCTCTTTTCGAATGTCTACAACCATGGACAGAGTGGGATACACAGACATAGAAGCACTCGCCTAGTCAAACTACTTTCTAGAAACAGTCCACTCCAATCAAAACAACAGCCTTTCCTACCTATTCTCAGAACATGAGACAAAACCACAAACTCACACCCACACCCACAAAGGCACCTCCTTAACTCAAGTAGGTCTGTGACTATCCGGAGTGTCCTCTGAATAGTGGGCCATACTATGTTCCCCTAAAATGGCCTGTACTGTCTCAGATCTGGTCTCCTTGGCCAACTCTGTGAAGTTGTCAACAGCCAGCGGTGAACCACTACCTGCTTTCTCAGGAAAGGCCCCTCTTCAGAGCTCTTCAGGCATTTGGCAATCCTCATATCAGTAGGTACCAAGGAAGACTGACTCTGTCCTTGGTAAATCCAAACAAGTGAGACCACTGGGATTGGGACTTGGACTTGCTCTCGGTGCCTGGCTTCCTGGATCCCAAATTCAGAGATTTCCATCACCAGGAAAGTGAGGTGAGGTCACTTCCTTCAGGAACTGAATGAGGTCACTGCCTTGGCAACCACTTTGTCCTACCAGATTCATCCAAGGTTCCCATGAGATGGAGGCTGCCACTACTTCCTGTGACACTTTCACAAGTTAGAATGGTATATCAACCATAGGCACCTGGGAACAGCTCTCCACACAGGCATGGTTTGATCAATCTTCTCTACATTAAGAAAGGAGAGGCTGATTCAGACACATCCCTTAATACTGACCAGGTTGTTTGTCATGGAAGATGACTTTTGCTCTATTAGGTCCTTTATAGCTGCCTGCAACTTCTCCAGGGTATCATTTCTGCTTGTACCTTTGATGTTCTCAGCAGGTGGAAGAGCCCCTACATTACTGTATTGTAAGACAAACTCTCTCCCGGCTCTTCTGTACAGTTAGTTTGAGGGTACAGTGTATGGTTAGAGTAATAACAGGTTTGATTTAGGTTAGAAATCATACTGAGGAATGAACAATGGTATTGGGAACTCGCGATATTTACGAGAATATATAGGTGAAATATAAGTATGAAAACAGAAATCTAGATAAGGTTTGAATCCAAGAAGGGCATTGGGCTGTTGATTGGGATACTTAGCTTTGAATTATATTCTGCACAGATGTCTCAGATAAATTGATATACAATGGCATAGGACCTTGTACCTTGGATGATTGATTGTCAAAGAGAATTTCCAGTCAAAAAGGGATAGTTGGTAGGATTAGGAAGATAGTTGGTAGGTATAGAAAAAAGAGTGAGTATAAGATTTCGAACAAAAGTTCTGTAGCAATAGGGTTTTGGATAGAGAGTGAATGTAAATTTCAGCACATGTAAAGAGTCAGTCACAATGATGAACTCAGGAAAATATGTATGAAAGCAGATATCAATGGAGACATTAGGAAATCAGAAAAAGCATAAAGTGAGGGTTAGTATTAGTCATTTTCAACAGGGTTGAGGTTGAATATATAATCTTAGAAAGCAACAAATATGTAGTCACCAATAGGATTGATTTGCGAGCATTAAGCAACCTGGAAATGGATGTTTTTAGAAATCCATGCTCACTTTCCATTTAGGATTTGGTGAAAGGTTAATAAGATAGGTACTTGTCACTTCCTGTTTTTCTGTATGCTTAACAAAACACTGTTGAAACCTTGAGGACTGTTTGCTAATTTTTTCCCCAGAATGTGCTGTCCCCGACTGCCAAACAGAGAATGTACACCCTCACCTGTTTGCACGCAAACCGCCCACTCGCCCTGACCCATCAATAAGCTTCCCTCCCTGCCCTCTTCAAGGAAAGTATATAAGCTCTGCTTAAGCTGTTCTCATTGCTCTCTGCTCTATTCAAGTGAGCACTGAGCCCCAGATTGCTAGACTCCCAATAAACCCAGGGTATCTTTTGATGTGGAGGGGACCCCAGTAAACTTTGAAGTGGATACAGGGGCAGTATACTTAGTCCTTAAGGCCCCACTGGGCCCTCTATCAAATAAAAGCTCTCTAGTTCAAAGTGCTAACACCAGTAAATATGGGAATTAGACAACTAAGAAAACCATGGACATGAGGAAAGGAAAAATCCATCACTCCTTCCTAATAATCCCAGAATGCCTGGCCCCATTGATGGGCAGAGATCTGCTCACCAAGCTCCGGGCCAAAATGACTTTTAACCATGAAGGCCCCAAAATGATATTTCTAAATCCTTTAGTATAAACTCCTATATTCACGGCTTTAAATATGTCAGTAGAAGATGAACAGCAACTCTTCACACCCCCCAAGACTGATCAAACAGGCAAGCTACCCCAGAAATGGATAACAGATTACCCAGATGCCTGGAAAAAAACTGCTGGGTTAGGACTAGCCATGAAACAACCTCCAAAAACAGTGGAGTTCAAAACCTCAGCCTCCCCAATCAATGTCAAAAAATATCCTCTGAGCAAAAAAGCTAAAGATGGGATAAGGCCCCATATTCAGAAATATCTGGCCTTAGGGTCCTAAGGCCTTGTCAATCATCCTAAAACACTCCCCCGCTACCAGTATAAAAAGCCAGGAGCCGGGGACTATCCCCCATTAAAGACATAAGAGAGACCTACAACAGAGTGTAGGACATTCACCCCAGTGTACCTAATCCGTACAATCTGCTTATCACTCTGAACCCTGAGAGGAAATGGTATACTGTTCTGGACTTAAAAGATGCTTTCTTTTGCTTGCCTCTGCATAAATATAGTCAGTTGCTGTTTGCTTGCTAGTGGGTAGACCCAGAAACTGGAACGTGTGGTCAACTAACTTGGACTAGACTCCCCAAAATGGTTGAAAAACTCCCCCACTCTCTTTGATGAAGCCCTCCAAAGAGATCTCAACAGCTTCAGAACTACGCACCCCGAAGTCACCCAGCTTCAATACGTGGATGACCTGCTACTGGCACCCAACACCAAGGATATCTGTGAATCTGGGACCCAAGCAGTATTATGTGAGCTTCCTCAACTCGGGTATAGAGCTTCTTCCTAAAAGGCCCAAATTTGCCAGCAAGAAGTAATCTTCCTGGGCTATTCCTTTAGGGGCAGTAAACGATGGCTCACTGAGCCCAGAAATCAAACGGTTGTGCAGAAACCACCCCCATCTAACAGCAGACAACACAGAGAGTTTCTTGGGACTGCTGGGTTTTGCAGGTTAAGGATTCCTGTGTTTGGGTCCTTAACTTCTCATTTACACCCGCTGTTAAAAGAGATGCCCAATTCTAATGGACCCCTGAGATCCAGCAAGCTTTTGATAATATCTAAGGACACTGACACTGTACTCCTCAACTTCACTGAGCAAAGCCTGAAATTTCAGAAAGCCCTACACTACGTTAAAAATGTACATCAGTTCACTCACCTTGGTTCAAAGAAATTGCAGGCATTCCTGAAGGATCAAGAACAGAGTTTTCCACTAACCGACTCACAGTGAAAGGAAATAACTGAACAGGTAAAAAAAAGCCTGTCGGGTCTGTCAATAGGTTAATGCTTACCCTTCCAACTTTCCTGCAGGAAAGCACCTACGAGGAACCAGACCAGGACAATTCTGGGAAGTGGACTTTACTGAAATTAAGCAAGCATGGTATGGACTTAAATATCTCCTACTCTTTGTAGATATATTTCAGGATGGATTGAAGCCTCCCCCCCCCCAAAAAAAAAGGCGCAAATGGTGGTCAAGAAGATCCTGAAAGATATTTTTCCAAGGTACGGCCTGCCTAAGGTAATAGGGTCTGATAATGGACCAGCGTTCATGGCCCAGGTAACTCAGGGGTTAGCCAGGACCCTGGGGATTAATTGGAAGTTACATTGTGCTTATAGACCCCAGAGTTCAGGACAGGTAAAAAAATTAAATAGAACCATTAAAGAGACCTAAACGGAATTAAGCTTAAAGAGTAGCATAAAAGATTGGACTATGCTCCTGCCTTATGCACTATTTCATGCAAGAAATACTCCCTCTGTTTCTTTGTGTAACCTCACCCCCTATGAAATTCTCTATGGGGCCCCATCTCCAGTAAGGGACCTAACCCTAACTCAAAGATCTAACGATCCCTTCCACACCACCTTGCTTGACAGACTTAAAGTTCTGGAAGGAACTCAGCAATACCTGTGGAAACAGCTGGCCACTGCCTACCAACCTGCTGAAGAGGGTACTCCACATCTATATCAAGTAAGAGACTTTGTCTACATAAGACAACATCAGGTGTCATCCCTGGAACCCGGCTGGACAGGACCATACCAGGTGCTACTTATAACACCTACAGTGCTAAAGTTAGACGGAATCACTTCCTGGTTCCTAATTCTCATCTCAAGCCTGTGCCCTGTCCAGAATCTGGCTGAAAAATGAAAAAGACTGGTAACATTTTCAAATTGTATATTCGCCATGTGAATAAGACTATAGACTCTCCAATTGGTCACCAGTAGTCCTAACCCTCATCAACCCGTTCAGCAGCGATGGCTGATCACAAATCCTACTAGACAAGAAGTATGGTCTATCGCACATACAGCCCACTTAGGGACCTGGTGGCCATCTCTCCAACAAGAAATTTGTCAGCTGGCTATACGTCTTTCCTATTGGGAAATCCCTGATGAAGAGGATCCCCAAAAATTCCATTAAATACTTTCCATACAATAGATAATGGAAACAAACATTATGGATGTAGGGACACGCGAGCCAGATGCAGGTTGGCTAGCCTAGATTACTATGTTTGCCTGGCGGACTACCAAAGCCAAAAACAGCCACGACTGTGTGGGGGAAAAGCCAACTTCTTCTGTAAATAATGGGGATGTGAGGATACAGGGGCTACCTGGTGGAAGCAAAACTCCTCATCAAATTCAGTACACAGCATTGGCCATATTACCACTTAGATAACAAAAACCGATGGCCACCAGAAGGGTCTCTAGATCCTCAAATTTTGCGTGACCTTTTCAACTTCGACAAGTGCTCAAAAGTGTGGAAGGAAATTCCCCTACGTGTAGGCCTTTTCCCTCCTATGCTCAAATCCTGAACTATGCTTCTCCAATAGATACTCACCCGCAGCCTTCTGCCCCAGACTCTCTGCTGTCACTCCCACATCAGCAACCTGATTTCTCAGCTCCAGTTACTAGATCAAAAACCCAAATTTCCGTCGGTTCTCAGACCATTGCCCCTTGCTGAGCTTGCAGGTACTGAGGTACCCTTCCACCCACTCACTCCTCTCTCCTCCTGTCAGTGCCCACACCGGGTCCCACCAGGTCCTCTTACCAGCTAACCCAAAGCTCAAACCAGCTAAGGAGTGCCCTCAGACGCCTATCAAAGATGTAATTAAAATGGCCTTTAAAGTTGCTTTGTCATCACTGAAAACAGGTTACTAAGAATTTAAAGTCCCTCACAGGCTTTTTGGGATACTCACTCCCGTCTTCCCCTCTGCTCTACCTGTTCTACTGCTCACGTTTTGTTGCCAGGAAAATCCCAAACCCCTTTCCCATAATTCTTTTATATCTCTTTTTCCTCATCCTCAGATCCACGGAGCTGCTCTCATCCCCTGCCTTCCCTGTCTTCCCCTCTGTATCAGGCCCACAGAAAAGTCTTAAATGACCTTCTCCAGAAGTCTTCACCATGGCTGACTTTAAGCCTTTCAGCAACACAGTTCCTATAAAAGAGTTCAATGTAGATAAACTTCCTCTATTCGTGTTGCTCTGTTCTACTTGGCCACTGGCTAGAAAAATCAGCACTCCTAAGCTAGACACCCCCTTAGTAGTTTTTAACAAAATATATGAGGAAGGCCTCTGCCCTAGAGCTGGGGCTTCATAGAGATGGCTACATTTCTAAGATATAGAAGTTACCAACTGGGCTCCATGGTAACAGCTGGCAGGGAGGAAAAGAAAAAAAAGAAGAAAAAAGCTCTCCCCATCCCAGGTGTCCTTAAGAAGTTAACTTTCCCAGAACAGAGGAAAAAAAAAACAGAAACAAAAACTGCTTTTTGTGAACTTCTGCAGACTGTGAACTTCTGAGCCCCTTCCCTTACATGCTGGGTACAAAATTCTGAAACAACCTAAACTTTGGGTTCAGGGATTAATTGATTACAACAGAAGCAATGCCCTCTAAATCCGGATGCAACCAAATAAGACTGTTTCCCTGTCTTCTGTGCTATCTTAGGTACATTGCCTTGTCCATCTCTACAGCAGTACAATTCTATACACTTAAACATTGTTTATGTTTTCATAAAATGGTCAACAGATGTGATTAATTATGTAATGGTGCAGATGTTTTCCAGAGTGCTCTATCATGACGCAGGTACATTTAAATATCAAATAGGGGGGCAAACAACCCGGTTCTGCCAGGAACCTGTATCCCTCACTTTAGTCATCCTATTATGAATAGGAGTTGCTGCAGGGGTGGGCACAGGAACCACTGCCCTGGTCCATGGGACACAACAAATGACCCAATTAGAAGCAGTAATAGACCAAAACTTAAAGATATTAAAAACCTCCTTCACAGCTTTACACGAATCTTTAACCTCTCTCTCTGAAGTTATTTTACAGAACAGTCGAGGGTTGGACCTCCTCTTCATGAGAGAAGGGGCCTTCGTCCTGCATTGAGGGAAGAATGTTGTTTTTATGCCGACCATACTGGAGTTGTAAAAGAATCTATGATTAAATTAAGAAGATGCCTTGAAGAGCATCAACAAGAGAGAGAGGCCCAAAAAAGGTGGTTTGAGTCTTGGTTCACAAAGCCCCCTCATTAACTACATTTTCATCAGCCCTGACCGGTCCATTAATAATCCTCATATTATTGGTAATTGTAGGACCCTGTTTGATCAACCGTGTAGTTTCCTTTCTCCATGCTCAAATTGGACAAGTTAAACTTATGGTAATCAGAAAACAATATACCACACTAGTAAACATAAAATGTGACACCCCCAATGATCATTTTTATGATTAAAAGTAACCAAAAGAAGAAGTGGGGAATGAAAGGTTAATAAAATAGGTACTTGTCACTTCCAGTTTTTCGGTATGCTTAACAAAACACTGTTGATGTCTTGAGAACTGTTTGCTAATCTAGTTCCCTGAAAGTGCTGTACCCAACTGCAAAACTGCAGAATGTACTTCCTCACCCATTTGGACACAAACCGCCCACTCGCCCTGACCCATCAATAAACTTTCCTATCTGCCCTCTCCAAGGAAAGTATATAAGCTCTGCTTAAGCTGTTCTCAGGACTCTGTGCTCTATTCAAGGGAGCTCTGACCCCAGCATGCTGGACCCCCATAAATCCTTGGCTGTTGCATGAGACAGTCTCTGGTAGTCTCTTACTCCGACACTCGCCTGACCTTTACATTGGTAAAATAATAAGTGTCATCTTTGCTTTTTGTGTCCAGAATATTACTGTGATAAAATGTATATGTAGATAAGGTGACGTGAGTATTTCTTCCACCATTTCTGGGAGCAATATTTTGAAGATGTATAAATTAGTATTGGGGGTACAAATAGGTATATCCTGTGACTCTGAATATAGAGATAATGCATGAATAGACCATAATGTGAATAAATAATACAATGGGTTCCAAATTTAAATAATGGATTCCATTGATATCTGAAAATATACAGGAAATCTTATATTGATATACATACATTCATTTCAACCACTAATACATCTAATGGTAATATTAGGATTATGGTTTATCATGAAGAGTGTGTGAGTTTTGCTTCAAAAATGATCATGGAAATTAAAAATAATGTGTTTGGAAAGAAGTCTCATGAAAAGCCCAGTCAAGAAACCTAGAGGAATTTATGTGTTCTGAAGCAGGAAGTGATGAAAGTGAAACAACTGCCTATAAGTTTGCTAACTTGTGGATGGAATATATATCCTATCATGTGCATAAATTGAAGAAATAGTATTGTACCAGTGCTGAATAAAAATGACCTTCAAAATACACATCATGTCCCACTGGAATCTACTTGCATTGATGTTAAACTGGGTCAGTTACTGTAAAAATAATAGTATTTGTATGCAAAATAAACTGAAGTTAGTTTTAAGTACTGGAAACAAATATGTATTTCAGGTGGATGAATATTTCTGTGAAAAATCTTGTGAAAAGTTGATTATAAATCCATATACATGAACATGAATGAATTTAGAGAGTGTATATAAGACACATATATTTCTGGAGAGTATATATATATATATATATATATATATATATATATATATACACACACACACACACATACACACACACACACAAAATACACACACACACACAGACATTAAATTAGCAATATATATGCCAATCGAAATTTATCATGATATATATATCATCCACAGATGCAAAAATATTTCTTTAATTGAACATGGATTTATGTATAATGTTGTTCAACTAGGAAGCTCACCTATAGGTTGAATTTTCAGTTCCAACAGCGTTTAAGAGGAGTGATCACTTCTCACAAATTGTATTTGCCAAAACAGCCACCTCACAAAAATGTACATGTGATACCAGGTATGATTCTATATGTGCATTTAAAAGTACATGTGCTAAATAGGATACAGAGAAAGGAAGACAGGAATTCACATATTTGTTAACCTTAAAAACACATGGAGAACTATTTAAATTAAATATTGACTAGATTTATAACACCTACCATTAATCATGCAAAATACAAGTACAACTATACACTATGATTTCTCCTAACTGCTTGTATTCCTATTCTGTTTGTGTTATTTTTCTCCATCATATTAGGAGTAGTAGTCAGAGTCTAGTAGGGTATGGGTTCATGTCAGAGATTCAGTATTTTGAATGGAAAATTGTAAAATGAATGCAATGTGTATGTAAATATGTGCTACAAAAAAATGTTCACACTCTCATCCAGAACATTGCCTTGACATTGCCTTTGTTCCGAGTAAGACACAATTAGAGGAGAAAAGTTAGAAAATCTGTGAATATATATCAGGAATGAAAAATGCTCAGGAGTTCACAACCTCCGAGGTGGTAGAGGAGTTTTCAAAAGTAAGGGACAGGGTAAACATTTCTCAAACATGGAGCTCTGCTGGTGTAAAGACTTCTTGAGAAACTTCCTCTGAGGTTGGGCACTTAAAACATATATGTTGTTGTTAGGAGCTTTAGCTTCCTTTGTTGGGAGACCATCAAATCTGGGTGTGCAACAATGTGACCTGGAGGATATTGTTTCTAATTTTCCAATGAACATGAGGCAGCCATGCTGAATACTCTCTTTGTAGTTTAACTATGGTCACTGGGTTGTAAGTGTCTCCACGTGTGGACTGTGAAGCCATTTGGTCATTCTCCAATTTTCGTGGTGTTTCTCACAGGTGCACTGGGAGTTTGGTATTTGCTTCATGAAATACAAGGAGCTAAACTGGGACACAGTGCTGGGGAGAGTTCTGTCCCGTGTGGAGGGTCACGGTCTGCATGAGAATGCACCAACCAGGATTCAATTCCACATAAGTTGCCCCCATTTCCATAGCAACCTGATTCTGAACATTGCCCTGAAACCTCTCTATATAAAAAACACCTTTGCATAGAAGGGTCTGCTGGCTGTACCATGTTAGTCACAAGCCTTTGGGAAGCCAATGGCAGATCCACATGTCACCACCACACATGTTTTATCACACACCTTCACACCACTGCTCTAGGCCCACTAATGAGCAGGATCCAACTTACTGGCATCACTGTTCTACACAAATTTCATGAAACCCAGTAAATCAAGGCACTGTCTGGTACACTCATCATCAGCAACAGGACATCCAAAAGTTCTCCAGTGCCACCTGGTCATGGGAATTTCAAAAATTTCATGGTATTTATCAAGCCATTTGTCAAGGATGAAGTTGGAGGCTCTGGGGGTTTCAATTCATTCAGGAACCATTAAATGTTGAGGAAGCTCATTTCAATGAAAGCTCTAGAGAACACTCACAGGCAAGGCTTCCCAAAGAGTAGCCAAAAGGTCACATGAAGCCAGGCCCATTGAGGTCTACAATGTGAGGTCCATGCGTGTTTTGACTCAACTGTGGCTGCAAAGTCTTTCAGAATAAAATCATGTGATATCCTGGCTGAGATTCCCAGTGCTCTGTGGAAAGCCACTCTGGGCTAGATCTCAGGTTCCAAGGGCAACTCTCATGCATGGCCTAGTAAAATTCAAACACAATTGATGACAATGCTTCTCTGAGGTCAGTTCCAGAACTCAGACTCTAAGGGGAATCACACCAGAGTTAAAGCCCAGGTAAACCCAGGCATCTCTTCCAACTGCCACACAACTTACCACAATTCAAAACAAAATTCTCCCACATGGCCCTTATCTTCTTCCATGTAGACCCTCATCATAACCTCTGGATGGAGTTTTCCATGAGGGACACAGACCAAGACAATGTCCAAAATAACCTACCTTTCCCCCGATTTGCCTAAAATCAGTGTGGCCTGGAAACCCTGACTGTGAACGAGGAGTGATCAAATAGGTCTGCCATTAATACTGCTTGGCTTCTCCAATTTGAGGCCTACTGACTGTGGGGTTTAGATTCTTTATGTGAATTGGAGTAATGAGAACACCCAAGCACGTATGGGCTAGCCTCTGCAGGGCTTTGAATAACTCACTTGACCCAAAGGATCCCTATTCTCACTTGATAGATGTCAGGAACCTTTGAAAGGAAGGCGAGAGTCTTCATCCACAATGACAGCTCTTTTGGCTATTTTGGTTCTGTATGCATCCATGGGATCTTTCTTTAGATCCATCAGGTGCTGAGAATCTAAGCCACAGCCTCACACAGGGCCAAGAGGCTGATTCAGACACACCCCTTTCCAAAGCAATTAAGCAAAGAGCCCTAGGTGATGCCCATTCATTTCCATTTGAAAACTGTTTTCTTCAGGCTTCACAAATTGGTGGCCCGAGGCAAAGAACTTCGTGACATTCATAGCAACAGAATAATAGGTAAGCAAAAGGAGTGCATATCCCACTTGAATCAAAGTGTGAAATATGATATATCAAGAACTATGTAATGTTTTGAACAACCTACAATAAAAATTAATTTAAAAAAAAGGCCCAAAGCAGGGTTTCTCCACTGAGATTTAGTGGTCACACATATTTCTGATTTTTCTGAGATGCTCACAATTCACTTGAGCTATCCAGTACATGGCCATGTCACAGAGCTTGGAGGTGGTACATACCTTAGAGACAAAACCATGAGACTATTCTGGAGAGGGGCCAGAATTCTGGAAGAAAACTGTAACTTAGGAAGATTGCAGGTGTTACCCATTGATAAGGCAATCTGAACTCCATTCATAAATTAGGCAGGATGAATTCTGGGAAGCTTTCTACTAGACAGGACACATCCATTGATGCATTCTTTTTTTCTAATGAGTACAACCACGGACACAGTGAGGTAAACAGACATAGAAACACTCACCTTGTCAAATGACTTACAATAAACAGTTCATTCCACAGCACATAAAGCGCCTTGCCTACCTATTCTCAGAACATGAGACAAAACCACAAACCAACACCCACAAAGGCAGCTCCTTCCCCCAAGAAGGTCTGTTACTATCCGGAGTGTCCTCTGACTGGTGGGCCATATTATTTTCCCCCTAAATGGCCTGAAATGTCTCAGATCTGGTCTCCTTGGCCAACTCTGTGAAGGTGTCAGGACCCAGAGGTGAGCCACTACCTGCTTTCTCAGGAAAGGCCCCTCTTCAGAGCTTTACTGGCATTTTGCAATCCTCACATCAATAGGTACAAAGAAAGACTTACTCTGTCCTTGGTAAATCCAAACAAGTGAGACCACTGGGACTGGGACTGGGACTGACTCTGGGTGCCAGGCTTCATGAATCTCAAGTTCTGAGATTTCCTTCACTAAGGAAGTGATGTGAGGTCACTTCCATCAGGAACTGAATGAGGTCACTGCCTTGGCAACCACTTTGTCCAACCAGTGGCTTCCAAGTCTCACATGAGAAGGAGGCTGTCCCTAATTCCTGTGACACTTTCACAAGTTAGAATCTTATATCAACCATAGGCACCCGGGAACAGCTACCCACACAGGCCTGGTTTGGTCCATCTTCTCTACATTAAGAATAGAGAGGCTGATTCAGACAGAAACCTTCATCCTGACCAGGTTGTTTGCCATTGAACATGACTTTTGCTCTCTCAGGTCCTTCATAGCTGCGTATATATTCTCCAGTGATCATTTCAGCATGGAACTTTGAGGGTCTCAGTAGGTGGAAGACCCCCTACATTTCTTTACTGTAAGACCAACTCTGTCCCTTCCCTCTGTAAATTTAGATTGAGGGGACAGTGTATGGTTAGGGTTAACAACATGTTTTATTTGTGTTAGGAATCATTCTGATGGATGAATAATGGTATTGGGAACCTGAAATATTTATAAGAATATGTATTTGAAATATAAGTATGAAAAGAGAAATCTAGGTAAGATTTGAAGCCAGGAAGGGCATTGGGCCCTTGATTATGATATTTAGCTTTGAATTACATTCTGCAATGTGGTCGCAGGTAAATCTACATACAATGGAATAAAACCTAGTACCTCAGATGCCTGAATGTCGAAGAGAACATCCAGTCAAAAAGGGATAGTCAGTAGGATTAGGAAAATAGTAGGTTTAGGTTGAAGAGTGAGTCTTTGAGTTGGAAATATAGTTCTTTAGCAATAGGGTTTCGTTTAGAGACTGAATGAAAATATCAGCACATATGAAGAGTCAGTCACAATGATGAACTGGGGAAAATATGTAGGAAAGCAGATATAAAATAGAGACATTAGGAAATCAGGCAAAGTATAAAGTGAGTAACAGGATTAGACATTTTCAACAGGGTTGAGGTTGAATATATGATATTAGAAGAAACAAATATGTAGTCACCAATAGGATTGAAATTTGAGAGCATTAGGCGACCTGGACATGGATGGTTTTAGTAATATATATTCATGTTCAATTTAGGTTTTGGTACAATCATAAGTGTTACCTTTACATTTGTGTCCAGAATATTACTGTGATAAAAATTTATATGTAGATCAGGTGATATGAGTATTTCTTCCACCATTATGGGGAGCAATATTTTTACAACCTATAAATTAGTATTGGGGAAAAAAATAGGTGTACCCTGTTTTGATGAATATAGAGATGATGAATGAATAGACCAAACTGTGAATAAATAATATAACTGGACCCAACATTAGAAATTGGAATTGGAATAAATTGATATCTGAAAATATACAGGAAATCTTATATTGATATTGGCATACATACATTCATTACAACCAGTTGTACATCTAATGGTAATATTAGTGTTACGGTTGATCATGAAGAGTGTGTGAGTTTTGCTTCAAAATTGATTATGCAAATCGGAAATAATGTGTTTGCAAAGAAGTCTCATGAAAGACCAGTCAAGAAACATGGAGGAATACATGTGTTCTGAAGCAGGAAGTGATTGAAAGTGAATCAAAAGTTTTAAATTTTGAAATTTTGGATGAAACATTTATCCTTTGATGTGCATAAACTGAAAAAATAGTACTGTACCAGTGTTGAATAAAAATGAATGTCAAAATACACATCATGTCCCATAGGAATCTACTTGCATTGATATTAACCTGGGTAAGTTACTGCAGAAATATTAGGATTTGTATGCACCTTTCATTGAAGTTAGTTTTCAGTACTAGTAAACAAATATGTGTTTCAGGGGGATGAATATTTCTGAGAATAATCTTGTAAAAATTTGATTATAAATCCACATACATGAATATGAATGTATTTAGGGAGTGTATAATAAGACACATATATTTTATATTTTAAAAAATCTGGAGATTGTATATATATATATATATATATATATATATATATATATATATATATATATATGTATATATATATACACACACACAAACACAAAACACACACAGACATTAAAGAGTAGCAGTATATATGCCAATCGAAATTCATGGTGAAATATATATCGTCCACTGATCCAAAAATATTAATTTTACTGAACATGGATTTATGAATAATGTTGTTCAACTTGGAAGATCACCCATAGGTTGAATTTTAAGATCCAACAGCATTTACGAGGAGTTATCTCTTCTCATAATTTTTATCTGCCACGTCAGCCTCCAAACAAGTATGTACATGTGATACCAGCTAGGATTCTATATGTGCATATAAAAATACATTTGCTGAATAGGCTACAGAGAAAGAGAGATAGAAATTCACATATTTGTTAACTTTAAAAACACATGGATAACTATTTCAATTAAAAATTATCTAGATTTATAACACCTACCCTACATAATGCAAAAGGCAAGTCCAACTATACACCATGCCTTCTCTGTACTGCTTGTATTTCTATTCTGTTTGGGTTATTTTTCTCCATCATATTAGGATTAGTAGTCAGAGTCTAGTAGGGTATGGGTTAGTGTCAGGGATTCAGTATTTTTAATGGGAAATTGGAAAATGAATCCAATGTGTATGCAAATATGTGCTACACAAAAATCTTCCCACTCTCATCCACAACAATGCCTTGACATTACCTTCACCCCAGGTAAGACACAATTAGAGGAGAAGAGTTAGAAAATCTGTGAATGCAAATCTGGAATGGAATATGCTCAGGAGTTCACAACCTTGGAGTTGGTAGAGCAGTTTCCAAAAGTAAGGGACATGGTAAACACTCCACAAACATTGAGCTCTGCTGGCCTAAAGACTTCTTGAGAAACTGCCTCTGAAGCTGGGCACTTGAAATATATGTTGTATTAAGGAGTTTTAGCTTCTTTTGTAGTGAGACCATCAAAGCTGGGTCTGCATCTATATGACCTGGAGAACATGGATTCTTATTTTCAAATGAACCTGAGGCAGCAGTGCTGAATTCTCTCTTTGTAGGTAAAGTGTGGCCACTGGAGGCTAAGTTTCATCCCGTGTGGACTGTGAAGCCATTTGGTCCTCCTCAAATTTTTGTGGTGGTTCTTGCTGCTGCACTGGGGCTTTTGGTTCTTGCTGCTGCACTGGGCTTTTTGAACAACAAGTTCAACTGGGACACAGTGCTAGAGGGAGTTCTGTCACGTGTGGTGGGTTAGGGTCTGCAGGAGAATGAAACAACCAGGCTTCTTTCTCACATATCTTGCACCCTTGACCATATCAACCTGATTCTGATCATTACCTTGAAAGCTCTCCAAATAAAAAGATGCCTTTACAAATAAGGGTCTGCTGGCTGCACCATGTCAGTCACAAGCCATTTGGAAGCAAATGGGCTAATCACATGGACCCACCACAGATGTTTTATCACACACGTGGCTACCACTGCTCTAGGCCCACTACTCAGCAGGCTCCAACTTACTACCATCTCTGTTCTACATTATTTTTATAAATTCCAGTCAATCAAGGCACTCTCTGGTACACTCATGATCAGCAGCAGGACATCCAAAGATACTCCAGTGCCACCTGGTCATGGAAATTTCAAAAATTTCAAAGTATTTATCTAGCCATTTTTCAAGGATGTAGTTGGGAGGCACTGTGGCTTTCAAGAACCATTAAATGTTGAGGAAGCTCATTTCAGTGAAACTCTGGAGAACTTTCATAGGCAACGCTTCCCATAGAGTGGCCAAAAGGTTACATGAAGCCAGGCCTATTGAGGTCTACAATGTGAGTTCCATGTGTGTTTTGACTCTCAAGTATGGCTGCCAAGTCTTTAAGAATAAAATCATGGGATAATTTGGCTGAGATTCCCAGTGCTCTGTGGAAAGCCACCCTGGACCTTGATCTAAGTTTATAAGGGCGACTCTCATGCATGGCTTCCTAAAATCCCAACTCGATTCATGGCAATACTTCTCTGAGGTCACTTCCAGAACTCAGTCTCTAAGGGGATTCACACCAGAGTTCAAACCCAGGTGGACCCAGTCATCTCTTCCAACTGCCACACAAATGACCACAATTAAAACCAAAATAGTCCCACATGGCTCTCATCTTCTTCCATATAGACACTCATCATAACCTCTAGCTGGAGGTTTCTATGAGGAGCGCAGGACAAGACAGTGTCCAAAATACGCACTCTTGCTCGTCATTTCCATAAAGTCAGAGTGGCCTGGACACCACTTCTGTGAACCAGAAGTGATCAAAAAGGCCTACCATTAATACTGCTCAGCTTCTCCAATTTGAGGCCTACTGACTGTGGGGTTTAGATTCTTTATGTGCATTGGGGTCATGAGAAAACCCAAGCACCTATTGGCTAGCCTCCTCAGGGCATTGAAGAAGTCATTTGACCCAAAGGATTCCTATTCTCACTTGAAAGAGGTCAGGAACCTTACAGAGGAAGGCAAGAGATTTTATCCACAATGACTGCTCTTTTGGCCATTTTGGTTTTGGATGCACACATGGCATCTTTCATTAGATCCATCAGGTGCTGAGAATGCAAGCCACAGCCTCACACACAGCCAACAGACTGGCTCAGACACATCCCTTTCAAAAGCAATTACTCAAAGAGAGACAGGTGATGCTCATTCATTTCCATTAGAAAACTGTTTTATTCAGGTTTCACAAAGTGGTGCCTTAGGCAAAGACCTTCCTGACATTCAGTGCTACAGAACAATAGGTAAGCAAAAGCCCAAAGCAGGGATTCTCCACTGAGACACTCATGATCACACAGATATCTGAGTTTCCTGAGATTCTCGCCATTCCCTTCAGCTATCCAGTACACGGCCATGTCACAGAGCTTTGAGGTGCTACATATCTTGGTCACAAAACCATGAGTCTATTCTGGAGAGTGGCCAGAATTCAAGAAGAAAACAGAAACTTAGGAAGACAGCAGGTCTTGCCCATCAATAAGGCAAGCCTCCGTCCTTTCATAAATTGGGCACGATGAATGTGGGGAAGCTTTCTCCTAGACAGGACACATCCATTGATGCATTTTCTTTTGTAATGTCTACAACCATGGACACAGTTGGATACACAGACATAGAAACACTTGCTTTGTCAAATGACTTACTAGAAACAGTCCATTCTAAACCAAAGAAACCGCCTTTCCTACCTATTCTCAGAGCATGAGACAAAACCACATACACACACTCATTCCCACAAAGGCACCTTTTTCCCCCAAGAGGGTCTGTGACTATCAAGAGTGTCCTCTGCCTTGTGGGCCATACTATGTTCCCCCGAAATGGCTTCTCTATTCTCAAATCTGGACTCCTTGGCCCACTCTGTGAAGTTGTCAGGAGCCAGCGGTGAGCCAATACCTGCTTTCTCAGGAAAGACCCCAATTCAGATCTTTCCTGGCATTTGGCCATCCTCACAACTGTAGATACCAAGAAAGATTGACTCTCTCCTTGGTAAATCCAAAAAGTGAGACTTCTGTGACTGTTATTGGGCCTGACTCTGGCTGCCTGTTTTCAGGGATCCCAAGTTCAGAGAGTTCCATCACCAAGAAAGTGAGGTAGGTCACTTCCTTCATGAAGTGAATGAGCTCACAGCCTTGGCAACCACTTTGTCCTAACAGTTGCTTCCAAGGGTCCCATGAGATGGAGGCTGCCCCTACTTCCTGTGACACTTTCACAAGTTAGAATGGTATATCAACCATTGGTACCGGGGAAAAGATCTCCACACAGGCCTGGTTTGGTCCATTTGCTCTATATTAAAAAGAGAGAGGCTTATTCAGACACATCCCTTCATAGTGACCAGGTTGTTTGCCATGGAAGCTAACTTTTGCTCTCTCAGGTCCTTCATAGCAGTCTACATCTTCTTCGGGGATCATTTCTGCATGGATCTTTGATATTCTCAGCAGGTGGAAGATCCCCAACATTCCTCTTTTGTAAGACCAACTCTGTCCCTGCACTGCTCTAAAGTTAGATTGAGGGAACAGTGTATGGTTAGGGTTAATAATATGTTCAATTTTGGTTAGCAATCATTCTGCTGGATGAATAATGGTATTGGAAACCTGTGATATTTACAAGAATATATAGGTAAAATATAACAGAAATCTAGGGAAGATTTGAAGCCAAGTAGGGCATTGGGCCCTTGAGTGGGATACTTAGCTTTGAATTATATTCTGCACAGATGTCTCAGATAAGTCAATATACAATGAAATTGGATCTTGTACCTCGGATGATTGAATAACAAACAGAACATCTAGTCATCAAGGAATAGTCCGTAGGATTACCAAGGTAGTCAGCAGGTTTATAAAGAAGAGTGAGTATAGGATTTGGACCAAAAGTTCTTTACAAATAGGGTTTCGGGTAGAGAGTGAATGTAAATGTCAGCACATGTGAAGAGTCAGTCACAATGATGAACAGGGGAAAATATGTAGGAAAGCAGACATAAATAGAGACATTAGGAAATCAGCAAAAGTATAAAGTGTGTAATTGGTTTAGACATTTTCAACAGGGTTGAGTTTGAATATATAATCTTAGGAAGAAACAAATATGTTGTCACAAATAGGATTGAATTCGAGAGCATTAGGTAACCAGGACTTGGATGTTTTTTTGTAATCCATGTTCACTTTCCATTTAGGCTTTTTTAAAATCATAAGTGTGACCATTGCATTTTGTGTCCAGAATATTATTGTGATAAAATGTATGTGTAGATCAGGTGACATGAATATTTCTTCCACCGTTTCTGGAGCAATGTTTTGTAGACGTATAATTTAGTATTTGGGGTACAAAGAGGTGTACCCTGTGTCTATGAATATGCAGATTATGCATGAATAGACCATACTGTGTATAAATAATATAACTGGTTCCACTTTAAATAATGGATTGAATTGATATCTGAAAATATAAAAGAAATCTCATATTGATATGCAATCATTCATTCCAACCACTTATACATCTAATGGTAATATTAGGGTTATATTTTATCCTGAAAAGTGTGTGAGTTTTGCTTCAAACGTGATTATGGAAATCAAAAATAATGTGTTTGGAAATAAGTATCATGAAAAGAATAGTCAAGAAACCTGGAGGAATTCATGTGTTCTGAAGCAGGAAGTGATTGAATGTGAAACACATGCATATAAATTTGCGAACTTTTGAATGAAATATATACAGTATGATGTGCATAAGCTGCAGAAATAGTAATGTAGCAGTGTTGAATAAAAATGAACATCAAAATACACATCATGTCCCCTAGGAATCTACTTGCATTGATATTAATCTGGGTCAGTTACTGTAGACATATTAGGATTTTTATGCACCATTTACTGAAGTTAGTTTCCAGTACTAGGAAACAAATATGTATTTCAGGTAGATGAATATTGTGAGAATAATCTTGTGGAAACTTGATTTTAAATCCATATAAATCGCAAAACATTATAAACAAAAAACACACACAGACATTAAAATGTAGCATAGTATATGCCAATTGAAATTCATCTTGAAATATATATCATCCACTGATCCAAAACTATTTGTTTAATGAACTTGGATTCATGAATAATGTTGTTCAACTAAGAAGCTCCCCCATAGTTTGAATTTTCTGTTCCAACAGTGTTTAGGAGGAGTGATCTCCTAAATGTGTATGCAAATATGTGCTACACAAAAATATTTCCACTTTCATCCAGAACAATGACTTGATATTACCTTCGCCCCAAGAAAGACACAATTGGAATAGAAGAGTTAGAAATTCTGTGAATACATATCTGGAATTAAAATGCTCGGGAGTTCACAACATTGGAGTTTGCAGAGGAGTTTCCAAAAGTAAGGGAGAGGCTTGATAGACCCAACCTGATTTTTTATTAAAATTGGGAACCATCTTGCCACAAAGCCGTGAAAAGATAATTTTGGCTTTACTCTAAATTACTGCAAATTCTGAACCTGCTTGGAATGCCTGCCCGTGCCTTGAACTCATCCACACCTGGCTCTCTGACCAGATAACAGTACTTTCTGAAACTTTAGTGACACCTCATGAATATTGGCCTTCCCTGGCAAGACAACAACCCTCTCTGAGGCCCTAATGGTCCTCATTATTTCTGATATTGGGGCCAGCAAAAAAAAAATGTAAACTACCATTAGTGTGATGCTTTCAAAGTTTTGTTATCTGTAACCACCCGTTTGTGTAACTTTCTGGGCTATATAGCTGGGCTGTAGGAAAGGTGGGGTTGCTGTCTTGTTCCCGCCATTTTGGGAAGGAGAGGCAGCCCAGCCTGTTGAAATAATAAGCTTGCCTTAATTTGATTTTAATTGGAGTCAGTGGTCTTTTCTTGCATCCTAGTCCAAAATTTTGGAGTTCCCCAGTGAGATGACCCTGCCCGAGCAGATCACAAAACCAGACTGCTGAAAATTCTGAAGCTGGCCTTCCCTCCAGGGCACTGGGCTGGAGAACCACTCTAGGAGGTGCACAACTTGAGATGTTCCAAGGCCTTGGAGTGAGCCGTCAGTCTGGGGAGCACTGCAGTGAACCACCACACTAAAACTATTATCAAGCCCCTGGTGGAGGAGGCCTCCATAGGTAAGTGGCGCCTTTATAACATCTGATATCTGGTTAAGGGAGATCTCTTCTGATGACAGAGAGGTGGCCTGGGGAGGCTCACATACACTCCTGTCCAGGACAGTAATGAGAATCATGCTGTCCTCTGTTCTGTTCTGTAGGGAATTCCTCTGGAAGGGTAGAGAGGTGCCGATGGGCACACACACGCTCCTACCCTGGAGCTTTAGCAAGATGTTGCATTGCTCCTCTGTTTTTCTGTTTCGGCACCAGGATTCTGTTTTTCTGTGTTTTGTTCTGTGGTCTATATGTTTTTTGTTGTTTTTTTTTGTGCGTTTTTTGTTTGATTTCTGTGGTAAAATTTTAAGGATATTGGACGTGAAAAAGGGTAACAAAGCAAGTAAGCCTTACACCCTTTCGACTGTGTTTTAAGGAACTGTGATGAACTTTACCCACCTTTGTTAAGCAGGAAGAAAGAAGCCCCTAGCTGGCTGCCTGGAGCACACCCACTGCACAGGGCAATGCCTGCTGGGGAACGAAGAACTGAGTATACCCCAGGTTAACAAGTGAAACTCTTTAAAATCCCTTGTCCCTCCAGATCATGAGAGTCACAACCTTTCGGCAGAGTCCCCTTGTTTTTCCTTTGTTAGCAAAGCAATAAACCTCCATTTTCTTTTTCTCAAAACCCTGTCCTCATTATTAAATTAGCATTAATTTGCTTCAGGGTCAGAAACCGAACTTTAAGTTACAAATTTTGATACCCGGCCCCATCGCAGAACTTTTTGAGAGCTGACGACTGAAATGTTAGGAGATGGTGCATGCTTGGAGTGGACCCGAAACAGAAGAGCTAATCCTGTAAGTAAAAGGAGGGACTGAGGGACCCCAGCAACTGCCAAAGCCCTGTTGCTTCAGGGAATTCCCTCCTTCCTTCCCTGCACTGTAAGAATTATGACACCTCTGTCTTCTTTTAAAAGAGAAAAATAAAAAGGGGACACTAAATGCAGTAAAGTCACCATGGAGACCCTTGATTTTACATTTCAGGTAGCTTCTCTGTGAAAACATCTGGTCCCCTTGTGGGGACATCTGTGGTGCCACTGGTGCAGGAGATTTTTCTCTTATCTGCTCTGTTTTAAAGGCTTCTGTCTGTCAGCCATATTCTGGAGTTCCTTTCTGTCTGTCTTGTGCCTTTGTTTTTGGCACTTTAAGACATGTGCAATAATGTGTTTATATTATAAATTGTTTCTTGAGAATGATCTTAGCTGAATGTGTGTCTAAATGATGATGTTTTATTGTAAAAATCTGGTATCTGAATGCGTTTTTTGAAGCATTGCACAATATTGCAGTTAAAAGTCGGGTTTAGGTAATTGTTTAGTTTTTGATTTCAGATAATTCATGCCAGAGAACTTAAATACTTAGGATGGAAAACTAAAGAACTCTACTTCCAAGTTGGCAAGTAACTTCCCAATCATGCAGTCTTTTTTTCTCCAATTCTGAATTGGGTAGCCTGGGAAAATGTCACTGTGTTTACCAGTGCATTAATTTGGACAAGGATAGTAAATCATAGTATGATATCTGTTGACAAAACAAGATGTAAAGATATAAAATTTTGTGAATTGTATCTTAAACTTGTAGCATAATTTTCAACATCCTAACCAGAAAATTATGGTTAAAATGCCTTAGGCCTGAGGTGTCTGCTCAGAATAGCAGTTTTTTCCTGCTCCTTCCAGACCTCAGCCAGGACTTCTGTTGAAATGCAAATGAAAGTCTCCTGTAAGCTCAGTAGGAGACTGATCTGAGGCCTAAGGGAAAAAAATGGTAAATTGTATGGTATTTACTAACTACCGGCCAGTCATTTTTTCTAGGACTCATAATTTTTTCTTAGATTCTTTTTTTTTTTTTTGAGTTTATGATTTTGATCCTACAGACCTAGGTTAATGTTTTTCTGATCAGTTTTATCTTTGACCAACTGTGGAGTTTTAAAAACATTGCAATGGTGATTTCACCTGTGAAAAGCTACAAGGCCTTCACTATTATTAGGTGTGCACACTTTTGTTATGTGTTTTATGTCTCTCTCTCTCTCTCTCTCTCTCTCTCTCTCTCTCTCTATATATATATATATATATATATATATATATATATACACACATATGTCCGTATATCATTCAAATGATACACAAATTAACATATATAAGGAGCACTCATATAAAAAAGCGCTCATAAAAACAAATTTTAAAAAGTGGACCGCAGATCTTTAATTCACGTGGTTTAAATGTTTCAATTTAGATTGGATAAACAGATAAATATAAATGTCTTCAAATTTATGCCTATAAGTTTTTCTAGGTGTTCAAAAATCTAATAAAATATTATTGTCTACCAAAGGTCTATATGACATTGTTCTAGGACTTTTCCTTCAACCAAAAAATGGTTTACACTGTTCAATACATTTGTCTAATATTTTGATTAAAAAGTAAAGTAAATTTAATTTGGATTTACTCATTCATGAGTGTTTTTGTTTGATATCTGATTGATATACTAAGGTCTATCAATTTTTAGTACAAAATCTGTATAAAATGTTTACAATCTTATACAGACTTTCTACTAAAGTCTGTGTAAGATTGTAAAAATTAGTCATGTGTTAAAGAGACAAAAATTTCTTAAAACATAAGATTACTCATAACATTGTGTTTATTAAGTCTTATTTTTTCCAGAGCAAGCAACCATAAAAATTAAACAACTGTTTAAAACAGAACTGTTATTTTAGAGCACTGTACTGCCATTTCTTTAAAAGATAAACTTGGTTAATGTAGAAACATCAATGTAACTGTGATGCTATTAATGTGCTCATATCTTCCAGTTATACAACTCGATAAGGTAGAAACATTAAAAGAGCATTATATCAAGCTGGTGTTCTGAAGTTGTATGGTAAATAAAATATATATTGGGGATTTATTTACCTGTTATCAATAAGATATGTAAAGTTTTATGTTACACTTTACATTGTGCAACAATTTAAATGTATTTTTAAATTAATGAGAGCCTAATCTATTTGAATGTTAAAAACATTCAGCCATTCTTTAATTCATGTTTCAAAAGTGATATTATATGGTGTTAGCTAATGTTCATGTGACCTCAAACAATTTATGTAAACTTTGTAAAAGGATATTAAAAAACGAAGATCAGCTTTAGAACTAAAACATTTATGATTTATAAAGAGCCCTGTCTTACCTGAGATAAGGCTCTGTGTCCCATCTTACTACATGTGAGAATGACTACGAAAGCAGTAGGTCAGATTTTATTTCATTTAAAGTTATGTTCAAAAGTTTTGTTTTTTTCTTTTTTTTTTTTTCTCTCAAGTTTACTAGGATCTCAAACAGGGAATATAAAGTAAAACTCACCCAAAAAATTCAGGGTAGCATTACATTAACTAAGTATTTTTACTCTTGTTAAAAAATTTTGTTTTTTAATTTGCTTATAAGTGATCTAAAGATTCCCTGTTGGTGTTTTAACTATGGCTGGAATCTTTCAGAATAAAATCTTGTGATATCCTGGCTTAGATTCCCAGTGCTCTGTGTAAAGTCACCCTGGGCCAAGATCTCAGATTCCAATGGTGAATCTCATGTGTGGCCTCCTGAAATCCCAACACAATTCATGGCAATACTTCTCTGAGGTCAGTTACACAACTCAGTCTCTAAGGGGAATCACAACAGAGTTCAAGCCCAGGTGGACCCAGGCATCTCTTCAAATTGCCACACAAATGATGACAATTAAAACCAAAACACTCTCACATGGCCCTCTTCATCTTTTTATATAGACACTAATCATAACCTCTAGCTGGAGGTTTCCATGAGGGGCACAGCCCAAGACAGTGTCAAAAATAATCTCCCTTGTCCCTCATTTGCCTAAAGTCAGGGTGGCCTGGACAACCTTAGTGTGAACCAGAAGTGATCAAATAGGCCTGCCGTTAATACTACTCCACTTCTCAAATTTGAGGCCTACTGACTGTGGGGTATAGATTTTTAGTGTGAATTGGAGTTATAAGAAAACCCAAGCACTTATTGTCTCCCCTCTGCAGCTTTTTGAAGAACTTATTTGACACAAATGATCCCTATTCTCACTTGATGGAGGTCAGGAATCTTACAGAGGAAGTCGAGAGGCTTCATCCACAATGACTGATCTTTTTTCCATTTAGGTTTTGGATGCCCACATGGGATCTTTCTTTAGATTCATCAGGTGCTGAAAATCTAAACCACAGGCTCACACAGGGCCAAGAGGCTGATTCAGATACATCCATTTCCAAAGCAATGAAGCAAAGAGCCACAGGTGATGCCCATTCATTTCCATTTGAAAACTGTTTTCTTCAGGCTTCACAAAGGGGTGGCCTGAGGCAAAGACCTTTCTGACATTCAGAGCAACAGAACAATAGGTAATCAAAAGGCCCCAAGCAGGGTTTCTCCACGGAGACTTTCCTTGTTACTCTAATATGTGAGTTTTCTGAGTTGCTCGCCATTCCCTTCAGCTATCCAGTACATGGCCATGTCACAGAGCTTGGAGGTGGTACATATCTTGTACAAAAATACATGATACTAATCTTGAGAGTGGCCAGAATTCATGAAAAAATGGAAAATTAGGTAGATAGCAGGTGTTGCCCATGGATAAGGCAAGCCTCAGTCCATTCATTAATTGGAAAGGATGCATGCTGGGAAGCTTTCTACTAGACAGGACACACCCAATGAGCTATTTTTTTCTAATATCCACAAAGAAAAACACAGTGGGATACACAGACATAGAAACAGTCTCTTTGTCAAATGACTTACTGGAAACAGTCCACTCCAATCCAAACAAACCTCCTTTTTTACCTATTCTCAGAACATGGAAAAAAACCACAAACACAAACCAACACCCACAAATGCAACTCCTTCCCCCAAGTAGGTCTGTCACTATCTGGAGTGTCCTCTGACTTGTAGGCCATACGATGTTCCCCACAAATGGCCTTTCTGTCTCAGATCTGGTCTCCTTGGTCAACTCTGTGAAGTTGTCAGGAGGCAGTGGTGAGCCAATTCCTGTCCTCTCAGGAAAGACCCCTCTTCAGAGCTTTCTTAGTATTTGGCAACCCTTACATCAGTAGGTACCAAGAAAGACTGACTCTGTCCTTAGTAAATCCAAACAAGTGAGCCCACTGCGACTGGGACTTGGACTGGCTCTGGTGCCTGGCTTCCTGGATCACAAAATTCAGAGAGTTCCATCGCCAAGGAAATGAGGTGAGGTCACTACCTTCAGGAAATAAATGAGGTCCCTGTCTTGGCCACTACTTTGTCCTAACAGTTGCATCCTAGTGTCTCCTGACATGGAGGCTGCCCTACTTCCTGTGATACTTTCACATGTTAGAATGGTATAGAAACCATAGTCACCTGGGAACAGCTCTCCACACAGGCCTGCTTTGGTCCATCTTCCCTGCATTAAGAATAGAGAGGCTGACTCAGACACATCCTTTCATCCTGACCATGTTGTTTGCCATGGAATATGACTTTTGTTCTCTCAGGTCTTTCATAGCTGCCTACATCTTCTCCAGGGATTATTTCTGCATGGATTTTGAGGTACTCAGCAGGTGGAAGATCTCCTAACTTCCTGTATTGTAATATCAACTTTATCCCTTCTCTTCTGTAAAGTGAGATTGAGGGAACATTGTATGGTTAGGGTTAATAGCATGTTCCATTTGGCTTAGGAATCATTCTGCTGGATGAATAATGGTATTGGGAACCAGCAATATTTATAAGAATATAGAGGTAAAATATAAGTATGAAAACAGAAATCTAGGTAATATTTGAAGCCCAGAAGGATTTGGGCTCTTGATTGGGATCCTTAGCTTGAGTAATGTTTTGCACCGAGGTCGATGCAAATCGATATACAATGGCATAAGACCCTGTACCTCAGATGATTGAATGTAGAAGAGAACATCCAGTGAAAAATGGATAGTGTGTAGGATTAGAAAGATAGTCAGTAGGTTTAGGAGGAACAGTGAGTCTAGGATTTGGAACAACAGTTCTTTAGCAATAGGTTTCGGTTAGAGAGTGAATATAAATGGCACCATATGTGAAAAGTTGGGCACAATGATGAACTGGGAAAAATATGTAGGAAGGCAGACATCAATAGAGACATTAGGAAATCAGGCAAAGTATAACGTGAGTGATAAGATTTGACATTTTCAACAGGGTTGAGGTTGAATACATAATCTTAAAAAGAAACAAAAATGTAGTCACCAATTGGATTGACATTTGAGAGCATTAGGCAAACTGGACATGGATGTTTTTAGTAATCCATGTTCACATTCCATTGAGGCTTTATTGCAATCATAATGGTGACCTTTGCATTTTGTGTCCAGAATATTACTGTGATAATATGTATATGTAGATCAGGTGACATGAGTATTTCTTCCACCTTTTCTGGGAGCAATATTTTGAAAACATATAAATTAGTACTGGGGATACTAAGAGGTTTACCCTGTGTTGATGAATATAGAGATGATGCATTAATAGACCATACTGTGAAAAAATTATGTGACTGGTTCCAAATTTACATAATGGATTGTTTTAATATCTGAAAATATAGACGAAATCATATATTGATATATGTACATTCATTCCAACAAGTTATATATCTAATGGTATTATTAGGGTTACCGTTTATCATGAATAGTGTGTGAGTTTTGCTTCAAAAATGATAATGGAATCGAAAATAATGTGTTTAGAAAGAAGTCTAGTGAAAAGACCAGTCAAGAAACATAGAGGAATATATGTGTTCCAAAGGAGGAAGTGATTGAAAGTAAACCAAATATTTATAAATTTGTGAACTTGTGAATGAAAGGATATATTTTATGATGTCCATAAACTGAATAAATAATAACGCACCAAGTTTGAATAAAAATGAACTTTAAAAAACACATCATATCCAATAGGAATGTATTTGCATTTATGTTAAACTTGGTCAGTTAGTCTAGAAATATTAGGATTTGTAAGAACCCTTCCCTGAATTTAGTTTTCAGTACTAGGAAACAAATATGTATTTCAGTGGATGTATATTTCTGAGAATAAACTTGTTAAAAGTTGATTATAAATCCACATATATGAATATGAATGAATTCAGGTGGTGTATAAGAAGACATATATTTCATATTTTGGAAAATCTGGAGACTATATATATATATATATATATATAGAGAGAGAGAGAGAGAGAGAGAGAGAGAGAGAGACAAACACACACACATTATAATGTCGCAATATATATGTCAATCGAAATTCATCATGAAAAATAACTCATCCGCATATCCCAAAATATTCATTTTACTGAACATGGATGTATGTATAATGTTGTTCATCTAGGAAGCTCACCCATGGGTTGAATTTTCTGTACCAACAGCGTTTAGGAGGAGTGATCTCTTCTCACAAATAGTATCTGCCAAGTCAGCCACCTTACAAGAATGTACGTGTGAAACCAGGTAGGATTCTATTTGTGCATATAAAAATACATGTGCTTAATAGGCTACAGAGAAAGGGAGACAGGAATTCATATATTTCTTAACTTTAAAAACACATGGAATAGTGTGTAGTGTCCCTCTTTATCCCTTTTGATTAACTTTGGCTTAAAAAAAAAGAATTTTATTGAGAATTTTTGTATATATCTTTGTCAGGAATATTGCTCTGAAGATTTCTTTCCTTGATGTGTCTTTGTCTGATTTTGGTATGTGAGTGATAATAGCCTCATGGAATGAGTTTGGAGGAGTTCCATCCTTTTCTATTTTATGGAATAATTTGAGGAGTATTGTGATGAATGCTTCTTTGAAGGTCTTGTAGAACATGGCTGAGAATCTGTCTGTTCCTGGGCTTTGCTTGATTGGTAGGCTGTTGACAGCAACTTCTATTTCATTGCTTGAAATTGATTTGTTTAAATTGTTCACGTCCTACTAATTAAGTTTGGGTATATCTCTAAAATTTTATTGATGTCATCATGGTATTTTAATTTATTAGACTATAAATTTTCAAATTAGTTTTCAATTATTCTCTGTATTTTAGTTGTGTACTCTGTAAAAGTTCCTTTATGATCCTTAATTTTAGTAATTTGAGGTTTTTTTTCTTCATTAGCTTGGTTAAGAAAGTGTCAATTTTATTTATTTTTCAAAGATTAAATTTTGTGTTGTGTCAAAAAAAATAACACATGGAAAATTATTTCAATAAATTGAATAGATTTATAACTCCTACCTTATATTATGCAAAAGGCAAGTCCAACTATACACCATGTCTCTTCTGAAATGCTTGTATCTATTCTGTTTGGGTTCTTTTTCTCCATTATATTAGTATTAGTGGTAAGAGTCTCGTAGGGTATATGAATGTTTCTGAGAATAATCTTGTGAAAAGATAATTATAAATCCACATTCATGAATATGAAAAATTTAGGAAGTGCAAAATAAGACACATATATTTCATACTTTGAAAAATTTGGAGAGTATATCTATATTTATATCTATATATCTATATCTATATCTATATCTATATCTATATCTATATATATACACACACACACACACACACACACACACACACACAACACTCACAGACATTAAAAAGTACCAATATAAATGCCAATCGAAATTCATCAGTAAATATATATCATCCACAAATGCAAAAAATATTTATTTTACTAAACATGAGTTTATATATAATGTTTTTCTAATAGGACGCTCTCCTATAGGTTGAATTTTCATTTCCAAAAGCATTTAGGAGGAGTGAACTCTTCTCACAATTTGTATCTGCCAAGACAGCCACCTCACAAAAATGTACGTGTGATACCTGGTAGGATTCTATATATGCATATAAATATACATGTGTGAATAGGCTACAGAAAAGGGAAACAAGAATTCACATATTTGTTAAGTTTAAAAACACATGGACAATATTACAATTAAAATTTGACTAGATTTATAACTCCAACCTTATATAAGGCAAATTTCAAGTCCAACTATACAACATGTCTCCTCTGAAGTGCTTGTATTTCTATTGTGTTGGGTTAATTTTCACGATTATATTAGGATGAATAGTCTGAGTCTACTAGGTATGGGTTATTGTCAGGGATTCAGTACTTCGAATGAAAAATTGGAAAATGAATCCAATGTGTATGTAAATATACGCTGCACAAATATCCTCCCGCTCTCATCCAGAACAATGCCTTGACATTACCTTCACCACAAGTAAGACACAACTAGAGGAGAAGAGTTACAAAATCAGTGAATACATATCTGGAATGGAAAATGCTAAGGAGTTCACATTCTGGAGGCGGTAGAGGAGTTTCAAAAAGTAAGGGACAGGGTAAACACTCCACAAACATGGAGCTCTGCTGGCCTAAAAACTTTTTGAGAAACTGCCTCTGAGCTTCCGCACTTGAAATATATGTTGTTTTCAGGAGATTTGGCTTCCTTTGTAGTGAGACCATCAAAGCTGGGTCTACATCTATGTGACCTGGAGGACATGGTTTCTTATTTTCCAATGAACAAGATGAAGCAGTGCTGAATCCTCTCTTTGTAAGTAAACTGAGGCCACAGGGGACTAAGTGTCTCCCCGTGTGGACTGTGAAGCCATTTGGTCCTCCTCCATTTTTTGTGGAGTTTTTGCTGCTGCACTGTGAGTTTGGTAGTTGTTTCACGAAATACTAGGAGCTAAACTGGGACACAGTGCTGGAGGGAGTTCTGTCACGTGTGGTGGGTCAGGGTCTGCAAGAGAATGCACCAACTAGGCTTCTATCTCTCACAGCTTTCCCCATTGCCCCCTTTTCCATATCAACCTGATTCTTAATTTTCCTCTGAAAACTCTCCATATAACAAGATGCCTTTACATATAAGGGTCTGCTGGCTGCACCATGTCAGTTACAAGCCATTTGGAATCCAATGGTAGATCCACAAGGCCCTTCCACGAATGTTTTATCAAACACCTCCCCACCACTGCTCTAGACCCACTACTCAGCAGGCTACAAACTACTGGCATCTCTGTTCTACACCATTTTCATGAAACTCAGTAAATCAAGGCACTGTCTGGTATAATCATGATCAGCAAAAGGACATCCAATGTTTCTCCAGTACCACCTGGTCATAGGTATTTCAAAAATTTCATGGTATTTATCTAGCCATTTTTCAAGCATGAAGTTGGAGGCACTGTGGGTTTCAATTCATTCAGCAAAGATTAAATGGTGAGGAAGCTCATTTCAATAAAATCTCTGGAGAACTCTCACCAGCAAGGCTTCCCAAAGAGTGGACAAAAGGTCACATTAGGCGAGGCCCATTGAGGTCTATAATGTGAGGTCCATGTGTGTTTTGACTCTCAACTATGGCTGCCATTTCTTTAAGGATAAAATCATGTGATATCCTTGCTGAGATTCCCAGGCCTCTGTGGAAATCCACCCGGGGCCTAGGTCTCAGTTTCCAAGAGCGACTTTCATGCATGGCCTCTTAAAATCCCAACAAAATTCATGGCAATGCTTCTCTGAGTTCAGTTCCAAAACCCAGTCTCTAAGGGGAATCACACCAGAGTTCAAGCCCACGTGGACACTGTCATTTATTCCAATGCCACACAAATGAGCAACATTAAAACCAAAACACTCCCACATAGCCCTCATCTAATTCCATATAGTCAATCATCTTAACGTCTGGCTGGAGGTTTCCATGAGGGGCTCAGCCCAAGACAGTGTCCAAAATCAGCTCGTTTGCCCCTCATTTGCCTAAAGTCAGGGTAGGCTGGACACCGTTTCTGTGAACCAGGAGTGAACAAATAAACCTGCCGTTAATACTTCTATGTTTCTCCAATTTGAGGTCTACTGATTTTAGGTATCAATTCTTTAGGTGATTTAGAGTCAAGCGAAAACACAAGCACCTCTGCAGGGCTTTGAAGAACTCATTTGACCTAAATAATCCCTATTCTCATTTGATGGAGTGCAGCAACCTAACAGAGGAAGGCAAGAGACTTCATCCAAAATGAATGATATTTTTTGCCATTTAGTTTTGGAAGCTCACATGGGATCATTCTTAAGATCCATCAGGTGCTGAGAATCTAAGCTACAGCCACACACAGGTCCAAGAGGCTGATAAAGACACATCCCTTTCCAAAGCAATTAAGCTAAGAGCCACAGGTGAGGCCCATTCATTTCCATTTGAAAACTGTTTTCTTCAGGCTTCACAAAGGGGTGGCCTGAGGCAAAGACCTTCCTGACATTCAGTGCAACACAGCAATAAGTAAGCAAAAAGCCCAAAGCAGTGTTTCTGCACTGAGACTTTCCTGGTCACACTGATATCTGAGTTTTCTGAGATGCTCGCCATTCTCTTCAACTATCCTTTACATGGCCATGTCACAGAGAATGGAGGTGGTACATATTTTGGACACAAATCCATGAGCCTATTCTGGAGAGTGGCCAGAATTCAGGAAGAAAACAACAACTTAGAACGATAACAGGTGTTGCACATCGATAAGACAAGCTGCAGTCCATTCATATATTGGGCAGGATGAATTATAGGGAAGATTTATACTAGACAGGACACATCCATTAATGCATTCTCTTTTCTAATGTCTACAACAACGGACACAGTGGGATACACAGAAACAGAAACACTTGCCATGTCAAATGACTTACTAGAAACTGTCCACTCCAAACCAAACAAAACGCCTTTCCTATCTATTCTCAGAACATGAGACAAAACAACAAACCCACACCCACTCCCACAAAGGCACCTCCTGCCCCCAAGTAGGTCTTTGACTATCCGAAGTATCCTCTGACTGGTGGGCCATACTATGTTCCCTCGACATGGCCTGTCTTCTCTCAGATCATGTTTCCTTGACCAACTCTGTGAAGATGTCAGGAAAAAGTGGTTAGCCACTACCTGTTTTCTCAGGAAAGGTCCATATTCATAGCTCTCCTTGCATTTGGCCATCCTCACATCATTAGGTACCAAGAAAACTGACTCTGTCCTTGATAAATCCAAACAAGTGAGCCCACTGGGCCTGGAACTGGGACTGCCTCTGGGTGCCTGGCTTCTTGGATACCAAGTTCAGAGAGTTCCATCACCAAGGAAATGAGGTATGTCACATTCTTTGGAACTGAATGAGGTCACTGCCTTGGCAACCACTTTGTCCTAACGGTTGCTTCCAAGGGTTACATAAGATGGAGGTTTCCCCTACTTCCTGTGACACTTTCATAAGGTAGAATGTATATCAACCATTGGCACCCTGGAACAGCTCTCCACTCAGGCCTGGATTGTTCCACCTTGTCTACAGTAAGAAGAGAGAGGCAGATTCAGACACATCCCTTCATCCTGACCAGGTTGTTTGCCATGGAAGATGACTTTTGCTCTCTCAGGTGCTTCATACCTGCCTACAACTTCTCCAGGTATCATTTGTGCATGGACATTTGAGGTTCTCATCTGGTGGAAGATCCCCAACTTTCCTGTATTGTAAGAACCCCTCTGTCCCTGCTCTTCTGTAAAATGATTGAGGGAACAGTGTATACTTGGGGTTAAAAACAGGTTTGATTTGGTGACGAATGATTCTGTGCGATGAATAATGGGATTGGGAACCTGCAATATTTACAAGAATATAGAGGTGAAATATAAGTATGAAAAAAGAAATCTAGGTATGCTTTGAAGCCCAGAAGGGTTTTGCCCTTGATTGGGATACTTAGCTTTGAATTATGTTCTGCAAAGATGTCTCAGATAATTCGAATTACAATGGCATAGGACGATATACATTGGATGATAGAATTTAGAAGAGAATATCAGGTCAAAAAGGGATATTCAGTAGGATTAGGAAGATAGTCGGTAGGTTTAGGAAGAAGAGTGAGTACAGGATTTGGACCAAAAGTTCTTTAGCAATAGACTTTTGGTTATAGAGTAAATGTAAATGTCAGCACATATGAAGAGTCAGTCACTATGTTGAACTGGGGAAAATATGTAGAAAAGCAGATATCAATAGAAACATTACGAAATCAGGCAAAGTATAAAGTGAGGGATAGAATTAGACATTTTCAACAGTGTTGAGTTTGAATATATAAATAGGAAAAAACAAATATGTAGTCACCAATAGGATTGACAATTGACAGCATTAGGCAACCTGGATATGGATGTTTTTAGAAATCCATGTTCACTTTCCATTTAGGCTTTGGTACAATCATAAGTGTGACCTTTCCATTTTTTGTCCAGAATATTACTGTGATAATGAGGTGACATGAGTATTTCTTTCACCATTTCTGGGAGCAATATATTGAAGATGTAATATTAGAATCGGGGTACAAAGAGGTGTACCCTGTTTCTATGAACATAGAAAAAAAGCATGAATAGACCATACTGTGAATAAATAATATAATTTTTTCAACTTTAAATAATGAATTGAACTGATATCTGAAAAATTAAAGGAAATCGTATATTGATATACAATCATTCATTCCAACCAGTTATATATCTATTGGAAATATTAGTGTTTTGGTTTATCATGAAGAGTGTGTGAGTTTTGCTTCAAAATGATTATGGAAATTCAAAATTATGTGTTTGGAAAGAAGTCTGATGAAAGGACCAGTCAAGAAACCCTGACAATACATGTGTTCTGAAGCAAAAAGTCATTAAAGTTGAAACAAATGCCTATTAATTTGTGAACTTGTGGATGCAATGTATATCCTATGATGTGCAAAAACTGAAGAAACAATAATGTACCAGTGTCGAATACAAATGAATGACAAATTACATATTATGTCCCATAGGAGTCTTCTTGCATTGATGTTAGACTGGGTCAGTTACTGTAGAGTAATTAGGATTTGTATGCACCATTCACTGAAGTTAGGTTTCAGTACTGTGAAACAAATATGTATTTCAGGTGGATGAATATTTCTGATTATAATCTTGTGAAAAGTTGATTATAAATCCACATACATGTACATGAATGAATTTAGAGAGTATATATTAGACACATTTTTTCATATTTTGAAAAATTTGGAGAGTATATATATATCTATGTCTATACACACACACAGACACACACACACACAGACACACACACACACACACAGACACACACACACACACACAACATTCACAGACATTAAAAAGTACCAATATAAATGCCAATCGAAATTCATCAGTAAATATATATCATCCACAGATGCAAAAATATTTATTTTTCTGAAAATGAGTTTATGCATAATTTTGTTCTACTAGGACGTTCTCCTATAGGTTGAATTTTCATTTCCAACAGCATTTAGGAGGAGTGAACACTTCTCACAATTTGTATCTGCCAAGAGAGCCACCTCACAAAAATGTATGTGTGATACCTGGCAGGATTCTATATATGCATATAAATATACATGTGTGAATAGGCTACAGAAAAGGGAAATAAGAATTCACATATTTGTTAAGCTTAAAAACACATGGAGAATATTTCAATTAAAATTTGACGAGATTTATAACTCCTACCTTATATAATGCAAATGTCAAGTCCAACTATACAACATGTCTCCTCTGAAGTGCTTGTATTTCTATTGTGTTGGGTTAAATTTCCCCATTATATTAGGATGAATAGTCTGAGTCTACTAGGTAAGTTTTAGTGTCCGGGATTCAGTACTTCAAATGGAAAATTGGAAAATGAATCCAATGTGTATGTAAATATATGCTGCACAAATATCCTCACGCTCTCATCCAGAACAATGCCTTGACATTACCTTCACCCCAAGTAAGACACAATTAGAGGAGAAGAGTTACAAAATCAGTGAATACATATCTGGAATGGAAAATGCTCAGGAGTTCACAACCTTGGATTTGGTAGATGAGTTTCCAAAAGTAAGGGACAGGGTAAACACTCCACAAACATGGAGCTCTGCTGGCCTAAAAACTATTTGAGAAACTGCCTCTGAGCTTCCGCACTTGAAATATATGTTGTTTTCATGAGATTTGGCTTCCTTTGTAGTGAGACCATCCAAGCTGGGTCTGCATCTATGTGACCTGGAGGACATGGTTTCTTATTTTCCAATGAACAAGATGAAGCAGTGCTGAATCCTCTCTTTTTAGGTAAATAAAGGTCACTAGAGACTAAGTGTCTCCCCATCTCCCTGCGTGGACTGTGAAGCCATTTGGTCCTCCTCCACTTTTTGTGGTGTTTAGGCTGCTGCACTGTGAGTTTGGTATTTGTTTCACGAAATACTAGCAGCTAAACTGGGACACAGTGCTGGAGGGAGTTCTGTCACGTGTGGTGGGTCAGGGTCTGCAAGAGAATGCACCAACTAGGCTTCTATCTCTCACAGCTTGCCCCATTGCCCCCTTGTCCATATCAACCTGATTCTTAATTTTCCTCTTAAAACTCTCCATATAACAAGATGCCTTTATATATAAGTGTCTGCTGGCAGCACCATGTCAGTTACAAGCCATTTGGAATCCAATGGTAGATCCACATGGCCCTACCACGGATGTTTTATCAAACACCTCCCCACCACTGCTCTAGACCCACTACTCAGCAGGCTCCAACTTACTGGCATCTCTGTTCTACACCATTTTCATGAAACTCAGTAAATCAAGGCACTGTCTGGTATACTCATGATCAGCAATAGGACATCCAATGTTTCTCCAGTGCCACCTGGTCATAGGAATTTCAAAAATTTCATGGTATTTATCTAGCCATTTTTCAAGCATGAAGTTGGAGGCACTGTGGGTTTCAATTCATTCAGCAAACATTAAATGGTGAGGAAGCTCATTTCAATGAAATCTCTGGAGAAATCTCACAGGCAAGGCTTCCCAAAGAATGGACAAAAGGTCACATTAGGCCAGGCCCATTGAGGTCTACAATGTGAGGTGCATGTGTGTTTTGACTCTCAACTATGGATGCCATTTCCTTAAGAAAAAATCATGTGATATCCTTGCTGAGATTCCCAGGCCTCTGTGGAAATCTACCCGGGGCCTAGGTCTCAGTTTCCAAGAGCGACTTTCATGCGTGGCCTCTTAAAATCCCAACAAAATTCATAGCAATGCTTCTCTGAGTTCAGTTCCAAAACCCAGTGTTTAAGGGGAATCACACCAGAGTTCAAGCCCACGTGGAACCAGTCATTTTTTCCAATGCCACACAAATGACCAACATTAAAACCCAAACACTCCCACATGGCCCTCACCTTATTCCATATAGTCAATCATCTTAAACTCTGGCTGGAGGTTTCCATGAGGGGTGCAGCCCAAGACAGTGTCCAAAATCAGCTCGTTTGCCCCTCATTTGCCTAAAGTCAGGGTAGCCTGGACACCGTTGCTGTGAACCAGGAGTGAACAAATAAGCCTGCCGTTAATACTTCTATGTTTCTCCAATTTGAGGGCTACTGATTTTAGGTATCGATTCTTTAGGTGATTTAGAGTCATGCGAAAACACAAGCACCTCTGCAGGGCTTTGAAGAACTCATTTGACTCACAGAATCCCTGTTCTCAATTGTTGGAGTGCAGGAACCTAACAGAGGAAGGCAAGAGTCTTCATCCACAATGAATGATATTTTTTGCCATTTTGGTTTTGGAAGCTCACATGGGATCATTCTTAAGATCCATCAGGTGCTGAGAATCTAAGTCACAGCCACACACAGACCAAGAGGCTGATAAAGACACATCCCTTTCCAAAGCAATTAAGCAAAGAACCACAGGTGAGGCCCATTAATTTCCATTTGAAAACTGTTTTCTTCAGGCTTCACAAAGGGGTGGCCTGAGGCAAAGACCTTCCTGACATTCAGTGCAACACAACAATAAGTAAGCAAATAGCCCAAAGCAGTGTTTCTGCACTAAGACTTTCCTGGTCACACTGATATCTGAGTTTTCTGAGATGCTCGCCATTCTCTTCAACTATCCTTTACATGGCCATGTCACAGAGCTTGGAGGTGGTACATATTTTGGACACAAATCCCTGAGCCCATTCTGGAGAGTGGCCAGAATTCAGGAAGAAAACAACAACTTAGAAAGATAGCAGGTGTTGCACATCGATAAGACAAGCTGCAGTCCATTCATATATTGGGCAGGATGAATTATAGGGAAGATTTATACTAGACAGGACACATCCATTAATGCATTCTCTTTTCTAATGTCTACAACAACGGACACAGTGGGATACACATAAACAGAAACACTCGCCTTGTCAAATGACTTACTAGAAACTGTCTGCTCCAAACCAAACAAACCGCCTTTTCGATCTATTCTCAGAACATGAGACAAAACAACAAACCCACACCCACTCCCACAAAGGCACCTTATTCCCCCAAGTAGGTCTGTGACTATCCGGAGTGTCCTCTTACTGGTGGGCCATACTATGTTCCCCCGAAATGGCCTGTCTTCTCTCAGATCTTGTTTCCTTGACCAACTCTGTGAAGATGTCAGGAAAAAGTGTTTAGCCACTACCTGTTTTCTCAGGAAAGGTCCATCTTCAGAGCTCTCCTGGCATTTGGCCCTCCTCACATCATTAGGTACCAAGAAAACTGACTCTGTCCTTGGTAAATCCAAACAAGTGAGCCCACTGGGCCTGGGACTGGGACTGCCTCTGGGTGCCTGGCTTCTTGGATACCAAGTTCAGAGAGTTCCATCACCAAGGAAATGAGGTATGTCACATTCTTTGTAACTGAATGAGGTCACTGCCTTGGCAACCACTTTGTCCTAACAGTTGCTTCCAAGGGTTACATAAGATGGAGGTTTCCCCTACTTCCTGTGACACTTTCATAAGGTAAAATGTATATCAACCATTGGCACCCGGGAACAGCTCTCCACTCAGGCCTGGATTGTTCCACCTTGTCTACAATAAGAAGAGATAGGCAGATTCAGACACATCCCTTCATCCTGACCAGGTTGTTTGCCATGGAAGATGGCTTTTGCTCTCTCAGGAGCTTCATACCTGCCTACAACTTCCTCAGGTATCATTTGTACATGGACATTTGAGGTTCTCATCTGGTGGAAGATCCCCAACTTTCCTGTATTGTAAGAACCCCTCTGTCCCTGCTCTTCTGTAAAATGATTGAGGAAACAGTGTATACTTGGGGTTAAAAACAGGTTTGATTTGGTGACGAAAGATTCTGTGCGATGAATAATGGGATTGGGAACCTGCAATATTTACAAGAATATTGAGGTGAAATATAAGTATGAAAAAAGAAATCTAGGTATGCTTTGAAGCCCAGAAGGGTTTTGCCCTTGATTGGGATACTTAGCTTTGAATTATGTTCTGCAAAGATGTCTCAGATAATTTGATATACAATGGCATAGGACCTTGTACATTGGATGATTGAATTTAGAAGAAAACATCCAGTCAAAAAGGGATATTCAGTAGGATTAGGAAGATAGTCGGTAGGTTTAGGAAGACGAGTGAGTATAGGATTTGGACCAAAAGTACTTTAGCAATAGACTTTTGGTTATAGAGTGAATGTAAATGTCAGCACATATGAAGAGTCAGACACTTTGTTGAACTGGGGAAAATATGTAGAAAAGCAGATATCAATGGAAACATTACGAAATCAGGCAAAGTATAAAGTGAGGGATAGAATTAGACATTTTCAACAGGGTTGAGTTTCAATATATAAATTAGGAAAAAACAAATATGTAGTCACCAATAGGAGTGACAATTGACAGCATTAGGCAACCTGGACATGGATGTTTTTAGAAATCCATGTTCACTTTCCATTTAGGCTTTGGTACAATCATAAGTGTGACCTTTCCATTTTTTGTCCAGAATATTACTGTGATAATGAGGTGACATGAGTATTTCTTTCACCATTTCTGGGAGCAATATATTGAAGATGTCAAATGAGAATCGGGGGTACAAATAGGTGTACCCTGTTTCTATGAACATAGAGAAAAACCACGAATAGACCATACTTGAATAAATAATATAACTTTTTTGAACTTTAAATAATGAATTGAACTGATATCTGAAAAATAAAAGGAAATTGTATATTGATATATAATAATTCATTCCAACCAGTTATATATCTAATGGAAATATTAGTGTTTTGGTTTATCATGAAGAGTGTGTGAGTTTTGCTTCAAAATGATTATGGAAATTCAAAATAATGTGTTTGGAAAGAAGTCTTATGAAAAGACCAGTCAAGAAACCCTGACAATACATGTGTTCTGAAGCAAGAAGTGATTAATGTTGAGACAAATGCCTATTAATTTGTGAACTTGTGGATGAAATGTGTATCCTATGATGTGCAAAAACTGAAGAAACCATAATGCACCAGTGTCGAATACAAATGAATGACAAATTACATATCATGTCCCATAGGAGTCTACTTGCATTGATGTTAGACTGGGTCAGATACTGTGGAATAATTAGGATTTGTATGCACCCTTCACTGAAGTTAGTAGTCAGTACTAGGAAACAAATATGTATTTCAGGTGGATGAATATTTCTGATTATAATCTTCTGAAAAGTGGATTATAAATCAACATACATGAACATGAATGAATTTAGAGAGTGTATACTAGACACATATATTTCATATTTGGAAAACTTTGGAGAGTATATCTATATCTATATCTATATATACACACACACACACACACACACACACACACACACAACACTCACAGACATTAAAAAGTACCAATATAAATGCCAATCGAAATTCATCAGTAAATATATATCATCCACAGATGCAAAAATATTTATGTTACTGAACATGAGTTTATGTATAATGTTGTTCTTCTAGGACGCTCTCTTATAGGTTGAATTTTCATTTCCAACAGCATTTAGGAGGAGTGAACACTTCTCACAATTTGTATCTGCCAAGACATCCACCTTACAAAAATGTACGTGTGATACCTGGTAGGATTCTATATATGCATATAAATATACATGTGTGAATAGGCTACAGAAATTGGAAACAAGTATTCACATATTTGTTAAGTTTAAAAACACATGGAGAATATTTCAATTAAAATTTGACTAGATGTATAACTCCTACCTTATATAATGCAAATGTCAAGTCCAACTATAGAACATGTCTCCTCTGAAGTGCTTGTATTTCTATTGTGTTGGGTTAATTTTCCCCATTATATTAGGATGAATAGTCTGAGTCTACTAGGTATGGGTTAGTGTCAGGGATTCAGTACTTCGAATGAAAAATTGGAAAATGAATCCAATGTGTATGTAAATATATGCTGCACAAATATCCTCCCGCTCTCATCCAAAACAATGCCTTGACATTACCTTCACCCCAAGTAAGACACAATTAGAGGAGAAGAGTTACACAATCAGTGAATACATATCTGGAATGGAAAATGCTCAGGAGTTCACAACCTTGGAGGTGGTTTAGGAGTTTCCAAAAGTAAGGGACATGGTAAACACTCCACAAACATGTAACTCTGCTGGCCTAAAAACTGTTTGAGAAACTGCCTCTGAGCTTCCGCACTTGAAATATATGTTGTTTTCATGAGATTTGGCTTCCTTTGTAGTGAGACCATCAAAGCTGGGTCTCCATCTATGTGACCTGGAGGACATGGTTTCTTATTTTCCAATGAACAAGATGAAGCAGTGCTGAATCCTCTCTTTATAGGTAAACTGAGGCCACTGGGGACTAAGTGTCTCCCCGTCTCCCCGTGTGGACTGTGAAGCCATTTGGTCCTCCTCCACTTTTTGTGGTTTTTAGGCTGCTGCACTGTGAGTTTGGTATTTGTTTCACGAAATACTAGCAGCTAAACTGGGACACAGTGCTGGAGGGAGTTCTGTCACGTGTGGTGGGTCAGGGTCTGCAAGAGAATGCACCAACTAGGCTTCTATCTCTCACAGCTTGCCCCATTGCCCCCTTGTCCATATCAACCTGATTCTTAATTTTCCTCTTAAAACTCTCCATATAACAAGATGCCTTTACATATAAGGGTCTGCTGGCAGCACCATGTCAGTTACAAGCCATTTGGAATCCAATGGTAGATCCACATGGCCCTACCATGGATGTTTTATCAAACACCTCCCCAGCACTGCTCTAGACCCACTACTCAGCAGGCTCCAACTTACTGGCATCTCTGTTCTACACCATTTTCATGAAACTCAGTAAATCAAGGCACTGTCTGGTATACTCATGATTAGCAATAGGACATCCAATGTTTCTCCAGTGCCACCTGGTCATAGGAATTTCAAAAATTTCATGGTATTTATCTAGCCATTTTTCAAGCATGAAGTTGGAGGCACTGTGGGTTTCAATTCATTCAGCAAAGATTAAATGGTGAGGAAGATCATTTCAATGAAATCTCTGGAGAAATCTCACAGGTAAGGCTTCCCAAAGAATGGACAAAAGGTCACATTAGGCCAGGCCCATTGAGGTCTACAATGTGAGGTGCATGTGTGTTTTGACTCTCAACTATGGCTGCCATTTCTTTAAGAATAAAATCATGTGATATCCTTGCTGAGATTCCCAGGCCTCTGTGGAAATCTACCCGGGGCCTAGGTCTCAGTTTCCAAGAGCGACTTTCATGCGTGGCCTCTTAAAATCCCAACAAAATTCATAGCAATGCTTCTCTGAGTTCAGTTCCAAAACCCAGTGTTTAAGGGGAATCACACCAGAGTTCAAGCCCACGTGGAACCAGTCATTTTTTCCAATGCCACACAAATGACCAACATTAAAACCCAAACACTCCCACATGGCCCTCACCTTATTCCATATAGTCAATCATCTTAAACTCTGGCTGGAGGTTTCCATGAGGGGTGCAGCCCAAGACAGTGTCCAAAATCAGCTCGTTTGCCCCACATTTGCCTAAAGTCAGGGTAGCCTGGACACCGTTGCTGTGAACCAGGAGTGAACAAATAAGCCTGCCGTTAATACTTCTATGTTTCTCCAATTTGAGGGCTACTGATTTTAGGTATCGATTCTTTAGGTGATTTAGAGTCATGCGAAAACACAAGCACCTCTGCAGGGCTTTGAAGAACTCATTTGACTCACAGAATCCCTATTCATATTTGTTGGAGTACAGGAACCTAACAGAGGAAGGCAAGAGTCTTCATCCACAATGAATGATATTTTTTGCCATTCTGGTTTTGGAAGCTCACATGGGATCATTCTTAAGATCCATCTGGTGCTGAGAATCTAAGTCACAGCCACACACAGGACCAAGAGGCTGATAAAGACACATCCCTTTCCAAAGCAATTAAGCAAAGAACCACAGGTGAGGCCCATTCATTTCCATTTGAAAACTGTTTTCTTCAGGCTTCACAAAGGGGTGGCCTGAGGCAAAGACCTTCCTGACATTCAGTGCAACACAACAATAAGTAAGCAAAAAGCCCAAAGCAGTGTTTCTGCACTGAGACTTTCCTGGTCACACTGATATCTGAGTTTTCTGAGATGCTCGCCATTCTCTTCAACTATCCTTTACATGGCCATGTCACAGAGCTTGGAGGTGGTACATATTTTGGACACAAATCCCTGAGCCCATTCTGGAGAGTGGCCAGAATTCAGGAAGAAAACAACAACTTAGAAAGATAGCAGGTGTTGCACATCGATAAGACAAGCTGCAGTCCATTCATATATTGGGCAGGATGAATTATAGGGAAGATTTATACTAGACAGAACACATCCATTAATGCATTCTCTTTCTAATGTCTACAACAACGGACACAGTGGGATACACATAAACAGAAACACTCGCCTTGTCAAATGACTTACTAGAAACTGTCTGCTCCAAACCAAACAAACCGCTTTTTCAATCTATTCTCAGAACATGAGACAATACAACAAACCCACACCCACTCCCACAAAGGCACCTCCTTCCCCCAAGTAGGTCTGTGACTATCCGGAGTGTCCTCTTACTGGTGGGCCATACTATGTTCCCCCAAAATGGCCTGTCTTCTCTCAGATCTTGTTTCCTTGACCAACTCTGTGAAGATGTCAGGAAAAAGTGGTTAGCCACTACCTGTTTTCTCAGGAAAGGTCCATCTTCAGAGCTCTCCTGGCATTTGGCCATCCTCACATCATTAGGTACCAAGAAAACTGACTATGTCCTTGGTAAATCCAAACAAGTGAGTCCACTGGGACTGGGACAGGGACTGCCTCTGGGTGCCTGGCTTCTTGGATACCAAGTTCAGAGAGTTCCATCACCAAGGAAATGAGGTATGTCACATTCTTTGGAACTGAATGAGGTCACTGCCTTGGCAACCACTTTGTCCTAACAGTTGCTTCCAAGGGTTACATAAGATGGAGGTTTCCCCTACTTCCTGTGACACTTTCATAAGGTAGAATGTATATCAACCATTGGCACCCGGGAACAGCTCTCCACTCAGGCCTGGATTGTTCCACCTTGTCTACAATAAGAAGAGAGAGGCAGATTCAGACACATCCCTTCATCCTGACCAGGTTGTTTGCCATGGAAGTTGACTTTTGCTCTCTCAGGTGCTTCATACCTGCCTACAACTTCTCCAGGTATCATTTGTGCATGGACATTTGAGGTTCTCATCTGGTGGAAGATCCCCAACTTTCCTGTATTGTAAGAACCCCTCTGTCCCTGCTCTTCTGTAAAATGATTGAGGGAACAGTGTATACTTGGGGTTAAAAACAGGTTTGATTTGGTGACGAATGATTCTGTGCGATGAATAATGGGATTGGGAACCTGCAATATTTACAAGAATATAGAGGTGAAATATAAGTATGAAAAAAGAAATCTAGGTATGCTTTGAAGCCCAGAAAGGTTTTGCCCTTGATTGGGATACTTAGCTTTGAATTATGTTCTGCAAAGTTGTCTCAGATAATTTGATATACAATGGCATAGGACCTTGTACATTGGATGATTGAATTTAGAAGAGAACATCCAGTCAAAAAGGGATATTCAGTAGGATTAGGAAGATAGTCGGTAGGTTTAGGAAGACGAGTGACTATAGGATTTGGACCAAAAGTTCTTTAGCAATAGACTTTTGGTTATAGAGTGAATGTAAATGTCAGCACATATGAAGAGTCAGACACTATGTTGAACTGGGGAAAATATGTAGAAAAGCAGATATCAATGGAAACATTACGAAAGCAGGCAAAGTATAAAGTGAGGGATAGAATTAGACATTTTCAGCAGGGTTGAGTTTCAATATATAAATTAGGAAAAAACAAATATGTAGTCACCAATAGGAGTGACAATTGACAGCATTAGGCAACCTGGACATGGATGTTTTTAGAAATCCATGTTCACTTTCCATTTAGGCTTTGGTACAATCATAAGTGTGACCTTTCCATTTTTTGTCCAGAATATTACTCTGATAATGAGGTGACATGAGTATTTCTTTCACCATTTCTGGGAGCAATATATTGAAGATGTAAAATTAGAATCGGGGGTACAAATAGGTGTACCCTGTTTCTATGAACATAGAGAAAAACCACGAATAGACCATACTGTGAATAAATAATATAACTTTTTTGAACTTTAAATAATGAATTGAACTGATATCTGAAAAATAAAAGGAAATTGTATATTGATATACAATCATTCATTCCAACCAGTTATATATCTAATGGAAATATTAGTGTTTTGGTTTATCATGAAGAGTGTGTGAGTTTTGCTTCAAAATGATTATGGAAATTCAAAATAATGTGTTTGGAAAGAAGTCTCATGAAAAGACCAGTCAAGAAACCCTGACAATACATGTGTTCTGAAGCAAGAAGTGATTAATGTTGAAACAAATGCCTATTAATTTGTGAACTTGTGGATGAAATGTATATCCTATGATGTGCAAAAACTGAAGAAACAATAATGTACCAGTGTCGAATACAAATGAATGACAAATTACATATCATGTCCCATAGGAGTCTACTTGCATTGATGTTAGACTGGGTCAGATACTGTAGAATAATTAGGATTTGTATGCACCCTTCACTGAAGTTAGTAGTCAGTACTAGGAAACAAATATGTATTTCAGGTGGATGAATATTTCTGATTATAATCTTCTGAAAATTTGATTATAAATCAACATACATGAACATGAATGAATTTGGAGAGTGTATACTAGACACATATATTTCATATTTGGAAAGTTTGGAGAGTATATCTATATCTATATCTATACACACACACACACACACACACACACACACAACACTCACAGACATTAAAAAGTACCAATATAAATGCCAATCGAAATTCATCAGTAAATATATATCATCCACAGATGCAAAAATATTTATGTTACTGAACATGAGTTTATGTATAATGTTGTTCTTCTAGGACGCTCTCTTATAGGTTGAATTTTCATTTCCAACAGCATTTAGGAGGAGTGAACACTTCTCACAATTTGTATCTGCCAAGACATCCACCTTACAAAAATGTACGTGTGATACCTGGTAGGATTCTATATATGCATATAAATATACATGTGTGAATAGGCTACAGAAATTGGAAACAAGTATTCACATATTTGTTAAGTTTAAAAACACATGGAGAATATTTCAATTAAAATTTGACTAGATGTATAACTCCTACCTTATATAATGCAAATGTCAAGTCCAACTATAGAACATGTCTCCTCTGAAGTGCTTGTATTTCTATTGTGTTGGGTTAATTTTCCCCATTATATTAGGATGAATAGTCTGAGTCTACTAGGTATGGGTTAGTGTCAGGGATTCAGTACTTCGAATGAAAAATTGGAAAATGAATCCAATGTGTATGTAAATATATGCTGCACAAATATCCTCCCGCTCTCATCCAAAACAATGCCTTGACATTACCTTCACCCCAAGTAAGACACAATTAGAGGAGAAGAGTTACACAATCAGTGAATACATATCTGGAATGGAAAATGCTCAGGAGTTCACAACCTTGGAGGTGGTTTAGGAGTTTCCAAAAGTAAGGGACATGGTAAACACTCCACAAACATGTAACTCTGCTGGCCTAAAAACTGTTTGAGAAACTGCCTCTGAGCTTCCGCACTTGAAATATATGTTGTTTTCATGAGATTTGGCTTCCTTTGTAGTGAGACCATCAAAGCTGGGTCTGCATCTATGTGACCTGGAGGACATGGTTTCTTATTTTCCAATGAACAAGATGAAGCAGTGCTGAATCCTCTCTTTATAGGTAAACTGAGGCCACTGGGGACTAAGTGTCTCCCCGTCTCCCCGTGTGGACTGTGAAGCCATTTGGTCCTCCTCCACTTTTTGTGGTGTTTAGGCTGCTGCACTGTGAGTTTGGTATTTGTTTCACGAAATACTAGCAGCTAAACTGGGACACAGTGCTGGAGGGAGTTCTGTCACGTGTGGTGGTTCAGGGTCTGCAAGAGAATGCACCAACTAGGCTTCTATCTCTCACAGCTTGCCCCATTGCCCCCTTGTCCATATCAACCTGATTCTTAATTTTCCTCTTAAAACTCTCCATATAACAAGATTCCTTTACATATAAGGGTCTGCTGGCAGCAACATGTCAGTTACAAGCCATTTGGAATCCAATGGTAAATCCACATGGCCCTACCACGGATGTTTTATCAAACACCTCCCCAGCACTGCTCTAGACCCACTACTCAGCAGGCTTCAACTTACTGGCATCTCTGTTCTACACCATTTTCATGAAACTCAGTAAATCAAGGCACTGTCTGGTATACTCATGATCAGCAACAGGACATCCAATGTTTCTCCAGTGCCACCTGGTCATAGGAATTTCAAAAATTTCATGGTATTTATCTAGCCATTTTTCAAGCATGAAGTTGGAGGCACTGTGGGTTTCAATTCATTCAGCAAACATTAAATGGTGAGGAAGCTCATTTCAATGAAATCTCTGGAGAAATCTCACAGGCAAGGCTTCCCAAAGAATGGACAAAAGGTCACATTAGGCCAGGCACATTGAGGTCTACAATGTGAGGTGCATGTGTGTTTTGACTCTCAACTATGGCTGCCATTTCTTTAAGAATAAAATCATTTGATATCCTTGCTGAGATTCCCTGGCCTCTGTGGAAATCTACCCGGGGCCTAGGTCTCAGTTTCCAAGAGCGACTTTCATGCGTGGCCTCTTAAAATCCCAACAAAATTCATAGCAATGCTTCTCTGAGTTCAGTTCCAAAACCCAGTGTTTAAGGGGAATCACACCAGAGTTCAAGCCCACGTGGAACCAGTCATTTTTTCCAATGCCACACAAATGACCAACATTAAAACCAAAACACTCCCACATGGCCCTCACCTTATTCCATATAGTCAATCATTTTAAACTCTGGCTGGAGGTTTCCATGAGGGGTGCAGCCCAAGACAGTGTCCAAAATCAGCTCGTTTGCCCCTCATTTGCCTAAAGTCAGGGTAGCCTGGACACCGTTGCTGTGAACCAGGAGTGAACAAATAAGCCTGCCGTTAATACTTCTATGTTTCTCCAATTTGAGGGCTACTGATTTTAGGTATCGATTCTTTAGGTGATTTAGAGTCATGCGAAAACACAAGCACCTCTGCAGGGCTTTGAAGAACTCATTTGACTCACAGAATCCCTATTCATATTTGTTGGAGTGCAGGAACCTAACACAGGAAGGCAAGAGTCTTCATCCACAATGAATGATATTTTTTGCCATTATGGTTTTGGAAGCTTACATGGGATCATTCTTAAGATCCATCAGGTGCTGAGAATCTAAGTCACAGCCACACACAGGACCAAGAGGCTGATAAAGACACATCCCTTTCCAAAGCAGTTAAGCAAAGAACCACAGGTGAGGCCCATTCATATCCATTTTAAAACTGTTTTCTTCAGGCTTCACAAAAGGGTGGCCTGAGGCAAAGACCTTCCTGACATTCAGTGCAACACAACAATAAGTCAGCAAAAAGCCCAAAGCAGTGTTTCTGCACTAAGACTTTCCTGGTCACACTGATATCTGAGTTTTCTGAGATGCTCGCCATTCTCTTCAACTATCCTTTACATGGCCATGTCACAGAGCTTGGAGGTGATACACATTGTGGACACAAATCCCTGAGCCCATTCTGGAGAGTGGCCAGAATTCAGGAAGAAAACAACAACTTAGAAAGATAGCAGGTGTTGCTCATCGATAAGACAAGCTGCAGTCCATTCATATATTGGGCAGGATGAATTATAGGGAAGATTTATACTAGACAGGACACATCCATTAATGCATTCTCTTTTCTAATGTCTACAACAACGGACACAGTGGGATACACATAAACAGAAACACTCGCCTTGTCAAATGACTTACTAGAAACTGTCTGCTCCAAACCAAACAAACCGCCTTTTCGATCTATTCTCAGAACATGAGACAATACAACAAACCCACACCCACTCCCACAAAGGCACCTCCTTCCCCCAAGTAGGTCTGTGACTATCCGGAGTGTCCTCTGACTGGTGGGCCTTACTATGTTCCCCCGAAATGGCCTGTCTTCTCTCAGATCTTGTTTCCTTGACCAACTCTGTGAAGATGTCAGGAAAAAGTGGTTAGCCACTACCTGTTTTCTCAGGAAAGGTCCATCTTCAGAGCTCTCCTGGCATTTGGCCATCCTCACATCATTAGGTACCAAGAAAACTCACTCTGTCCTTGGTAAATCCAAACAAGTGAGCCCACTGGGGCTGGGACAGGGACTGCCTCTGGGTGGCTGGCTTCTTGGATACCAAGTTCAGAGAGTTCCATCACCAAGGAAATGAGGTATGTCACATTCTTTGGAACTGAATGAGGTCACTGCCTTGGCAACCACTTTGTCCTAACAGTTGCTTCCAAGGGTTACATAAGATGGAGGTTTCCCCTACTTCCTGTGACACTTTCATAAGGTAGAATGTATATCAACCATTGGCACCCGGGAACAGCTCTCCACTCAGGCCTGGATTGTTCCACCTTGTCTACAATAAGAAGAGAGAGGCAGATTCAGACACATCCCTTCATCCTGACCAGGTTGTTTGCCATGGAAGTTGACTTTTGCTCTCTCAGGTGCTTCATACCTGCCTACAACTTCTCCAGGTATCATTTGTGCATGGACATTTGAGGTTCTCATCTGGTGGAAGATCCCCAACTTTCCTGTATTGTAAGAACCCCTCTGTCCCTGCTCTTCTGTAAAATGATTGAGGGAACAGTGTATACTTGGGGTTAAAAACAGGTTTGATTTGGTGACGAATGATTCTGTGCGATGAATAATGGGATTGGGAACCTGCAATATTTACAAGAATATAGAGGTGAAATATAAGTATGAAAAAAGAAATCTAGGTATGCTTTGAAGCCCAGAAGGGTTTTGCCCTTGATTGGGATACTTAGCTTTGAATTATGTTCTGCAAAGATGTCTCAGATAATTTGATATACAATGGCATAGGACCTTGTACATTGGATGATTGAATTTAGAAGAGAACATCCAGTCAAAAAGGGATATTCAGTAGGATTAGGAAGATAGTCGGTAGGTTTAGGAAGACGAGTGAGTATAGGATTTGGACCAAAAGTTCTTTAGCAATAGACTTTTGGTTATAGAGTGAATGTAAATGTCAGCACATATGAAGAGTCAGACACTATGTTGAACTGGGGAAAATATGTAGAAAAGCAGATATCAATGGAAACATTACGAAAGCAGGCAAAGTATAAAGTGAGGGATAGAATTAGACATTTTCAGCAGGGTTGAGTTTCAATATATAAATTAGGAAAAAACAAATATGTAGTCACCAATAGGAGTGACAATTGACAGCATTAGGCAACCTGGACATGGATGTTTTTAGAAATCCATGTTCACTTTCCATTTAGGCTTTGGTACAATCATAAGTGTGACCTTTCCATTTTTTGTCCAGAATATTACTGTGATAATGAGGTGACATGAGTATTTCTTTCACCATTTCTGGGAGCAATATATTGAAGATGTAAAATTAGAATCGGGGGTACAAATAGGTGTACCCTGTTTCTATGAACATAGAGAAAAACCACGAATAGACCATACTGTGAATAAATAATATAACTTTTTTGAACTTTAAATAATGAATTGAACTGATATCTGAAAAATAAAAGGAAATTGTATATTGATATACAATCATTCATTCCAACCAGTTATATATCTAATGGAAATATTAGTGTTTTGGTTTATCATGAAGAGTGTGTGAGTTTTGCTTCAAAATGATTATGGAAATTCAAAATAATGTGTTTGGAAAGAAGTCTCATGAAAAGACCAGTCAAGAAACCCTGACAATACATGTGTTCTGAAGCAAGAAGTGATTAATGTTGAAACAAATGCCTATTAATTTGTGAACTTGTGGATGAAATGTATATCCTATGATGTGCAAAAACTGAAGAAACAATAATGTACCAGTGTCGAATACAAATGAATGACAAATTACATATCATGTCCCATAGGAGTCTACTTGCATTGATGTTAGACTGGGTCAGATACTGTAGAATAATTAGGATTTGTATGCACCCTTCACTGAAGTTAGTAGTCAGTACTAGGAAACAAATATGAATTTCAGGTGGATGAATATTTCTGATTATAATCTTCTGAAAATTTGATTATAAATCAACATACATGAACATGAATGAATTTGGAGAGTGTATACTAGACACATATATTTCATATTTGGAAAGTTTGGAGAGTATATCTATATCTATATCTATACACACACACACACACACACACACACACACACACAACACTCACAGACATTAAAAAGTACCAATATAAATGCCAATCGAAATTCATCAGTAAATATATATCATCCACAGATGCAAAAATATTTATGTTACTGAACATGAGTTTATGTATAATGTTGTTCTTCTAGGACGCTCTCTTATAGGTTGAATTTTCATTTCCAACAGCATTTAGGAGGAGTGAACACTTCTCACAATTTGTATCTGCCAAGACATCCACCTTACAAAAATGTACGTGTGATACCTGGTAGGATTCTATATATGCATATAAATATACATGTGTGAATAGGCTACAGAAATTGGAAACAAGTATTCACATATTTGTTAAGTTTAAAAACACATGGAGAATATTTCAATTAAAATTTGACTAGATGTATAACTCCTACCTTATATAATGCAAATGTCAAGTCCAACTATAGAACATGTCTCCTCTGAAGTGCTTGTATTTTTATTGTGTTGGGTTAATTTTCCCCATTATATTAGGATGAATAGTCTGAGTCTACTAGGTATGGGTTAGTGTCAGGGATTCAGTACTTCGAATGAAAAATTGGAAAATGAATCCAATGTGTATGTAAATATATGCTGCACAAATATCCTCCCGCTCTCATCCAAAACAATGCCTTGACATTACCTTCACCCCAAGTAAGACACAATTAGAGGAGAAGAGTTACACAATCAGTGAATACATATCTGGAATGGAAAATGCTCAGGAGTTCACAACCTTGGAGGTGGTTTAGGAGTTTCCAAAAGTAAGGGACATGGTAAACACTCCACAAACATGTAACTCTGCTGGCCTAAAAACTGTTTGAGAAACTGCCTCTGAGCTTCCGCACGTGAAATATATGTTGTTTTCATGAGATTTGGCTTCCTTTGTAGTGAGACCATCAAAGCTGGGTCTGCATCTATGTGACCTGGAGGACATGGTTTCTTATTTTCCAATGAACAAGATGAAGCAGTGCTGAATCCTCTCTTTGTAGGTAAACTGAGGCCACTGGGGACTAAGTGTCTCCCCGTCTCCCCGTGTGGACTGTGAAGCCATTTGGTCCTCCTCCACTTTTTGTGGTGTTTAGGCTGCTGCACTGTGAGTTTGGTATTTGTTTCACGAAATACTAGCAGCTAAACTGGGACACAGTGCTGGAGGGAGTTCTGTCACGTGTGGTGGGTCAGGGTCTGCAAGAGAATGCACCAACTAGGCTTCTATCTCTCACAGCTTGCCCCATTGCCCCCTTGTCCATATCAACCTGATTCTTAATTTTCCTCTTAAAACTCTCCATATAACAAGATGCCTTTACATATAAGGGTCTGCTGGCAGCACCATGTCAGTTACAAGCCATTTGGAATCCAATGGTAAATCCACATGGCCCTACGACGGATGTTTTATCAAACACCTCCCCAGCACTGCTCTAGACCCACTACTCAGCAGGCTCCAACTTACTGGCATCTCTGTTCTACACCATTTTCATGAAACTCAGTAAATCAAGGCACTGTCTGGTATACTCATGATCAGCAATAGGACATCCAATGTTTCTCCAGTGCCACCTGGTCATAGGAATTTCAAAAATTTCATGGTATTTATCTAGCCATTTTTCAAGCATGAAGTTGGAGGCACTGTGGGTTTCAATTCATTCAGCAAACATTAAATGGTGAGGAAGCTCATTTCAATGAAATCTCTGGAGAAATCTCACAGGCAAGGCTTCCCAAAGAATGGACAAAAGGTCACATTAGGCCAGGCACATTGAGGTCTACAATGTGAGGTGCATGTGTGTTTTGACTCTCAACTATGGCTGCCATTTCTTTAAGAATAAAATCATTTGATATCCTTGCTGAGATTCCCTGGCCTCTGTGGAAATCTACCCGGGGCCTAGGTCTCAGTTTCCAAGAGCGACTTTCATGCGTGGCCTCTTAAAATCCCAACAAAATTCATAGCAATGCTTCTCTGAGTTCAGTTCCAAAACCCAGTGTTTAAGGGGAATCACACCAGAGTTCAAGCCCACGTGGAACCAGTCATTTTTTCCAATGCCACACAAATGACCAACATTAAAACCCAAACACTCCCACATGGCCCTCACCTTATTCCATATAGTCAATCATTTTAAACTCTGGCTGGAGGTTTCCATGAGGGGTGCAGCCCAAGACAGTGTCCAAAATCAGCTCGTTTGCCCCTCATTTGCCTAAAGTCAGGGTAGCCTGGACACCGTTGCTGTGAACCAGGAGTGAACAAATAAGCCTGCCGTTAATACTTCTATGTTTCTCCAATTTGAGGGCTACTGATTTTAGGTATCGATTCTTTAGGTGATTTAGAGTCATGCGAAAACACAAGCACCTCTGCAGGGCTTTGAAGAACTCATTTGACTCACAGAATCCCTATTCATATTTGTTGGAGTGCAGGAACCTAACAGAGGAAGGCAAGAGTCTTCATCCACAATGAATGATATTTTTTGCCATTATGGTTTTGGAAGCTTACATGGGATCATTCTTAAGATCCATCAGGTGCTGAGAATCTAAGTCACAGCCACACACAGGACCAAGAGGCTGATAAAGACACATCCCTTTCCAAAGCAGTTAAGCAAAGAACCACAGGTGAGGCCCATTCATATCCATTTGAAAACTGTTTTCTTCAGGCTTCACAAAAGGGTGGCCTGAGGCAAAGACCTTCCTGACATTCAGTGCAACACAACAATAAGTCAGCAAAAAGCCCAAAGCAGTGTTTCTGCACTAAGACTTTCCTGGTCACACTGATATCTGAGTTTTCTGAGATGCTCGCCATTCTCTTCAACTATCCTTTACATGGCCATGTCACAGAGCTTGGAGGTGATACACATTGTGGACACAAATCCCTGAGCCCATTCTGGAGAGTGGCCAGAATTCAGGAAGAAAACAACAACTTAGAAAGATAGCAGGTGTTGCTCATCGATAAGACAAGCTGCAGTCCATTCATATATTGGGCAGGATGAATTATAGGGAAGATTTATACTAGACAGGACACATCCATTAATGCATTCTCTTTTCTAATGTCTACAACAACGGACACAGTGGGATACACATAAACAGAAACACTCGCCTTGTCAAATGACTTACTAGAAACTGTCTGCTCCAAACCAAACAAACCGCCTTTTCGATCTATTCTCAGAACATGAGACAATACAACAAACCCACACCCACTCCCACAAAGGCACCTCCTTCCCCCAAGTAGGTCTGTGACTATCCGGAGTGTCCTCTGACTGGTGGGCCATACTATGTTCCCCCGAAATGGCCTGTCTTCTCTCAGATCTTGTTTCCTTGACCAACTCTGTGAAGATGTCAGGAAAAAGTGGTAAGCCACTACCTGTTTTCTCAGGAAAGGTCCATCTTCAGAGCTCTCCTGGCATTTGGCCATCCTCACATCATTAGGTACCAAGAAAACTCACTCTGTCCTTGGTAAATCCAAACAAGTGAGCCCACTGGGGCTGGGACTGGGACTGCCTCTGGGTGGCTGGCTTCTTGGATACCAAGTTCAGAGAGTTCCATCACCAAGGAAATGAGGTATGTCACATTCTTTGGAACTGAATGAGGTCACTGCCTTGGCAACCACTTTGTCCTAACAGTTGCTTCCAAGGGTTACATAAGATGGAGGTTTCCCCTACTTCCTGTGACACTTTCATAAGGTAGAATGTATATCAACCATTGGCACCCGGGAACAGCTCTCCACTCAGGCCTGGATTGTTCCACCTTGTCTACAATAAGAAGAGAGAGGCAGATTCAGACACATCCCTTCATCCTGACCAGGTTGTTTGCCATGGAAGTTGACTTTTGCTCTCTCAGGTGCTTCATACCTGCCTACAAATTCTCCAGGTATCATTTGTGCATGGACATTTGAGGTTCTCATCTGGTGGAAGATCCCCAACTTTCCTGTATTGTAAGAACCCCTCTGTCCCTGCTCTTCTGTAAAATGATTGAGGGAACAGTGTATACTTGGGGTTAAAAACAGGTTTGATTTGGTGACGAATGATTCTGTGCGATGAATAATGGGATTGGGAACCTGCAATATTTACAAGAATATAGAGGTGAAATATAAGTATGAAAAAAGAAATCTAGGTATGCTTTGAAGCCCAGAAGGGTTTTGCCCTTGATTGGGATACTTAGCTTTGAATTATGTTCTGCAAAGATGTCTCAGATAATTTGATATACAATGGCATAGGACCTTGTACATTGGATGATTGAATTTAGAAGAGAACATCCAGTCAAAAAGGGATATTCAGTAGGATTATTAAGATAGTCGTTAGGTTTAGGAAGACGAGTGAGTATAGGATTTGGACCAAAAGTTCTTTAGCAATAGACTTTTGGTTATAGAGTGAATGTAAATGTCAGCACATATGAAGAGTCAGACACTATGTTGAACTGGGGAAAATATGTAGAAAAGCAGATATCAATGGAAACATTACGAAAGCAGGCAAAGTATAAAGTGAGGGATAGAATTAGACATTTTCAGCAGGGTTGAGTTTCAAAATATAAATTAGGAAAAAACAAATATGTAGTCACCAATAGGAGTGACAATTGACAGCATTAGGCAACCTGGACATGGATGTTTTTAGAAATCCATGTTCACTTTCCATTTAGGCTTTGGTACAATCATAAGTGTGACCTTTCCATTTTTTGTCCAGAATATTACTGTGATAATGAGGTGACATGAGTATTTCTTTCACCATTTCTGGGAGCAATATATTGAAGATGTAAAATTAGAATCGGGGGTACAAATAGGTGTACCCTGTTTCTATGAACATAGAGAAAAACCACGAATAGACCATACTGTGAATAAATAATATAACTTTTTTGAACTTTAAATAATGAATTGAACTGATATCTGAAAAATAAAAGGAAATTGTATATTGATATACAATCATTCATTCCAACCAGTTATATATCTAATGGAAATATTAGTGTTTTGGTTTATCATGAAGAGTGTGTGAGTTTTGCTTCAAAATGATTATGGAAATTCAAAATAATGTGTTTGGAAAGAAGTCTCATGAAAAGACCAGTCAAGAAACCCTGACAATACATGTGTTCTGAAGCAAGAAGTGATTAATGTTGAAACAAATGCCTATTAATTTGTGAACTTGTGGATGAAATGTATATCCTATGATGTGCAAAAACTGAAGAAACAATAATGTACCAGTGTCGAATACAAATGAATGACAAATTACATATCATGTCCCATAGGAGTCTACTTGCATTGATGTTAGACTGGGTCAGATACTGTAGAATAATTAGGATTTGTATGCACCCTTCACTGAAGTTAGTAGTCAGTACTAGGAAACAAATATGTATTTCAGGTGGATGAATATTTCTGATTATAATCTTCTGAAAATTTGATTATAAATCAACATACATGAACATGAATGAATTTGGAGAGTGTATACTAGACATATATATTTCATATTTGGAAAGTTTGGAGAGTATATCTATATCTATATCTATACACACACACACACACACACACACACACACACACACAACACTCACAGACATTAAAAAGTACCAATATAAATGCCAATCGAAATTCATCAGTAAATATATATCATCCACAGATGCAAAAATATTTATGTTACTGAACATGAGTTTATGTATAATGTTGTTCTTCTAGGACACTCTCTTATAGGTTGAGTTTTCATTTCCAACAGCATTTAGGAGGAGTGAACACTTCTCACAATTTGTATCTGCCAAGACATCCACCTTACAAAAATGTACGTGTGATACCTGGTAGGATTCTATATATGCATATAAATATACATGTGTGAATAGGCTACAGAAATTGGAAACAAGTATTCACATATTTGTTAAGTTTAAAAACACATGGAGAATATTTCAATTAAAATTTGACTAGATGTATAACTCCTACCTTATATAATGCAAATGTCAAGTCCAACTATAGAACATGTCTCCTCTGAAGTGCTTGTATTTCTATTGTGTTGGGTTAATTTTCCCCATTATATTAGGATGAATAGTCTGAGTCTACTAGGTATGGGTTAGTGTCAGGGATTCAGTACTTCGAATGAAAAATTGGAAAATGAATCCAATGTGTATGTAAATATATGCTGCACAAATATCCTCCCGCTCTCATCCAAAACAATGCCTTGACATTACCTTCACCCCAAGTAAGACACAATTAGAGGAGAAGAGTTACACAATCAGTGAATACATATCTGGAATGGAAAATGCTCAGGAGTTCACAACCTTGGAGGTGGTTTAGGAGTTTCCAAAAGTAAGGGACATGGTAAACACTCCACAAACATGTAACTCTGCTGGCCTAAAAACTGTTTGAGAAACTGCCTCTGAGCTTCCGCACGTGAAATATATGTTGTTTTCATGAGATTTGGCTTCCTTTGTAGTGAGACCATCAAAGCTGGGTCTGCATCTATGTGACCTGGAGGACATGGTTTCTTATTTTCCAATGAACAAGATGAAGCAGTGCTGAATCCTCTCTTTGTAGGTAAACTGAGGCCACTGGGGACTAAGTGTCTCCCCGTCTCCCCGTGTGGACTGTGAAGCCATTTGGTCCTCCTCCACTTTTTGTGGTGTTTAGGCTGCTGCACTGTGAGTTTGGTATTTGTTTCACGAAATACTAGCAGCTAAACTGGGACACAGTGCTGGAGGGAGTTCTGTCACGTGTGGTGGGTCAGGGTCTGCAAGAGAATGCACCAACTAGGCTTCTATCTCTCACAGCTTGCCCCATTGCCCCCTTGTCCATATCAACCTGATTCTTAATTTTCCTCTTAAAACTCTCCATATAACAAGATGCCTTTACATATAAGGGTCTGCTGGCAGCACCATGTCAGTTACAAGCCATTTGGAATCCAATGGTAAATCCACATGGCCCTACCACGGATGTTTTATCAAACACCTCCCCAGCACTGCTCTAGACCCACTACTCAGCAGGCTCCAACTTACTGGCATCTCTGTTCTACACCATTTTCATGAAACTCAGTAAATCAAGGCACTGTCTGGTATACTCATGATCAGCAATAGGACATCCAATGTTTCTCCAGTGCCACCTGGTCATAGGAATTTCAAAAATTTCATGGTATTTATCTAGCCATTTTTCAAGCATGAAGTTGGAGGCACTGTGGGTTTCAATTCATTCAGCAAACATTAAATGGTGAGGAAGCTCATTTCAATGAAATCTCTGGAGAAATCTCACAGGCAAGGCTTCCCAAAGAATGGACAAAAGGTCACATTAGGCCAGGCACATTGAGGTCTACAATGTGAGGTGCATGTGTGTTTTGACTCTCAACTATGGCTGCCATTTCTTTAAGAATAAAATCATTTGATATCCTTGCTGAGATTCCCTGGCCTCTGTGGAAATCTACCCGGGGCCTAGGTCTCAGTTTCCAAGAGCGACTTTCATGCGTGGCCTCTTAAAATCCCAACAAAATTCATAGCAATGCTTCTCTGAGTTCAGTTCCAAAACCCAGTGTTTAAGGGGAATCACACCAGAGTTCAAGCCCACGTGGAACCAGTCATTTTTTCCAATGCCACACAAATGACCAACATTAAAACCCAAACACTCCCACATGGCCCTCACCTTATTCCATATAGTCAATCATTTTAAACTCTGGCTGGAGGTTTCCATGAGGGGTGCAGCCCAAGACAGTGTCCAAAATCAGCTCGTTTGCCCCTCATTTGCCTAAAGTCAGGGTAGCCTGGACACCGTTGCTGTGAACCAGGAGTGAACAAATAAGCCTGCCGTTAATACTTCTATGTTTCTCCAATTTGAGGGCTACTGATTTTAGGTATCGATTCTTTAGGTGATTTAGAGTCATGCGAAAACACAAGCACCTCTGCAGGGCTTTGAAGAACTCATTTGACTCACAGAATCCCTATTCATATTTGTTGGAGTGCAGGAACCTAACAGAGGAAGGCAAGAGTCTTCATCCACAATGAATGATATTTTTTGCCATTATGGTTTTGGAAGCTTACATGGGATCATTCTTAAGATCCATCAGGTGCTGAGAATCTAAGTCACAGCCACACACAGGACCAAGAGGCTGATAAAGACACATCCCTTTCCAAAGCAGTTAAGCAAAGAACCACAGGTGAGGCCCATTCATATCCATTTTAAAACTGTTTTCTTCAGGCTTCACAAAAGGGTGGCCTGAGGCAAAGACCTTCCTGACATTCAGTGCAACACAACAATAAGTCAGCAAAAAGCCCAAAGCAGTGTTTCTGCACTAAGACTTTCCTGGTCACACTGATATCTGAGTTTTCTGAGATGCTCGCCATTCTCTTCAACTATCCTTTACATGGCCATGTCACAGAGCTTGGAGGTGATACACATTGTGGACACAAATCCCTGAGCCCATTCTGGAAAGTGGCCAGAATTCAGGAAGAAACAACAACTTAGAAAGATAGCAGGTGTTGCTCATCGATAAGACAAGCTGCAGTCCATTCATATATTGGGCAGGATGAATTATAGGGAAGATTTATACTAGACAGGACACATCCATTAATGCATTCTCTTTTCTAATGTCTACAACAACGGACACAGTGGGATACACATAAACAGAAACACTCGCCTTGTCAAATGACTTACTAGAAACTGTCTGCTCCAAACCAAACAAACCGCCTTTTCGATCTATTCTCAGAACATGAGACAAAACAACAAACCCACACCCACTCCCACAAAGGCACCTCCTTCCCCCAAGTAGGTCTGTGACTATCCGGAGTGTCCTCTGACTGGTGGGCCATACTATGTTCCCCCGAAATGGCCTGTCTTCTCTCAGATCTTGTTTCCTTGACCAACTCTGTGAAGATGTCAGGAAAAAGTGGTTAGCCACTACCTGTTTTCTCAGGAAAGGTCCATCTTCAGAGCTCTCCTGGCAATTGGCCATCCTCACATCATTAGGTACCAAGAAAACTGACTCTGTCCTTGGTAAATCCAAACAAGTGAGCCCACTGGCCCTGGACTGGGACTGCCTCTGGGTGCCTGGCTTCTTGGATACCAAGTTCAGAGAGTTCCATCACCAAGGAAATGAGGTATGTCACATTCTTTGGAACTGAATGAGGTCACTGCCTTGGCAACCACTTTGTCCTAACAGTTGCTTCCAAGGGTTACATAAGATGGAGGTTTCCCTACTTCTTGTGACACTTTCATAAGGTAGAATGTATATCAACCATTGGCACCCGGGAACAGCTCTCCACTCAGGCCTGGATTGTTCCACCTTGTCTACAATAAGAAGAGAGAGGCAGATTCAGACACATCCCTTCATCCTGACCAGGTTGTTTGCCATGGAAGATGACTTTTGCTCTCTCAGGTGCTTCATACCTGCCTACAACTTCTCCAGGTATCATTTGTGCATGGACATTTGAGGTTCTCTTCTGGTGGAAGATCCCCAACTTTCCTGTATTGTCAGAACCCCTCTGTCCCTGCTCTTCTGTAAAATGATTGAGGGAACAGTGTATACTTGGGGTTAAAAACAGGTTTGATTTGGTGATGAATGATTCTGTGCGATGAATAATGGGATTGGGAACTTGCAATACTTACAAGAATATAGAGGTGAAATATAAGTATGAAAACAGAAATCTAGGTATACTTTGAAGCCCAGAAGGGTTTTGCCCTTGATTGGGATACTTAGCTTTGAATTATGTTCTGCAAAGTTGTCTCAGATAATTTGATATACAATGGCATAGGACCTTGTACATTGGATGATTGAATTTAGAAGAGAACATCCAGTCAAAAAGGGATATTCAGTAGGTTTAGGAAGATAGTCGGTAGGTTTAGGAAGACGAGTGAGTATTGGATTTGGACCAAAAGTTCTTTAGCAATAGACTTTTGGTTATAGAGTGAATGTAAATGTCAGCACATATGAAGAGTCAGACACAATGTTGAACTGGGGAAAATATGTAGAAAAGCAGATATCAATGGAAACATTACGAAATCAGGCAAAGTATAAAGTGAGGGATAGAATTAGACATTTTCAACAGGGTTGAGTTTCAATATATAAATTAGGAAAAAACAAATATGTAGTCACCAATAGGAGTGACAATTGACAGCATTAGGCAACCTGGACATGGATGTTTTTAGAAATCCATGTTCACTTTCCATTTAGGCTTTGGTACAATCATAAGTGTGACCTTTCCATTTTTTGTCCAGAATATTACTGTGATAATGAGGTGACATGAGTATTTCTTTCACCATTTCTGGGAGCAATATATTGAAGACGTAAAATTAGAATCGGGGGTGCAAAGAGGTGTACCCTGTTTCTATGAACATAGAGAAAAACCACAAATAGACCATACTGTGAATAAATAATATAACTTTTTTGAACTTTAAATAATGAATTGAACTGATATCTGAAAAATAAAAGGAAATTGTATATTGATATACAATCATTCATTCCAACCAGTTATATATCTAATGGAAATATTAGTGTTTTGGTTTATCATGAAGAGTGTGTGAGTTTTGCTTCAAAATGATTATGGAAATTCAAAATAATGTGTTTGGAAAGAAGTCTCATGAAAAGACAAGTCAAGAAACCCTGACAATACATGTGTTCTGAAGCAAGAAGTGATTAATGTTGAAACAAATGCCTATTAATTTGTGAACTTGTGGATGAAATGTATATCCTATGATGTGCAAAAACTGAAGAAACAATAATGTACCAGTGTCGAATACAAATGAATGACAAATTACATATCATGTCCCATAGGAGTCTACTTGCATTGATGTTAGACTGGGTCAGATACTTTAGAATAATTAGGATTTGTATGCACCCTTCACTGAAGTTAGTAGTCAGTACTAGGAAACAAATATGTATTTCAGGTGGATGAATATTTCTGATTATAATCATGTGAAAAGTTGATTATAAATCAACATACATGAACATGAATGAATTTATAGAGTGTGTACTAGACACATATATTTCATATTTGGAAAACTTTGGAGAGTATATCTATATCTATATCTATACACACACACACACACACACACACACACACACACACAACAATCACAGACATTAAAAAGTACCAATATAAATGCCAATCGAAATTCATCAGTAAATATATATCATCCACAGATGCAAAAATATTTATGTTTCTGAACATGAGTTTATGTATAATGTTGTTCTTCTAGGACGCTCTCTTATAGGTTGAATTTTCATTTCCAACAGCATTTAGGAGGAGTGAACACTTCTCACAATTTGTATCTGCCAAGACATCCACCTTACAAAAATGTACGTGTGATACCTGGTAGGATTATATATATGCATATAAATATACATGTGTGAATAGGCTACAGAAATTGGAAACAAGTATTCACATATTTGTTAAGTTTAAAAACACATGGAGAATATTTCAATTAAAATTTGACTAGATGTATAACTCCTACCTTATATAATGCAAATGTCAAGTCCAACTATAGAACATGTCTCCTCTGAAGTGCTTGTATTTTTATTGTGTTGGGTTAATTTTCCCCATTATATTAGGATGAATAGACTGAGTCTACTAGGTATGGGTTAGTGTCAGGGATTCAGTACTTCGAATGAAAAATTGGAAAATGAATCCAATGTGTATGTAAATATATGCTGCACAAATATCCTCCCGCTCTCATCCAAAACAATGCCTTGACATTACCTTCACCCCAAGTAAGACACAATTAGAGGAGAAGAGTTACACAATCAGTGAATACATATCTGGAATGGAAAATGCTCAGGAGTTCACAACCTTGGAGGTGGTTTAGGAGTTTCCAAAAGTAAGGGACATGGTAAACACTCCACAAACATGTAACTCTGCTGCCGTAAAAACTTTGAGAAACTGCCTCTGAGCTTCCGCACTTTAAATATATGATGTTTTCATGAGATTTGGCTTCCTTTGTAGTGAGACCATCAAAGCTGGGTCTGCATCTATGTGACCTGGAGGACATGGTTTCTTATTTTCCAATGAACAAGATGAAGCAGTGCTGAATCCTCTCTTTGTAGGTAAACTGAGGCCACTGGGGACTAAGTGTCTCCCCGTCTCCCCGTGTGGACTGTGAAGCCATTTGGTCCTCCTCCACTTTTTGTGGTTTTTAGGCTGCTGCACTGTGAGTTTGGTATTTGTTTCACGAAATACTAGGAGCTAAACTGGGACACAGTCCTGGAGGGAGTTCTGTCACGTGTGGTGGGTCAGGGTCTGCAAGAGAATGCACCAACTAGGCTTCTATCTCTCACAGCTTGCCCCATTGCCCCCTTGTCCATATCAACCTGATTCTTAATTTTCCTCTTAAAACTCTCCATATAACAAGATGCCATTACATATAAGGGTCTGCTGGCAGCACCATGTCAGTTACAAGCCATTTGGAATCCAATGGTAAATCCACATGGCCCTACGACGGATGTTTTATCAAACACCTCCCCAGCACTGCTCTAGACCCACTACTCAGCAGGCTCCAACTTACTGGCATCTCTGTTCTACACCATTTTCATGAAACTCAGTAAATCAAGGCACTGTCTGGTATACTCATGATCAGCAATAGGACATCCAATGTTTCTCCAGTGCCACCTGGTCATAGGAATTTCAAAAATTTCATGGTATTTATCTAGCCATTTTTCAAGCATGAAGTTGGAGGCACTGTGGGTTTCAATTCATTCAGCAAAGATTAAATGGTGAGGAAGCTCATTTCAATGAAATCTCTGGAGAACTCTCACAGGCACGGCTTCCCAAAGAGTGGACAAAAGGTCACATTAGGCCAGGCCCATTGAGGTCTACAATGTGAGGTCCATGTGTGTTTTGACTCTCAACTATGGCTGCCATTTCTTTAAGAATAAAATCATGTGATATCCTTGCTGAGATTCCCAGGCCTCAGTGGAAATCTACCCGGGGCCTAGGTCTCAGTTTCCAAGAGCGACATTCATGCGTGGCCATTAAAATCCCAACAAAATTCATGGCAATGCTTCTCTGAGTTCAGTTCCAAAAAAAAGTGTCTAAGGGGAATCACACCAGAGTTCAAGCCCACGTGGAACCAGTCATTTTTTCCAATGCCACACAAATGACCAACATTAAAACCCAAACACTCCCACATGGCCCTCACCTTATTCCATATAGTCAATCATCTTAACCTCTGGCTGGAGGTTTCCATGAGGAACGCAGCCCAAGACAGTGTCCAAAATCAGCTCGTTTGCCCCTCATTTGCCTAAATTCAGGGTAGCCTGGACACCGTTGCTGTGAACCAGGAGTGAACAAATAAGCCTGCCGTTAATACTTCTGTGTTTCTAAAATTTGAGGCCTACTGATTTTAGGTATGGATTCTTTAGGTGATTTAGAGTCATGCGAAAACACAAGCACCTCTGCAGGGCTTTAAGAACTCATTTGATCCAAAGAATCCCTATTCTCATTTGTTGGAGTGCAGGAACCTAACAGAGGAAGGCAAGAGACTTCATCCACAATGAATGATATTTTTTTGCCATTTTGGTTTTGGAAGCTAACATGGGATCATTCTTAAGATCCATCAGGTGCTGAGAATCTAAGTCACAGCCACACACAGGTCCAAGAGGCTGATAAAGACACATCCCTTTCCAAAGCAATTAAACAAAGAGCCACAGGTGAGGCCCATTCATTTCCATTTGAAAACTGTTTTCTTCAGGCTTCACAAAGGGGTGGCCTGAGGCAAAGAACTTCCTGACATTCAGTGCAACACAACAATAAGTAAGCAAAAGGCCCAAAGCAGGGTTTCTGCACTGAGACTTTCCTTGTCACACTGATATCTGAGTTTTCTGAGATGCTCGCCATTCTCTTCAGCTATCCAGTACATGGCCATGTCACAGAGCTTGGAGGTGGTACATATTTTGGACACAAATCCCTGAGCCTATTCTGGAGAGTGGCCAGAATTCAGGAAGAAAACAACAACTTAGAATGATAGCAGGTGTTGCACATCGATAAGACAAGGTGCAGTCCATTTATATGTTGGGCAGGATAAATTATGGGAAGATTTATACTAGACAGGACACATCCATTAATGCATTCTCTTTTCTAATGTCTACAACAACGGATACAGTGGGATACACATAAACAGAAACACTCGCCTTGTCAAATGACTTACTAGAAACTGTCTGCTCCAAACCAAACAAACCGCCTTTTCGATCTATTCTCAGAACATGAGACAAAACAACAAACACACACCCACTCCCACAAAGGCACCTCCTTCCCCCAAGTAGGTCTGTGACTATCCGGAGTGTCCTCTGACTGGTGGGCCATACTATGTTCCCCCGAAATGGCCTGTCTTCTCTCAGATCTTGTTTCCTTGACCAACTCTGTGAAGATGTCAGGAAAAAGTGGTTAGCCACTACCTGTTTTCTCAGGAAAGGTCCATCTTCAGAGCTCTCCTGGCATTTGGCCATCCTCACATCATTAGGTACCAAGAAAACTGACTCTGTCCTTGGTAAATCCAAACAAGTGAGCCCACTGGGCCTGGGACTGGGACTGCCTCTGGGTGCCTGGCTTCTTGGATACCAAGTTCAGAGAGTTCCATCACCAAGGAAATGAGGTATGTCACATTCTTTGGAACTGAATGAGGTCACTGCCTTGGCAACCACTTTGTCCTAACAGTTGCTTCCAAGGGTTACATAAGATGGAGGTTTCCCCTACTTCCTGTGACACTTTCATAAGGTAGAATGTATATCAACCATTGGCACCCGGGAACAGCTCTCCACTCAGGCCTGGATTGTTCCACCTTGTCTACAATAAGAAGAGAGAGGCAGATTCAGACACATCCCTTCATCCTGACCACGTTGTTTGCCATGGAAGATGACTTTTGCTCTCTCAGGAGCTTCATACCTGCCTACAACTTCTCCATGTATCATTTGTGCATGGACATTTGAGGTTCTCATCTGGTGGAAGATCCCCAACTTTCCTGTATTGTAAGAACCCCTCTGTTTCTGCTCTTCTGTAAAATGTTTGAGGGAACAATGTATATTGGGGTTAAAAACAGGTTTGATTTGGTGATGAATGATTCTGTGCGATGAATAATGGGATTGGGAACCTACAATATTTACAAGAATATAGAGGTGAAATATAAGTTTGAAAAAAGAAATCTAGGTATGCTTTGAAGCCCAGAGGGTTTTGCCCTTGATTGGGATACTTAGCTTTGAATTATGTTCTGCAAAGATGTCTCAGATAATTTGATATACAATGGCATAGGACCTTGTACATTGGATGATTGAATTTAGAAGAGAACATCCAGTCAAAAAGGGATATTCAGTAGGATTAGGAAGATAGTCGGTAGGTTTAGGAAGACGAGTGAGTATAGGATTTGGACCAAAAGTTCTTTAGCAATAGACTTTTGGTTATAGAGTGAATGTAAATGTCAGCACATATGAAGAGTCAGACACAATGTTGAACTGGGGAAAATATGTAGAAAAGCAGATATCAATGGAAACATTACGAAATCAGGCAAAGTATAAAGTGAGGGATAGAATTAGACATTTTCAACAGGGTTGAGTTTCAATATATAAATTAGGAAAAAACAAATATGTAGTCACCAATAGGAGTGACAATTGACAGCATTAGGCAACCTGGACATGGATGTTTTTAGAAATCCATGTTCACTTTCCATTTAGGCTTTGGTACAATCATAAGTGTGACCTTTCCATTTTTTGTCCAGAATATTACTGTGATAATGAGGTGACATGAGTATTTCTTTCACCATTTCTGGGAGCAATATATTGAAGACGTAAAATTAGAATCGGGGGTGCAAAGAGGTGTACCCTGTTTCTATGAACATAGAGAAAAACCACAAATAGACCATACTGTGAATAAATAATATAACTTTTTTGAACTTTAAATAATGAATTGAACTGATATTTGAAAAATAAAAGGAAATTGTATATTGATATACAATCATTCATTCCAACCAGTTATATATCTAATGGAAATATTAGTGTTTTGGTTTATCATGAAGAGTGTGTGAGTTTTGCTTCAAAATGATTATGGAAATTCAAAATAATGTGTTTGGAAAGAAGTCTCATGAAAAGACAAGTCAAGAAACCCTGACAATACATGTGTTCTGAAGCAAGATGTGATTAATGTTGAAACAAATGCCTATTAATTTGTGAAATTGTGGATGAAATGTATATCCTATGATGTGCAAAAACTGAAGAAACAATAATGTACCAGTGTCGAATACAAATGAATGACAAATTACATATCATGTCCCATAGGAGTCTACTTGCATTGATGTTAGACTGGGTCAGATACTGTAGAATAATTAGGATTTGTATGCACCCTTCACTGAAGTTAGTAGTCAGTACTAGGAAACAAATATGTATTTCAGGTGGATGAATATTTCTGATTATAATCATGTGAAAAGTTGATTATAAATCAACATACATGAACATGAATGAATTTATAGAGTGTGTACTAGACACATATATTTCATATTTGGAAAACTTTGGAGAGTATATCTATATCTATATCTATACACACACACACACACACACACACACACACACACACACACAACACTCACAGACATTAAAAAGTACCAATATAAATGCCAATCGAAATTCATCAGTAAATATATATCATCCACAGATGCAAAAATATTTATGTTTCTGAACATGAGTTTATGTATAATGTTGTTCTTCTAGGACGCTCTCTTATAGGTTGAATTTTCATTTCCAACAGCATTTAGGAGGAGTGAACACTTCTCACAATTTGTATCTGCCAAGACATCCACCTTACAAAAATGTACGTGTGATACCTGGTAGGATTCTATATATGCATATAAATATACATGTGTGAATAGGCTACAGAAATTGGAAACAAGTATTCACATATTTGTTAAGTTTAAAAACACATGGAGAATATTTCAATTAAAATTTGACTAGATGTATAACTCCTACCTTATATAATGCAAATGTCAAGTCCAACTATAGAACATGTCTCCTCTGAAGTGCTTGTATTTCTATTGTGTTGGGTTAATTTTCCCCATTATATTAGGATGAATAGACTGAGTCTACTAGGTATGGGTTAGTGTCAGGGATTCAGTACTTCGAATGAAAAATTGGAAAATGAATCCAATGTGTATGTAAATATATGCTGCACAAATATCCTCCCGCTCTCATCCAAAACAATGCCTTGACATTACCTTCACCCCAAGTAAGACACAATTAGAGGAGAAGAGTTACACAATCAGTGAATACATATCTGGAATGGAAAATGCTCAGGAGTTCACAACCTTGGAGGTGGTTTAGGAGTTTCCAAAAGTAAGGGACATGGTAAACACTCCACAAACATGTAACTCTGCTGCCGTAAAAACTTTGAGAAACTGCCTCTGAGCTTCCGCACTTTAAATATATGATGTTTTCATGAGATTTGGCTTCCTTTGTAGTGAGACCATCAAAGCTGGGTCTGCATCTATGTGACCTGGAGGACATGGTTTCTTATTTTCCAATGAACAAGATGAAGCAGTGCTGAATCCTCTCTTTGTAGGTAAACTGAGGCCACTGGGGACTAATTGTCTCCCCGTCTCCCCGTGTGGACTGTGAAGCCATTTGGTCCTCCTCCACTTTTTGTGGTTTTTAGGCTGCTGCACTGTGAGTTTGGTATTTGTTTCACGAAATACTAGGAGCTAAACTGGGACACAGTCCTGGAGGGAGTTCTGTCACGTGTGGTGGGTCAGGGTCTGCAAGAGAATGCACCAACTAGGCTTCTATCTCTCACAGCTTGCCCCATTGCCCCCTTGTCCATATCAACCTGATTCTTAATTTTCCTCTTAAAACTCTCCATATAACAAGATGCCTTTACATATAAGGGTCTGCTGGCAGCACCATGTCAGTTACAAGCCATTTGGAATCCAATGGTAAATCCACATGGCCCTACGACGGATGTTTTATCAAACACCTCCCCAGCACTGCTCTAGACCCACTACTCAGCAGGCTCCAACTTACTGGCATCTCTGTTCTACACCAATTTCATGAAACTCAGTAAATCAAGGCACTGTCTGGTATACTCATGATCAGCAATAGGACATCCAATGTTTCTCCAGTGCCACCTGGTCATAGGAATTTCAAAAATTTCATGGTATTTATCTAGCCATTTTTCAAGCATGAAGTTGGAGGCACTGTGGGTTTCAATTCATTCAGCAAAGATTAAATGGTGAGGAAGCTCATTTCAATGAAATCTCTGGAGAACTCTCACAGGCACGGCTTCCCAAAGAGTGGACAAAAGGTCACATTAGGCCAGGCCCATTGAGGTCTACAATGTGAGGTCCATGTGTGTTTTGACTCTCAACTATGGCTGCCATTTCTTTAAGAATAAAATCATGTGATATCCTTGCTGAGATTCCCAGGCCTCAGTGGAAATCTACCCGGGGCCTAGGTCTCAGTTTCCAAGAGCAACATTCATGCGTGGCCATTAAAATCCCAACAAAATTCATGGCAATGCTTCTCTGAGTTCAGTTCCAAAACCAAGTGTCTAAGGGGAATCACACCAGAGTTCAAGCCCACGTGGAACCAGTCATTTTTTCCAATGCCACACAAATGACCAACATTAAAACCCAAACACTCCCACATGGCCCTCACCTTATTCCATATAGTCAATCATCTTAACCTCTGGCTGGAGGTTTCCATGAGGAACGCAGCCCAAGACAGTGTCCAAAATCAGCTCGTTTGCCCCTCATTTGCCTAAATTCAGGGTAGCCTGGACACCGTTGCTGTGAACCAGGAGTGAACAAATAAGCCTGCCGTTAATACTTCTGTGTTTCTAAAATTTGAGGCCTACTGATTTTAGGTATGGATTCTTTAGGTGATTTAGAGTCATGCGAAAACACAAGCACCTCTGCAGGGCTTTAAGAACTCATTTGATCCAAAGAATCCCTATTCTCATTTGTTGGAGTGCAGGAACCTAACAGAGGAAGGCAAGAGACTTCATCCACAATGAATGATATTTTTTTGCCATTTTGGTTTTGGAAGCTAACATGGGATCATTCTTAAGATCCATCAGGTGCTGAGAATCTAAGTCACAGCCACACACAGGTCCAAGAGGCTGATAAAGACACATCCCTTTCCAAAGCAATTAAACAAAGAGCCACAGGTGAGGCCCATTCATTTCCATTTGAAAACTGTTTTCTTCAGGCTTCACAAAGGGGTGGCCTGAGGCAAAGAACTTCCTGACATTCAGTGCAACACAACAATAAGTAAGCAAAAGGCCCAAAGCAGGGTTTCTGCACTGAGACTTTCCTTGTCACACTGATATCTGAGTTTTCTGAGATGCTCGCCATTCTCTTCAGCTATCCAGTACATGGCCATGTCACAGAGCTTGGAGGTGGTACATATTTTGGACACAAATCCCTGAGCCTATTCTGGAGAGTGGCCAGAATTCAGGAAGAAAACAACAACTTAGAATGATAGCAGGTGTTGCACATCGATAAGACAAGGTGCAGTCCATTTATATGTTGGGCAGGATAAATTATGGGAAGATTTATACTAGACAGGACACATCCATTAATGCATTCTCTTTTCTAATGTCTACAACAACGGATACAGTGGGATACACATAAACAGAAACACTCGCCTTGTCAAATGACTTACTAGAAACTGTCTGCTCCAAACCAAACAAACCGCCTTTTCGATCTATTCTCAGAACATGAGACAAAACAACAAACACACACCCACTCCCACAAAGGCACCTCCTTCCCCCAAGTAGGTCTGTGACTATCCGGAGTGTCCTCTGACTGGTGGGCCATACTATGTTCCCCCGAAATGGCCTGTCTTCTCTCAGATCTTGTTTCCTTGACCAACTCTGTGAAGATGTCAGGAAAAAGTGGTTAGCCACTACCTGTTTTCTCAGGAAAGGTCCATCTTCAGAGCTCTCCTGGCATTTGGCCATCCTCACATCATTAGGTACCAAGAAAACTGACTCTGTCCTTGGTAAATCCAAACAAGTGAGCCCACTGGGCCTGGGACTGGGACTGCCTCTGGGTGCCTGGCTTCTTGGATACCAAGTTCAGAGAGTTCCATCACCAAGGAAATGAGGTATGTCACATTCTTTGGAACTGAATGAGGTCACTGCCTTGGCAACCACTTTGTCCTAACAGTTGCTTCCAAGGGTTACATAAGATGGAGTTTTCCCCTACTTCCTGTGACACTTTCATAAGGTAGAATGTATATCAACCATTGGCACCCGGGAACAGCTCTCCACTCAGGCCTGGATTGTTCCACCTTGTCTACAATAAGAAGAGAGAGGCAGATTCAGACACATCCCTTCATCCTGACCACGTTGTTTGCCATGGAAGATGACTTTTGCTCTCTCAGGAGCTTCATACCTGCCTACAACTTCTCCATGTATCATTTGTGCATGGACATTTGAGGTTCTCATCTGGTGGAAGATCCCCAACTTTCCTGTATTGTAAGAACCCTTCTGTTTCTGCTCTTCTGTAAAATGTTTGAGGGAACAGTGTATATTGGGGTTAAAAACAGGTTTGATTTGGTGATGAATGATTCTGTGCGATGAATAATGGGATTGGGAACCTACAATATTTACAAGAATATAGAGGTGAAATATAAGTTTGAAAAAAGAAATCTAGGTATGCTTTGAAGCCCAGAGGGTTTTGCCCTTGATTGGGATACTTAGCTTTGAATTATGTTCTGCAAAGATGTCTCAGATAATTTGATATACAATGGCATAGGACCTTGTACATTGGATGATTGAATTTAGAAGAGAACATCCAGTCAAAAAGGGATATTCAGTAGGATTAGGAAGATAGTCGGTAGGTTTAGGAAGACGAGTGAGTATAGGATTTGGACCAAAAGTTCTTTAGCAATAGACTTTTGGTTATAGAGTGAATGTAAATGTCAGCACATATGAAGAGTCAGACACAATGTTGAACTGGGGAAAATATGTAGAAAAGCAGATATCAATGGAAACATTACGAAATCAGGCAAAGTATAAAGTGAGGGATAGAATTAGACATTTTCAACAGGGTTGAGTTTCAATATATAAATTAGGAAAAAACAAATATGTAGTCACCAATAGGAGTGACAATTGACAGCATTAGGCAACCTGGACATGGATGTTTTTAGAAATCCATGTTCACTTTCCATTTAGGCTTTGGTACAATCATAAGTGTGACCTTTCCATTTTTTGTCCAGAATATTACTGTGATAATGAGGTGACATGAGTATTTCTTTCACCATTTCTGGGAGCAATATATTGAAGACGTAAAATTAGAATCGGGGGTGCAAAGAGGTGTACCCTGTTTCTATGAACATAGAGAAAAACCACAAATAGACCATACTGTGAATAAATAATATAACTTTTTTGAACTTTAAATAATGAATTGAACTGATATCTGAAAAATAAAAGGAAATTGTATATTGATATACAATCATTCATTCCAACCAGTTATATATCTAATGGAAATATTAGTGTTTTGGTTTATCATGAAGAGTGTGTGAGTTTTGCTTCAAAATGATTATGGAAATTCAAAATAATGTGTTTGGAAAGAAGTCTCATGAAAAGACAAGTCAAGAAACCCTGACAATACATGTGTTCTGAAGCAAGATGTGATTAATGTTGAAACAAATGCCTATTAATTTGTGAAATTGTGGATGAAATGTATATCCTATGATGTGCAAAAACTGAAGAAACAATAATGTACCAGTGTCGAATACAAATGAATGACAAATTACATATCATGTCCCATAGGAGTCTACTTGCATTGATGTTAGACTGGGTCAGATACTGTAGAATAATTAGGATTTGTATGCACCCTTCACTGAAGTTAGTAGTCAGTACTAGGAAACAAATATGTATTTCAGGTGGATGAATATTTCTGATTATAATCATGTGAAAAGTTGATTATAAATCAACATACATGAACATGAATGAATTTATAGAGTGTGTACTAGACACATATATTTCATATTTGGAAAACTTTGGAGAGTATATCTATATCTATATCTATACACACACACACACACACACACACACACACACACAACACTCACAGACATTAAAAAGTACCAATATAAATGCCAATCGAAATTCATCAGTAAATATATATCATCCACAGATGCAAAAATATTTATGTTTCTGAACATGAGTTTATGTATAATGTTGTTCTTCTAGGACGCTCTCTTATAGGTTGAATTTTCATTTCCAACAGCATTTAGGAGGAGTGAACACTTCTCACAATTTGTATCTGCCAAGGCATCCACCTTACAAAAATGTACGTGTGATACCTGGTAGGATTCTATATATGCATATAAATATACATGTGTGAATAGGCTACAGAAATTGGAAACAAGTATTCACATATTTGTTAAGTTTAAAAACACATGGAGAATATTTCAATTAAAATTTGACTAGATGTATAACTCCTACCTTATATAATGCAAATGTCAAGTCCAACTATAGAACATGTCTCCTCTGAAGTGCTTGTATTTCTATTGTGTTGGGTTAATATTCCCCATTATATTAGGATGAATAGACTGAGTCTACTAGGTATGGGTTAGTGTCAGGGATTCAGTACTTCGAATGAAAAATTGGAAAATGAATCCAATGTGTATGTAAATATATGCTGCACAAATATCCTCCCGCTCTCATCCAAAACAATGCCTTGACATTACCTTCACCCCAAGTAAGACACAATTAGAGGAGAAGAGTTACACAATCAGTGAATACATATCTGGAATGGAAAATGCTCAGGAGTTCACAACCTTGGAGGTGGTTTAGGAGTTTCCAAAAGTAAGGGACATGGTAAACACTCCACAAACATGTAACTCTGCTGCCGTAAAAACTTTGAGAAACTGCCTCTGAGCTTCCGCACTTGAAATATATGTTGTTTTCATGAGATTTGGCTTCCTTTGTAGTGAGACCATCAAAGCTGGGTCTGCATCTATGTGACCTGGAGGACATGGTTTCTTATTTTCCAATGAACAAGATGAAGCAGTGCTGAATCCTCTCTTTATAGGTAAACTGAGGCCACTGGGGACTAAGTGTCTCCCAGTCTCCCCGTGTGGACTGTGAAGCCATTTGGTCCTCCTCCACTTTATGTGGTTTTTAGGCTGCTGCACTGTGAGTTTGGTATTTGTTTCACGAAATACTAGCAGCTAAACTGGGACACAGTGCTGGAGGGAGTTCTGTCACGTGTGGTGGTTCAGGGTCTGCAAGAGAATGCACCAACTAGGCTTCTATCTCTCACAGCTTGCCCCATTGCCCCCTTGTCCATATCAACCTGATTCTTAATTTTCCTCTTAAAACTCTCCATATAACAAGATGCCTTTACATATAAGGGTCTGCTGGCAGCACCATGTCAGTTACAAGCCATTTGGAATCCAATGGTAAATCCACATGGCCCTACGACGGATGTTTTATCAAACGCCTCTCCACCACTGCTCTAGACCCACTACTCAGCAGGATCCAAATTACTGGCATCTCTGTTCTACACCATTTTCATGAAACTCAGTAAATCAAGGCACTCTCTGGTATACTCATGATCAGCAACAGGACATCCAATATTTCTCCAGTGCCACCTGGTCATAGGAATTTCAAAAATTTTATGGTATTTATCTAGCCATTTTTCAAGCATGAAGTTGGAGGCACTGTGGGTATCAATTCATTAGGCAAACATTAAATGGTGAGGAAGCTCATTTCAATGAAATATCTGGAGAACTGTCACAGGCAAGGCTTCCCAAAGAATGGACAAAACGTCACATTAGGCCATGCCCATTGAGGTCAACAATGTGAGGTCCATGTGTGTTTTGACTCTCAATTATGGCTGCCATTTCTTTATGAATAAAATCATGTGATATCCTTGCTGAGATTCCCAGGCCTCAGTGGAAATCTACCCGGGGCCTAGGTCTCAGTTTTCAAGAGCGACTTTCATGCGTGGCCTCTTAAAATCCCAACAAAATTCATGGCAATGCTTCTCTGAGTTCAGTTCCAAAACCCAGTCTCTAAGGGGAATCACACCAGAGTTCAAGCCCACGTGGACCCAATCATTTTTTCCAATACCACACAAATGACCAACATTAAAACCAAAACACTCCCACATGGCCCTCACCTTTTTCCATATAGTCAATCATCTTAACTTCTGGCTGGAGGTTTCCATGAGGGGTGCAGCCCAAGACAGTGTCCAAAATCAGCTCGTTTGCCCCTCATTTCCCTAAAGTCAGGGTAGCCTGGACACCGTTGCTGTGAACCAGGAGTGAACAAATAAGCCTGCCATTAATACTTCTATGTTTCTCCAATTTGATCGCTACTGATTTTAGGTATCGATTCTTTAGGTGATTTAGAGTCATGCGAAAACACAAGCACCTCTGCAGGGCTTTGAAGAACTCATTTGACTCACAGAATCCCTATTCATATTTGTTGGAGTGCAGGAACCTAACACAGGAAGGCAAGAGTCTTCATCCACAATGAATGATATTTTTTGCCATTTAGTTTTGGAAGCTCACATGGGATCATTCTTAAGATTCATCAGGTGCTGAGAATCTAAGTCACAGCCACACACAGGTCCAAGAGGCTGATAAAGACACATCCCTTTCCAAAGCAATTAAGCAAAGAGCCACAGGTGAGGCCCATTCATTTCCATTAGAAAACTGTTTTCTTCAGGCTTCACAAAGGGGTGGCCTGATGCAAAGACCTTCCTGACATTCAGTGCAACACAACAATAAGTAAGCAAAAAGCCCAAGGCAGTGTTTCTGCACTGAGACTTTACTGGTCACACTGATATCTGAGTTTTCTGAGATGCTCGCCATTCTCTTCAACTATCCTTTACATGGCCATGTCACAGAGCTTGGAGGTGGTACATATTTTGGACACAAATCCCTGAGCCCATTCTGGAGAGTGGCCAGAATTCAGGAAGAAAACAACAACTTAGAAAGATAGCAGTTGTTGCACATCGATAAGACAAGCTGCAGTCCATTCATATATTGGGCAGGATGAATTAAAGGGAAGATTTATACTAGACAGGACACATCCATTAATGCATTCTCTTTTCTAATGTCTACAACAACAGCCACAGTGGGATACACATAAACAGAAACACTCGCCTTGTCAAATGACTTACTAGAAACTGTCTGCTCCAAACCAAACAAACCGCCTTTTCGGTCTTTTCTCAGAACATGAGACAAAACAACAAACCCACACCCACTCCCACAAAGGCACCTCCTTCCCCCAAGTAGGTCTGTGACTATCCGGAGTGTCCTCTGACTGGTGGGCCATACTATGTTCCCCCAAAATGGCCTGTCTTCTCTCAGATCTTGTTTCCTTGACCAACTCTGTGAAGAAGTCAGGAAAAAGTGGTTAGCCACTACCTGTTTTCTCAGGAAAGGTCCATCTTCAGAGCTCTCCTGGCATTTGGCCATCCTCACATCATTAGGTACCAAGAAAACTGACTCTGTCCTTGGTAAATCCAAACAAGTGAGCCCACTGGGCCTGGGACTGGGACTGCCTCTGGGTGGCTGGCTTCTTGGATACCAAGTTCAGAGAGTTCCATCACCAAGGAAATGAGGTATGTCACATTCTTTGGAACTGAATGAGGTCACTGCCTTGGCAACCACTTTGTCCTAACAGTTGCTTCCAAGGGTTACATAAGATGGAGGTTTCCCCTACTTCCTGTGACACTTTCATAAGGTAGAATGTATATCAACCATTGGCACCCGGGAACAGCTCTCCACTCAGGCCTGGATTGTTCCACCTTGTCTACAATAAGAAGAGAGAGGCAGATTCAGACACATCCCTTCATCCTGACCAGGTTGTTTGCCATGGAAGATGACTTTTGCTCTCTCAGGAGCTTCATACCTGCCTACAACTTCTCCATGTATCATTTGTGAATGGACATTTGAGGTTCTCATCTGGTGGAAGATCCCCATCTTTCCTGTATTGTAAGAACCCCTCTGTCCCTGCTCTTCTGTAAAATGTTTGAGGGAACAGTGTATACCTGGGGTTAAAAACAGGTTTGATTTGGTGATGAATGATTCTGTGCGATGAATAATGGGATTGGGAACCTGCAATATTTACAAGAATATAGAGGTGAAATATAAGTAGGAAAACAGAAATCTAGGTATGATTTGAAGCCCAGAGGGATTTGCCCTGGATTGGGATACTTAGCTTTGAATTATGTTCTGCAAAGATGTCTCAGAAAATTTGATATACAATGGCATAGGACCTTGTACATTGGATGATTGAATTTAGAAGAGAACATCCAGTCAAATAGGGATATTCAGTAGGATTAGGAAGATATTCGGTAGGTTTAGGAAGATGAGTGAGTATAGGATTTGGACCAAAAGTTCTTTAGCAATAGACTTTTGGTTATAGAGTGAATGTAAATGTCAGCACATATGAAGAGTCAGACACTATGTTGAACTGGGGAAAATATGTAGAAAAGCAGATATCAATGGAAACATTACAAAATCAGGCAAAGTATAAAGTGAGGGATAGAATTAGACATTTTCAACAGGGTTGAGTTTCAATATATAAATTAGGAAAAAACAAATATGTAGTCACCAATAGGATTGACAATTGACAGCATTAGGCAACATGGACATGGATGTTTTTGAAATCCATGTTCACTTTCCATTTAGGCTTTGGTACAATCATAAGTGTGACCTTTCCATTTTTTGTCCAGAATATTGCTGTGACAACGAGGTGACATGAGTATTTCTTTCACCATTTCTGGGAGCAATGTATTGAAGATGTAAAATTAGAATCGGGGGTACAAATAGGTGTACCCTGTTTCTATGAACATATAGAAAAACCACAAATAGACCATACTGTGAATAAATAATATAACTTTTTTGAACTTTAAATAATGAATTGAACTGATATCTGAAAAATAAAAGGAAATTGTATATTGATATACAATCATTCATTCCAACCAGTTATATATCTAATGGAAATATTAGTGTTTTGGTGTATCATGAAGAGTGTGTGAGTTTTGCTTTAAAATGATTATGGAAATTCAAAATAATGTGTTTGGAAAGAAGTCTCATGAAAAGACCAGTCAAGAAACCCTGACAATACATGGGTTCTGAAGCAAGAAGTGATTAATGTTGAAACAAATGCCTATTAATTTGTGAACTTGTGGATGAAATGTATATCCTATGATGTGCAAAAACTGAAGAAACAATAACGTACCAGTGTCGAATACAAATGAATGACAAATTACATATCATGTCCCATAGGAGTCTACTTGCATTGATGTTAGACTGGGTCAGATACTGTAGAATAATTAGGATTTGTATGCACCCTTCACTGAAGTTAGTAGTCAGTACTAGGAAACAAATATGTATTTCAGGTGGATGAATATTTCTGATTATAATCTTGTGAAAAGTGGATTATAAATCCACATACATGAACATGAATGAATTTAGAGAGTGTATACTAGACACATATATTTCATATTTGGAAAACTTTGGAGAGTATATCTATATCTATATCTATACACACACACATACACACACACACACACACACACACAACACTCACAGACATTAAAAAGTACCAATATAAATGCCAATCGAAATTCATCCGTAAATATATATCATCCACAGATGCTTCTTCCGGACCCAGTCTCCTCTACAAACACTCCTCCCTTAACACCTTTTAGTCTAGTCTATTATAATACCCCAGAAGAAAAAGGGACTCTTGCCGCAAAATGGGAAGGCCCCTATCCTGTCATTCTCTTTACCCTTACCGCCGTCAAACTCTCCTTACCAGACAACTGTCTCACTCCCTGGATTCACATGTCTAGGTTGAAGCCACATCACCAGGAGGCCCCACCTGCTGAAGACAGGGCCACCCCAGAGGAACTCCAAGAATCACCTACTGAACCTCCCCTTTACTCCTGCTCTCCACACCCATCTCACCCATTTTAGTTGTGGCTCACACGGTTTTCCTTGCAGCCCAATTCCTCTTAAAGAAGGCACAATGAGCTCTCCCAACACCCTAGTCTTCTCTAACTGCTTGTTTTTTGTGCTCTGCTTATTTTCTGTGCTCTGTCAGGACTGGTCTTTACCCTCCTCACCTACCATGCATTTATTCACTTTTCGGGAACGATACTCAGAACATGGCATGCAGAAGGTCTGCGCAGTGGATGCAACTACTTGCTTCATCCACAACTGCACCTCTATTTCCCTAAAATTGTCACCTTCAAGGACCTTCGTCCCTGGTAGCTGGAACTGGCCTTTCATTTGCTTCCTTTTTGATCAAACAAAAGACTATTGTCATTGGTGGCCTGAGATATATAATGGGTGCCCCTATTGGTCATGCATGTTCCATGATGAACGTGGTAGCTATTCTTACCACTCATTTGGTTACCCTGAAGGGTGGACTTCTAGTTACATAAAGTGGCATAAAGGCTCTTCAACCAGTAACAATGGATGGTATACTTTAGATAAACCTGACCCCAAGGCCAAACGATGGGGCTATGTTGAGTTTGCTGTCTATGCTCGGACAACCTCAGTCAGACCCACAGGGTGGATGACTATTGGCCGCACCCTGATTACGCAACCTAAGGCAACCATCCAGGTAGTCGAACACATTAAGGACTCAGAATCAAAACTTTGAGATCATATCCATAGCTCATCCAAAGAGGATTCAGAGCCTTCAACCCTCTCAGGTCCCCCTCCCACATGGCTCAATTTGCTACACCAAACTTTTTGATTATTAAACTCCACGCCTCTTTCTGTGCCTACTTCTCAGTGCTTTCTCTGTGCTTCACTTAGTCGTCCACTTCTAGCAGCAGTCCCATTAGCGGCAGGAAATATTCCAGCAAAACCCTACAATTTCTCTAAAAAGGACAACCCCTACATGTGACACGTATCCCACTGTGGGAAAGTTATTCCACCAATACTTTATTTCCTTTCATCTGTTTCCACCTGCCAATAATGAATCCTTTACCCATTTGTTCCTTGAGCTACAGCACCCCATAGAGCCCTGTGTTTATGCAACCTGAACATTTCCTCTGGTGTAATGGTTCTTTAAGTACCTCAACCATCAATGTCTCTGGCGCCTGTTTCTTGGTTACTGTAGTTCCTCAGCTATCTTTGTATACTCCCACCGAATTCTGACAGTTGGCCCTACCTTCCCGCACCCATAGGGTAGTCTTTCTGCCGGTTCTGGTAGGCCTCATTTTAACAACCTCAGTGACAGGTCTCGGACTCTCTGGTGGAGCTATAGGTCATGCTCTATGGGATCCAATGACCTTCAACAAAAACTGCAGGAAACACTCAATACCATGGCTGAGTCTCTGGGTTCCTTGCAGCGGCAGGTTACTTCATTGGCACAAGTGGCTTTACAGAACCAAAGGGCAATTGATCTTCTCACTGCAGAAAAAGGGGTTACATGCCTATTCCTCAGAGAGGAATTTTGCTATTATGTTAATGAATCTGGGCTAATAAAAAAAATGTTGTTAAATTGCAGGAATTATCGACCCAATTGCTCAAACCTACCTCCTCCAATCCCATAACGGGGTTCTTCCAATCCTATCTTGCCATGTACTTACTACATATCTTGGATCCCCTTATTTGGATGCTTCTTTTTTGTGCTCTCTTGCCCTGCATAATGAAGTGCCTTCAAACCCAACTGCATAAAATTCCTAATCAAACTTTCAACCAGCTTTTGCTTAGTCACTACCAGCCTCTGATGACCGATGAATCCCCAACATCTCCAAGAGAACAGTTCACTCAGTGATGAAGCTCACTACCAGGCACGATGGAATGCAACGGGTATTAGACAGCGGGAGACAACGAGCTCGGAGAACCTCTTAATCTGCCTTCCTGGATTCATAGTCTTTACCACCTTCTAAGCTTTCTCATGGTTCTTGGCCTCTTCTATGTCAGTCCCCCCACATGGAACTTCTGCCAAAAATTGACATTTGCTTTAATTTTTATCTTCATTCTGTTTTTATTCGCTCTGATCTTCTTCAGGTGCTGGCGACACCATGTCCAGGCAACGCTTCCAGTATTTCCTTGAGTCTCTGTTACAGGACCAGTGGCTGATACCAACAATCTCTTCCATCCAGGACTGGTTCCATGCCATCAACATCTTTGGCTTCAGGGAACATTCATTGACTTCACCCCTATGAAAATAGCTGTATATAGCCACTGGGTTTTATTTCTGGCTGCCATGATATCCCCATACCTGCCCCCTGAGCATTCCTCCACTTCTCTTTCTAGGCCCCACACCACCCCCACACAGCAGGAAGCAGCCAGATCTGACAAACGACACCCCACTTTCTAAGAAAACAAAAAGGGTGGAATGTTGGGAAAAGAATAAATGGCAGCCATACCCCAGAGAAAAACCCCAACATGGCGCCTAAGGACTTCTTCTTCCTACCTTCTTCATTTCTGCAGTGGCGCAAAAAGTTCCCGCCCTTGTGAACTCTCCCGCCAGCGCCAATTTCAAATCTCGCTTGTGGGGAACCTTAGCCCCAATGAGAACTAATTCCTGGGCTCTGGAGCTGATATTTGAAAGAACTTGTCAATAAACGGGTTGCTGCCATTTATGTAAGCCATACCATCTCCCCCTTAGTTCTATATAAGCACACAGCTTTTAGCAATAAATTTGGAATTCTCCCGGTGAAGTGTCATTGCGTGGGGAATTATTTCACTCATGTTCAGCAACAGGATATCCAAAGGTTCTCCAGTGCCACCTGGTAATGGGAATTTCAGAAATTTGATAGTATTTATTTAACCATTTTTGAAGGATGAAGTTGGAGTCACTGTGCGTTTCAATTAATGCAGGAACCATTATGTGGTGAGGAAGCTCATTTAAATGAAATCTCTGGAGAAATCTCACAGGCAAGGCTTCCCAAAAAGTGGCCAAAAGGTCACATGAAGCCAGGATCATTGAGGTCTACAATATGAGTTCCATTTGTGTTTAGACTCTCAATTATGGCTGCCAAGTCTTTCAAAATAAAATCATGTGATATCCTGGGTGAGATTCTCACTGCACTGTGGAAAGACACCCTGGCCCTCGATCTCAGTTTTCAAGGGCGCATCTCATGCGTGGCCTCCTAAAATCCCAACACATTTCATGGCAATACTTCTTTGAGGTAAATTCCAGAACTCAGTCTCTAAGAGGAATCATGCCAGAATTCAAGCCCAGGTGGATCCAGTTATCTCTTCCAACCGCCAAACAAATGACCACAATTAAAACCAAACACTCCCACATGGCCCTCATCTTCTTCCATATAGACACTTATCATAACCTCTGGCTGGAGTTTTTCATGAGGGGTGCAGCCCAAGACAGTGTCAAAAATAAGCTCCCTTGCCCCTCATTTGCCTAAAGTCAAGGTGGCCTGGACACCCATCCAGTGAACCAGGAGTGATCAGATAGGCCAGCTGTTAATACTGCTCTGCATCTCCAATTTGAGGCCTACTGACTGTCAGGTATAGATTCTTTATATGATTTGGAGCCATGAGAAAACCCAAAAACCTATGGGTTAGCCTCTGCAGGGCTGTGCATAACTCATTTGAACCAAAGGATCCGTATTCTCACTTGATGGTGGTCAGGAACCTTACAAATGAATGCGAGAGACTTCATTCACAATAATTGCTCTTTTGGCCATTTTGGTTTTGGATGCACACATGGGATCTCTCTTTACATCCATCAGGTGCTGAGAATCTAAGCCACAACCTCACACAGGGCCAAGAGGCTGATTCAGACACATCCCTTTCCAAAGCAATTAAGCAAAGAGCCACAGGTGATGCCTATTCATTTCCATTTGAAAACTGTTTTCTTCAGGCTTCACAAAGGGGTGGCCTGAGGCAAAGACCTTCCTGACATTCAGGGAAACAGAACAATTGATAAGCAAAAGGCCGAAAGCATGGTTTCTCCACTGAGACTTTCTTGGTCACACTGATATCTGAGTTTTCTGAGATGCTCGCCATTCCCTTCAGCTATCCAGGACATGGCAATGTCACAGAGCTTGGAGGTGGTACATATTTTGGACACAAAACCATGAGACTATTCTGAAGAGTGGTGAGAATTCTGGAAGAAACAGGAACTTAGGAAGGTAGCAGGTGTTGCCCATGGATAAGGCAAGCTGCAGTCCATTCATAAATTGGGCAGGATGAATGCCGGGAATCTTTCTACTATACAGGACATATCAATTGTTGCATTGTATTTTCTAATGTCTACAACCACGGACACAGTGGGATACACAGAAATAGAAACACTTGCCTTGTCCAACGACTTACTAGAAGAAGACCACTCCAAATCAAACAAACCTTCTTTCCTACCTATTCTCAGATCATGAGACAAAACCACAAAATCACACCCACCCCACAAAGACACCTCCTTCCCCCATGTAACTCTGTGACTATCCGGAGTTTCCTCTGAGTGGTGGGCCATACTATGTTCCCCCAAAATGGCCTGTCCTATCTCAGATCTGGTCTCCTTGGCCAACTCTGTGAAGTTGTCAGGAGCCTGCGGTGAACCACTACCTACTTTCTCAGGAAAGGCCCCTATTCAGAGCTCTCCTGGTATTTGGCCATCCTCACATATGTTGGTACCAAGAAAGACTGACACTCTCCTTGGTAAATTCAAACAAGTGAGCCTACTGGGTCTGGGACTGGACTGGCTCCGGGTGCCTGGCTTCCTGGATCCCAAGTTAAGAGAGTTCCATCACCAAGGAAGTGAGGTAGATCACTTCTTCAGGAACTGAATGAGGTCATTGCCTTGACAACCACTTTGTCCTAACAGTTGCTTTCAAGAGTCCCATGAGATGGAGGCTGCCCCTACTTCCTGTGACACTTTCACAAGTTAGAATGGTATATAAACCATGGGCACCCGGGAACAGCTCTCCACCTAGCACTGTTTTGGTCCATCTTCTCTACATTAAGAAGAGAGAGGCTGATTCATACACATCCCTTCATGCTGACAAGGTTGTTTGCCATAGAAGATGACTTTTCTCTCTCAGGTCTTTCGTAGCTGCCTACATCTTCTCAAGGGATCATTTCTGCATGGACCTTTGATGTTCTCAACAGGTGGAACATGCCCTACATTCCTGTATTTTAAGAGCAACCCTGTCCCTGCTGTTCTGTAAAGTTCGATTGAGAGAACAGTGTATGGTTTGGGTTAGTAACATGTTCAATTTGGGGTTAGGAATCCTTCTACATGACGAATAATGGTATTGGGAAACTATGATATTTACAAGAATATATAGGTGAAATATAAGTATAAAAACAGAAATCTAGGGAAGATATGAAGTCCAGAAGGGCATTGGGCCCTTAATTGGTACACTTAGCTTTGAATTATTTTCTGCAAAAATGTCTCAGATAAATCTATATACAATGGCATAGGAGCTTGTACCTTGGATGATTGAATGTCGAATAGAACACCCACTCAAAAAGGGATTGTCGGTAGGATTAGAAAGATAGTCAGTAGGTTTACAAAGAAGAGTGAGAATAGGATTTAGACCAAAAGTTCTTAAGCAATAGGGTTTCAGGTAGACAGTGAATGTAAATGTCAGCACAAGTGAAGAGTCAGTCACAATGATGAACAGGGGAAAATATGTAGGAAAATAGATATAAATAGAGACATTACTAAATCAGGCAAAGTAAAAAGTGAGTGATAGGATTAGACATTTTCAACAGGCTTGAGGTTGAATATATAATCTTAGGAAGAAACAAAAATGTAGTCACCAATAAGATTGACATTTGAGAGCATTAGGCCACCTGGACATGGAAGGTTTTAGTAATCCATGCTCACTTTCCATTTAGGCTTTGGTACAACCTTAAGGGTGACCTTTGATTTTTTTGTCCAGAATATTACTGTGATAAAATGTATATATAGATCAGGTGACATGAGTATTTCTTCCACCATTTTTTGAGGAATATTTTGAAAACGTATAAATTAGTATTGAGGGTAAAAATAGGTGTACCCTGTGACTATGAATATAGAGATAATGCATGAATAGACCATACAGTTAATAAATAATATAACTGGTTCCACTTTAAATAATGTATTGAATTGATATCTGAAAATACATAAGAAATCATATATTGATATATAATCATTCATAACAACTAGTTATACGTCTAATTGTAATCCTAGGGTTATGGTTTATCATGAAGAGTGTGTGAGTTTTGCTTCAAAAGTGATTATGGAAATCAAAAATAATGTGTTTGGAAAGAAGTCTCATGAAAAGACCAGTTTGAAACATGGCGGAACACGTGTTTTCTGAAGCAGAAAGTGATTGAAAGTGAAATAAATGCCTATAAATTTGTGAACTTGTGGATGAAATATATATCCAATAATGTGCATAAACTGAAGAAATAGTAATGTACTAGTTTTGAATAAAAATGAACTTCAAAATACTTATCATGTCCCATAGGAATCTACTTGCATTGATGTGAAAATGGATCAGTTACTGTAGAAATATTAGGATTTATATGCACCATTCACTGAAGTTAGTTTTCAATACTAGGAAAAAAATACGTATATCAGGTGAATGAATATTTCTGAGAATAATCTTGTGAAAAGTTGATTATAAATCCATATATCCATATACATAATCATGAATGAATTTAGGGAGTGTATAATAAGACACATATATTAAATATTTTGAAATATCTGGAGAGAATATATATATATATATATATATATATATATATATATATATATCCACACACAGATTTTAAAAATTAGCAATATATATGCCAATCGAATTACACCGTGAAATATGTATCATCCACAGATCCAAAAATATTCATTTTACTGGATATGGATTTATGTATAACTTTTTTCAACTAGGAAGCTCACCCATAGGTTGAATTTTCAGGTCAAACAGCGTTTAAGAGGAGTGATCTCTTCTCACACTTTGTATCTACCAAGTCATGTAACTCACAAGAATGTACGTGTGATACCAGGTAGGATTCTATATGTGCATATAAAAATACATGTGCTGAATAGAATACAGAGTTAGGGAGACAGGAATTCACATATTTATTAACTTTAAAAGCACATGGAAAACTATTTCAACAAAAAATTGACTAGATTTATAACTCCTACCCTATATAATGCAAAAGGCAAGTCCAAGTATACAACATGCCTCCTCTGAACTGCTTGTATTTCTATTCTGTTTCCGTTATTTTTCTCCATCATATTAGGATTAGTATTCAGAATCTAGCAGAGCATGTGTTAGTGTCAGGGATTCAGTATTTCAAATGTAAAATAGAAAAATGAATCCAATGTGTATGCAAATATGTGCTAAACAAAATCTTCCCACTCTCATCCAGAACAATTCCTTGATATTTTTTTCGCCCAAAGTAAGACACAATTAGAGGAGAAGAGTAATAAAATCTGTGAATAATATGCTCAGGAGTTTACAACCTTGGAAGTGGTAGAGGAGTTTCCCTAGTATGGGACAGGGTAAACACTCCATAAACATGGAGCTCTGCTGGCCTAAATACTTCTTGAGAAACTGCCTCTGAGTTTGGGCACTTGAAATATATGTTGTTGTCAGGAGCTTTAGCTTCTTTTAGTGAGACTATCAAAGCTGTGTCTGCATCTATGTGACCTGGAGGACATGGTTTCTTATTTTCCAATGAACATGAGGCAGCAGTGCTGAATTCTCTCTTTGTAATTAAACTGTGGCCACTGGGGGCTAAGGGTATTCCCATGTGGACTGGGAAGCCATTTGGTCATCCTCCACTTTTCGTGGTGTTTCTTGCTGCTGCACTGGGACTTTGGCATTTGCTTCATGAAATAAAAGAAGTTCAACTGGGGCACAGTTCTGGAGGCAATTCTTTCATGTGTGGTTGGTCAGGGTCTGCAGGAGAATGCACCAACCAGGTTTCTATCCCACATAGCTTGGCCCCATGTCCATAGTAACCTGATTCTAAACATTGCCCGGAAACATCTCCATATAACCAGAAGCCTTTACATGGAAGGGTTTGCTGGCTTCACCATGTAAGTCACAAGCCATTTGGGATCCAATGGCAGATCCACATGGCCCCACCACAAATTTTTTATCACACACCTGCCTATCACTGCTCTAGGCCCACTACTCAGCAGGTTCCAACATATTGGCATCTCTGTTCTACACCATTTTCATGAAACCCACTCAATCAAGGCACTGTCTTGCATATTTACGATCAGCAACAGGACATCCAAAGTTTCTCCAGTGCCACCTGGTCATGGGAATTTCAAAAATTTCATGGTATTTATCTAGGCATTTTTCAAGGATGACGTTGCAGGCACTGTGGGTTTCAATTCATTCAGGAACCTTTAAATGGTGAGGAAGCTCATTTCAATGAATGCTCTGTAGAACTCTCACAGGCAAGGCTTCCCAAAGAGTGGCCAAAATGTCACATGAAGCCAGGCCTATTGAGGTCTACAATGTGACGTCCATGGGTGTTGTGACTCTCAACAATGGCTGACAAGTCTTTCAGAATTAAATCATGTGATCTTCTGGCTGAGATACCCAGGGATCTGTGGAAAGCCACCCTGGGCCTAGATCTCAGTTTCCAAGGGTGATTCTCATGGGTGGACTCCTAAAATCCCAACAAAATTCATGGCAATACTTCTCTGAATTCAGTCTCTAAGGGGAATCACACCAGAGTTCAAGCCCAGGTGGTCCCAGTCATGTCTTCCAACCGGACACAAATGACCAAAATTAAAACCAAAACCCTCCCATATGGCCCTCATCTTCTTCCATATAGACACTAATCACAACCTCTGGCTGAAGGTTTCCATGAGTGGCGGAGTCCAAGAGAGTGTCCAAAATAACTCCCTTGCCCCTCATTGGCGTAAATTCAGGGTGGTCTGGACACCCTTCATGTGAAACAGGAGTGATCAAATATGCTAGACGTTAATACTTCTATGCTTCTCCAATTTGTGGAAAACTGAGTGTCAGGTATATATTTTTATGTGATTTGCAGTCATGAGAAAACACAAGCTCCTCTGCAGGTCTTTGAAGAACCCATTTGACCCAAAGGATCCCTATTCTCACTTGATGGAGTTCAAGAACTTTAAAGAGGAAGGGGACAGACTTCATCCACAAGGACTGCTTTTTGGCCATTTTGGTTTTGGATGCACACATGGGATCTCTCTTTACATCCACCACGTGCTGAGTATCTAAGCCACAACCTCACACAGGGCCAAGAGGCTGATTCAGACACATCCTTTTTCAAAGCAATAAAGCAAAGAGCCACAGGTGATCCATATTCATTTCCATTTGAAAACTGTTTTCTTCAGGCTTCACAAAGGGGTGGCATGAGGCAAAGACCTTCCTGACATTCAGGGCAACAGAACATTAGGTTAGCAAACGGCCCAAAGCATGGTTTCTCCACTGAGATTTTCCTGGTCACACTGATATCTGAATTTTCTGAGACGCTCGCCATTCCCTTCAGCTATCCAGTACATGGCCATGTCACAGAGCTTGGAGGTGGTACATAACTTGGTCACAAAATCATGAGCCTATTCTGGAGAGTGGCCAGAATTCAGGAAGAAAACAGGAACTTAGGAAGATAGCAGGTGTTACCCATCCATAAGGCAAGCCGCATTCCTTTCATACATTGGGCAGAAAGAACTCTGGTAAGCTTTCTACTAGCCTGGACACATCCTTTGATGCATTGCATTCTCTTTTCTAATGTCTACAACCATGGACACAGTGGGATACACAGACATAAAAACACTCGCCTTGTCAAATCACTTGTTAGAAATCGTCCACTCCAAACCAAACAAACTGCCTTTCCTACCTATTCTCAGAACATGAGACAAAATCACAAACACACACTCACACCCACAAATTCACCTCCTTTCCCAAAGTAGGTCTCTGACTATCGGGTGTGACCTCTGACTGGTGGGCCGTACTATGTTCCCATCAAATGGCCTGTTCTGTCTCAGATCTGGTTTCCTTGGCCAACTCTGTGAAGTTGTCAGGAGACAACGGTGAGCCACTTCCTGCTTACTCAGGAAAGGCCACTCTTCAGAGCTTTCCTGGCATTTGGCCATCCTCACATCAGTAGATACCAAGAAAGACTGACTCTGTCTTTGCTAAATCAAAAGAAGTGAGACCACTGGGACTGGGCCTGGGACTAGATTTGTGTGCCTGGATGCCTGTATCCCAAGTTCAGAGAGTTCCATCACCAAGAATGTGAGGTGAGGTCACTTCCTTCAGGAACTGAATGAGGTCAATGCCTTGGCAAGCACGTTGTCCTAACATTTGCTTCCAAAGGTCCCATGAAATGGAGGCTGTCCCTAATTCCTTTGACACTTTCACAAGTTAGAATGGTATATCAAACATTGGTAACCAGGAACAGCTCTCCACAGAGGCCTCGTTTGGTCCTTCTTCTCTACATAAAGAAGAGAGAGGCTGATTCAGACACATCCCTTCATGCTGACCAGGTTGTTTGCAATGAAAGATGACTTTTGCTCTCTCAGTTCCTTCATAGGTGTCTACAACTTCTCTAGGGATCATTTGCGCATAGACCTTTGAGTTTCTCAGCAGTTGGAAGATCCCCTAAATTCCTGTATTTTAAGACCAACTCTGTCCTTGCTCTTCTCTAAAGTTAGATTGAGGGAACAGTGTATGGTTAGGGTTAATAACAGGTTTGATTTGGAATAGAAATCATTCTGCTGGATGAATAATGGTATTGGGAACCTGCGATATTTTCAAGAATATATAGGTAAAATATATGAATCTGAAAACAAAAATCTAGGTAAGATTTGAAGCCCAGAAGGGCATTGGGCTTTTGATTGGGTATTAAGCATAGGACCTTGTAACTTGGATGATTGATTTTCAAAGAGAACTTCCAGTCAAAATGGATAGTCAGTAGTATTAGGAAGATAGTCTGTATGTTTATAAAGGAGAGTGAGTATAGGATTTGGACCAAAAGTTCTTTAGCTATAGGGTTTCAGGTATTGAGTGAATGTAAATGTCAGCACATGTGAAGAATTAATCACAATGATGAACTGGGGAAAATATGTAGGAATGCAGATATCAATAGAGACTTTAGGAAATCTGGCAAAGTATAGTCGGTAGTGAAATGTTAATAAAATAGATTCTTGTCACTTCCTGTTTTACTGTATGCTTAATAAAACACTGTTGAAATCTTGAGAAGTGATTTCTAATCTTTTTCCCAGAATGTGCTGTCCCCAACTGCCAAACTTCAGAATGTACTCCCTCACCCAGTTGCACGCAAACTGCTCACCCGCCCAGGCCCATCAATAAACTTTCCTCCCTGCCCTCTTCAAGGAAAGTATATAAGCTCTGCTTAAGCTGTTCTCAGGGTTCTCTGCTCTATTCAAATGAGCTCTGAGCCCCAGCATGCTGGACCCCCAATAAACCCTTTGTTTTTGCATGAGAGAGTCTCTTGGTGGTCTCTTCCCCCAATGCTCTTCCGATATTTATATATGGAGGTTCCACCGAAATCCAGCAGTGGTGAATGAGAGACCCCAATGGGCTACTCTCAGGGTAAGTAAGGCACCTCTTTCTGGTTTCAGGTTTCAGGTTAGGGCTTGGCAAAATGGCTGTCGATGAAGTGTGTGAGCTCTCTTTGATGGTGGCTGGCAGACGTGTCACAGAGCCACAAGCCAAGTCCCTGGGGGACGCCACAGAGTACTCGGGAATCGAGGAATAATAGTCTCCTCGACTCAGTGATACTTTGTTTCAGATTCGGTATTGCCAGCCCATCGGGTTTTGCCACCTGCTCAGTCTTGGTCTCAGTGTTGGACGTCCATTGCCTGTCTTTATTGTTTTCTCTTGTCTGTGTCCTGTGTCGTTGCTTTTACTGTTTGTGTATCTTTCATTATGGGACAGATCACTTCAATGCCTCTGTCCCTGACCCTTGTTCTATGGACCAAAGTCCGCTTAAGGGCTCAGAATGTTTCTTTTTCAGTAAAACGCTGGACCTGGCAGACTCTGTGTGCCACAGAATGGCCCACCTTTGGATTCGGATGGCCCCTAGAAGGATCTTTCTACTTCCCACTAATTTAAAAAGACAGAGATATTGTCTTACAGCCAGGGCCACATAGCCATACTGATAAACAGGAATATACCTTAACTTGGCAGGACCTCTGCAAATCTCCTCCTCCGTGGGTGAAGCCTTTCCTTGCTGTGTCCCCGTTCCTACTCCTTCCCCCACGATCTCTCAACCCCTCTGCTCCTCCTCCTCCTCCACCCTCTGTTCTCCCTGAGTCACAAGATTTGACTCTACTGGACTCTCGTCCCCCTCCTTATCTTCTACCCTTGTCCCACAACCCCCAACACCCTCTAAGTGATTCTCCAGCTGCTGACTCAGCCTCTCCGCAATTGGAGGACGCTAAGCCAGCCCAGGGCCCTCCAGATAACTCCCCTGCGTCACACACAGCCCCTCCTCCCCTGGAGGAAGCTGGAGTTGCTAAAGGAACTCGCCGGTGGCAAATGATTGAAAACCCTGGAACTCCCGTGTTGCTTCCCTCCATCCCTAAGGACCAATGATTGACGATGGCCATAGGGAAAAAAAGCAAGCCTACCAGTATTGGCCTTCTCCTCTTCAGACCTATACAAATGGAAAAATAACAATCCCCCTTTTACCGAGGACCCAACCTGGCTCTCAGGTCTGGTGAAGTCATTGATGTTTTCACACCAACCTACTTGAGATGACTGCCAACAACTCCTAGGGACTCTCTTCATGACAGAGGAACAAAAGAGAATCCTCCTGGATGCTAGAAAAAAGTATCCTCGGACCAAATGTGTGACCGACAAAACTTCCCAATGTATTCAAAGCCGGCTTTCTCTTGAAACGACCCAACTGGGACCCCAACACCTTTGAAGGTAGGGAGCATCTGTCCACTTATCGCCGGGCTCTAATAGTGGGTATCTTAGTGGCCGCTAGGTGACCAACTAATTTGGCCAAGGTAAGAGAGATTATTTAAGGGCCTGATGAATCTCCCTCTATGTTCTTAGAGATAATTATGTAGGCATATAAGAGACATACTCCTTTCGATCCTCAGGCAGAGGATCAAAAGGCATCTGTCACAATGGCCTTTATTGGGAAAGCTGCCCTGGATATTAAAAGAAAGTTACAATGCTTAGATGGATTACAAGATATGACTTTGAGGGATTTATTCAGAGAACCCGAGAAGGTATACTTTAAGAGAGAAACTGAGGAAGAGAAGGGAGCTGAGTGAGGATAAAAGAAACAAAAGACAGACTAAGGCATTGACTAAGGTCCTGGTCACAACAACAAATAGGCCAGAAATTAAGAAACAGAGAGACAGGAAGGGATACCTGGGCACACACTAGAGGCCACCCCTGGCCTGAGATCAATGTGCCTACTCTAAAGAAAAAGGACACTGGGCCAAAGAGTGCCCTAGAAAGAGACAGCCATGCCAGCCAGATATTCTGACTCTGGAGGAATACTAAGAAAGTCCGGGCTCAGATCCTCTCCCTGACCTCAAGGTAACTTTTGAAGTGGAGGGGAACACAATAAACTTTGAAGTAGATGCAGGGTAAATATACTCAGCCCGTAAGGCCCATTGGGCCCTCTACCGAATAAAAGGTCTCTAATTCAAGAGTCTAACAGAAGTAAATATCGGGCTTTGACAACTACGAGGACCATGGACCAGGGAAAAGGAAAAATCCATCACTCCTTCCTAGTAATCCCAGAATGCCTGGCCCCATTGATGGGCAGAGTTCTGCTCACCAAGCTCTGGGCCAAAATAACTTTTAACCCTGAAGGCCCTCAAGTGGAATTTTTTAATTCTTCAGTAACTACTCCTATAATCATGGCTCTAACCATGTCAGTAGCAAATGTTCATCAACTCACTCACCTTTGTTCAAAGAAACTGCATTCATTCGTGAAGGATCAAGAACACAGTTTTCCACTAACCTACTCACAGCAAAAGGAAATAACTGAATGGGTAACAAAAGCCTGTCAGGTCCATTAATTGGTTAAAGCTTACACTTCCAAGCTTCCTGCAGGAAAGCACCTATGAGGAACCAGACGAGGACAATTCTGGGAAGTGGACTTTACTGAAATTAAGCCAGTAAGGTATGGACTTAAATAACTCCTAGTCTTTGAACATACATTTTCAGGATGTATTGAAGCCTTCCCCACACACACACAAAAAAAGAAATAAAAAAGAAGAAAAAAGAAACATTGCAAATGGTTGTAAAGAAGATCCTGGAAGATATTTATTCTCCCCTTGACGACCAGTAGTCTTAACCCTAATCAGCCCCTTAAGCTGCGATGGCTGATCACAAATCCTACTGGACACGAAGTATGGCCTATCTCGAATACAGCCCCATTACGAACCTGGTGGCCATCTCTCCACCCAGTCATTTGTCAGCTGGCTATAGGTCTTTCCTATTGGGATATCCCTGATTAACAGGATCCCACTAAAATTCCATTAAATCCCTTCCGTACCATAGATAATGGAAAGAAACATTATAGATGTAGGGACACGTGAGCCAGATGCAGGTTGGCTAGCCTAGATTACTATGTTTGCCCGGCAGACTATCAAAGCCACAAACAGTCACGGCTGTGGGGGGGGGGAGAGCAGACTTCTATTGTAAGTCATGGGGATGTGAGCATACAGGGACTGTCAGATGGAACCCAAACTCCTCATCAAATTCTGTACACAGCATTGGCCATATTACGAATTAGATAACCAAAACCGATGGCCCCCAGAGGGGTCTCTAGACCCTCAAATTCTGTGTGACCTTTTTAACTTCTGCAAGTGCTCAAAAGGGTGAATGGAGATTCCGCTATGTGGAGGCCTTCTCTCTCCTTTGCTCACATCCTGAACTATGCTTCTCCAATAGATGCTCACCCTCAGCCTTGTGCTCCAGACTCTCTGCTGTCACTCCCACCTCAGCAACTTGATTTCTCCCCTCCAATATCTAGATCAAAAGCCCAAATCTCGACTGGTTCTCAGACCATTGCTCCCTTGCTGAGGTTGCAGGTACTGAGGTACCACTCCATTCACTCACTCCTCTCCTCTCCTGTCAGTGCCCGCACCGGGTCCCACCCAGTCCTCTTACCACCTAATGCAAAGCTCAAACCCGCTGAGAAGAATCCTCAGACCCTAATACAAGATGTAATGAAAATGGCCTTTAATGTTGCTTTGTCATCACTAAAAACAGGTTACTAAGAATTTAAAGTCCCTCACAGGCTTTTTGGAATCTCACTCCCGTCTCCCCCTCTGTTCTATCTGTTCTACTGCTCAAGTTTTTGTTGCTATTAAGATCCCAAAGCCCTCTCCCAATATTCTTTTACATCTCTCCTTCCTCATTCTCAGATCCACAGAGCTGCTCTTATCCCTGCCTTCCAAATTGTCCCCCTCTGTACCAGGCCCACAGAAAAGTCTTAACTGACCTTCTCCAGAAGTCTTCACCATGGCTGATTTAGGACTTTCAGCAAAAGAATCCCGATAAAAGAGTTCACTGTAGATAAACTTCCTATTTTTGTGTTGCCCTGGTCTCCTTGGCAACTGGCTAAAAAATTCAGCACTCCTGATCTAGACACACCCTTACTAGTTTTTCACAAAATATTTGAAAAAAAGGCCTCTGGCCTTGAGCTGGGGCTTCACAGGGATGGCTACATTTCTAAGATAAAGAAGTTACAAACTGGGCTGTATGGAAACAGCTGGAAGGGGGAAAAAAAGAAAGGGAAGACACCCCCACCCAGGTGTCCTTGAAAAGTTAACTTGCCCAAACTGAGGAAAAAACAGAAACAAAAACTGCTTTTTGTGAACTTCTGCAGACTGTGAACTTCTGAGCCCCTTCCCTTACGTGTTGGGTACAAAATTCTGAAACTACGTAACTTGGGTTTCAGGGGATTAATTGATTACAACAGAAGCAATGCCCTCTGAATCTGGTTGAAACCAAAAAAGACTGTTTCCGTGTCTTTGGTGCTATCTTAGGTGCCTTGCCTTGTCCGTCCCTACAACAGTATAATTCTATATACTTAAACATTGTTTATGTTTTCATGAAATGGTCAACAGATGTGATTAATTGTGAAATGGTGCAGATGTTTCCCAGAGTGCTCTATCATGACGCAGGTTCATCTGAAGATCAAAGAGGGGGACATACAACCCGGTTCCGCTGGGAACATATGTCCCTCACCTTAGCCATTCTATTACGAATAGGAGTTGCTGCAGGGTTGGGCACAAGAACCACTGCTCTGGTCCATGGGACACAACAAGTGACCCAATTAGAAGCAGTAATAGATCAAAACTTAAAGATTTTAGAAACCTCCATCACAGCTTTGCAGGAATCTTTAACCTCTCTCTCTGAAGTTGTTTTACAGAACAGTCGAGGGTTGGACCTCCTTTTCATGACAGAGGGGGGCCTTTGTGCTTCATTGAGGGAAGAATGTTGTTTTTATGTCAACAATACTGGAGTTGTAAAAAAATCTATGAGTAAATTAAAAAGATGCCTTGAAGAGCAACAACGAGAGAGAGAGAGGCACAGAAAGGGTAGTTTGAGTCTTTTTTTACACAGTCCCCCTGGTTAATTACGTTTTTATCAACCCTGGCCGGTCCAATAATAATCCTCATATTATTACTAACTATAAAACCCTGTTTCCTCAACCATGTAATTTCTTTTCTCCAAGCTCAAATTGGACAAATTAAAATTATGGTAATACCCCACTAGCAGACATAGAATGTGACACCCCACAAAGATCACTTTTATGATTAAAAGTAGCCAGAAAAAGAAGTGGGGAATGAAAGGTTAATAAAATATGTACTTGTCACTTCCTGTTTTTCTGTACACTTAACGAAACACTGTTGAAATCTTGAGAACTCTTTGCTAATCTTGTTGCCAGAATGTGCTGTCCCCAATTGCCAAACTGCAGAATCTACTCCCTCACCCGGTTGAATAGAAACCTGAACTGTACTTGGATCATTGAATGTAGAAGAGAACATCCATTCAAAAAGTTATAGTCAGTTGGATTAGAAAGATAGTCGGTAAGTTTAGGAAGAAAAGTGAGTATAGGATTTGGAACAAAAGTTCTTTAGCAATAGGGTTTTGGTTAGAGAGTCAATGTAAACGTCAACACAAGTGAAGAGTCAGTCACAATGATGCACAGGGCAAAATATGTAGGAAAGCAGATATCAATAGAGACATTAGGAAATCAGGAAAAGAATAAAGTGAGTGATGGGATTAGATATTTTCAACAGGGTTGAGGATGAATATATGAGCTTAGGATAAAACAAATATGAAGTCAACAATAGGATTGACATTTGATAGCATTAGCGTAGCCCAAGACAGTGTCCAAAATAAGCTCTGTTGCCCCTCATTTGCCTAAATTCCCAGTGGCCTGTACACCCTTCCTGTGTACCAGGAGTGATCAAATAGGCCTGCCCTTAATACTGCTCTGCTTCTCCAATTTGAGTCCTACTGAGTGTCGGGTACAGATTCTTTATGTGAATTGGAAAGATGAGAAAACTCAAGCACCTATTGGATAGCCTCTGAATAGATTTGAAGAACTCATTTGACCCAAAAGATCCCTATTCTCACTTGATGGAATTCAGGAACCTTACAGAGGAAGGCAAAATACTTCATCAACAATGACTGCTCTTTATGCCATTTTGGATATTATGCACCCATGGGATCTTTCTTTAGATCCATCAGGTACTGAGAATCTAAGTCAAAGAATCACACTGGGCCAAGAGGCTGATTCACACACATCTCTTTCCAAATCAATTAAGGAAAGAGCCAAATGTAAAGCATATTCATTTGCATTTGAAAAATCTTTCCTTCAGGATTCACAAAGGGTTGGCCTGAGACAAAGACCTTCCTGACTCTCAGGGCAACAGAACAATAGGTAAGCAAATGGCCCAAAGCAGGGATTCTCCACTGAGACTTTACTGGTCACACTGATATCTGAGTTTTCTGAGATGCTCGCCATTCCATTCAGCTATCCAGTATATGGCCATGTCACAGAGCTTGGAGGTAGTACATATCTTGGACACAAAACCATGAGCCTATTCCTGAGATTGGCCATAATTCAGGAAGAAAACAGCAACTTAGGAAGGTAGCAGGTATCGCCCATCAATAAGGCAAGCCGCATTCAATTCATAAATTGTGCTGGATGAATGCTGGGAAGCTTTCTATGAGACAGGACACATCCAATGATGCATTCTCTTTTCTAATGTCTACAAGTACGGACACAGTGGGATACACAGACATAGAAACACTTGCATTGTCAAACGACTTACTAGAAACTGTTCACTCCAAACCAAACAAACCGCCTTTTCTAACTATTCTCAGAACATGAGACAAAACCACAAACCCACACCCGCAATGGCACCTCCTTCCCCCAAATAGGTCTGTGACTCTCCGGAGTGTGCTCTGACTGATGGGCCATACTATGATGCTCCGAAATGGCCTGACCTGTCTCAGATCTGGTCTTCTTGGCCAACAATGTGAAGTTGTTAGAAGCCAGGAGTGAGCCACTATCTGCTTTCTCAGGAAGAGCCCCTCTTCCGAGCTTTCCTGGCATTTGGCCATCCTCACATCAGTAGGTATCAAGAAAGACTGACTCTGTCCTTTGTAAATCCAAAAAAGTGAGACCACTGGGACTAGAACTGAGACTGGCTCTGGGTGCCTGGCTTTCTGTATCCCAAGTTCAGAGAGTTCCATCACCATGGAAGTGAGATGAGATCACGTCCTTCAGGAACTGAATGAGATCACTGCCTTGGCAACCACTTTGTCATAACAATTGCTTCCAACGGTCCCATGAGATGAGGGCTGCCCCTACTTCCTGTGACACTTTCACAAGTTAGAATGGTATATCACCCGTAGGCAAAAGGGAACAGCTCTCCACACAGGCCGGGTTTGGTCCATCTTCTCTACATTAAGAAGAGATAGGCTCATTCTGACTCAACCCTTAATCCTGACCAGGTTGTTTGCCATGGAAGATGATTTTTGCTCTCTCAGGTCTTACATAGCTGCCTACATCTTCTCCAGAGATCATTTCTGCATGGAGCTTTGAGGTTCTCAACAGATGGAAGATCCACTGCATTCCTGTATTGTAAGACCAACACTGTCCCTGCTCTTCTGTAAACATAGATGTGAATTGGAGTCATGAGAAAACCCACGAACCTATGGGATAGCCTCTGCAGAACTTTAAAGAATTCACTTGACCCAAATGATCCCTATTCTCACTTAATGGAGGTCAGGAACCTTACAGAGGAAGGCGAGAGACTCTATCCACCATGACAGTTCTTTTGTCCATTTTGGTTTTGGATGCACACATGGGATTTTTCTTTAGACCCATCATGTGCTGTGAATCTAAGCCACAGCCTCACATAGGGCCAAGAGGCTGATTCAGACACATCCATTTCCAAAGCAATTAACCGAAGAGGCACAGGTAATGACCATTCAATTCCATTTGAAAACTATTTTCTTCAGGCTTCACAAAGTGTGGCCTGAGGCAAAGACCTTCCTGACATTCAGGGCAACAGAATAGGTAAGCAAAAGGCCCAAAGCAGGGTTTCTCCACTGAGACTTTCTTGGACATAGTGATATCTGAGTTTTCTGAGATACTCACCATTCCCATCAGCTATCCAGTACATGGCCATGTCACAGAGATTGAGGTGGTACATATCTTGGACACAAAATCATGAGCGTATTCTGGAGAGTGTCCAGAATTCAGGAAGAAAACAGGAATTTAGAAAGATAGCAGGAGTTGCCCATCCATAGGGCAACCTGCAGTCCATTCATAAATTGCACAGGATGAATGCTTTGAAGCTTTCTCGTAGACAGGACACATCCATTGATTCATTCTCATTTCTACTGTCTACAATCACGGACACAGTATGATATATAGACACAGAAACACTCACGTTGTCAAAGGACTTACTAGAAACAGTCCACTCCAAAACAAACAAACCAGCTTTCCTAACTATTCTCAGAACATGAGACAAAACCACAAACTCACACTCACACCCAAAAAGGCACCTCTTTCCCCCAAGTAGGTCTGTGTCTATCCGGAGTGTCCTCTGACTTGTGGGCCATACTATGTTCCCCAAAAATGGCGTGTCCTGTCTCCGATCTGGTCTCTTTAGCAAACTCTGTGAAGTTGTCAGGAGCCCGTGGTGAGAAACTACCTGCTTTCTCTGGAAAGGCCAGTCTTCATAGTTTCCAGGCATTTGGCTGTCCTCACATCAGTAGGTACCAAGAAAGAGTGACTCTGTCTTGTTAAATCCAAACAAGTGAGCCCACTGGGACATGGAGTGGGTTTGACTCTGTGTGCCTGGTTTCCTGGATCCCAAGATCACAGACTTTCATCACCAATAATGTAAGGTGAGGTCACTTCCTTCAAGAACTGAATGAAGTCACTGCCTTGGAAACCACTTTGTTTTAACAGTTGCTTCCAAGGTTCCCAAAAGATGGAGTCTGCCTCTACTTGCTGTGACTCATTCATAAGTTAGAATGGTATATCAACCATAGGCACCGGGGAACAGCTCTCCACACAGGCATGGTTTGGTCCATCTTCTCTACATTAGGAAGAGAGAGGCTAATTCAGACACATCCCTTCAACCTGACCAGGTTGTTTGCCATGGAAGATGACTTTTGCTCTCTCAGATCCTTCATACCTGCCTACACCTACTCAAGGGATTATTTCTGCAGGGACTTTTGAGGTTCTCAGCTGGTGGATGATACCCTACCTTCCTGGATTTTAAGACCAACTCTGTCCCTGCTCTTCTGTAAAGTGAGATTTAGGGAACAGTGTATGGTTAGTGTTAATAGCATGTTCGATTTGGGTTAGGAGTCATTCTGCTGGATGAATTACGGTATTGGGAACCTGTGATATTTATAAGAATATAAATGTGAAATATATGTATGAGATCAGAGATCTGGGAAAGATTTGAAGCCCAGAAAGGCATTGGGCCCTTGATTGGTATACTTAGATTGAATTATGTTCTGCACCGAGGTCTCAGATAAATCGATATACAATGGCATAGGACCCTATACCTCGGATGATTGAAAGTAGAAGAGAACATCCAGTCAAAAAGGGATAGTCTGTAGGATTAGGAAGATAGTCAGTAGGTTTAGGAAGAAGAGTGAGTCTCGGAGTTGGACCAAAAGTTCTTTAGCAATTGGTTTTCAGTTAGAGGGTGAATGTAAATGTCAGCACATGTGAAGAGACAGTCACAATTATGAACTGGAAAAAATATGTAGGAAAGCAGATATCAATAGGGGCATTAGGAAATCAGGAAAAGTATAAAGTGAGTGATAGGATTAGATATTTTCAACAGGCTTGAGGTTAAATATATAATCTTAGGAAGAAACAAATATGTAGTAACCAATAGGATTGACATTTGAGAGCAGTAGGCACCCTGGACATAGATGCTTTTAGTAATCCATGATCACTTTCCATTTAGGCTTTGGTACAATCATATGTGTGACCTTTGCATTTTGTGTCCAGAATACTACTGTGGTAAAATGTATATGTAGATCAGGTGACATAAGTATTTCTTCCACCATAAAGGGGAGTAATATTCTGGAAACTTATAAATTAGTACTGGGGATACAAATAGGTGTACCTTGTGTTGATGATTATTGAGATGATGCAGGAATAGACCATATTGTGAATAAAGTATGTAACTGGATCCAACATTAAATAATGGATTGAGTTTGCATCTGAAAATATATTGGAAATCTTATATTGATATATATACCATCATTCCAACGAGTTATATATGCAATGGTATTATTAGGGTTACGGTTTGTCGTGAAGAGTGAGTTTTGCTTCAAAAATGATTATGGAATCGAAAATAATGTGTTTAGAAAGAAGTCTAGTGAAAAGACCAGTAAAGAAACATGGAGGAATACATGTGTTCTGAAGTAGTAAGTAATTGAAAGTGAACCAAATGCCAAAAAAAATTGTGAAGTTCTGGATGAAAAAATACATCCTATGATGTCCATAAACTGAAGAAATAGTAATGTACCAGTGTTGAGTAAAAATGAACTTCAAATTACACATCATGTCCCATAGCAATCTACTTGCATTGATGTTAAACTGGGTCAGTTACTGTAGAAATATTAGGATTTTTAAGCACCATCCACTGAACTAAGTTTTCAGTAGTAGGAAACCAAAATATATTTCAGGTTTATGAATATTACTGAGAATAATCTTGTGAAAATTTGAATTTAAATGAACATAAATGAATATGAATGAATTTAGGGAGTGTATAATAAGACACATATTTTTCATATTTTTTTAAAATCCGTAGAATATACACACACACACACGCACACACACACACACACATGCACACACACACACATTAATATTTAGCAATATATATGCCAATCGATATTCATCATGAAATATAATTCATTCACAAATCCAAAAATATTCATTTTACTGAACATGGATTTATGTATAGTGTTTTTCACTAGGAAGCTCACCCATAGGTGCAATTTTCAGTTCCATCATTATTTAGGGAGAGTCATCTCTTCTCACAATTTTTATATTCCAAAGTCAGTGATCTTACAAGAATGTACGTGTGATACCAGGTAGGATATTGTATATGCATAAAAAAATTACATGTGCTGAATAGGATACAGAGAAAGGGAGACAGGAATTTACATATGTGATAACTTTAAAAAATCATGGAGAAATATTAAAATGAAAAGTTTACTAAATTTAAAACACATACTCTTGATAAAGAGGAAGACAAATACAAATATACACCATGCTTCCTATAAAAGGACTGTACTTCTATTCAGTTAGGTTTTTTTTTCTCCATGATATTAGGATTAGTAGTCATAGTCTAGTAGGGTATGGGTTAGTGTCAGGGATTCAGTATTTCAAATGGAAAATAGGAAAATGAATCTAATGTGTATGCAAACATGTGATACACAAAAATCTTCCCTCTCTTATCCAGAACAATACCTTGACATAACCATCGCTAAAAGTAAGACACAATTAGAGGAGAGGAGTTAGAAAACCTGTGAATACATATGTGGAATGAAAAATGCTCAGGAGTTCACAACACTGGAGGTGGTAAAACAGTTCACAAAAGTATGGGAGATGGTAAACACTCCAGAAACATGGAGCTGTGCTGACCTAAAGACTTATTGAGAAACTTCCTCTGAGGTTAGACACAAGAAATATATGTATGGCAATATTTAAATCAATGGTTCTGCAACTGATGTGATTCTGCAATCTGGGTCTGCATCTATGTGACCTGGAGGACATGGTTCTTTATTTTGTAATGAACATGAGGCAGCACGTCTGAAAACTCCCTTTGTAGGTAAACTGTTGCTACTGGGAGCTAAGTGTCTTCCCGTGTGGTCTGTGAAGCCATTTGGTCATCCTCCACTTTTCAGGGTGTTTCTTACTGCTGCACTGGGAATTTGGTATTTGCTTCATGAAATACAATATGTTCAACTGGGACACAATGCTGGAGGGAGTTCTGTCATGTGTGGTTGGTCAGGGTCGGCAAGAGAATGTACGAACCAGGCTTCTATCCCACATAGCTTTCCCCTTGACTATAGCAACCTGATTCTGAACATTGCCCTGAAACCTCTACATATAACAAGATGCCTTTACATATAAAGGTCTGCTGCCTGCACCATGTCAGTCGCAAGATTTGGAAGCCAATGGAAGATCCAGGTGATCCTACCAAAAATATTTATTTACACACCTATAGTCTACTGCTCTACGCCCACTACCCAGCAGGCTCCAACTTACTGGCATCTCTGTTCTACACCATTTTCACGAAACTCAGTCAATCAAGGCACTGTTTGTTATACTCATGATCAGCAACAGGATATCTAAAGGTTATCCAGTGCCACCTGGTCATGGGGATTTCAAAAATTTCATGGTATTAATCTAGTCATTTTTCAAGGATGAAGTTGGAGGCACTGTGGGTTTCATTTAATTCAGGAACCATTAAATGGTGAGGAAGCTCATTTCAATGAAAGCTCTGGAGAACACTCACAGGCAACCCTTCCCAAAGAGTGGCCAAAAGGACACATGAATCCAGGCCCATTGAGGTATACAATGTGAGGTCCATGTGTGTTTGGACTCTCAATTATGGCTACCAAGTCTTTAAGAATTAAAACATGTGATATCCTGGCTCAGAATCCCTGAGCTCTGTGGAAAGCCATCCTGGGCCTAGATCTCAGTTTCCAAAAGCGATTCTCATGCGTGGTCTCCTAAAATCCCAACACTATTCATGGCAATACTTCTCTGAGGTCAGTTCCAGAACTCAGTCTCTAAGGGGAATCACACCAGAGTTCAAGCCCTGGTGGACCCAGTCATCTCTTCCAAATACCACACAAATTACCACAATTAAAACAAGAACCCTCCCATATGGCCCTCATCTTCTTTCATATAGACACTCATCATAATCTGGCTGGAGGTTTCCATGAGGGGTGCAGACCAAGACAATGTCCCAAATAAGCTCCTTTGCCCATCATTTGCCTAAAGTCAAGGTGGCCTGGACACCCATCCGGTGAACCAAAAGTGATCAAATAGGCCTGCCGTTAATACCGCTCCAATTTGAGGACTACTGTCTGTGGGGTTTAGATTCTTTATGTGAATTTTAGTCATGAGAAAACCCAAGCACAATGGGCTAGCCTCTGCAGGTTTTGTAGAACTCTTTTGACCCAAAGGATCCCATTCTCACTTGATGGAAGTCAGGAACCTTACAGAGGAAGTCGAGAGACTTCCTCCCAATAATTGCTCTTTTGGCGAATTTTCTTTTGGATGCACACATGGTAACTTTCTTTAGATCCATCAGGTGCTGAGAATCTAAGCCACAGCCACACACAGGGCCAAGGGCATGATTCAGACACATCCCTTTCCAAAGCAATTAAGGAAAGTGCCACAGGTATGCCCATTCATTTCCATTTGAAAACTGTTTTCTTCAGGCTTCACAAAGGGGTGGCCTGAGGCAAAGAACTTCCTGACATTCAGGGCAACAGAACAATAGGTAAGCAAAAGGCCGAAAGCAGGGTTTCTCCTCTGAGACTTTCCTGGTCACACTGATATCTGAGTTTTCTGAGATGCTCGCCATCCCCTACAGCTATCCAGTACATGGCCATGTCACAGAGCTTGTAGGTGGTACATATCTTGGACACAAAACCATGGGCCTATTCTTGAGATTGGCCGGAATTCAGGACGAAAATAGAAACTTAGGAAGGTAGCAGGTGTTGCTCATCGATAAGGCAAGCTACAGTCCATTCATAAATGGGGCAATATGAATGCTGAGAAGATTTCTACTAGACACGACACATCCATTGATGGATTCTCTTTTCTAATGTCTACAACCACGGAAACAGTGGAATACACAGACATAGAAACACTCGCCCTGTGAAAAGACTTACTAGAAACAGTCCACTTCAAATGAAACAAACCGACTGTCCTACCTATTCTCAGAAAATGAGACAAAACCACAAACCCACAACCACACCCACAAAGGCACCTCCTTCCCCTAAGTAGGTTTGTGACTATCCAGAGTGTCCTCTGACTTGTGGGCCATAATATGTTCCCCCAAAATGGCCTTTCCTGTCTCAGATCTTGTCTCCTTGGCCAACTCTGTGAACTTCTTAGGAGCCAACGGTGAGCTACTACCTGCTTTCTCATGAAAAGCCCTGCATCCGAGCTTTCCTGGCATTTGGCCTTCCTCACATCTGTAGGTACCAAAAAATACTGACCCTGTCCTTGGTAAATCCAAACAAGGGAGACCACTGGGACTGGGACTGGGACTGGCTCTGTGTGCCTGGCTTCCTGGATCCCACGTTCAGAGAGTTCCATCACCAAGAAAGTGAGGTGAGGTCACTTCCTTCCTGAACTGAATGAGGGCACTGTCTTGGCAGCCACTTTGTCCTAACTGTTGCTTCCAAGGGTCCCAAGAGATTGAGGCTGCCCCTACTTCCTGTGACATTTTCACAAGTTAGAATGGTATATCAACCAAAGGCACCCAGGAATAGATCTCCACACAGGCCTGGTTTGGTCCATGATCTCTACATTAAAAAAAAATCTGATTCAGACACAACCTTTTATCCTGACCGGGTTGTTTGCCATGGAAGATGACTTTTGGTCTCTCAGGTCCTTTATTGCTTCCTACATCTTCTCCAGGGATCATTTCTGCATGGACCTTTGAGGTTCTCAGCAGGTGGAAGTTTTTCTACATTTCTGTATTGTAATATCAACTCCTGCCCTGCTCTTCTGTAAAGTTACATTGAGGGAACAGTGTCCGGTTATGGTTAAAAACATGCTCGATTTGGGTTAGAAATCATTTTGCTGGATGAATGATCGTATTGGGAACTTGCTATGTGTAGAAGAATATATAGGTGAAATATATGTATGAAAAAAGAAATTTAAGTCTGATTTGAAGCCCAGAAGGGCATTGGGCCCTTGATAGGGATACGTGGTGTTGAATTACGTTCTGCAGAGTTGTCTCAGATAAATCGATATACAATGGCATAGCACCTTGTACGTTGCATGAATTAATGTAGAAGGAACATCAAGTCAAAAAGGCATAGTCGGTAGTGAAAGGTTAATAAAATTAATAAAATAGGTACTTGTCACTTCCTGTTTTTCTGTATGCTTAACAAAACACTGTTGAAATCTTGAGAAATGTTTGCTAATCTTGTTCTAGAATGTACTGTTCCCAACAGCCGAACTGCAGAATGTACTCCCTCACTCGGTGTCATGCAAACCGCCCACTCGCCCTTACCCATCACTGAACTTCCCTCTCTTCCCTCTCCAAGGAAAGTATATAAGCTCTGCTTAAGCTGTTCTCAGAGGTCTCTGCTCTATTTAATTTAGCTCTGAGCTCCAGCATGCTGGACCACAAATAAACCCTTTGCTGTTGCATGAGACAGTCTCTTGGTAGTATCTTCCTCTGACACTCGCCTGACCTTTACATATTGAGTTTCCACTGAGTTCCAGCAGTGGCGGACGAGAGAGAGACCCCAACGGGCTCCTCTCGGAGCAAGTAAGGCACCTCTTTCTGGTTTCAGGTTTCTTGTTAGGGCTTGGCAAAATTGCTGGCGATGAAGAGCCTGGGCTCTCTCCGACGGTGGCTGAGAGACATGTCACAGAGACAAAGGGCACCTCTCTGGAGGACCCCGCAGAGAACTCGGGAAATCAAGGAACAATAGTCTTCTCGACTCAGTGATATTTTCTTTTAGATTCGTTATTGCCATACCATTGGGTTTTGCCGGCTACTCATTCCTGGTCTCAGTTTTGGACGTTCATTTCCTGTCTTTATGGTCTTGTCTTATCTGTGTCGTGTGTCCTTGCTTTTACTGTTTGTGGAACTTTCATTATGGAACAGAGCACGTCAATGTCTCTGTCCCTGACCCTTGATCACTGGACCAAAGTCCGCTTAAGGGCTCAGAATCTTTCTTTTTTTAGTAAAACGCTGGACCTGGCAGAATCTCTGTGCCTCAGAATGGCCCATCTTTGGAGTCGTATGGCCCCTAGAAGGATCTTTCTACTTCCCACTAATTTAAAAAGTCAGAGGTATTGTCTTTCAGCCAGCGCCACATAGCCATCCGGATCAACAGCCATATATCTTAACTTGGCAGGACCTCTGCAAATCTCCTCCTCCATGGGTGAAGCCTTTCTTTGCCCCTACCTCTGCTCCTACTCCTTCCCCCATGATCTCTCAAACCCTCTCAACCTCCTCCTCCTCCACCCTCTGTTCTCCCTGAGTCACAGATTTGACTCTACTGGACTCTTCTCCCCCTCCTTATCCCCTGCCCTCGTCCCCTAACACACAACACACTCTAAGTGATTCCGCTGCTGCTGACTAAGCCTCTTTACCATTGGAGGAAGCTAAGCCGGTAATAGGATCTGACAATGGACCGATGTTCATGACCCAGGTAAGTCAGGGGTTAGCCAGGAACCTGGGGATTAATTGGAAGTTAAATTGTGCTTATAGACCACAGAGTTCAAGACAAGTAGAAAGAATGAATAGAACTATTAAAGAGACCTTAACGAAATTAAGCTTAGAGACCAGCATAAGATTCGACTATGCTCCTGCCTTATGCAATGTTTCATGCAAGAAAAAATCCCTTTGTTTCTTTGAGTAACCTTACCACATGTGAAATTCTTTATGGTGGCCCTCCTCCAGTAGGGGACCTAAGCCCAACTGTAAGACCTAAAGATCCTTTCCACACCCCCTTGCTTGACAGACTTAAAGATCTTGAAAGAACTCAGTAATACCTGTGAAAACAGCTGGCCACTGCCTACCCAACTGGGAACCAGGGGATTCCACATCCATATCAAGTAAGAGATTTCATCTATGTAAGATGATATCAGGTGTCATCCCTGGTACCCCGCTGAAAAGGACCATACCAGGTGCTATTATAACACCTACAGTGGTAAACGTAAACAGAATCACTTCCTGGATCCATACCTCTCATCTCAAGCCTGCTGCCTGTACAGAATCTTTCTGGAAACTGAAAAAGACTGGTAACAGTTTCAAATTGTGTATTCGCAATGTGAATAAGGTTATATACTCTCCCCTTGGCTACAAGTAGTCCTAACCCTCATCAGCCCATTAAGCAGTGATGGCTGATCACAAATCCTACTGGAAAAGAAGTATGGTCTATCTCGCATACATCCCCCTTAGGGACCTGGTGGCCATCTCTCCACCCAGACATTTGTTAGCTGGCTATAGGTATTTCCTATTGTGATATCCCTGATGAAGAGGATCCCACTAAAATACCATTAAATCCCTTCTGTACCATAGATAATGGAAACAAACATTATGGATGTAGGGACACGCGAGCCAGATGCAGGTTGGCTAGTCTAGATTACTAAGTTTGCCTGGCAGACTGTCAAAGCCACAAAGAGTAATGGCTGTGTGGGGGAAAAGCCGACTTTTTCTGTATGTCATGGGAATGTGTGCATACAGGGGCTGCCTGATGGAACCCCAATTCTTCATCAAATTCAGTACACAGCATTGGCCACATTACCAATTAGACAACCAAAAACTATGGCACCCAGAGGGGTCTCTAGATCCTCAAATTTTGCATGACCTTTTTAACTTCTGCAAGTGCTCAAAAGAGTGAAAGGAAATTCCCCTATGTGGAAGCCTTTTCCCTCCCTCACTCACATCCTGAACTATGCTTCTCCAATAGATCATTATCCTCAGCCTTCTGCTCCAGACCCTCTGATGTCACTCCCATCTCAGCAACTTGATTTCTCCCCTCCAATAACTAGATCAGAAACCCAAAGCTCCACCAGTTCTCAGACCATCGCCCCCTTTCTGAGGTAGCAGGTACATAGGTACCGCTCCACCGACTCATTCCTCTCATCTCCTGTCAGTGCCCTCACAGGGTCCCACCAGGTCCTCTTACCAGCTAACCCAATGCTCAAACGAGCTGAGGAGAGCCCTGAGACCCTTATCCAAGATGTAATATAATTGGCCTTTAAAGTTGCTTTGTCATCACTGAAAACAGGTTACTAAAATTTAAAGTCCCTCACAGGATTTTGGGATCCTCACTCCCGTCTTTCACTCTGCTCTACCTGATCTACTGCTCAAGTTTGCTGCTAGGAAATTCCCAATACCCTTTTGCATTATTCTTTTACATCTCTCTTTTCCCTCATTCTCAGATCCTCGGAGGTGCTCTCAGCCCCACCTTCCCCGTCTTTCCCCCTCTGTACCAGGCCCACAGAAAAGTCTTAAATGACCTTCTTCAGAAGTCTTCACCATGGCTGAGTTTTGAACTTTCAGCAAAACAGTCCCAATAAAGACTTTAATGTAGATAAACTTTCTCTTTCGTATTGCCCTGTTCTACTTGGCCACTGGCTAAAAATCTCAGTACTTCTAAGCTAGACAACCCCTAACTAGTTTTTCACAAAATATGTGAACAAGTCCTCTGGCCTTCAGCTGGGGCTTCACAGAGATGGCTACATTTCTAAGATAAAGAAATTACCAACCGGGCTCCATGGTAACAGCTGGCAGGGGGAAAATAAGAAATGGAAGAAAAAGCTCTCCTCCTCCCAGGTGTCCTTGAAAAGTTAACTTGCCCAGAACAGAAGGAAAAACAGAAACAAATACTGCTTTTTTAAACTTCTGAAGACCGTGAACTTCTGAGCCCCATCCCTTATATGTTGGGTACAAAATTCTGAAACTACCTAAACTTGAGTTTCATGGGATTAATTGATTACAATATAAGCAATGCCCTCTGAATCCGGTTGCAACCAAATAGGACTGTTTCCCTCTCTTGAGTGCTATCTTAGGTGCCTTGCTTTGTCAGTGCCTACAACAGCATAATTCTATATACTTAAACATCGTTTATGTTTTCATGAAATGATCAGGATATGTGATAAATTGTGTAATGGTGCAGATGTTTCCCAGAGTGCTCTATCATGATGCAGGTTCATTTGAAGATCAAATATTGGGGGCATACAACCGGTTCCACTGGGAACATATATCCCTCACTTTAGCCATCCTATTAAGAATAGGAGTTGCTGCACGGGTGGGCAGAGGAACCAGTGGCATTGTCCATGGGACACAAAAGATGACCCAATTAGAAGCAGCAATAGAGCAAAAGTAAGATATTAGAAACCTCCTTCAGGGCTTTGCATGAAACTTTAACCTCTCTCTCTGAAGTTGTTTTACAGAACAGTTGAGGGTTGGACCTCCTCTTCATTAGAGAAGGGGGGCTTTGTGCTGCATTGAGGGAAGAATGTTGTTTTTATGCTGACTATACTGGAGTCATAATAAAATCTATGAGTAAATTTAAAAGACACCTTGAAGAGCATCAACAAATGAGAGAGGGCCCAAAAGGGTGGCTTGAGTCTTGGTTCACACAGTCCCCCTGGTTAACTACGTATTTATCAACCCTGGCCGGTCCAATAATAATCCTCATATTATTGCTAACTATAAAACCCTGTTTGCTCAACCGTGTAATATCTTTTCTCCAGGCTCAAATTGGAGGAGTTAAACTTATGGTAATACCCCACTAGCAGACATTGAATGTGACACCCTCCAATGATCATTTGTATAATTAAAATTAGCCAGAAGAAGAAGTGGGGAATGAAATATTAATAAAATAGGTACTTGTCACATCTTGTTTTTCTGTATGCTTAACAGAACACTGTTGAAATCTTGAGAAATGTTTGCAAAATTTGTTCCCAGAATGTTCTATCCCCAGCTGCCAAATTGCAGAATGTACTCCCTCTCCCAGTTGCATGCAAACCGCCCACTCGCCCTGACCCATCAATACAATTCCCTCCCTTCTCTCTCCAGGGAAAGTATATAAGCTCTACTTCAGCTATTCTCAGGGCTATCTGCTCTATTCAGGTGAGCTCTGAACCCCAGCATTCTGGACACCCAATAAACCCTTTGATGTTGCATGAGATAGCCTGTTGGTAGTCTCCTCCTCTGAAGCTCGCACCACGTTTACTTGGATGATTGAATGTAGAAGAGAACATCCAGTCAAAAAGGGATAGTCTGTAGCATTAGGAAGATAGTCAGTAAGTTTAGGAAGAAGGGTGAGTATAAGATTTGGAACAAAAGTTTCTTAGCAATAGGATTTCGATTAGAGAGTGAATGTAAATGTCAGCACAAGTGAAGAGTCAGTCACAATGATGAAGTGGGGAAAATATGTAGGAAAGCATATATCAATAGAGACATTACAAAATCAGGCAAAGTATAAAGTGTGTGATAGGATTAGACATTTTGAACAGGGTTGAGTTTAAATATATAATCTTAGGAAGAAACAAATATGTAGTCACAAATAGGATTGACATTTGAGAGCATTGGGCAAATTTCAGGTGGATGAATATTTTGAGAATAATCTTGTGAATAGTTGATTATAAATCCACATACATGAACATGAATGAATTTAGGGAGTGAATATAAGACACATATATTTGATATTTTGAAAAATCTGGAGAGTGTATATATATATATATATATATATATATATATATACACATATATATATATATACATATACATATATATACATATACATAAAACAAACACAGACAAAAAAGTAGCAATATATATGTCAATCAAAATTCATTATAAAATATATACCATCCACAGATCTAAAAATATTCATTTTACTGAACATGGATTTATGTATAATGCTGTTCAACTAGCAAGCTCACCCATAGGTTGAATATTCAGTTCCAACAGGGTTTAGTAGGAGTGATCTCTTCTAACAATTTCTATCTGCCAAGTCAGCCACCTCACAAGAATGTACGTGTGGTACCAGATAGGAATCTATATGTGCATATAAGAATACAGAGAAAGGGAGACATCAATTCACATATTTGTTAACCTTAAAGATACAAGGACAACTATTTCAACAAACAATTGACTAGATTTATAACTCCAACTCTGTATCATGCAAAAGGCAAGTCCATCTATACACCATGCCTACTCTGAACTGCTTGTATTTCTATTCTTTATGGGTTATTTTTCTCCATCATATTAGGATTAGTAGTCAGAGTCTGGTAGGGTATGGGTTAGAGTCAGGTATTCAGTATTTTGAATTGAAAATAGGACACTGAATCCAATGTGTATGCAAATATATGCTACGGAAAAATCTTCCCACTCTCCTCCAGAACAATGCCTTGACATTACGTTCGCCCCAAGTAAGACCCAATTAGAGGAGAAGAGTTAGAAAATCTGTGAATACATATCTAGAATGGAAAATGCTCCAGATTTCACATCTTTGGAGGTGGTAGAGGAGTTTCCAAAAGTAAGAGACAGGGTAAACACTCCACAAACATGGAGCTCTGCTGGCCAAAAGACTTTTTGAGAATCTGCCTCTGAGGTTGGGCACTTGAAATATATGTTGTTGTCAGGAGCTTTAGCTTTATTTGTAGTGAAACCATCAAAGCTGGATCTGCATCTATGTGACCTGGAGGAAATGATTACTTATTTTCTCCTTAAAAATGAGGCAGCAGTGATGAATTCTCTTTTTGTAGGTAAACATTGGCCACTGAGGGCTAAGGGTCTTCCCGTGTGGACTGTGAAACCAATGGTCATCCTCCAATTTTCGTGGTGTTTCTTGCTGCTGCACTGGGAGTTTGGTATTTGCTTCATGAAATACAACGAGTTCAAATGGGACACAGTGCTGAAGGGAGTTCTGTCAGGTGTGGTTGGCAGGGTCTCCAGGAGAATGCACCAACCAGGGTTCTATCTCAAGTAGCTTGCCCCCTTGACAATAGCAACATGATACTGAACATTGCTCTGAAACCTCTCCATATAAAAATATGCCTTTACATATATGGGTGTGATGGTTGCACCATGTTAGTTACAGCCATTTGGAAGCCAATGGAAGATCCACATGGCCCCACCACAGATGTTTTATCACACATTTGCATAACACAGCTCTAGGCCCACTACTTACCAGGCCCCAACTTACTGGCATCTCTGTTCTACACCATTTTCATGAAACCCAGTCAATCAAGGCCCTGTCTGGTATACTCATGATCATCAACAGGACATCAAAGGTCCTCCAGTGCCAGCTGGTCATCGGAATTTCTAAAATTTCATGGTAATTATCTAGCATTTTTTCACAGATGCATTTGGAGGCAATGTTGGTTTCAATTCATTCAGGAACCATTAAATGGTGAGGAAGCTAATTTCAGGGAAATCTCAGGAGCACTCTCACAGGCAAGTCTACCCAAAGAGTGGCCAAAAAGTCACATGAAGCCAGGCCCATTGAGGTCTACAAAGCGAGGTCCAAGTGTGTTTTGAATCTCAATTATGCCTGCCAAGTCTTTCAGAATAAAATCATGTAATATCCTGGCTGTGATTCCCAGTGTTCTGTGGAAAGCCACTCTGGGCCTTGATCCCAGGTTCCAATGGCAACTCTCATTCCTGGCCTCCTAAAATCCCAACACAATTCATGTCAATACTTCTCTGAGGTCAGTTCCAGAACTCAGTCTCTAAGGGGAATCACAGCAGAATTCAAGCCCAGGTTTACCCAGTCATCTCTTCCAACTGCCACACAAATTACCACAATTATAACCAAAACACTCCTACATGGCCCTCATCTTCTACCATAAAGATACTCATCATAACATCTGGATGGAGGTTTTCATGAGAGGCACATCCCAAGACAGTGTCCAAAATAAGCTCCCTTGCCCCTCATTTGCCGAATGTCAGGGTGGCTTGGACACCCTTCCTGTGAACCAGGAGTGATCAAATAGGCCTGCCCTTAATACTGCTTCGCTTCTCCAATTTGAGGCTCTCTGACTGTGGGGTCTAGATTCTTTTTGTGAATTGGAGTCATAAGAAAAGCCAAGCCCCTCTGCAGAGATTTGAAGAACTCATTTCACCCAAAGAATCCCTATTCTGACATGATGGATTTCAGAAACCTAACAAAGGAAGGCAATATAATTCATGCACATTGATTGAACGTTTTTCCATTTTGGTTTAGATGCACATATGGGATCTTTCTTTACATCCATCAGGTGCTGAGAATCTAAGTCACAGCCTAAAACAGGGCAAAGGGCCTGAATCAGACACATCCTTTTCCAATGAAATTAAGCAAAGAGCCAGAGGTGATGCACATTCATTTCCATTTGAAAACTGTTTTCTTCAGGCTTAACAAAGGGGTTGCATGAGACAAAGACCTTCCTGATATTCAGGGCAACAGAACAATAGGTAAGCAACAGGCCCAAAGCAGGGTATCTCCACTGAGACTTTCCTGGTCACACTGATATCTGAGTTTTCTGAGATGCTGGCCATTCCATTCAGGTATCCAGTACATGGCCATGTCAAAGACCTTGGATTTGGTACATATCTTGGACACATAACCATGAGCCTATTCTAGAGAGTGGCCAGAATTCAGGAAGGAAACAGGGACTTAGGAAGGTATTAGGTGTTGCCCGTGCATAAGGCAAGCCACACTCCATTCATAAATTGGGCAGGATGAATGCTGGGAAGCTTTATACTAGACATGACACATCCATTGATGCATTTTCTTTTCTCATGTCTACTACCACAGGCACAGTGGGATACACAGACATGGAAACACTCACCTCTTCAAATGACTTACCGGAAACAGTTCACTCCAAAACAAACAAACCGCCATTCCTACCTATTTTCAGAACATGAGACAAACCACAAACCCACACCCACTCCCAAAAAGGCACCTCCTTCCCCATAGGTGTATGACTAACCAGAGTGTCCTCTGACTGGTGGCCATACTCTGTTCTTCCGAAATGGCCTGTCCTCTCTCAGATCTGTTTTCCTTGGCCAACTCTGTAAAGTTGTAAGGAAAAAGTGGAGAGCCACTACCTGCTTTCTCAGGAAAGCTCCCTATTCAGAGCTCTCCAGGCATTTGGTAATCCCACTTCAGTAGGTACCAAGAATGACTGACTCTATCTTTGGTAAATCCAAACAAGTGAGCCCACTGGGACTGGACCTGGGACTGCCTCTGGGTGCCCGGCTCCTTGGATACAAAGTTCAGAGAGTTCCATCACCAAGGAAATGAGGTATGTCACATTCTTTGGAACTGAATGAGGTCACTGCCTTGGCAAATGTATATCTTATGATGTTCAAAAACTGAAGAAATAATAATGTACCAGTGTCGAATACAAATGAATGACAAATTACATATCATGTCCCATAGGAGTCTACTTGCATTGATGGTAGACTGGGTCAGTTACTGTAGAATAATTAGGATTTGTATGCACCATTCACTGAAGTTAGTTTTCAGTACTAGGAAACAAATATGTATTTCAGGTGGATGAATATCTCTGATTATAATCTTGTGAAAAGTGGATTATAAATCCACATACATGAACATGAATGAATTTAGAGAGTGTATATTAGACACATATATTTCATATTTTGAAAAATTTGGAGAGTATATCTATATCTATATCTATATCTATATCCATATCTATATATATACACACACACACACAAACACACACACACAACACTCACAGACATTAAAAAGTACCAATATAAATGCCAATCGAATTCATCAGTAAATATATAACATCCACAAATGCAAAAATATTTATTTTACTGAACATGAGTTAATGTATAATGTTGTTCTACTAGGACGCTCTCCTATAGGTTGAATTTTCATTTCCAACAGCATTTAGGAGGAGTGAACTCTTCTCACAATTTGTATCGGCCAAGGCAGCCACCTCACAAAAATGTACGTGTGATACCTGGTAGGATTCTATATATGCATATAAATATACATGTGTGAATAGGCTACAGAAAAGGGAAACAAGAATTCACATATTTGTTAAGTTTAAAAACACATGGAGAATATTTCAATTAAAATTTGACTAGATTTATAACTCCTACCTTATATAATGCAAATGTCAAGTCCAACAATACAACATGTCTCCTCTGAAGTGCTTGTATTTCTATTGTGTTGGGTTAATGTTCTCCATTATATTAGGATGAATAGTCTGAGTCTACTAGGTATGGGTTAGTGTCAGGGATTCAGTATTTCGAATGGAAAATTGGAAAATGAATCCAATGTGTATGTATATATATGCTGCACAAATATCCTAGTGCTCTCATCCAGAACAATGCCTTGACATTACCTTCACCACAAGTAAGACACAATTAGAGGAGAAGAGTTACAAAATCAGTGAATACATATCTGGAATGGAAAATGCTCAGGAGTTCAAAACCTTGGAAGTGGTAGAGCAGTTTCCAAAACTAAGGGACAGGGTAAACACTCCAAAAACATGGAGCTCTGCTGGCCTAAAAACTTTTTGAGAATCTGCCACTGAGTTTTGCACTTGAAATATATGTTGTTTTCAGGAGATTTGGCTTCCTTTGTAGTGAGACCATCAAAGCTTGGTCTGCATCTATGTGACCTGGAGGACATGGTTTCTTATTTCCAAAGAACTAGATAAAGCAGTGCTGAATCCTCTCTTTGAAGGTAAACTGAGGCCACTGGGGACTATGTGTCTCCCCGTGTGGACTGTGAAGCCATTTGGTCCTCTTCCACTTTTTGTGGAGTTTTTTGCTGCTGCACTGTGAGTTTGGTATTTGTTTCACGAAATACTAGGAGCTAAACTGGGACACAGTGCTGGAGGGAGTTCTGTCACGTGTGGTGGGTCAGGGTCTGCAAGAGAATGCACCAACTAGGCTCCTATCTCTCACAGCTTGCCCCATTGCCCCCTTGTCCATATCAACCTGATTCTTAATTTTCCTCTGAAAACTCTCCATATAACAATATGCCTTTACATATAAGGGTCTGCTGGCTGCACCATGTCAGTTACAAGCCATTTGGAATCCAATGGTATATCCACATGGCCCTACCACGGATGTTTTATCAAACACCTCCCCACCACTGCTCTAGACCCACTACTCAGCAGGCTCCAACTTACTGGCATCTCTGTTCTACACCATTTTCATGAAACTCAGTAAGTCAAGGCACTGTCTGGTATAATCATGATCAGCAACAGGACATCCAATGTTTCTCCAGTGCCACCTGGTCATAGGAATTTCAAAAATTTCATGGTATTTATCTAGCCATTTTTCAAGCATGAAGTTGGAGGCACTGTGGGTTTCAGTTCATTCAGCAAACATTAAATGGTGAGGAAGCTCATTTCAATGAAATCTCTGGAGAACTCTCACAGGCACGGCTTCCCAAAGAGTGGACAAACGGTCACATTAGGCCAGGCCCATTGAGGTCTACAATGTGAGGTCCATGTGTGTTTTGACTCTCAACTATGGCTGCCATTTCTTTAAGAATAAAATCATGTGATATCCTTGCTGAGATTTCCAGTCCTCTGTTGAAATCCACCCGGGGCCTAGGTCTCAGTTTCCAAGAGCGACTTTCATGCGTGGCCTCTTAAAATCCCAACAAAATTCATGGCAATGCTTCTCTGAGTTCATTTCCAAAACCCAGTTTCTAAGGGGAATCACACCAGAGTTCAACCCCACGTGTACCCAGTCATTTTTTCCAATGCCACACAAATGACCAAAATCAAAACCAAAACACTCCCACATGACCCTCATCTTATTCCATATAGTCAATCATCTTAACCTCTAGCTGGAGGTTTCCATGAGGGGCGCAGCCCAAGACAGTGTCCAAAATCAGCTCCTTTGCCCCTTATTTGCCTAAAGTCAGGGTAGCCGGGACACCGTTTCTGTGAACCAGGAGTGAACAAATAAGCCTGCCTTTAATACTTCTTTGTTTCTCCAATTTCAGGCCTACTGATTTTAGGTATCAATTCTTCAGGTGATTTAGAGTCATGCGAAAACACAAGCACCTCTGCAGGGCTTTGAAGAACTCATTTGACCCAAAGAATCCCTATTGTCATTTGATGGAGTGCAGGAACCTAACAGAGGAAGGCAAGAGACTTCATCCACAATGAATGATATTTTTTGCCATTTTGGTTTTGGAAGCTCACATGGGATCATTCTTAAGATCCATCAGGTGCTGAGAATCTAAGTCACAGCCACACACAGGTCCAAAGGCTGATAAAGACACATCTCTTTCCAAAGCAATTAAGCAAAGAGCCACAGGTGAGGCCCATTCATTTCCATTTGAAAACTGTTTTCTTCAGGCTTCACAAAGGGGTGGCCTGAGGCAAAGACCTTCCTGACATTCAGTGCAACACAACAATAAGTAAGCAAAAGGCCCAAAGCAGGGTTTCTGCACTGAGATTTTTTTGGTCACACTGATATCTGAGTTTTCTGAGATGCTCGCCATTCTCTTCAGGTATCCAGTACATGGCCATGTCACAGAGATTGGCGGTGGTACATTTTTTGGACACAAATCCATGAGCCTATTCTGGAGAGTGGCCAGAATTCAGGAAGAAAACAACAACTTAGAAAGATAGCAGGTGTTGCACATCGATAAGACAAGCTGCAGTCATTCATATATTGGGCAGGATGAATTATGGGAAGATTTATACTAGACAGGACACATCCATTAATGCATTCTCTTTTCTAATGTCTACAACAACAGACACAGTGGGATACACAGAAACAGAAACCCTCGCCGTGTCAAATGACTTACTAGAAACTGTCCACTCCAAACCAAACAAACCGCCTTTCCTATCTATTCTCAGAACATGAGACAAAACAACAAACCCACACCCACTCCCATAAAGGCACCTCCTTCCCCCAAGTAGGTCTGTGACTATCCGGAGTGTCCTCTGACTGGTGGGCCATACTATGTTCCCCCGAAATGGCCTGTCTTCTCTCAGACCTTCTTTCCTTGACCAACTCTGTGAAGATGTCAGGAGAAAGTGGTTAGCCACTACCTGTTTTCTCAGGAAAGGTCCATCTTCAGAGCTCTCCTGGCATTTGGCCATCCTCACATCATTAGGTACCAAGAAAACTGACTCTGTCCTTGGTAAATCCAAACAAGTGAGCCCACTGGGACTGGAACTGGGACTGCCTCTGGGTGCCTGGCTTCTTGGATACCAAGTTCAGAGAGTTCCATCACCAAGGAAATGAGGTATGTCACATTCTTTGGAACTGAATGAGGTCACTGCCTTGGCAACCACTTTGTCCTAACAGTTGCTTCCAAGGGTAACATAAGATGGAGGTTGCCCCTACTTCCTGTGACACTTTCATAAGGTAGAATGTATATCAACCATTTGCACCCGGGAACAGCTCTCCACTCAGGCTGGTTTGGTCCATCTTCTCTACAATAAGAAGAGAGAGATTCAGATTCAGACACATCCCTTCATCCTGACCAGGTTGTTTGCCATGGAAGATGACTTTTGCTCTCTCAGGTGCTTCATACCTGCCTACAACTTCTCCAGGTATCATTTGTGCATGGACATTTGAGGTTCTCATCAAGTGGAAGGTCCCCAACTTTCCTGTATTGTAAGAACTACTCTGACAGCTCTTTTGTCCATTTTGGTTTGGGATGCACACATGGGATTTTTCTTTAGACCCATCATGTGCTGTGAATCTAAGCCACAGCCTCACATAGGGCTGAGAGGCTGATTCAGAAACATCCATTTCCAAAGCAAGTAAGCAAAGAGGCACAGGTAATGACCATTCTTTTCCATTTGAAAACTATTTTCTGCAGGCTTCACAAAGTGTGGCCTGAGGCAAAGACCTTCCTGACATTCAGGGCAACAGAATAGGTAAGCAAAAGGCCCAAAGCAGGGTTTCTCCACTGAGACTTTCTTGGGCATACTGATATCTGAGTTTTCTGAGATACTCGCCATTCCCATCAGCTATCCAGTACATGGCCATGTCACAGAGATGGAGGTGGTACATATCTTGGACACAAAATCATGAGCGTATTCTGGAGAGTGTCCAGAATTCAGGAAGAAAACAGGAATTTAGAAAGATGGCAGGAGTTGCCCATCCATACGGCAACCTGCAGTCCATTCATAAATTGCACAGGATGAATGCTTTGAAGCTTTCTCGTAGACAGGACACATCCATTGATGCATTCTCTTTTCTAATGTCTACAATCACTGACACAGTATGATATATAGACACAGAAACACTCACCTTGTCAAAGGACTTACTAGACACAGTCCACTCCAAAACAAACAAACCAGCTTTCCTAACTATTCTCAGAACATGAGACAAAACCACAAACTCACACTCACACCCAAAAAGTCACCTCCTTTCCCCAAGTAGGTCTGTGACTATCCGGAGTGTCCTCTGACTTGTGGGCCATACTATGTTCCCCCAAAATGGCGTGTCCTGTCTCCAATCTGGTCTCTTTGGCCAACTCTGTGAAGTTGTCAGGAGCCCATGGTGAGAAACTACCTGCTTTCTCTGGAAAGGCCAGTCTTCATAGTTTCCAGGCATTTGGCTGTCCTCACATCAGTAGGTACAAAGAAAGAGTGACTCTGTCTTGTTAAATCCAAACAAGTTAGCCCACTGGGACATGGAGTGGGTTTGACTCTGTGTGCCTGGTTTCCTGGATCCCAAGATCACAGACTTTCATTACCAAAACTGTAAGGTGATGTCACTTTCTTCAAGATCTGAATGAAGTCACTGCCTTGGAAACCACTTTGTTTTAACAGTTGCTTACATGGTTCCCAAAAGATGGAGGCTGCCTCTACTTGCTGTGACTCATTCATATGTTAGAATGGTATATCAACCATAGGCACCGGGGAACAGCTCTCCACACAGGCATGGTTTGGTCCATCTTCTCTACATTAGGAAGAGAGAGGCTAATTCAGACACATCCCATCAACCTGACCAGGTTGTTTGCCATGGAAGATGACTTTTGCTCTCTCATGTCCTTCATAGCTGCCTACATCTTCTCCAAGGATCATTTCAGCATGGACCTTTTAGGTTTTCAGCAGCTGGAAGATCGCCTATATTCCTGTATTGTAAGACCAACTCTGTCCCTGCTCTTCTGTAAAATTAGATTGAGGGAAAAGTGTATGATTAGGGTTAATAACATGTTCAATTTGGGTTAGGAATCATTCTCTGGAATGAATATTTGTATTAGGAACCTGTGATATTTATAAGAATATATAGGTGAAATATAAGTATGAAAACAGAAATCTAGGTAAGTTTTGAAGCCCAGAAGGGCATTGGGCCCTTGATTGGGATACTTAGCATTGATTTATGTCCTGCACAGTTGTCTCAGTTAAATCAATATACTATGGCATAGGACCTTCTAATTTGGATGATTGAATGTGGAAGAGAACATCCAGTCAAAAAGGGATATTCAGTAGGATTAGGAAAATAGTCGGTAGGTTTAGATAAAAGAGTGAGTATAGGATTTGGACCAAAAGTTCTTTAGCAATAGGGTTTCAGGTAGAGAGTGAATGTAAATGTCAGCACATGTGAAGAGTCAGTCACAATGATGAACTGGGTAAAATATGTAGGAAAGCAATATTTTGAAGACGTATAAATTAATTGGGGGTACAAATAGGTGTACCTTGTGCCTATGAATATAGAGATAATGCATGAATAGACCATACTGTGAATAAATAATATAACTGGTTCGAACATTAAATAATGGATTGAATTGATTTCTGAAAATATACAGGAAACCTAATATTGATATACAATCATCCATTCCAAACAGTTATGCTTCTAATGGTGATATTAGATTTATGGTTTATCATAAAAAGTGTGTGAGTTTTGCTTCAAAACTGATTATGAAATTAAAAAAAAATGTGTTTGCAGAGAAGTCTCATGAAAAGACCAGTCAAGAAACCGGGAGGAATACATGTGTTCTGAAGCAGGAAATGATTAAAAGTGAAAAAATACCTATAAAGTTGTGAACTTGTGGATGAAATATATATCCTATGATGTGCAAAAACTGCAGAAATATTAATGTAGCAGTGTTGAATATAAATGAACGTCAAAATACACATCATGTCCCATAGGAATCTACTTGCATTGATGTTCAACTGGGTCAGATACTGTAGAATTATTAGGATTTGTATGCACCATTCACAGAAGTGAGTTGTCAGTACAAGGAAACAAATATGTATTTCAGGTGGATGAATATTTCCAATAATAATCTTGAGAAAAGTTGATTATATTTCCTCATGCATACATGAAAGAATGTATGAATGTAGAGAGTGTATATAAGACACATATATTTCATGTTTTGATAAATCAGGAGAGTATATATATATATATATATATACCAAAAAAACACACAGAGAAACATAAAAAAGTAGCAATATATGCCAAATGAAATTTATAATGAAATATATAACATCTACTGATGCAAAAATATATACTTTACTGAACATGGAATTATGTATAATGTTGTTGTACTAGGAAGCTCACCCATAGGTTGAATTTTTAGTTCCAACAGCGTTTAAGAGGGGTAGTCTCTTGACACAATTTATATCTGCCGAGTCAGCAACCTCACAAAAATGTACGTGTGATACCAGGTAGGATTCAATATGTACATATAAAAATACATGTGCTGTATAGGCTACAGAGAAAGGGAGGCAGGGATTCACATATTTGTTAATTTTAAAAACACATGAAAAACTATTCCAAATAAAAATTCACTAGATTTATAACACCTACCATTTATTATGCAAAAGAAAAGTTCAAAAAGACACCATGCCTCCTCTGACCTGCTTGTATTTCTGTTCTATTTGGGTTATTTTTCTCCATCATATTAGGATTAGTAGTCAGAGTCTAGTAGGGTATGTGTTAGTGTCAGGGATTCAGTATTTTGAATGGAAAATAGGAAAAAGAATCCAATGTCTATCAAATATGTGCTACACAAAATATTTTCCCTCTCTCATCCAGAACAATGCCTTGACATTACCTTCGCCCCAAGTAAGACACAATTAGTGGAGAAGAGTTATAACATCTGTGAATATATAACTGGAATGGAAAATGCTCATGAGTTCACAACCTTGGATGTGGTAGAGAAGTTTCCATAAGTAAGGGACAGGTTAAAAACTCCACAAACATGGAGCTCTGCTGGCCTAAAGGACTTCTTGATAAACTGCCTCTGAGGTTGGGCACTTGAAATATATGTTGTTTTCAGGAGCTTTAGCTTCCTTTGTCGTGAGACCATCAAAGCTGGGTCTGATTCTATGTGACCTGGAGGACATGGTTTCTTATTTTCTAATGAACATGAGGCAGCAGTGGTGAATTCTCTCTTTTAAGTAAAATGTGACCAGTGCGTGCTAAGTCTCTCCCCATCTGGGCTCTGAAGCCATTTGGTCATCCTCCACTTTTTCATGGTTTTTCTTTCTCCTGCATTGGGAGTTTGGTATTTGCTTCACGAAATACAAGGAGTTCAAAAGGGACACAGTGCTGGATGGAGTTCTGCCACATGTGGTGGGTCAGGGTCTGCAGGAGAATGCACCAACCAGGCTTCTATCCCACATATCTTTTTCCCTTGTCTATTGCAACCTGATTCTTAACATTGCCATGAAACCTCTCCATATAACAAGACGCCCTTACATATTAGTGTCTGCTGACCTCACCATGTCTGTCACAAGCCATTTGGAAGCCAATGGCAAATCCATATGGCCACATCAGAGATGTATTATGACACACATACACACCACTGCTCTAGGCACACTACTCAGCAGGCACCAACTTACTGGCATGTCTGTTCTAGATCATTTTCATGAAACAGAGTCAATCAAGGCACTGTCTAGTATACTCATGATAAACAACAGGACATCCAAAGGTTCTCCAGAGACATGTTGTATAGTTGGACTTGACATTTGCATTATATAAGGTAGGAGTTATAAATCTAGTCAAATTTTAATTGAAATATTCTCCATGTGTTTTTAAACTTAACAAATATGTGAATTCTTGTTTCCCTTTTCTGTAGCCTATTCACACATGTATATTTATATGCATATATAGAATCCTACCAGGTATCACACGTACATTTTTGTGAGGTGGCTGTCTTGGCAGATACAAATTGTGAGAAGAGTTCACTCCTCCTAAATGCTGTTGGAAATGAAAATTCAACCTATAGGAGAGCGTCCTAGTAGAACAACATTATACATTAACTCATGTTCAGTAAAATAAATATTTTTGCATTTGTGGATGATACATATTTACTGATGAATTTCGATTGGCATTTATATTGGTATTTTTAATGTCTGTGAGTTGTGTGTGTGTGTGTGTGTGTGTGTATAGATATAGATATAGATATAGATATACTCTCCAAATTTTTCAAAATATGAAATATATGCGTCTAATATACACTCTCTAAATTCATTCATGTTCATGTATGTGGATTTATAATCCACTTTTCACAAGATTATAATCAGAAATATTCATCCACCTGAAATACATATTTGTTTCCTGAAAACTAACTTCAGTGAATGGTGCATACAAATCCTAATTATTCTACACTAACTGACCCAGTCTAACATCAATGCAAGTAGACTCCTATGGGACATGATATGTAATTTGTCATTCATTTTTATTCGACACTGGTACATTATTGTTTCTTCAGTTTTTGCACATCACAGGATATACATTTCATCCACAAGTTCACAAATTAATAAGCATTTGTTTCAACTTTCACCACTTCTTGCTTCAGAACACATGTATTGTCAGGGTTTCTTGACTGGTCTTTTCATGAGAGACTTCTTTCCAAACACATTATTTTGAATTTCCATAATCATTTTGAAGCAAAACTCACACACTCTTCATGATAAACCAAAACACAAATATTTCCATTACATATATACCTGGTTGGAATGAATGATTGTATATCAATATACGATTTCCTTTAATTTTTCAGATATCAGTTCTATTCATTATTTAAAGTTCAAAAAAGTTATATTATTTATTCACAGTATGGTCTATTCATGCTTTTTCTCTATGTTCCTAGAAACAGGGTACACCTCTTTGTACCCCTGATTCTCATTTTACATCTTCAATATATTGCTCCCAGAAATGGTGAAAGAAATACTCATGTCATCTCATTATCACAGTAATATTCTGGACAAAAAAATGGAAAGGTCACACTTATGATTGTACCAAAGCCTAAATGGAAAGTGAACATGGATTTCTAAAAACATCCATGTCCAGGTTGCCTAATGCTGTCAATTGTCAATCCTATTGGTGACTACATATTTGTTTTTTTCCTAATTTATATATTCAAACTCAACCCTGTTGAAAATGTCTAATTCTATCACACACTTTATACTTTGCCTGATTTCGTAATGTTTCTATTGATATCTGCTTTTCTACATATTTTCCCCAGTTCAACATAGTGACTGACTCTTCATATGTGCTGACATTTACATTCACTCAACAACAGAAAGTCTATTGCTAAAGAACTTTTGGTCCAAATCCTATACTCAATCTTCTTCCTAAACCTAAAGACTATCTTCCTAATCCTACTGAATATCCCTTTTTGACTGGATGTTCTCTTCTAAATTCAATCATCCAATGTACAAGGTCCTATGCCATTGTATATCGAATTATCTGAGGCATCTTTGCAGAACATCATTCAAAGCTAAGTATCCCAATCAAGGGCAAAACCCTTCTGGGCTTCAAATCATACCTAGATTTCTGTTTTCCTACTTATATTTCACCTCTATATTCTTGTAAATATTGCAGGTTCCCAATACCATTATTCATCACACAGAATCACTCGTAACCCAAATCAAACCTGTTTTTAACCCCAAGCATACACTGTTCCCTCAATCATTTTACAGAAGAGCAGGGACAGAGTGGTTCTTACAATACAGGAAAGTTGGGGACCTTCCACCTGATGAGAACCTCAAATGTCCATGCACAAATGATACCTGGAGAAGTTGTAGGCAGGTATGAAGCACCTGAGAGAGCAAAAGTCATCTTCCATGGCAAACAACCTGGTCAGGATGAAGGGATGTGTCTGAATCTGCCTCTCTCTCTTCTTATTGTAGAGAAGATGGACCAAACCAGGCCTGAGTGGAGAGCTGTTCCCGGGTGCCAATGGTGATATACATTCTACCTTATGAAAGTGTCACAGGAAGCGGGGGCAACCTCCATTTTAGGTTACCCTTTGAAGCAACTGTTAGGACAAAGTGGTTGCCAAGGCAGTGACCTCATTCAGTTCCAAAGAATGTGATATACCTCATTTCCTTGGTGATGGAACTCTCTGAACTTGGTATCCAAGAAGCCAGGCACCCAGAGGCAGTCCCAGTCCCAGTCCCAGTGGGCTCACTTGTTTGGATTTACCAAGGACAGAGTCAGTTTTCTTGGTACCTAATGATGTGAGGATGGCCAAATGCCAGGAGAGCTCTGAAGATGGACCTTTCCTGAGAAAACAGGTAGTGGCTAACCACTTTTTCCTGACATCTTCACAGAGTTGGTCAAGGAAACAAGATCTGAGAGAAGACAGGCCATTTCGGGGGAACATAGTATGGCCCACCAGTCAGAGGACACTCCGGATAGTCACAGACCTACTTGGGGGAAGGAGGTGCCTTTGTGGGAGTGGGTGTGGGTTTGTTGTTTTGTCTCATGTTCTGAGAATAGATAGGAAAGGCGGTTTGTTTGGTTTGGAGTGGACAGTTTCTAGTAAGTCATTTGACATGGCGAGTGTTTCTGTTTCTGTGTATCCCACTGTGTCCGTTGTTGTAGACATTAGAAAAGAGAATGCATTAATGGATGTGTCCTGTCTAGTATAAATCATCCCATAATTCATCCTGCCCAATATATGAATGACTGCAGCTTGTCTTATCGATGTGCAACACCTGCTATCTTACTAAGTTGTTGTTTTCTTCCTGAATTATGGCCACTCTCCGAAATAGGCTCATGGATTTGTGTCCAAAATATGTACCACCTCCAAGCTCTGTGACATGGCCATGTCCTGGATAGCTGAAGAGAATGGCGAGCATCTCAGAAAACCCAGATATCAGTGTGACCAGGAAAGTCTCAGTGCAGAAACCCTGCTTTGGGCCTTTGCTTACTTATTGTTGTGTTGCACTGAATGTCAGGAAGGTCTTTGCCTCAGGCCACCCCTTTGTGAAGCCTGAAGAAAACAGTTTTCAAATGGAAATGAATGGGCCTCACCTGTGGCTCTTTGCTTAATTGCTTTGGAAAGGGATGTGTCTTTATCAGCCTCTTGGGCCTGTGTGTGGCTGTGACTTAGATTCTCAGCACCTGATGGATCTTAAGAATGATCCCATGTGAGATTCCAAAACCAAAATGGCAAAAAATTTCATTCATTGTGGATGAAGTCTCTTGCCTTCCTCTGTTAGGTTCCTGCACTCCATCAAATGACAATAGGGATTCTTTGGGTCAAGTGAGTTCTTCAAAGCCCTGCAGAGGTGCTTGTGTTTTCGCATGACTCTAAATCACCTAAATAATCGATACCTAAAATCAGTAGGCCTCAAATTGGAGAAACACAGAAGTATTAACGGCAGGCTTATTTGTTCACTCCTGGTTCACAGAAACGGTGTCCAGGCTACCCTGACTTTAGACAAATGAGGGGCAAACGAGCTGATTTTGGACACTGTCTTGGGCTGCGCCCCTCATGGAAACCTCCAGCCAGAGGTTAAGATGATTGACTATGTGAAATAAGATGAGGGCCATGTGGGAGTGTTTTGGTTTTAATTTTGGTCATTTGTGTGGCATTGGAAAAAATGACTGGGTCCACGTGGGCTTGAACTCTGGTGTGATTCCCCTTAGAGACTGGGTTTTGGAACTGAACTCAGAGAAGCATTGCCATGAATTTTGTTGGGATTTTAAGAGGCCACGCATGAAAGTCGCTCTTGGAAACTGAGACCTAGGCCCCGGGTGGATTTCCACAGAGGCCTGGGAATCTCAGCAAGGATATCACATGATTTTATTCTTAAAGAAATGGCAGCCATAGTTGAGAGTCAAAACACACATGGACCTCACATTGTAGACCTCAATGGGCCTGGCCTAATGTGACCTTTTGTCCACTCTTTGGGAAGCCATGCCTGTGAGAGTTCTCCAGAGATTTCATTGAAATGAGCTTCCTCACCATTTAATGTTTGCTGAATGAACTGAAACCCACAGTGCCTCCAACTTCATGCTTGAAAAATGGATAGATAAATACCATGAAATTTTTAAAATTCCTATCACCAGGTGGCACTGGAGAAACATTGGATGTCCTGTTGCTGATCATGAGTATACCAGACAGTGCCTTAATTTACTGAGTTTCATGAAAATGTTGTAGAACAGAGATGCCAGTAAGTTGGAGCCTGCTGAGTAGTGGGTCTAGAGCAATGGTGGGGAGGTGTTTGATAAAACATCCGTGGTAGGGCCATGTTTATCTACCATTGGATTCCAAATGGCTTGTAACTGACATGGTGCAGCCAGCAGACCCTTATATGTAAAGGCATCTTGTTATATGGAGAGTTTTCAGAGGAAAATTAAGAATCAGGTTGATATGGACAAGGGGGCAATGGGGCAAGCTGTGAGAGATAGGAGCCTAGTTGGTGCATTCTCTTGCAGACCCTGACCCACCACACGTGACAGAACTCCCTCCAGCACTGTGTCCCAGTTTAGCTCCTAGTATTTCGTGAAACAAATACCAAACTCACAGTGCAGCAGCAAAAACACCACAAAAAGTGGAGGAGGACCAAATGGCTTCACATTCCACACGGGGAGACACTTAGTCCCCAGTGGCCTCAGTTTACCTACAAAGAGAGGATTCAGCACTGCTTCATCTTGTTCATTGGAAAATAAGAAACCATGTCCTCCAGGTCACATAGATGCAGACCCAGCTTTGATGGTCTCACTACAGAGGAAGCCAAATCTCCTGAAAACAACATATATTTCAAGTGTGGAAGCTCAGAGGCAGTTTCTCAAAAAGTTTTTAGGCCAGCAGAGCTCCATGTTTGTGGAGGGTTTACTCTGTCCCTTAGTTTTGGAAACTCCTCTACCACCTCCAAGGTTGTGAACTCCTGAGCATTTTCCATTCCAGATATGTATTCACTGATTTTGTAACTCTTCTCCTCTAATTGTGTCTTACTTGGGGTGAAGGTAATGTCAAGGCTTTGTTCTGGATGAGAGCGGGAGGATATTTGTGCAGCATATATTTACATACACATTGGATTCATTTTCCAATTTTCCATTCGAAATACTGAATCCCTGACACTAACCCATACCTAGTAGACTCAGACTATTCATCCTAATATAATGGAGAAAATTAACCCAACACATTAGAAATACAAGTACTTCAGAGGAGACATGTTGTGTAGTTGGACTTGACATTTGCATTATATAAGGTAGGAGTTATAAATCTAGTCAAATTTTAATTGAAATATTCTCCATGTGTTTTTAAACTTAACAAATATGTGAATTCTTGTTTCCCTTTTCTGTAGCCTATTCACACATGTATATTTATATGCATATATAGAATCCTACCAGGTATCACACGTACATTTTTGTGAGGTGGCTGCCTTGGCAGATACAAATTGTGAGAAGAGTTCACTCCTCCTAAATGCTGTTGGAAATGAAAATTCAACCTATAGGAGAGCGTCCTAGTAGAACAACATTATACATTAACTCATGTTCAGTAAAATAAATATTTTTGCATTTGTGGATGATACATATTTACTGATGAATTTCGATTGGCATTTATATTGGTATTTTTAATGTCTGTGAGTGTTTGTGTTTTTGTGTGTGTGTGTGTGTGTGTGTGTGTGTGTGTATAGATATAGATATAGATATAGATATACTCTCCAAATTTTTCAAAATATGAAATATATGCGTCTAATATACACTCTCTAAATTCATTCATGTTCATGTATGTGGATTTATAATCCACTTTTCACAAGATTATAATCAGAAATATTCATCCACCTGAAATACATATTTGTTTCCTAGTACTGAAAACTAACTTCAGTGAATGGTGCATACGAATCCTAATTATTCTACAGTAACTGACCCAGTCTAACATCAATGCAAGTAGACTCCTATGGGACATGATCTGTAATTTGTCATTCATTTGTATTCGACACTGGTACATTATTGTTTCTTCAGTTTTTGCACATCACAGGATATACATTTCATCCACAAGTTCACAAATTAATAAGCATTTGTTTCAACTTTCACCACTTCTTGCTTCAGAACACATGTATTGTCAGGGTTTCTTGACTGGTCTTTTCGTGAGACTTCTTTCCAAACACATTATTTTGAATTTCCATAATCATTTTGAAGCAAAACTCACACACTCTTCATGATAAACCTAAACACAAATATTTCCATTACATATATACCTGGTTGGAATGAATGATTGTATATCAATATACGATTTCCTTTAATTTTTCAGATATCAGTTCAATTCATTATTTAAAGTTCAAAAAAGTTATATTATTTATTCACAGTATGGTCTATTCATGCTTTTTCTCTATGTTCCTAGAAACAGGGTACACCTCTTTGTACCCCTGATTCTCATTTTACATCTTCAATATATTACTCCCAGAAATGGTGAAAGAAATACTCATGTCACCTCATTATCACAGTAATATTCTGGACAAAAAATGGAAAGGTCACACTTATGATTGTACCAAAGCCTAAATGGAAAGTGAACATGGATTTCTAAAAAAATCCATGTCCAGGTTGCCTAATGCTGTCAATTGTCAATCCTATTAGTGACTACATATTTGTTTTTTTCCTAATTTATACATTCCAACTCAACCCTGTTGAAAATTTCTAATTCTATCACTCACTTTATACTTTGCCTGATTTCGTAATGTTTCTATTGATATCTGCTTTTCTACATATTTTCCCCAGTTCAACATAGTGACTGACTCTTCATATGTGCTGACATTTACATTCACTCAACAACCGAAAGTCTATTGCTAAAGAACTTTTGGTCCAAATCCTATACTCACTCTTCTTCCTAAACCTACAGACTATCTTCCTAATCCTACTGAATATCCCTTTTTGACTGGATGTTCTCTTCTAAATTCAATCATCCAATGTACAAGGTCCTATGCCATTGTATATCGAATTATCTGAGGCATCTTTGCAGAATTTCATTCAAAGCTAAGTATCCCAATCAATGGCAAAACCTTCTGGGCTTAAAATCATACCTAGATTTCTGTTTTCCTACTTATATTTCACCTCTATATTCTTGTAAATATTGCAGGTTCCCAATACCATTATTCATCACACAGAATCACTCGTTACCCAAATCAAACCTGTTTTTAACCCCAAGTATACACTGTTCCCTCAATCATTTTACAGAAGAGCAGGGACAGAGTGGTTCTTACAATACAGGAAAGTTGGGGACCTTCCACCTGATGAGAACCTCAAATGTCCATGCACAAATGATACCTGGAGAAGTTGTAGGCAGGTATGAAGCACCTGAGAGAGCAAAAGTCATCTTCCATGGCAAACAACCTGGTCAGGATGAAGGGATGTGTCTGAATCTGCCTCTCTCTCTTCTTATCGTAGAGAAGATGGACCAAACCAGGCCTGAGTGGAGAGCTGTTCCCAGGTGCCAATGGTGATATACATTCTACCTTATGAAAGTGTCACAGGAAGCGGAGGCAACCTCCATTTTATGTTACCCTTTGAAGCAACTGTTAGGACAAAGTGGTTGCCAAGGCAGTGACCTCATTCAGTTCCAAAGAATGTGACATACCTCATTTCCTTGGTGATGGAACTCTCTGAACTTGGTATCCAAGAAGCCAGGCACCCAGAGGCAGTTCCAGTCCCAGTCCCAGTGGGCTCACTTGTTTGGATTTACCAAGGACAGAGTCAGTTTTCTTGGTACCTAATGATGTGAGGATGGCCAAATGCCAGGAGAGCTCTGAAGATGGACCTTTCCTGAGAAAACAGGTAGTGGCTAACCACTTTTTCCTGACATCTTCACAGAGTTGGTCAAGGAAACAAGATCTGAGAGAAGACAGGCCATTTCGGGGGAACATAGTATGGCCCACCAGTCAGAGGACACTCCGGATAGTCACAGAACTACTTGGGGGAAGGAGGTGCCTTTGTGGGAGTGGGTGTGGGTTTGTTGTTTTGTCTCATGTTCTGAGAATAGATAGGAAAGGCGGTTTGTTTGGTTTGGAGTGGACAGTTTCTAGTAAGTCATTTGACATGGCGAGTGTTTCTGTTTCTGTGTATCCCACTGTGTCCGTTGTTGTAGACATTAGAAAAGAGAATGCATTAATGGATGTGTCCTGTCTAGTATAAATCATCCCATAATTCATCCTGCCCAATATATGAATGACTGCAGCTTGTCTTATCGATGTGCAACACCTGCTATCTTACTAAGTTGTTGTTTTCTTCCTGAATTCTGGCCACTCTCCGAAATAGGCTCATGGATTTGTGTCCAAAATATGTACCACCTCCAAGCTCTGTGACATGGCCATGTCCTGGATAGCTGAAGAGAATGGCGAGCATCTCAGAAAACCCAAATATCAGTGTGACCAGGAAAGTCTCAGTGCAGAAACCCTGCTTTGGGCCTTTGCTTACTTATTGTTGTGTTGCACTGAATGTCAGGAAGGTCTTTGCCTCAGGCCACCCCTTTGTGAAGCCTGAAGAAAACAGTTTTCAAATGGAAATGAATGGGCCTCACCTGTGGCTCTTTGCTTAATTGCTTTGGAAAGGGATGTGTCTTTATCATCCTCTTGGGCCTGTGTGTGGCTGTGACTTAGATTCTCAGCACCTGATGGATCTTAAGAATGATCCCATGTGAGCTGCCAAAACCAAAATGGCAAAAAATTTCATTCATTGTGGATGAAGTCTTTTGCCTTCCTCTGTTAGGTTCCTGCACTCCATTAAATGACAATAGGGATTCTTTGGGTAAAATGAGTTCTTCAAAGCCCTGCAGAGGTGCTTGTGTTTTCGCATGACTCTAAATAACCTAAATAATCGATACCTAAAATCAGTAGGCCTCAAATTGGAGAAACACAGAAGTATTAACGCCAGGGTTATTTGTTCACTCCTGGTTCACAGAAACGGTGTCCAGGCTACCCTGACTTTAGACAAATGAGGGGCAAACGAGCTGATTTTGGACACTGTCTTGGGCTGCGCCCCTCATGGAAACCTCCAGCCAGAGGTTAAGATGATTGACTATGTGAAATAAGATGAGGGCCATGTGGGAGTGTTTTGGTTTTAATTTTGGTCATTTGTGTGGCATTGGAAAAAATGAGTGGGTCCACGTGGGCTTGAACTCTGGTGTGATTCCCCTTAGAGACTGGGTTTTGGAACTGAACTCAGAGAAGCATTGCCATGAATTTTGTTGGGATTTTAAGAGGCCACGCATGAAAGTCGCTCTTGGAAACTGAGACCTAGGCCCCGGGTGGATTTCCACAGAGGCCTGGGAATCTCAGCAAGGATATCACATGATTTTATTATTAAAGAAATGGCAGCCATAGTTGAGAGTCAAAACACACATGGACCTCACATTGTAGACCTCAATGGGCCTGGCCTAATGTGACCTTTTGTCCACTCTTTGGGAAGCCATGCCTGTGAGAGTTCTCCAGAGATTTCATTGAAATGAGCTTCCTCACCATTTAATGTTTGCTGAATGAACTGAAACCCACAGTGCCTCCAACTTCATGCTTGAAAAATGGATAGATAAATACCATGAAATTTTTAAAATTCCTATCACCAGGTGGCACTGGAGAAACATTGGATGTCCTGTTGCTGATCATGAGTATACCAGACAGTGCCTTAATTTACTGAGTTTCATGAAAATGTTGTAGAACAGAGATGCCAGTAAGTTGGAGCCTGCTGAGTAGTGGGTCTAGAGCAATGGTGGGGAGGTGTTTGATAAAACATCCGTGGTAGGGCCATGTTTATCTACCATTGGATTCCAAATGGCTTGTAACTGACATGGTGCAGCCAGCAGACCCTTATATGTAAAGGCATCTTGTTATATGGAGAGTTTTCAGAGGAAAATTAAGAATCAGGTTGATATGGACAAGGGGGCAATGGGGCAAGCTGTGAGAGATAGGAGCCTAGTTGGTGCATTCTCTTGCAGACCCTGACCCACCACACGTGACAGAACTCCCTCCAGCACTGTGTCCCAGTTTAGCTCCTAGTATTTCGTGAAACAAATACCAAACTCACAGTGCAGCAGCAAAAACACCACAAAAAGTGGAGGAGGACCAAATGGCTTCACATTCCACACGGGGAGACACTTAGTCCCCAGTGGCCTCAGTTTACCTACAAAGAGTGGATTCAGCACTGCTTCATCTTGTTCATTGGAAAATAAGAAACCATGTCCTCCAGGTCACATAGATGCAGACCCAGCTTTGATGGTCTCACTACAGAGGAAGCCAAATCTCCTGAAAACAACGTATATTTCAAGTGTGGAAGCTCAGAGGCAGTTTCTCAAAAAGTTTTTAGGCCAGCAGAGCTCCATGTTTGTGGAGGGTTTACTCTGTCCCTTAGTTTTGGAAACTCCTCTACCACCTCGAAGGTTGTGAACTCCTGAGCATTTTCCATTCCAGATATGTATTCACTGATTTTGTAACTCTTCTCCTCTAATTGTGTCTTACTTCGGGTGAAGGTAATGTCAAGGCTTTGTTCTGGATGAGAGCGGGAGGATATTTGTGCAGCATATATTTACATACACATTGGATTCATTTTCCAATTTTCCATTCGAAATACTGAATCCCTGACACTAACCCATACCTAGTAGACTCAGACTATTCATCCTAATATAATGGAGAAAATTAACCCAACACATTAGAAATACAAGTACTTCAGAGGAGACATGTTGTATAGTTGGACTTGACATTTGCATTATATAAGGTAGGAGTTATAAATCTAGTCAAATTTTAATTGAAATATTCTCCATGTGTTTTTAAACTTAACAAATATGTGAATTCTTGTTTCCCTTTTCTGTAGCCTATTCACACATGTATATTTATATGCATATATAGAATCCTACCAGGTATCACACGTACATTTTTGTGAGGTGGCTGTCTTGGCAGATACAAATTGTGAGAAGAGTTCACTCCTCCTAAATGCTGTTGGAAATGAAAATTCAACCTATAGGAGAGCGTCCTAGTAGAACAACATTATACATTAACTCATGTTCAGTAAAATAAATATTTTTGCATTTGTGGATGATACATATTTACTGATGAATTTCGATTGGTATTTATATTGGTATTTTTAATGTCTGTGAGTGTTTGTGTTTTTGTGTGTGTGTGTGTGTGTGTGTGTGTGTATAGATATAGATATAGATATAGATATACTCTGCAAATTTTTCAAAATATGAAATATATGCGTGTAATATACACTCTCTAAATTCATTCATGTTCATGTATGTGGATTTATAATCCACTTTTCACAAGATTATAATCAGAAATATTCATCCACCTGAAATACATATTTGTTTCCTAGTACTGAAAACTAACTTCAGTGAATGGTGCATACAAATCCTAATTATTCTACAGTAACTGACCCAGTCTAACATCAATGCAAGTAGACTCCTATGGGACATGATCTGTAATTTGTCATTCATTTGTATTCGACACTGGTACATTATTGTTTCTTCAGTTTTTGCACATCACAGGATATACATTTCATCCACAAGTTCACAAATTAATAAACATTTGTTTCAACTTTCACCACTTCTTGCTTCAGAACACATGTATTGTCAGGGTTTCTTGACTGGTCTTTTCATGAGACTTCTTTCCAAACACATTATTTTGAATTTCCATAATCATTTTGAAGCAAAACTCACACACTCTTCATGATAAACCTAAACACAAATATTTCCATTACATATATACCTGGTTGGAATGAATGATTGTATATCAATATACGATTTCCTTTAATTTTTCAGATATCAGTTCAATTCATTATTTAAAGTTCAAAAAAGTTATATTATTTATTCACAGTATGGTCTATTCATGCTTTTTCTCTATGTTCCTAGAAACAGGGTACACCTCTTTGTACCCCTGATTCTCATTTTACATCTTCAATATATTACTCCCAGAAATGGTGAAAGAAATACTCATGTCACCTCATTATCACAGTAATATTCTGGACAAAAAATGGAAAGGTCACTCTTATGATTGTACCAAAGCCTAAATGGAAAGTGAACATGGATTTCTAAAAAAATCCATGTCCAGGTTGCCTAATGCTGTCAATTGTCAATCCTATTAGTGACTACATATTTGTTTTTTTCCTAATTTATACATTCAAACTCAACCCTGTTGAAAATTTCTAATTCTATCACTCACTTTATACTTTGCCTGATTTCGTAATGTTTCTATTGATATCTGCTTTTCTACATATTTTCCCCAGTTCAACATAGTGACTGACTCTTCATATGTGCTGACATTTACATTCACTCAACAACCGAAAGTCTATTGCTAAAGAACTTTTGGTCCAAATCCTATACTCACTCTTCTTCCTAAACCTAAAGACTATCTTCCTAATCCTACTGAATATCCCTTTTTGACTGGATGTTTTCTTCTAAATTCAATCATCCAATGTACAAGGTCCTATGCCATTGTATATCGAATTATCTGAGGCATCTTTGCAGAACATCATTCAAAGCTAAGTATCCCAATCAAGGGCAAAACCCTTCTGGACTTAAAATCATACCTAGATTTCTGTTTTCCTACTTATATTTCACCTCTATATTCTTGTAAATATTGCAGGTTCCCAATACCATTATTCATCACACAGAATCACTCGTAACCCAAGTCAAACCTGTTTTTAACCCCAAGTATACACTGTTCCCTCAATCATTTTACAGAAGAGCAGGGACAGAGTGGTTCTTACAATACAGGAAAGTTGGGGACCTTCCACCTGATGAGAACCTCAAATGTCCATGCACAAATGATACCTGGAGAAGTTGTAGGCAGGTATGAAGCACCTGAGAGAGCAAAAGTCATCTTCCATGGCAAACAACCTGGTCAGGCTGAATGGATGTGTCTGAATCTGCCTCGCTCTCTTCTTATTGTAGAGAAGATGGACCAAACCAGGCCTGAGTGGAGAGCTGTTCCCAGGTGCCAATGGTGATATACATTCTACCTTATGAAAGTGTCACAGGAAGCGGGGGCAACCTCCATTTTATGTTACCCTTTGAAGCAACTGTTAGGACAAAGTGGTTGCCAAGGCAGTGACCTCATTCAGTTCCAAAGAATGTGACATACCTCATTTCCTTGGTGATGGAACTCTCTGAACTTGGTATCCAAGAAGCCAGGCACCCAGAGGCAGTCACAGTCCCAGTCCCAGTGGGCTCACTTGTTTGGATTTACCAAGGACAGAGTCAGTTTTCTTGGTACCAAATTATGTGAGGATGGCCAAATGCCAGGAGTGCTCTGAAGATGGACCTTTCCTGAGAAAACAGGTAGTGGCTAACCACTTTTTCCTGACATCTTCACAGAGTTGGTCAAGGAAACAAGATCTGAGAGAAGACAGGCCATTTCGGGGGAACATAGTATGGCCCACCAGTCAGAGGACAATCTGGATAGTCACAGACCTTCTTGGGGGAAGGAGGTGCCTTTGTGGGAGTGGGTGTGGGTTTGTTGTTTTGTCTCATGTTCTGAGAATAGATAGGAAAGGCGGTTTGTTTGGTTTGGAGTGGACAGTTTCTAGTAAGTCATTTGACATGGCGAGTGTTTCTGTTTCTCTGTATCCCACTGTGTCCGTTGTTGTAGACATTAGAAAAGAGAATGCATTAATGGATGTGTCCTGTCAAGTATAAATCATACCAAAATTCATCCTACCCAATATATGAATGGACTGCAGCTTGTCTTATCGATGTGCAACACCTGCTATCTTTCTAAGTTGTTGTTTTCTTCCTGAATTCTGGCCACTCTCCAGAATAGGCTCATGGATTTGTGTCCAAAATATGTACCACCTCCAAGCTCTGTGACATGGCCATGTACTGGATAGCTGAAGAGAATGGCGAGCATCTCAGAAAACTCAGATATCAGTGTGACCAGGAAAGTCTCAGTGCAGAAACCCTGCTTTGGGCCTTTTGCTTACTTATTGTTGTGTTGCACTGAATGTCAGGAAGGTCTTTGCCTCAGGCCACCCCTTTGTGAAGCCTGAAGAAAACAGTTTTCAAATGGAAATGAATGGGCCTCACCTGTGGCTCTTTGCTTAATTGCTTTGGAAAGGGATGTGTCTTTATCAGCCTCTTGGGCCTGTGTGTGGCTGTGACTTAGATTCTCAGCACCTGATGGATCTTAAGAATGATCCCATGTGAGCTTCCAAAACCAAAATGGCAAAAAATTTCATTCATTGTGGATGAAGTCTCTTGCCTTCCTCTGTTAGGTTCCTGCACTCCATCAAATGACAATAGGGATTCTTTGGGTCAAATGAGTTCTTCAAAGCCCTTCAGAGGTGCTTGTGTTTTCGCATGACTCTAATTCACCTAAAGAATCGATACCTAAAATCAGTAGGCCTCAAATTGGAGAAACACAGAAGTATTAACGCCAGGGTATTTGTTCACTCCTGGTTCACAGAAACGGTGTCCAGGCTACCCTGACTTTAGACAAATGAGGGGCAAAGGAGCTGATTTCCGACACTGTCTTGGCCTGCGCCCCTCATGGAAACCTCCAGCCAGAGGTTAAGATGATTGACTATATGAAATAAGATGAGGGCCATGTGGGAGTGTTTTGGTTTTAATTTTGGTCATTTGTGTGGCATTGGAAAAAATGACTGGGTCCACGTGGGCTTGAACTCTGGTGTGATTCCCCTTAGAGACTGGGTTTTGGAACTGAACTCAGAGAAGCATTGCCATGAATTTTGTTGGGATTTTAAGAGGCCATGCATGAAAGTCGCTCTTGGAAACTGAGACCTAGGCCCCGGGTGGATTTCCACAGAGGCCTGGGAATCTCAGCAAGGATATCACATGATTTTATTCTTAAAGAAATGGCAGCCATAGTTGAGAGTCAAAACACACATGGACCTCACATTGTAGACCTCAATGGGCCTGGCCTAATGTGACCTTTTGTCCACTCTTTGGGAAGCCATGCCTGTGAGAGTTCTCCAGAGATTTCATTGAAATGAGCTTCCTCACCATTTAATGTTTGCTGAATGAACTTAAACCCACAGTGCCTCCAACTTCATGCTTGAAAAATGGCTAGATAAATACCATGAAATTTTTGAAATTCCTATGACCAGGTGGCACTGGAGAAACATTGGATGTCCTGTTGCTGATCATGAGTATACCAGACAGTGCCTTGATTTACTGAGTTTCATGAAAATGGTGTAGAACAGAGATGCCAGAAATTTGGAGCCTGCTGAGTAGTGGGTCTAGAGCAGTGGTGGGGAGGTGTTTGATAAAACATCCGTGGTAGGGCCATGTGGATCTACCATTGGATTCCAAATGGCTTGTAACTGACATGGTGCAGCCAACAGACCCTTATATGTAAAGGCATCTTGTTATATGGAGAGTTTTCAGAGGAAAATTAAGAATCAGGTTGATATGGACAAGGGGGCAATGGGGCAAGCTGTGAGAGATAGGAGCCTAGTTGGTGCATTCTCTTGCAGACCCTGACCCACCACACGTGACAGAACTCCCTCCAGCACTGTGTCCCAGTTTAGCTCCTAGTATTTCGTGAAACAAATACCAAACTCACAGTGCAGCAGCAAAAACACCACAAAAAGTGGAAGAGGACCAAATGGCTTCACAGTCCACACGGGGAGACACTTAGTCCCCAGTGGCCTCAGTTTACCTACAAAGAGAGGATTCAGCACTGCTTCATCTTGTTCATTGGAAAATAAGAAACCATGTCCTCCAGGTCACATAGATGCAGACCCAGCTTTGATGTTCTCACTACAGAGGAAGCCAAATCTCCTGAAAACAACATATATTTCAAGTGTGGAAGCTCAGAGGCAGTTTCTCAAAAAGTTTTTAGGCCAGCAGAGCTCCATGTTTGTGGAGGGTTTACCCTGTCCCTTAGTTTTGGAAACTCCTCTACCACCTCCAAGGTTGTGAACTCCTGAGCATTTTCCACTCCAGATATGTATTCACTGATTTTGTAACTCTTCTCCTCTAATTGTGTCTTACTTGGGGTTAAGGTAATGTCAAGGCTTTGTTCTGGATGAGAGCGGGAGGATATTTGTGCAGCATATATTTACATACACATTGGATTCATTTTCCAATTTTCCATTCGAAATACTGAATCCCTGACACTAACCCATACCTAGTAGACTCAGACTATGCATCCTAATATAATGGAGAAAATTAACCCAACACATTAGAAATACAAGTACTTCAGAGGAGACATGTTGTATAGTTGGACTTGACATTTGCATTATATAAGGTAGGAGTTATAAATCTAGTCAAATTTATTCGAAATATTCTCCATGTGTTTTAAACTTAACAAATATGTGAATTCTTGTTTCCTTTTTCTGTACTCTCTTCACACACGTATATTTATATGCATATATAGAATCCTACCAGGTATCACACGTACATTTTTGTGAGGTGGCTGTCTTGGCAGATACAAATTGTGAGAAGAGTTCACTCCTCCTAAATGCTGTTGGAAATGAAAATTCAACTTATAGGAGAGCGTCCTAGTAGAACAACATTATACATTAACTCATGTTCAGTAAAATAAATATTTTTGCATTTGTGGATGATACATATTTACTGATGAATTTCGATTTTCATTTATATTGGTACTTTTTAATGTCTGTGAGTTGTGTGTGTGTGTGTGTGTGTGTGTGTGTGTGTATAGATATAGATATAGATATAGATATACTCTCCAAATTTTTCAAAATATGAAATATATGTGTCTAATATACACTCTCTAAATTCATTCATGTTCATGTATGTGGATTTATAATCCACTTTTCACAAGATGATAATCAGAAATATTCATCCACCTGAAATATATATTTGTTTCCTAGTACTGAAAACTAACTTCAGTGAATGGTGCATACAAATCCTAATTATTCTACAGTAACTGACCCAGTCTAACATCAATGCAAGTAGACTCCTATGGGACATGATCTGTAATTTGTCATTCATTTGTATTCGACACTGGTACATTATTGTTTCTTCAGTTTTTGCACATCACAGGATATACATTTCATCCACAAGTTCACAAATTAATAAGCATTTGTTTCAATTTTCACCACTTCTTGCTTCAGAACACATGTATTGTCAGGGTTTCTTGACTGGTCTTTTCGTGAGACTTCTTTCCAAACACATTATTTTGAATTTCCATAATCATTTTGAAGCAAAACTCACACACTCTTCATGATAAACCAAAACACAAATATTTCCATTACATATATACCTGGATGGAATGAATGATTGTATATCAATATACGATTTCCTTTAATTTTTCAGATATCAGTTCTATTCATTATTTAAAGTTCAAAAAGGTTATATTTTTAATTCACTGTATGGTCTATTCATGCTTTTTCTCTATGTTCCTAGAAACAGGGTACACCTGTTTGTACCCCGGATTCTCATTTTACATCTTCAATATATTACTCCCAGAAATGGTGAAAGAAATACTCATGTCACCTCATTATCACAGTAATATTCTGGACAAAAAATGGAAAGGTCACACTTATGATTGTACCAAAGCCTAAATGGAAAGTGAACATGGATTTCTAAAAACATCCATTTCCAGGTTGCCTAATGGTGTCAATTGTCAATCCTATTGGTGACTACATATTTGTTTTTTTCCTAATTTATATATTCAAACTCAACCCTGTTGAAAATGTCTAACTCTATCACTAACTTTATACTTTGCCCGATTTCGTAATGTTTCTATTGATATCTGCTTTTCTACATATTTTCCCCAGTTCAACATAGTGACTGACTCTTCATATGTGCTGACATTTTCATTCACTCAACAACCGAAAGTCTATTGCTAAAGAACTTTTGGTCCAAATCCTATACTCACTCTTCTTCCTAAACCTACCGACTATCTTCCTAATCCTACTGAATATCCCTTTTTGACTGGATGTTCTCTTCTAAATTCAATCATCCAATGTACAAGGTCTTATGCCATTGTATATCGAATTATCTGAGGCATCTTTGCAGAACATCATTCAAAGCTAAGTATCCCAATCAAGGGCAAAACCCTTCTGGGCTTTGAATCATACCTAGATTTCTGTTTTCCTACTTATATTTCACCTCTATATTCTTGTAAATATTGCAGGTTCCCAATACCATTATTCATCACACAGAATCACACGTAATCCAAATCAAACCTGTTTTTAACACCAATTATACACTGTTCCCTCAATCATTTTACAGAAGAGCAGGGACGGAGTGGTTCTTACAATACAGGAAAGTTGGGGACCTTCCATCTGATGAGAACCTCAAATGTCCATGCACAAATGATACCTGGAGAAGTTGTGGGCAGGTATGAAGCACCTGAGAGAGCAAAAGTCATCTTCCATGGCAAACAACCTGGTCAGGATGAAGGGATGTGTCTGAATCTGCCTCTCTCTCTTCTTATTGTACAGAAGATGGACCAAACCAGGGCTGAGTGGAGAGCTGTTCCCTGGTGCCAATGGTGATATACATTCTACCTTATGAAAGTGTCACAGGAAGTAGGGGCAACCTCCATCTTATGTTACCCTTGGAAGCAACTGTTAGGACAAAGTGGTTGCCAAGGCAGTGACCTCATTCAGTTCCAAAGAATGTGACATACCTCATTTCCTTGGTGATGGAACTCTCTGAACTTGGTATCCAAGAAGCCAGGCACCCAGAGGCAATCCCAGTCCCAGTCCCAGTGGGCTCACTTGTTTGGATTTACCAAGGACACAGTCAGTTTTCTTGGTACCTATAGATGTGAGGATGGCCAAATGCCAGGAGAGCTCTGAAGATGGACCTTTCCTGAGAAAACAGGTAGTGGCTAACCACTTTTTCCTGACATCCTCACAGAGTTGGTCAAGGAAACAAGATCTGAGAGAAGACAGGCCATTTCGGGGGAACATAGTATGGCCCACCAGTCAGAGGACACTCCGGATAGTCACAGACGTACTTGGGGGAAGGAGGTGCCTTTGTGGGTGTGGGTGTGGGTTTGTTGTTTTGTCTCATGTTCTGAGAATAGATAGGAAAGGCGGTTTGTTTGGTTTGGAGTGGACAGTTTCTAGTAAGTCATTTGACATGGCGAGTGTTTCTCTTTCTGTGTATCCCACTGTGTCCGTTGTTGTAGACATTAGAAAAGAGAATGCATTAATGGATGTGTCCTGTCTAGTATAAATCTTCCCATAATTCATCCTGCCCAATATATGAATGGACTGCAGCTTGTCTTATCGATGTGCAACACCTGCTATCTTTCTAAGTTGTTGTTTTCTTCCTGAATTCTGGCCACTCTCCAGAATAGGCTCATGGATTTGTGTCCAAAATATGTACCACCTCCAAGCTCTGTGACATGGCCATGTACTGGATAGCTGAAGAGAATGGCGAGCATCTCAGAAAACTCAGATATCAATGTGACCAGGAAAGTCTCAGTGCAGAAACCCTGCTTTGGGCCTTTTGCTTACTTATTGTTGTGTTGCACTGAATGTCAGGAAGGTCTTTGCCTCAGGCCACCCCTTTGTGAAGCCTGAAGAAAACAGTTTTCAAATGGAAATGAATGGGCCTCACCTGTGGCTCTTTATCAGCCTCTTGGACCTGTGTGTGGCTGTGACTTAGATTCTCAGCACCTGATGGATCTTAAGAATGATCCCATGTGAGCTTCCAAAACCAAAATTGCAAAAAATATCATTCATTTTGGATGAAGTCTCTTGCCTTCCTCTGTTAGGTTCCTGCACTCCATCAAATGACAATAGTTATTCTTTGGGTCAAATGAGTTCTTCAAAGCCCTGCAGAGGTGCTTGTGTTTTCGCATGACTCTAAATCACCTAAAGAATTGATACCTAAAATCAGTAGGCCTCAAATTGGAGACACAAAGAAGTATTAACGGCAGGATTATTTGTTCACTCCTGGTTCACAGAAACGGTGTCCAGGCTACCCTGAATTTAGGCAAATGAGGGGCAAACGAGCTGATTTTGGACACTGTCTTGGGCTGCGCCCCTCATGGAAACCTCCAGCCAGAGGTTAAGATGATTGACTATATGGAATAAGATGAAGCCCCTGTGGGAGTGTTTTGGTTTTAATTTTGGTCATTTGTGTTGCATTGGAAAAAATAACTGGGTCCACGTGGGCTTGAACTCTGGTGTGATTCCCCTTAGAGACTGGGTTTTGGAACTGAACTCAGAGAAGCATTGCCATGAATTTTGTTAGGATTTTAAGAGGCCACGCATGAAAGTCCCTCTTGGAAACTGAGACCTAGGCCCCGGGTGGATTTCCACAGAGGCCTGGGAATCTCAGCAAGGATATCCCATGATTTTATTCTTAAAGAAATGGCAGCCATAGTTGAGAGTCAAAACACACATGGACCTCACATTGTAGACCTCAATGGGCCTGGCCTAATGTGACCTTTTGTCCACTCTTTGGGAAGCCGTGCCTGTGAGAATTCTCCAGAGATTTCATTGAAATGAGCTTCCTCACCATTTAATGTTTGCTGAATGAACTGAAACCCACAGTGCCTCCAACTTCATGCTTGAAAAATGGCTAGATAAATACCATGAAATTTTTGAAATTCCTATGACCAGGTGGCACTGGAGAAACATTGGATGTCCTGTTGCTCATTATGAGTATACCAGACAGTGCCTTGATTTACTGAGTTTCATGAAAATGGTGTAGAACATATTTGTGTATGCAAATATGTGCTACACAAAATCTTCCTACTCTCATTCACAACAATACCTTGACACTATCTTTGCCCCAAGTAAGACAAAATAAAAGAAGAAGAGTTAGAAAATCTGTGAATACATATCAGGAATGGAACATGATTGCGAGTTCACAATCTTGGAGGTGGTAGAGGAGTTTCCAAAAGTAAGGGACAGGGTAAATATTGCACAAATATGGAGATGTGCCAGCCTAAAGACTTCTGGAGAACCTGCCTCTGAGGTTGGCCGCTTGAAGTATATGTTGTTGTCAGGACCTATGGCTTCCTTTCTAGTGAGACCACCAAAGCTGGGTCTCCATCTATGTGTCCTGCAGAACATGGTTTCTTATTTTCCAAAGAAAGTGAGGCAGCAAGGCTGAATTCTCACTTTGTAAGTAAACTCTTGCCACTGAAGGCTAAGTGTGGCCCCGTGTGGACTGTGAAGCCATTTGGTAATCCTCCACTTTTCATGGTGTTCTTGCTGCTGCACTGGGAGTTTGGTATTGGCTTCAGGAAGTACAAGAAATTCAACTGGGTCACAGTGCTGGAGGGAGATCTGTCACGTGTTGTGCGTCAGGGTCTGCAGGAGAATGCACCAACCAGCCTTCTATCCCACATAGCTTGCCCCCTTGACCATAGCAACCTGATTCTGAACATTGACCTGAAACCTCTCCATTCAACAAGATGCCTTTACATACAAGGGTCTGCTGGCTGCACCATGTCAGTTACAAGCCTTTTGGCAGATCCACATAATCCCAACACAGAAGTTTTATCACAGACCTGCAAAACACTCCTCTAGGCCCACTACTCAACAGACTTTAACTTATTTGCATCACTGTTCTACACCATTTTCATGAAACCCAGTCAATCAAGGCACTGTCTGGTACACTCATGATTAGCAACAGGAAATCCAAAGTGTATCCAGTGACACCTGGTGATGGGAATTTCAAATTTTTATGATGTTTATCTAGCCATTTTTCAAGGATGAGGTTGGAGGCACTGTGGGATTTAATTCATTCTGGAAACATCAAATGGTGAGAAAGCCCATTTCAATGAAACATCTGGAGAACTCTCACAGGCAAGACTTCCCAAAGAGTGGCCAAATGATCAAATGAAGCCAGGCCCATTGAGGTCTACAATGTGAGGTCCATGTGTGTTTTTACTCTCAACTATGGCTGTCAAGTCTTAAAGAATAAAATCATGTGATATTCTGGCTCAGATTCCCAGTGCTCTGTGGGAAGCCCCCTGGACCTAGATCTCAGTTTCCAAAGGCCACTACCATGTGTGGCCTCCAAAAATCCCAACACAATTCATGGCAATACATCTCTGCAGTAATTTCCAAACTCAGTCTCTAAGAAGACTCACACCAGAGTTCAAGCCAAGGTGGACCCAGTCATCTCTTCCATCAGCCAAACAAATGACCACAATTAAAACCAAAATACTCCCACATGGCTCTCAACTACTTCCACATAGACACTCATCATTACCTCTGGCTGGAAGTTTCCATGAGGGGCGCAGCTGAAGACAGTATCCAAAATATGCTCCCTACCCTCATTTGTCTAAAGTCAGGGTGGCTTGACAACCTATCTGTGAACAAGGAGTGATCAAATAGGCCTACCATTAATACTGCTCTGCTTCTCCAATTTGAGCCTAATGTCTGTGGGGTTTAGATTCTTTATGTGAATTGGAGTCATGAGAAAATCCAAGCACCTATGGGCTTGCCTCTGCAGGGCTTTGAAAAACTTTTTGAACCAAAGGATACCTATTCTCACTTGATGGAAATCAGGAACCTTACAGAGGAAGGCGAGAGACTTCATCCACAAGACTGCTCTTTTTCCATTTTGGTTTTGGATGCACACATGAGATCTTTCCTTAGATTCATCAGGTGGTTAGAATCTAAGTCACAGCCTCACACAGGGCCAAGAGGCTGATTCAGACACATCCCTTTCCATGGCAATTAAGCAAAGAGCCACAGGTGATGCTCATTATTTTCCATTAGAAAACTGTTTTCTTCAGGCTTCACAAAGGGGTGGACTGAGGCAAAGACCTTCCAGACATTCAGGGCAACGGAACAATAGGTAAACAAAAGGCCCAAATCAGTGTTTCTCCACTGACACTTTACTGGTCACACTGATATCTGAGTTTTCTGAGTTCCTCTCCATTCCCTTCATCTATCCAGTACAAGGCCATGTTACAGAGTTTGGAGGTGGTACATATCTTTTACACAAAACCATGAGCCTATTCTTGAGAGTGGCCAGAATTCAGGAAGAAAACAGGAACTTAGGAAGATAGCAGGTATTGCCCATTCATAAGGAAAGTCGTCGTCCATTCATAAATTTGGCAGGATGAATGCTGAGAAGCTTTCTACTAGACAGAACACATCCATTGATGCATTCTCTTTTCTAATGTCTATAACCACAGACACAGTGGGATACACAAACCCACAACCACACCCACAAAGGCAACACTTTCCTCCAAGTTGGTCTGTGACTATCCAGAGTGTCCTCTGACTGGTGGGCCATACTATGTTCCCCAAAATTGCTTGTTCTGTCTCAAATCTGCTTTCCTTTGCCAACTCTTGAAGTAGTCAGGAGTCAGCGGTGAGCCAATACCTGCTTTATCAGGAAAGAACCATCTTCAGAGCTTCCCTGGCATTTGGCCATCCTCACATCAGTAGGTAAGTGCCGTAGCCCGGCTGGCTGGGCAAAATAACCGGGGGGGTGACGAACAACTTGTGTAGACTGATGCAGCAGGCCTGGAAGCCGTTTATTGTTGAATAAGAGCGGTATTTATACATTTTACACAGCCTATCTAATTAGCATGAAATAGATACAGCAGTCAAACAATAAGAAATCTCCACACTTAATGGCTCGCTTTTGTTACTTCACAAACCACTCCCTCTGGCATTTTGCCAGGCGCCATCCAGACTTCTTTACAGGCTCTAACATTTCTCTGGCAAAATAACAGGTGCCAATCTGACTTGTTTACAGACGTTAACATTTCCCCCTTTTGTTTAATTTAAATAAGGACCATAGTGTTTTTTACAGAAACACCATAAATAACCTGCTAGAAACAGAAAGGGAGGATACAAAATGTTACAATACCAATCCAATTGATGGCTCCATGCAAGAAGCCCTTGGAAAACTTATACCAGCAATGACACCGTTAGCAAAGATACCGAGTTACAAGTTGTTGTAGATTACAGTCTGTTGTCTCAGTCCAGATAAAGCAGTGTCTCAATAGATTAACTCAGAGTTCAGGTAAATCACAGTACAGGTAAGTTCTCCAGGCAGCTAGCTTAAGTTGTAGTAGCAGAAACATCTATAGCTCCGAAGTCTCCTCGGGTTCTCAGCCGAAGTTTCCTCCAGTTCTCAGCAACATTGTAAATTCTTCCACCTTTGTTTTCACCGGCACTTGGACGAAGGCAGGAACTCCGGATGGCTAAAGAAAATCCTGTAGCATTTCACTAAGAAAACAACCTTCTGAACAATTTTAGTACATTATCTCAAGGTTTTTTACATTTGAAATAAGCCTTAATAGTACTCATTACTCATCAGCCTGCAGGTGTGGGAGACCCATTGTAGTTACTGGCCTTGGAAATGATCAAACTTCAGGGATGCCAGTGGCATCTTCTGCCAGCTGTAGCATCCTGGGCAGCCCCAGATGGCCCCAGGGAGAGTCCTGGGCTCAAACTTCTTCCGGGCACAGGGAGCAAAAGCCTGCGAGACTGTGCCTCCAGGTCAGGTCTAGATTTGGGCTCACAGTGGTGATCTGCTCCCCCGGGCAGGGGGGCGGGGAAGAGCCCTCAACTGCCTCTTGGAAAATTCTTACTGCGCCATGATCGGCTTGGGCAGGTGGCAGTCGCCTTGTCATTTCACGCACCCTCCAGTATCGAAAAGTATTCAGTAATAGCCTTTTGCTGCAACTTTTTTCCTGATAATCCTTCTTCTTCTGAACTTTCTTTTTCTTTCTGACTAGAGTTTCTGGGCTTTTATCAACACATGCCCTAACTATTCTTGGTTCCACTGGGGTGCCTTTTTCTCTTATCAATTTACTTCTCACCCCTTCCATATTTTCATCACAAAGACAATACAACATTTCAAGACAAAACAAGACACAAACATACTGCATCAATCTTCTCCATTTTCTCGAAATGGTCATTTTTCCTATCGCCCTATCTGCCTAGGGATGAGCAGATTGCTCCCGTCCTATCTATGGACAGAAAGCTTTTTTCGACCCTTACCCGTGAGTGTCCCAGGGCTCCCCGTAACGGGCCACCATCTGCCGCAGTCCCGCTGCAGCAGAATAACCTGGGGGGTGACGAATAACTTGTGTATGTTGATGCAGCAGGAATGAGAGCCGTTTATTGTAAGATCTGAGCGATATTTATACATTTTACACAGCCTATCTCATTAGCATAAAATAGATACAGCAGTCAACCAATAAGGAATCTTCACACTTAATGGCTCGCTTTTGTTACTTCACAAACCACTCCCTCTGGCATTTTGCCAGGCACCATCCAGACTTGTTTACAGACTCTAACATTTCTCCAGCAAAATAACAGGTGCCAATCTGACTTGTTTACAGACCTTAACAGGTAAGAAGAAAGACTGACTCTGTCTTTGCTAAATTCAAACAAGTGAGACCACTGGGACTGGGATTGGTAATGGCTCTGGGTGCCTGGCTTCCTGGATCCCAAGTTCAGAGACTTTCATCACCAAGGAAGTGAGGTGTGGTCACTTCTTTCAGGAACTGAATGTGGTCACTGCCTTGGCTACCACTTTGTCCTAACAGTTGCTTCCAAGGGTTCCATGAGATGGAGGCTGCCCCTACTTCCTGTGACAATTTCATATGTTAGAATGGTATATCAACCATACGCACCTGGGAAGAGCTTTCCACACAGGCCTGGTTTGGTCTACTCTACATTAAGAAGAGTGAGGCTGATTCAGACACATTCCTTCATCCTTCCAGGTTGTTTGCCATGGAGATGTCTTTTGCTCTCTCAGGTCCTTCAAAGCTGCCTACATCTTCTCCAGAGATCATTTCTGCACGTACCTTTGATGTTCTCAGCAGGTGGAAGATCCCATACATTCTTGTATTGTAAGACCAACACTGTCGCTGCTCTTCAGCAAAGTTAGATTGAGGGAACAGTGTATGATTAGTGTTATTAACATGTTCAATATGGGTTAGGAACCATTCTGCTGCATGAATAATGGTATTGGGAACCTGTGATATTTACAAGAATATAGAGGTGAAATATATGTACGAAAACAGAAATCTAAGTAAGATTTGAAGCCCAGAAGGTCATTTGTCCCTTGATTGGGATACTTAGCGTTGAATTACATTCTGCACAGATGTTTCAGATAAATCGATATACAATGGCATAGGACCTTTCACCTTGGATGATTGAATGTAGAAGAGAACATCCAGTCAAAAAGTGATAGTGGGTAGGATTAGGAAGATAGTCGGTAGGTTTAGGAAGAAGAATGAGTGTAGGATTTGGAACAAAAGTTCTTTAGAAGTAGGGTATCGCTAAGAGAGTGAATGTAAATATCAGCACATGTGATGAGGAAGTCACAATGATTAACTGGGGAAAATATGTAGGAAAGCAGATATCAATAGAGACATTACAAAATCAGGCAAAGTATAAAGTGAGTGACAGGATTAGACATTTTCAACATGGTTGAGTTTGAATATATAATCTTTGGAAGAAACAAATATGTAGTCACCAATAGGATTTTCATTTGAGAGCATTAGGCAACCTGGACATGGATGTTTTTAGTAATCCATGTTCACTTTCCATTTAGGTTTTGTACAATCATAAGTGTGACCTTTGCTTTTTGTGTCCAGAATATTACTGTGATAAAATGTATATGTAGATCAGGTGACATGAGTATTTCTTCCACCATTTCTGGGAGCTATATTTTGAGGACGTATAAATTAGTATTGGGGGTACAAAGAGGTGTACCTGTGTCTATGAATATAGAGATAATTCGTGAATAGACTGTACTGTGAATAAATAATATAACTGGTTCCACTTTAAATAATGGATTGAATTGATATCTGAAACTAAGTAAGAAATCTTATATTGATATAGAACCATTCATTCCAACCAGTTACACATCTAATGGTAATATTAGTGTTATGGTTTATTGTGATGGGTTTGTGAGTTTTTCTTCAAATGTGATAATGGAAATTGAAAATAATGTGTTTGGAAAGAAGTCTCATGAAAAGAGCAGTCAAGAAACATGGAGGAATACATGTGTTCTCAAGCAGGAAGTGATTGAAAGTGAAACAAATGCCTATAAATTTGCGAAATTTTGATGAGACATATATGCTATGATGTGCATAAACTGAAGAAATAGTAATGTACCAGTGTTGAATAAAAATGAACGTCAAAATGCACATCATGTGTACTTGCATTGATGTTCAACTGGGTCAGTTACTGTAGAAATATTAGGATTTTGGGGGGGATTAATAATACAATTTATTTTAGCACTAGCATGCCACAGAATGTAGAGGAAAGATCAATGGATTTTTAGTTATAGCACTAATAATCTAACATTTAGTGACTATTTTAGATAGTCTAAAATTACATAAGGCTATGTAACATAATTTTTTTTATTTAACATTCATCAAAGCTTGGAATTTTCATAATATTTCTTCTTTTTTATTTTTTATTTTTTCAGTTGTTGATTGACCTTCATTTTGTTTATTTGTATGTGGTGCTGAGAATAGAACCATGTGCCTTACACATGCTAGAAAAGCATGTTACCACTGAGCCACAAACCCAGCCCCTCCACTTTTATCTTAACATCATACACTCATGTCCCTCTTCTTTACTCACTTTCTTCCCCATTTTCCCCCTTCTCTCCCTTCCTTTTTCGTTTCCCCTCCATATCTATTTTTCTCTCATGTCATTACAAACAGTAGTATGCTATGAAATTTAAGTTTAAGACTGTTTTTTATAGTCATTCTTTTTCTTGAGAAAATCTAAAAATTATAATCACCTGATAGATATATTACAATACATTTATTACACATATGTATCTATATTCATGCATATGCATTACATATATTATATATATATATACATATATATTTAAAAGTACTTTGATTTTCCTGTTAGAAATAATATAGACCAAGTCTTTCTTAATTCTCAATTCTTCCATAATTAACATCTTACAGTGAAAATCAAATAAACATATTTAAGTAAAAAGGTATCATTCTTATTTATCAATACTGATAATTTAAGGTTTTATATCACATTAAGCTGTAATATGGCATATTAAATCTTATGAATTAGAGAAATTTTATTTGAACAACCTATTATTTAAGGACCATATGCACTGACATTTTAAATGGCGTTCTTGTGATTTCTATTTCTATCAATTGTGTATTAATTGCCAAATACTTATTTTAGTACTTTTCATGTTCATAATTGATATAAAGTCAATTGTTTAATTCTTCTTGTAAGTAGTTACTTATTACAGTAGGGACATTATTAATAATACAACATCTTTATAAGAAAAATGGTACAAATTTATTTTCATGCAAAATTAAGAATAATTGCATGCTCTAAATGTTTGATTGTTGATACATATAATAAAGAGCTTTTGATGAGTCTCTTCCCCAGTAAAACATAAAATGCAAAGATAATGTCCAAATAAAGATAAGAAAAATACACATTATCAGCTAGAAACTATTAAATAAAAGATGAAAAGAACAATCCAACACATTGTACGAACTTGTCAGATGAGGTAGTATTCTGGAAGAATAGCCTAAGACTAGACCTTGTCCATGTCAAAATATTCACGAAAAAAATGAAGTATGAAAAGTGTAGAAAATGCTATGAATTTTTCATGAAGATAGGTGAATTATCCTTTCATCTCAATTTATGTGCATTTTCTGGTAAAATAAATTTGTGATATTTACAACTACACAAAACAAAGTTTCTGCATAGCAAAATGAATACATCTGAACCCATTTTTAGCTGATTTCTTCCCACTAAATTTTAAACCTTTATTTATTTATTTATTTATTTTTATTGGTTGTTCAAAACATTACAAAGCTCAAGATATATCATCTTTCATACATTTGACTCAATTGGGTTATGAACTCCCATTTTTTCCCCAAATACGAATTGTAGAATCACATCGGTTACACATTCACACTTTTACATAATGGCATATTAGTGACTGTTGTATTCTGCTACCTTTCCTATCCCCTACTATCCACCCTCTCCTCCCCTCCCATCTTCCCTCTCTACCTCATCTGCTATTGTTCAATTCTCTCCATTGTTTCCCCCCCACTTCCCCTCACAACATTTTATATGCGATTTTGTGTAACATTGAGGGTCTCCTACAATTTTCATAAGCTTTCCCTTCTCTCTCCCTTTCTCTCCCCCCATTCGTCTTTGTTTAATGTTAATATTTTCCTCATGCTCTTCCTCCCTGTTCTGCTCTTATTTGCTCTCTTTATATCAGAGAAGACATTTGGCATTTATTTTTTAAGGACTGGTTAGCTTCGCTTAACATAATATGCTCTAATGCCATCCATTTCCCTGCAAATTCTATGATTTTGTCATTTTTGTGCTGTGTAATACTCCATTGTGTATAGATGCCACATTTTTTTATCCATTAATCTATTGAAGGGCATCTAAGTTGGTTCCACAGTCTAGCTATTGTGAATTGTGCCGCTATGATCATTGATGTGGCAGTATCCCTATAGTACGCTCTTTTAAGATCCTCAGGGAACAGTCCAAGAAGGGTGATAGCTGGGTCAAATGGTGGATCCATTTCCAGCTTTCCCAGGAATATCCATACTTCTTTCAAAATTGGCCTCACCAATTTGCAGTCCCACCAGCAGTGTACAAGTGTACACTTTTCCCCACATCCTCGCCAACACTTATTGTTGTTTGACTTCATAATGGCTGCTCATCTTACTGGAGTAAGATGGTATCTTAAGGTGGTTTTGATTTGCATTTCTCAGACTGCTAGAGATGGTGAGCATTTTTTCATGTACTTGTTGATTGATTGTATGTCCTCCTCTGTGAAGTGTCTGATTAGGTCCTCGGCCCATTTGTTGATTAGGTTATTTGTTATCTTATTGTTTAATATTTTGAGTTCTTTGTATATTCTGCATATTAGGGCTCTATCTGAAGTGTGAGGGGTAAAAATTTGTTCCCAGGATGTAGGCTCTCTATTTACCTCTCTTATTGTTTCTCTTCTTGAGAAAAAAACTTTTTAGTTTAAGTAAGTCCCATTTGTTTTTTTTCTTGTTATTAACTCTTGGGCTATTGATGTCTTATTAAAGAATTTGGAGCCTGACCCCACAGTATATAGATCGTAGCCAACTTTTTCTTCTATGAGACGCAGTGTCTCTGATTTGATATCTAGCTCCTTGATCTATTTTGATTTAACTTTTGTGCATGGTGAGAAAACGGGATTCAGTTTCATTTTGTTGCATATGGATTTCTAATTTTCCCTGCACCATTTGTTGAAGATGCTATCCTTCATCCATTGCATGTTTATAGCCACTTTATCAAATATAAGAAAGTTGTAATTTTGTGGATTGGTTTCTCTGTCCTCCATTCTATACCATTTGTCCACCTGCCTGTTTTCGTACCAGTACCACACTGTTTTTGTTACTATTGCTTTGTAGTAAAGTTTGAACTCTGGTATCGCTATACCTCCCGATTCACACTTCCTGCTTAGAATTTCTTTTGCTATTCTGTGTCTTTTGTTTTTCTATATGAATTTCATGATTGCTTTATCATTTCTACAAGAAATGCCATTGGGATTTTGATTGGCATTGCGTTAAACCTGTATAGAACTTTGGGTAATTTCGCCATTTTGATGAATTTAGTTCTGCCTATCCATGAACAGGGTACATTTTTCCATCTTCTAAGATCTTTTTCTATCTCTCTCTTTAGGGTTCTGTGGTTTTCACCTCTTTTGTTAGGTTGATTTCCAAGTATCTTATTTTCTTTGAGGATATTGTGAATGGAGTGGTTTTCCTCATTTCAATTTCAGAAGTTTTGTTGCTGATATACAGGAATGCCTTTGATTAATGCGTGTTGGTTTTATATCCTTCATTTATTAACTCTAGCAGTTTCTTTGTAGACCCTTTTGGGTCTGTTAAATATATTACCATGTCATCCACAAATAGCGATAATTCAAGTTCTTCTTTTCCTATTTTTATGCCTTTAATTTCTTTTGTCTGTCTAATTTCTCTGGCTAGTATTTCAAGAACTAAATTGAATAGAAGTGGTGCTAGAGGGCATCCCTGTCTTGTTCCAGATTTCAGAGGGAATGCCTTCAGTTTTCTCCATTTAGGATGATCCTAGCCTGAGGTTTAGCATATATAGCTTTTACAATGTTGAGGTAAGTTCCTGTTATTTCTAGTTTTTCTAGTGTTTTGAACATAAAGGGATGCTGAACTGTGTCGAATGTTTTTACTACATCTATCGAGATGATCATATGGTTCTTGTCCTTAAGTCTATTGATGTGGTGAATAGCATTTATTGATTTCCGTATATTGAACCAGCCTTGCATTCCAGGGAAGAATCCTACTTGATCATGGTGCACAACTATTTTGATATGCTTTTGGATTCAATTCACACGGATTTCATTGAGAATTTTTGCATCCAAGTTCATTAGAGATATTGGTTGTAGTTTTCTTTTTTGAAGTGTCTTTGTCTGGTTTTGGGATCAGGGTGATTTTGGACTCCGAGAATGAATTTGGAAGAGCTCCTTATTTTTCTATTTCTTGATATAGCTTGAAAAGTATTGGTACTAATTCTTCTTTGAAGGTTTTTTTGAACTCTGCTCTATACCCATCAGGTCCAGGGCTTTTTTTGGTTGGTAGTATTTTGATGGCTTCTTCTATTTCTTCCTTTGTTTTTGGTCTGTTTAAATTGTGTGTGTCTTCCTGACTGAATCTGGGCAGATCGTATTACTTAAGAAATTTGTCGATATTTTAACTATCTTCTATTTTATTGGAATATAGGGTTTCAAAATACTTTCTAATTATCTTCTGTATTTGTGTACTGTCTGTTGTGATATTGTCTTTTTCATTCCATATGTTAGTAATTTCAGTTGTCTCTCTTCTTCTCATCCTTAGCATGGCTAAGGGCCTGTAAATCTTATTTATTTTTTCAAAGAACCAACTTTTAGTTTTATCAATTTTTTCAATGATTTTTTTGTTTCAATTTCGTTGATTTCTGCTCTAATTTTAATTATTTCTTGTCTTCTACTATATTTGCTGTTGTTTTGCTCTTCCTTTTCTAGGTTTTTGATGTGTACTGTGAGTTTATTTATTTGTTGTTTTATTCTTTTTTTGAGGAAAGAACTCCAAGAAATGAATTTCGCTCTTAAAACTGCCTTCTTTGTGTCCCATAGATTCCAGTACGATATGTCTGTTTTGTCATTTGATTCTAAAAATATTTTTATCTCCTCCTTTATGTCTTCTGTAACCCATTGATCATTCAGTAGAATATTGTTCATTTTCCATGTGATGTAGGATTTTTCCTTCCTTCTTTTATCATTGATTTCCAGTTTCATTCCATTATGATCAGATATGGTGCATGGTATTTTCTCCACGCCTTTATATTTACTAAGAGTTGCCCAATGGCATAATATATGGTCTAACTTGGAGTAGGATCCATGTGCTGCTGAGAAAAAAGTGTATCCACTTGATGATGGTTGATGTATTCTATATATGTCGGTTACGTCAAGGTTATTGATTGTGCTGTTGAATTCTATAGTTTCTTTATTCAGTTTTTTATAGAGGATCTGTCTAATGGCGAGAGCGGTGTGTTGAAGTCACCCATAATTATTGTGTTGTAGTCTATTTGACTCTTGAACTTGAGGCGAGTTTGTTTTATGAGCATTGCAGCTCAATTGTTTGGTGCATACCAATTGATAATTGTTATGTCTTGTTGGTGGATGGTTCCTTTTAACAATATATAGTGTCCTACTTTATCCCTTTTGATTAATGTAGGTTTGAAGTTGATTTTATATGATATGAGTATGGCCACTCCTGCTTGCTTCCGAGGGCCATATGAGTGGTTTGATTTTTCCCAACCTTTCACTTTCAGCCTGTGTATGTCTTTACCTTTCATATGAGTCTCTCGAAGGCAGCATATTGTTGGATTTATTTTTTTGATCCAGGTTACTAGCCTATGTCTCTTGATTGGTGAGTTTAGATTTTTAACATTTAAGGTTACAATTGAAATATGATTTGTACTTCCAGTCATGTTTTTTATTTATTTATTTTAATTTGGGTAGTTTTTACTTTTTGGTTTTTTTCTTACCCCTTTACTGAGATACCTCCCGCTGTTAGTTTTGGGCACTATTTTTCAATTCCTCTTCTTGTAGTATTTTGCTCAAAATGCTTTGCAGTGCTGGTGTTCTGTCTGCGAATTCTTTTAGCTTTTATTTATCAGGAAGGACTTAATTTCATTGTCAAATCTGAAGCTTAATTTTGTTGGATACAGTATTCTTGGTTGGAATCCATTATTTTTCAGTGTTTGAAATACATTGTTCAAAGATCTTCTCGCTTTCAATGTCTGTGATGAAAAATCAATTGTTAACCTTATTGGTTTACCCCTGAATGTTATCTGCCTACTTTCTTTCGTAGCTTTTAATATTCTCTCCTTGTTCTGTATGTTGGCTATCTTCATAATTATATGTCTTGGAGTTTGTCTATTATGGTTTTGAATGTTTGAGGTCCTGTAGGCTTCCAGGATATGGCAATCCATTCCATCTTTCATCTCTGGGAAGTTTTCTAGAATTATTTCATTTAATATGTTGTTCATTCATTCGGTTTGAATTTCTATGCCTTCTTCTATCCCGATGACTCCCAATTTTGTTTTTTTTATGACATCCCATATCTCTTGAATAGTTGCTCATGGGATTTAAGCATGTTTTCTGTGTTGACTATATTCTTTTCAAGTTGACCAACTTTGTCTTCATTATCTGATGTTCTGACTTCTACTTGATCTAGTCTATTTGTAATATTCTTGTTTGAGTTTTTAATTTGGTTTATAGTTTCCTGCATTTCTAGAATTACTGTATGATTTTTTAAAAGATCTCTATCTCCTGGTAAAGCTTGTTCTTTGCCATTTGAATTTGTTTGTTTAATTCATTTTCAAAATATACTTTTATCCTTAGACTTGCTGCCTCATGTCTTCTCTCTTATTCCTTTCCATCTGAGTTAGGTATGACTTAAGTTTTTTCCCTATCCCTGTTTCTGATGCTTCTAGGTTTTCCTGTAGTATTAAGTTGTCCTTCATTGTTTGTACACCTTGTTTTCCCTTGTTTTTTCATGATGTTCACGTCATTTTCCAGCTCTATTTGATTGCTGTGTTTCTGCTCTCTTCTATAGATTTGTTATGGGTTTATATATCTCTGTTTTCTCTCCTTTGTGTTGGTAGACTATGCCTGCTTAAGTGGATTCCGCTGTTAAGGAATTCTGACAGCCGAGCTCCAGTGATGTCACCTCTCTGCTGTGGTGGGCCCAAGGCTCCTTGCCGGAGTGTCCGAATTGGGTGGGTGGACTGGATTGTCTCTGGTTGGTTTCAGCTCCCGGTCGCTGGCAGGCCGGCAGTCTCCAGCCACCCAGTAGCGCGGGCAGCTTGTGGTCTGTCTTCAGCTGGTGGGTGATCTCTAGCCACACAGTTGCGCGTTCGGTCGCCGGCAGGCGCGCGTTCTCCAGCCGTCAAGACATAGCGTCAGCAGGTGGGCTGGCGCCAGCAGGAAGGTGGTCTCCAGTTGCCCAGTCACACTGGCAGTGGGCTGGCGTTCTCCAGCCAGCCAGTCAGGAGGGCCTGGCCTCTAGTCCCCTGGTTTATCCTGCTAGTCCTGATTTCTCCTGCTAGACCAGATTTCTCCTGAGTGATGCTTCTCGGCAGCTCAAACTGTTCTCTGGGTCTGCCGTTTGTTGGGTGGGGAGGGTGTCTATTGGGAACCCTGGAACTCTATTGTTTTAATTTTTTTCGCTTGCCCATCGCCCCGCACTGGCTAGACAAGTTTCATTTTTGCCGCTGATGGGAAGGGGAGATGAAGGTCAGGTGCCTCTAGTTTTCCCCCAGTCTTTATGCAGACTTGCTCTGATTATTCCTCCCCCAAAAGCCTAGGAGATATTTTATGTGAATTCCCCTCTGTATGTGAGATGAGCTGAGAAACACACACCTGTTTTATTCTTGCAATCTGTCAGGGAGTGGTGGTGGTTACTTCAGCTCTCCAAGATGGTGGCTGTTGGTTTCCTTTGTGGAGTTTCTGCTTTGGGGCATAGAAATGTACGGCTAACTTCCCCGTCTGAAATCCCGAATTCAGCTGGGGGCTCAGTGGATGCTCAGCCAGCAGGATTCCACAGAATCCGCAGCAACGTTTTTCCCTGCTTGCTGGTCGCTTCTCGGTGGTGCCTCACCATTTGTAGACACAGGGCAGGTCACGCGGATCAATCAGAATGAATCTCCAGTTGCACAAGTGGCTTGTGTTTGAGACTCAATTACCGGACCTCGGTGGTGGAAATCATTCTTCTAGGTTTCGGTAAACACCCATTTTCCTGTAAGATCCTAACAAGATAGTTTTTCATTGCTCTAACTCGTTATTCACTTGCGCAGTGGCAGGGTACACTGGGTGTGATACACTGTCTTCACAGCCATCTTGCAATGCCGAAATATTAGGATTTGGATGCACCATTTACTGAAAACTGTTTCAGTACTAGGAAAAAATATGTATTTCAGGTGGATGAATATTTCTGAGAATAATTTTTTAAAAATTGGATTATAAATCCACATACATGAATATGAATGAATTTAGGGAGTGCAAAATAAGACACAAATATTTCATATTTTGAAAAATCTGGAGAGTATATATATATATATATATATATATATATATATATATATATATATACACACACACACACACACACACACAGACATTAAAAACTAGCAATATATATGCCAATCAAAATTCATCATGAAATACATATCATCCACGGACCCAAAAATATTCATATACTGAACATGGATTTATGTATAATGTTGTTCAACTAGGAGGCTTACCCATAGGTTGAATTTTCAGTTCCAAAAGCATTTAGGAGGAGTGATCTCTTCTCACAATTTGTATTTGCCAAGTCAGTCACCTCACAAAAATGTACGTGTGATACCAGGTACAATTCTATATGTGCATATAAAATTACATGTGCTGAATAGGCTACAGAGAAAAGGAGACAGGAATTCACATATTTGTTAACTTTCAAAACACATGGAGAACTATTTCAACAAAAAAAATGACTAGATTTATAACTCCTACCCTATATAATGCAAAAGGCAATTCCAACTATACACCATGCCTCCTCTGAACTGCTTGTATTTCTATTCTGTTTTGGTTATTATTCTCTATCATATTACGATTAGTAGTCAGAGTCTAGTATGGTAGGGGTTAGAGTCAGGGATTCAGTATTTCGAATGGAAATTTGGAAAATGTATCCAATGTGTATGCAAATATGTGCCACACAAAATCTTCCCACTCCTCCAGAACAATGGCTTGACATTATCTTCGCCCCAAGTAAGACATAATTAGAGGAGAAGAATTAGAAAATCAGTGAATACTTCTCTGGAATGTAATATGCTAAGAAGTTCACTACCTTGAAAGTGGTACAGGAGTTTCCAAAAGTAAGGGACAGGGTGAACACTCCATAAACATGGAGCTCTGCTGGCCTAAAGACTTCTTGAGAAATTTCCTCTGAGGTTGGGCACTTGAAACATATGTTGTTATGAGGAGCTTTAGCTTCCTTTGTACTGAGATCATCAAAGCTGGGTCTGCACCTATGTGACCTGTAAAACATAGTTTCTTATTTTCCAATTAACATGAGACACCAGTCCTGAATTTGATCTTTGTAGGTAAACTGTGGCCACTGGGTTCTAAGTGTCTCCCTGTGTGGACTGTGAAGCCATTTGTTCATCCTCCAATTTTCATGGTGTTTCTTGCTGCTGTATTTGCTTATGAAGTAAAAAAAAGATCACCTGGGACACAGTGCTTGAGGGAGTTCTGTCACGTGTGTTGGGTCAGGGTCTGCAAGAGAATATACCAACAATGCTTCTATTCCACATAGCTTTTCCCCTTGACCACAGCAACATAATTCTCAACATTGCCCTGAAACCTCTCTATATAACAAGATACCATTACATATAAGGGTCTGCTGGCTGCACCATGTCAGTCACAAGGCATTTGGAAGCCAATGGAAGATCAACATGGCCCCACCACAGATGTTTTATCACACACCTCCCCTCCTCTGATCTAGGCCCACTACTCAGCAGGCTCCAATTTACTGGCATCTCTGTTATACACCATTTTGATGAAACCTAGTCAATCAAGGCACTGTCTGGTATACTCATGATCAGCAACCGGTTTTCCAAATTTTCTCCAGTGCCACCTGGTCATGGAAATTTCAATAATTTTATTGTATTTATCTAGCCATTTTTCACGGATGAAGATGGAGGCACTGTGGATTTCAATTTGTACAGGAACCATTAAATGATGAGAAACCTCATTTCGATGAATGCTCTGTAGAACTGTTAAAGACAAGGCTTCCCAGGGAGTGGCCAAAAAGTCACATGAAATCAGACCCATTGAGGTCTACAATGTGAGGTCCATGTGTGTTTTGACTGTCACCTATGCCTACCAAGTCTTTCAGAAAAAAAAAAATCATGTGCTATCCTGGCTGAGATTCCCAGTGCTCTGTGGAAAGCCACCCTGGGCCTAGATCTCAGTTTCCAAGGGAGACTCTCATGCGTGCCCTCCTAGAATCCCAACACAATTCATGGCACAAGTTCTCTGAGATCAGATCCAGAATGCACTCTCTAAGTGTAATCACACCAGAGTTCAAGCCCATGTGGACCCAGGCATCTCCTTTAACAGCCACATAATGACCACAATTAAACCAAAACACTCCCACATGGCCCTCATCTTTTTCCATATAGATACTCATCATAACCTCTGGCTGGAGGTTTCCATGAGGGGCACATTCCAAGACAGTGTCCAAAATAAGCTCCCTTGCCCCTCATTTGCCTAAAGTCAGGGTGGCCTGGACATACTTCCTGTGAACCCGGAGTGATCAAATAGGCATGCCGTTAATACTGCACCGCTTCTTCAATTTGAGGCCTACTGAGTTAGAGGTATAGATTCTTTATGTAAATTAGAGTCATGAGAAAACCCAAGCACCTTTGCAGGGCTTTGAAGAACTCAATTGACACAAAGGATCCCTATTCTCACTTGATAGAGGTCAGGAACCTCACAGAGGAAAGCGAGACTTTATCCACAATGACTGGTGTATTTGCCATTTTGGTTTTGGATGCACACATGGGATCTTTCTTTAGATCCATCTGGTGCTGAGAATCTAAGCCACAACCTCACACAGGGCCAAGATGCTAATTCAGACACATCCCTTTCCAAAGCAATTAAGCAAAGAGCCACAGGTGATGCCCAATCATTTCCATTTGAAAACTGTTTACTTCAGGCTTCACAAAGGGGTGGCCAGAGCAAGAACTTCCTGACATTCAGTTCATCAGAACAATATATAAGCAAAATGCCCAAAGCAGGGTTTTTCCACTGAGATTTTCCTGGTCACACTGATATCTGAGTTTTTTGAGATGCTCGCCATTCCCTTCAGCTATCCAGTACATGGCCATGTCACAGAGCTTGGAGGTGGTATATATGTTGGACACAAAACCATGATCCTATTCTGGAGAGTGAACAGAGTTCATGAATAAACCTGGAAATTAGGAATGTATTAGGTTATGCCCATCTTTAAGTAAAGCCGCAAACCATTCATAAATTGGGCAGGATGAAATGGGAAGCTTTCTACTAGACAGGACACATCCATTGATGCACTCTCTTTTCTAATGTCTACAACCACGGACACCATGGGATACACAGACATAGAAACACTCTCCTTTTCAAACGACTTACGAGAAACAGTTCACTCCAAACCAAACAAACCACCTTTTTTTCCTATTCTCACAACATGAGACAAAATCACAAACTCACAACCACACCCACAAAGGCACCTTTTTACCCTAAGTAGGTCTGTGACTCTATGGAGTGTCCTCTGACTGGTGGGCCACACAATGTTCCCCCGAAATGTCCTGTCCTGTCTCAGATATGGTCTCCTTGGCCATCTCTATGAAGTTGTCAGGAGCCAGCGGTGGGCCACTATCTGCTTTTTCAGGAAAGGCCCCTCTTCAGAGCTCTCTTGGCTTTTGGCCATTCTAACATCAGTAGGTACAAAGAAAGACTGACTCTGTCCTTGGTAATTCCAAACAAGTGAACCCACTGGGACTGGTACTGGGACTGGCTCTGTGTGCCTGGCTTCCAGGATCCTAAGTTCAGAGAGTTCCATCACCAAGGGAGTAAGGTGAGGTCACTTCCTTCAGGAACTGAATGAGGTCACTGCCTTGGCAAACACTTTATCCTAACAGTTGCTTCCAAGTGTCTCATTAGATGGAGGCTTCCCCTACTTCCTGTGAAACATTCACAAGTTAGAATGGTATATCAACCATAGGAACCCGGTAATAGCTCTCCACACAGGCCTGGTTTGGTCCATCTCCTCTACATTGAGAAGAGAGGTTCTGATTCAGACACATCCCGTCATCCTGACCAGGTATTTTGCCATGGAAGATTACTTTTGCTTTCTCAGGTCCTCCATAGCTGACTACATATTCTCCAGGGATCATTTCTGCATTGAACTTGTGGTTCTCAACAGGTGAAAGATCCCCTACATTCCTGTATTGTAAGACCAACTCTGTCCCTGCTCTTCTTTAAATTTACATTGAGGGAACAGTGTATTGTTAGGGTTAATAAAATGTTTGATTTGGGTTAGAAATCATTCTGCTGGATGAATAATGGTATTGGGAACCTGCGATATTTTTAAAAATATAGAGGTGAAATATATAAATGAAAAAAGAAAGTCTAGGTAATTTTGAAGCCCAGAGGGGCAATGGGCCCTTCATTGGGATACTTAGCTTTGATTTACGTTGTGCACAGATATCTCAGATAAATCGATATACAATGGCATAGGACCTTGTTCCTTTTATGATTAAAATTCAAAGAGAACATCCAGTCAAAAAGGGATAGTAAGTAGGATTAGATAGATATTCGGTAGGTTAACAAAGAAGAGTGAGTATAGGATTTGGAACAAAAGTGCTTTAGCAATAGGGTTTGGGTTAAAGTGTGAAAGTAAATATCAGCACACTTGAAGGGTCAGTCACAATGATGAACAGTGGAAAATATGTAGGAAAGCAGATATCAATAGAGATATTACAAAATCAACAAATGGGCCAAGGACCTGAACAGACACTTCTCAGAAGAAGACATACAATCAATTAATAAGTACATGAAAAAATTCTCACCTTCTCTAGCAGTCAGAGAAATGCAAATCAAAACCACCCTAAGATACCATCTCACTCCAGTAAGATTGGCAGCCATTAGGATGTCAAACAATAATATGTGCTAGCGAGGATGTGGGGAAAAGGGTACACTTGTACATTGCTGGTGGGACTGCAAAATGGTGCGGCCATTATGGAAAGCAGTATGGAGATTCCTGGGAAAGCTGGGAATGGAACCACCATTTGACCCAGCTATCGCCCTCCTCGGACTATTCCCTGAGGACCATAAAAGAGCATGCTATAGGGATACCGCCACATCAATGATCATAGCAGCACAATTCACAATAGGCAGACTGTGGAACCAACCTAGATGCCCTTCAATAGATGAATGGATAAAAAATAATGTGGCATCTATACACAATGGAGTATTATGCAGCACTAAAAAATGACAAATTCATGGAATTTGCAGGGAAATGGATGGCATTAGAGCAGATTATGCTAAGTGAAGCTAGCCAATCCTTAAAATACAAATGCCAAATGTCTTCTTTGATTTAAGGAGAGCAATTAAGAACTGAACAAAGGGAAAGAGCATGAGGAAAATATTAACATTAAACTGAGACAAGTGATGGGAGGGAAAGGGAGAGAGAAGGGAAATTGCATGGAAACGGAAAGAACCCTCATCGTTATACGAAATCACATATACGAGGTTGTGAGGGGAAAGGGGGGGAAGGGAGAGAACGGAACAACAACAGATGAGGTAGAGAGGGAAGATGAAAGGGGAGGGGAGGGGGGATAGTAGGGGATAGAAAAGTCAGCAGAATACAACAGTCACTAATATGGCATTATGTAAACATTGTGAATGTGTAACTGATGTGATTCTGCAATCTGTATTTGGGGTAAAAATGGAAATGCATAACTCACTTGAATCAAATGTATGAAAGATGAAAAAAAAATTTAAAAAGTACTAAATTGGATCATCGTAACAATAAAAAAAGAGATATTACAAAATCAGGCAAAGTATAAAGTGAGTGATATGATTAGATATTTGCAACAGGGTTGATTTTGAATATATAATCTTAGGAAGAAACAAATATGTAGTCACCAATAGGATTGATATTTGAGAGCATTAGGCAACCTGAACATGGAAGTAATCCATGTTCACTTTCCATTTAGGCTTTAGTACAATAATAAGTGTGAACTTTGCATTTTGTGTCCAGAATATTACTGTGATAAAATGTATATGTAGATTAGGTGACATGAGTATTTCTTTCACCATTTCTGCGAGTAATATTTTGAAGACATATAAATAAGTATTGGTTGTACAAAAAGCTGTACCCTGTGTCTATGAATATACAGATAATGCATGAATAGACCATACTGTGAATAAATAGTATAGCTGGTTCCACTTTAAATAATGGATTGAATTGATATTCACAAAGGAGTGGTCTGAGGCAAAAACCTTCCTGAAATTCAGGGCAACAGAACAATAGGTAAACAAAACGCACAAAGCAGGGTTTCTCCACTGAGACTTTCCTGTTCACACTGAAATCTGAGTTTTCTGAGATGCTCGCCTTTCCCTTCAGCTATCCAGTACATAGCCATATCACATAGCTTGGAGGTAGTACATATCTTGGACACAAAACAATGAGGCAATTCTGGAGAGTGTCCAGAATTCAGGATGTAAACAGAAACTTTGAAAGATAGCAGGTGTTTCCCTTCAATAAGGAAAGCTGCAGTCCATTAATAAATCAGGCAGGATGAATGTTGCGAAGCTTTCTCCTAGACAGGACACATCCATTGATGCATTTGCTTTTCTAATGTCTACAACCACGGACAGAGTGGGATACACAGACATAGAAGCACTCGCCTTGTCAAAGGACTTACTAGAAACAGTCCACGCCAATTCAAACAAACAGCCTTTCTTACATCTTCTCAGAACTTGAGAAAAAACCATACACACACCTACACCCACAAAGGCACCTCCTTTGTGGAGTGTCCTCTGAATGGTGGGCCATACTATATTGCCCCAAAATGGCCTGTTGTATCTCAAATCTGGTCTCCTTGGCCAACTCTGTGCAGTTGTCAGGAGCCAGCGGTGAACCAATACCTGCTTTCTCAGAAAGGTCTTTCTTCAGAGCTTTCCTGGCATTTGGCCATTCTCACATCTGTTGGTACTAAGAAAGACTGACTCTGTGCTTGGTAAATTGAAACAAGTGAGACCACAGGGACTGGGACTGCGACTGGCTCTGGGTGCCTCTCTTCCTGGATCCCAAGTTCAGAGAGTTCCATCACCAAGGAAGTGAAGTGAGGTCACTTCCTTCAGGAACAGAATGAGGTCACTGCCTTGGCAACCTCTTTGTCCTAACAGTAACTTCTAAGGGTCCCATGAGATGGAGTCTGTCCCTTCTTTCTGTCACACTTTCACAAGTTAGAATGGTATATCAACCATAGGCACCTGGGAAGAGCTCTCCACACAGGCCTGATTTGGTCCATCTTCTCTACATTTAGAAGATAGAGGTTGATTCAGACACATCCATTCATCTTGACCAGGTTGTTTACCATAAAAGATGACTTTTCCTCTCTCAGGTCCTTCATAGCTGCCTATATCTTCTCCAGGGATCATTTCTGCATGGACCTTTGATGTTCTCAGAAGGTGGAAGATCCCCTACATTCCTGTATTGTAAGACCAACTCTGTCCCTCCTCTTTTGTAAAGTTAGATTGAGGGAACAGTGTATGTTTAGGGTTAATAACATGTTTGATTTGGGTTAGGAATCTCTCTGCCCCATGAATAATGGTATTGGGAACCTGTGATATTTACAAGAATATATAGGTGAAATGTAAGTATGAAAACAGAAATCTAGGTAGATTCGAAGTCAGAAGGGCATTGGGTCCTTGAGTGGGATTCTTAGGTTTGAATTATGTTCTGCATATATGTCTCCGACAAATTGAAATACAATGGTTTAGGACCTTATACCTTGGATGATTAATTGTCGAAGAGAACATCGAGTCAAAAAGCAATAGTCAGTAGGATTAGGAAGATAGTCAGTAGGTTTAGAAATAAGAGTGAGTATAGGATTTAGACCAAAATTTCTTTAGCAATAGGGTCTCGGGTAGACATTGAATGTAAATATCAGCATATGTGAAGTGTCAGACACAATGATGAACTGCGGAATATATGTAGGAAAGCAGATATCAATAGAGATATAAGGAAATCAGGCAAAGTATAAACTGAGTAATAGGATTAGACATTTTCAACAGGCTTGAAGTTGAATATATAATCTTAGAAAGAAACAAATATGTAGTCACCAATAGGATTTACATTTGAGAGCATTAGGCAACCTGGATATGGTTGTTTTTAGTAATCCATGCTCACTTTCCATTTAGGCTTTGATACAATCATGAGTATGACCTTTGTTTTTTGTGTCCAGAATATTACTGTGATAAAAAAAGAAATATATATATATATATATATATATATATATATATATATATATATATATATATATATATATTGATAGATAGATAGATAAGGTGACATGTTTATTTCTTCTACCATTTTTGGGAGCAATGTTTTGAAGAGGTATAAATTAGTATTGGGGGAACAAAGAGGTGTACACTGTGTCTATGAATATAGAGATAATGCATTAATAGACCATACTGTGAATAAATAGCATACCTGGTTCCAACTTTAATAATGGATTGAATTGAAATGTGAAAATGTACAGGAAATCTTATATTGATATTCACACATTCATTCCAACCACTTATACATCTAATGGTAATATTAATGTTATGGTTTATCTTGAAGAGTGTGTGGGTTTAGCTTCAAAATTGATTATGGAAATCGAAAATAATGTGTTTGGAAAGAAGTCTCATGAAAAGACCAGTCAAGTAACATGGAGGAATACATGTGTTCTGAAGCAGGAAGTGATTAAAAGTGAAACAAATTCCTATAAATTTCTGAACTTGTGAATGAAATATATAACCTATGATGTGCAAAAACTGAAGAAATAGTAATGTACCAGTGTTGAATTAAAATGAATGTCAAAATAGACATCATGTCCCATAGGAATATACTTGCATTGATGTTAAACTGGGTCAGTTACTGTAGAAATATTAGGATTTGTAAGCACCATTGATTGAAGTTACTTTTCAGCACTGGGAAACAAATATGTATTTCAGGTAGATGATTATTTCTGAGAATAATCTTGTGAAAAGTTGATTATAAATCCACATACATGAACATGAATGAATTTACGGAGTGTATATAAGACAAATATATTTCATATTTTATAAAATCTGTAGAGTGTATGTATATATATATATATATATATATATATATATATATATAGACAAAAAAACACAAAAATTCATTAAAAAGTATCAATATATATATGCCAATCGTAATTCATCATGTAATATATATCACCCTCAGATGCAAAAATATTTATTTTACTAAACATGGGTTTTTGTATAATATTGTTCTAATAGGAAGCTCACCCATAGTTTGGATTTTCAGTTCCAACAGCGTTTAGGAGGACTGATCTCTTCTTACAATTTGTTTCTGCCAAGTCAGCCAACTCATAAAAATATACGTGATACCAAGTAGGAATCTATATGTGCATATAAAAAGTACATGTGCTGAGTAGGCTACAGAGAAAGGGAGACAGGAATTCACATATTTGTTAACTTTAAAAACGCATGGAGAGAGCTGGGGATGTGGCTCAAGTCGTAGCGCGCTCGCCTTGCATGCGTGCGGCATGGGTTCGATTCTCAGCACCACGTGCAAACAAAGATGTTGTGTCCGCCGATAACTAAAAAAATAAATATTATAGAATTCTCTCTCTCCTCTCTAACTCTCTCTTTAAAAAAAAACACATGGAGGACTATTTCAATTAAAAATTGAGTAGATTTATAAAACCGACCCTTTATCATGCAAGAGGGAAGTCCAACTATACACCATGCCTCCTCTGAACTGCTTGTATTTTCATTTTTTTTGTTTATTTTTCTCCATCATATTAGGATTAGTAGTCAGAGTCTAGTAGGGTATGAGTTAGTGTCAGGGATTCAGTATTTCGAATGGAAAATTGGAAAATGGATCAATGTGTATGCAAATGTGTACTACAAAAAAATTTTCCCACTCTCATTCAGAACAATGCCTTGACATTACCTTCACCCCAAGTAAGACACAATTAGAGGAGAAGAGTTAGAAAATCTTTGAATACATATTTGAAATTGAAAATGCTTAGGGTTCACAACCTTGGAGATTGTAGAGGAGTTTCCAAAAGTAAGGGACAGTGTAAAAACTCTACAAACATGGAGATTTGCCTGCCTAAAGACGTCTGGAGAAACTGTCTCTAGGTTGGGCACTTGAAATATATGTTTTTGTGAGGATCTTTAGCTTCCTTTCCAGTGAGACCATCAAAGCTGCGTCTTCATCTCTGTGATCTGGAGGACATGGTTTATAATTTTCCAATAAACATGAAGCAGCAGTGCTGAATTCTCTCTTGTATGTAAACTGTGGCCACTGGGGGCTAAGTGTCTCCCCATATGGACTGCGAAGCCATTTTATCATCCTCCACTTTTCCTAATGTTTCTTCCTGCTGCACTCGGAGTTTGGTATTTGCTTCACGAAATACAAGGAGTTCAACTGGGACAGAGTGTTGCCGCGAGTTCTGTCACGTGTGGTGGATCAGGGTCTGCAGGAGAATGCACCAACAGGGCTTGTATACCACATAGGATGCCCCCTTGACCATAGCAACCTGATTCTGAACATTGCACTGAAACCTCTCCATATAACAAGTTGCCTTTACATATAAGGGTCTGCTGGCTGCACCATGTCAGTCACAAGCCATTTGGAAGCCAATGGCAGATCCACATGGCCCCACCTCAGATGTTTTATCACACATTTGCTCACCACTGCTCTAGGCCCACTACTCAGCAGGATCCAAATTATTGAGATCTCTGTTATACACCATTTTCATCAAAACCAGTCAATCAAGGCACTGTCTGGTACACTCGTGATCAGCAACAGGACATCCAAATGTTCTTCATTGCCACCTGGTCATTGGAATTTCAAAAATTTCATGGTATTTATCTAGCCAATTTTCAATTATGAAGTTGGAAGCACTATGGCTTTCAAATCATTCAGGAATCATTCAATGGTGAGGAAGCTCATTTCAATGAAAAATTTGAAGAACTCTCACAGGCAAGGCTTCCCAAAGAGTGGCCTAAAAGTCACATGAATCCAGGCCCATCGAGGTCTACAATTGAGGTCCATGTGTGTTTTGACTAGCAAATATGGCTTCCAAGTCTTTCAGAAAAAAATAATTTGATATCCTGGCTGAGATTCCCAGTGCTCTGTGGAAAGCCACCCTAGGACTAGATCTCAGTTTCCAACGGAGACTCTCATGCATGGCCTCCTAAATTCTTAACACAATTCATGGCAATACTTCTTTGATGATTGATCCAGAACTGAGTGTTTAAGGGGAATGACACCAGAGTTCAAGCCCAGGTGGATCCAGTCATCTCTTCCAACTGCCACACGAATGACTACAATTAAAACCAAAACACTTCCACATGGTCCTCATCTTCTTCCAGAGAGACACTCATCATTACCTCTGGCTGGAGTTTTTCATGTGGGACGCATCCCAAGAGAGTGTCCGAAATAATCTTCCTTGCCCCTCATTTGCCTAAAGTCAGGGTGGCATGGTCACCCTTCCTGTGAACCTGGAGTGATCCAATAGGCCTGCTTCTCCAATTTGAGGCCTACTGACTCTCAGGGATAGATTCTTTAAGTGATTTGGAGTCACAAGAAAACACAAGCACCTCTGCAGTTCTTCAAAGAACTCATTTGACCTAAAGGATCCCTATTCTCACTTGATAGAGGTCAGAATCCTAACAGAGGAAGGCAAGAGACTCATCAACAATGACAGATTTTGGCCATTTTTGTTTTGATTGCACACATGCAATCTATCTTTAGATCCATCATGTGCTGAGAATCTAAGCCACAACCTCATACAGGGCCAAGAGGCTGATTTAGACACATCCTTTTACAAGCAATTAAGCAAAGATCCACAGGTGATGCCCATTCATTTCCATTTGAAAACTGTTTTCTTCAGGCTTCACAAAGGGGTGGCCTGAGGCAAAGACCTTCCTGACATTCAGGACAACAGAACCATAGGTAAGCAAATGAACCAAAGCAGGGTTTCTCCACTGAGAATTTCCGGGTCACACTGATATCTGAGTTTTCTAAGATGTTCCCATTCTCTACAGCTATCAAGTATATGGACATGTTTCAGAGCTTGGAGGTGGTACATATCTTGGAAACAAAACCATGAGACTATTCTGGAGAGTGGCCAGAATTCAGGAAGAAAACAGGAACTTAGGAATTTAGTAGGTGTTGCCCATCCATAAGGCAAACCAAAGTCCATTCTTCAATTAGGCAGGATGAATGCTGGGAAGTTTTCTACTAGACAGGACACATCCTTTGATGCCTTCTCTTTTCTAATGTCTACAACCACGGACACAGTGGGATACTCAAGACTTAGAAACACTAGCCTTGTCAAACGACTTACTAGAAACAGTCCACTCCAACCCAAAAAAACTGCCTTTTCTATCTATTCTCAGAACATGAGAGAAAAGCACAAACTCACTGAACACCCACAAAGGCACCTCCTTAACCCAAGTAGGTCTGTGACTATCTGGAGTGTCCTCTAACTTGTGGGCCATACTATGTTCCCCTGAAATGGCCTGTCCTTTCTCAGATCTGGTCTCCTTGGCCAACACTGTGAAGTTGTCAGGAGCCAGTGGTGAACCAATACCTGCTTTCTCAGGAAAGGCCCCTCTTCAGAGCTCTTCTGCCATTTGACAATCCTCATATCAGTCGGTACCAAGGAAGACTGACTCTGTCCTTGGTAAATACAAACAAGTGAGACCACTGGGACTGGGACTGGGACTGGCTCTGGGTGCCTGGCTTCCTGCATCACAATTTCAGATTTTTTGATCACCAAGGAAGAGAGGTGAGGTCACTTTCTTTAGGAACTGAATGAGGTCACTACCTTGGCCACCACTTTGTCCTAACAGTTGCTTCGAAAGGTCCCATGAAATTGAGGCTGCCCCTACTTCCTTTGACACTTTCACAAGTTAGAATGGTATATCAACCATAGGCACCTGTAAACAGCTCTCCACACAGGCATGGTTTCATCAGTTCTCTACATTACGAAAGGAGAGGCTGATTCAGACACATCCCTTCATACTGACCCTGTTGTTTGCCATGGAATATGACTTTTCCCCTCTTAGGTCCTTCATAGCTGCCTGCAACTTCTTCAGGGTATAATTTCTGCATGGTCCTTTGATGTTCTCAGCAGGTGGAAGATCCCCTACATTACTGTATTGTAAGATAAACTCTGTCTCGGCTCTTCTGTAAAGTTAGTTTGAGGGAACAATGTATGGTTAGGCTTAATAACATGTTTCATTTGAGTTAGGAATCATTCTGCTTAATGAATAATGGTATTGGGAACTTGCGATATTTACAAGAATATATTGGTGAAATATAAGTTTGAAAACAGAAATCTAGATAAGATTTGAATCCAGGAAGGGCATTGGGCTGTTGATTGGGATACTTAGCTTTGAATTATGTTCTGCACAGATGTCTCAGATAAATCAATATACAATGGCATAGGACCTTGTACCTTGGATGATTGCTTGTCGAAGAGATCATCCAGTCAAAAAGGGATAGTCTTTAGGATTAGGAAGATAGTCGGTATGTTAGAAAAAAGAGTGAGTATAGGATTTGGACCAAAAGTTCTTTAGCAATAGGGTTTCGGATAAAGAGTGAATGTAAATGTCAGCACATGTGAAGAGTCAGTCACAATGATGAACTGAGGAAAATATGTAGGAAAGCAGATATCAATAGAGACATTAGGAAATCAGGAAAATATAAAGTGAGTGATAGGATTAGTCATTTTCAAGAGGGTTGAGGTTGAATATATTATCTTAAGAAGAAACAAATATGTAGTCACCAATAGGATTGATTTGAGAGCGTTAGGCAACCTGGATATGGATGTGTTTAGTAATCCATGCTCACTTTCCATTTAGGCTTTGGTGAAAGGTTAATAAAATAGGTACTTGTTACTTACTGTTTTTCTGTATGCTTAACAAAACACTGTTGAAGTCTTGAGGACTGTTTGCTAATCTTGTTTCCAGAATGTGCTGTCCCCAACTGCCAAACTGCAAATGTATACCCTCACCCGTTTGCACGCAAACCACCCACTTGCCCTGACCCATCAATAAACTTCCCTCCCTGCCCTCTCCAAGGAAAGCATATAAGCTCTGCTTAAGCTGTTCTCATTGCTCTCTGCTCTATTCAAGTGAGCTCTGAGCCCCAGAATGCTGGACCCATAATAAACCATTTACTGTTGCTTGAGACATTCCTCTGGTGGTCTCTTCCTCTGATGCTTGCCCGACCTTTACATCTGGAGGCATGAGCAAGATCTGGCAGCGGCGGATGAAAGATCCCCAAGGGGCTCTTTTCAGGGTAAGTAAGGGAACTCTTTTTGGTTTTAGGTTTCAGGTTAGGGCTTGGCAAAATGGCTATTGGTGATGAGCGTGAGCTCTCTCTGACAGAGGCTGACATACGTGTCACAGAGCCACAGGCCACGTCCCTGGGGGATGCCCCAGAGGACTCAGGAAATCGAGGAACAATAGTCTCCTTGACTCAGTGATATTTTGCTTCGGATTCAGTATTGCCAGCCCATCAGGTTTTGCCGGCTACTCAGTCCTGGCCTCAGTATTGGACGTCCATTGCCTGTCTTTATTGTCTTGTCTTGTCAGTGTAGTGTGTGATTTCTTTCACTGTTTGTGTATCTCTCATTTTGGGACAGAGCACTTCAACACCTCTCTTCCTGACCCTTGATCACTGGACCAAAGTCTGTGCAAGGCCCAGAATCTTTCTTTTTCAGTAAATTGCTGGACCTGGCAGACCCTCTGTGCCTCAGAATGACCCACCTTTGGAGTTGGATAGCCCCTAGAAACATCTACTTCCCACTAATTTGAAACGTCAGAGATTTTGTCTTTCAACCGGGGCCACATAGACATCCAGATCAACAGCCATATATCTTAACATTGCAGGACCTCTGCAAATCTCCTCCTACATGGGTGAAGCCTTTCTTTGTCTCTGCGCCCACTCCTACTCCTTCCACCATGATTCTATCTCACAAACCCTCTGCTCTTCCTCCTCCAACCTCTGTTCTCCCTGAGTCTCAAGACTCTACTGGACTCTCCTACCCTTCTTATCCGCTGCCGTCGTCCACCAACCCCCAACAACCTCTAAGTGATTCCTTTGCTGCTGACTCAGCCTCTCCGCCATTGGAGAAAGCTAGGCCGGCCCAGCGCCCACCAGATGACTCCCCCTTGTCACACACACAGCCCCTCCTTCCCTGGAGAAAGCTGGCCCGGCTAAAAGAACTCAAAGAACTCACTGGCGTTTTCACACCTGCCTACTTGGGATGACTGCCAACAAATCCGAGGGATTCTCTTCATGACAGAGGAACGAGAGAGAAACTTTCTGGAAGCTAGAAAAAAATATCCTCGGACCAGATGGGTGACCAACACAACTTCCCAACATAATCAAAGCCGGCTAACCCTTGAACTGACCCAACTGGGACCCCGACACCTTTGAAGGTAGGGAGCATCTGTCCACTTATTGCCGGGCCCTAATAGTGGGTTTCCAACCGGCCGCTAGCCAACCAAATAATTTGGCCAAGGTAAGAGAGATTATTCAAGGGCCTGATGAATATCCCTCTATGTTTCTAGAGAGAATTATGGAGGCGTATAGGAGATATACTCCTTTCGATCTTCAGGCAGAGGATCAAAAGACATATGTCATGATGGCCTTCATTGGGCAAGCTGATCTGGATATTAAAAGAAAGTTACAATACTTAGATGGATTACAAGATATGACTTTGAGAGATTTACTCAGGGTAGCTGAGAAAGTATCCTATAAGAGAGAAACAGAGAGAACGAAAGGGAGCAAAGGGAGGATGACAGATGAAAAAGACAGATGAAGGTATTAACTAAGGTCCTGGTCACAACAATAAATAGGCCAGAAATTAAGAAACAGGGAGACAAGAAACGATACCTGGGTCCCCACCAGAGGCCACCCTTGGCCTCAGATCAATGTGCCTACTGTAAAGAAAAAGGACACTGAGCCAAAAAGTGCCCTAGAAAGAGACAGCCACGCCAGACAGCCTTTCTGACTCTGGAGGTTGACTGAGAATGTCGGGGCTCAGATCCCTTCCCCGAGCTCAGGGTAACTTTTGAAGTGAAGGGGACCCCATAAACTTTGAAGTGGATACAGCAGCAGTATACTCAGCCCTTAAGGCCCCACTGGGCCCTCTATCAAATAAAAGGTCTCTAGTTCAAAGGGCTAACAGCAGTAAATATCAGACTTAGACAACTAAGAGGACCATGGACATGGGGAAAGGAAAAATCCAACATTCCTTCCTTGTAATCCCAGAATGCCTGGCCCCATTGATGTGCAGAGATCTGCTCAGTAAGCTCCGGGCCAAAACAACTTTTAACCCCGAAGGCCCCAAAATGAAATTTCTAAATCCTTCATTAAAAACTCCTATAGTCATGGCTTTATAAATGTCAGTCAAAGATGAACATCCAATTTTCACACACCCCAAGAATGATCAAACAGGCAAGCTACCCCAGAAATGGATAACAGATTACCCAGATGCATGGGCAAAAATTGTTGGGTTAGGACTAGCCATGAAACAACCTCCAAGAACAGTGGAGTTAAAAACCTCAGCCTCCCCAATCAATGTCAAACAACATCCTCTGAGCAAAAATGCTAAAGATGGGTTAAGGCCCCATATTCAGAAATATCTGGCTTTAGGGTCCTAAGGCCCTGTCAATCGGCCTGGAACACTCCCCTGCTACCAGTAAAAAATCCAGGAACTGGGGACTATCCCCGTTCAAGACCTAAGAGAGATCAACAACAGAGTGCAGGACATTCACCCCACGGTAAATAATTTGTACAATCTGCTTATCACTCTGAACCCTGAGTAGAAATGGTATGGACATAAAGATGCTATCTTTTGCATGCCTCTGCATAAAGACAGTCAGTTTCTGTTTGCTTTTGAGTGGGTAGACCCAGAAACCGGAACATATGGTAAACTAACATGGACTAGAATCCCACAGGGGTTCAAAAACTCCCCCACTCTCTTTGATGAAGCCCTCCACAGAGATATCAACAACTTCAGAACTATGCACCCCGAAGTCACCCAGCTTCAATACGTGGATGACCTGCTACTGCAGCCAACACCAAGGAAAACTGTGAGTCTGGGAACCAAGCACTATTATGTAAGCTTGCTCAACTCGGGTATAGAGCTTCTTCCAATAAACCCCAAATTTGCAAGCAAGAAGTAGTCTTCCTGGGCTATTCCCTTAGAGGTGGTAAACGTTGGCTCACTGAGCCCAGAAAACAAACGGTTGTGCAGATACCCCCCCCCCAGCAGCAGACAACACAAAGAGTTTCTTGGGACTACTGGGTTTTGCAGGTTATGGATTCCTGTGTTTGTGTCCTTAACTTCTCCTTTATACCCGCTGTTAAAGGGAGATGCCCAATTCCAATGGACCCCTGAGCACCAGCAAGCTTTTGATAACATCTTACAACACTGGCACTGAACTCCTCAACTTCACTGAGCCAAGCCTGCAATTTCAGAAAGCCCTACACTACGTTAAAAATGTACATCAATTCACACACCTTGGTCCAAAGAAACTGCAGGCATTCCTGAAGGATCAAGAACAGAGTTTTCCACTAACCGACTCACAGCGAAAGGACATAACTGAACGGGTAACAAAACCCTGTCCGTTCTGTCAATAGAACAATTACCCTTCCAAGCTTCCTGTAGGAGAGCGCCTATGAGCAACCAGACCAGGAAATTCTGGGAAGTGGACTTTACTGAAATTTAGCCAGCAAGGTATGGACTTCAATATCTCCTAGTGTTTGTAGATATATTTTCAGGATGGATTGAAGCCTTCCCCACAAAAAAAAAAGGCACAAATGGTGGTAGAAAATCCTGAAAGATATTTTTCTATGATACGGCCTACCTAAGGTAATAGGGTCTGATAATGGACCGGCGTTCATGGCCCAGGTAAGTAAGGGGTTAGCCAGGATCCTGGGGATAAATTGGAAGTTACATTGTGCTTATAGACCGCAGAGCTCAGGACAGGTTAAAAAAATTAATAGAACCATTAAAGAGACCTTAACGAAATTAAGCTTAGAGAGGGCATCAAAGATTGGACTATGCTCCTGCCTTATGCACTGTTTCATGCAAGAAATACTCCCTCTGTTTCTTTGTGTAACCTCACCTCCTATAAAATTCTCTATGGGGCCCCTCCTCCAGTAAGGACCTAACCACAACTCTAAGACCTACCGATCCCTTCCACACCCCCTTGCTTGACAAACTTAAAGCTATTGAAAGAACTCAGGGATACCTGTCAAAACAGCTGGCCACTGCCTACCAACCTGGTGAAGAGGAGACTCCACATCGATATCAAAAAAGAGACTTCATCTACATAAGATGACATCAGGTGTCATCCCTGGAACCCCGCTGGACAGGACCATACCAGGTGCTAATTATAAAACCTACAGTGGTAAAGGTAGACGGAATCACTTCCTGGATCCTAATTCTCATCTCAAGCCTGTGCCCTGTCCAGACACTGGCTTGAAAGTGGAAAAGACTGGTAACCCTTTCAAATTGCATATTTGCCATGTGGATAAGGCTATAGACTCTCCCCTTGGCCACCACTAGTCCTAACCATCATCAGCCCATTCAGCAGCGATGGCTGATCACAAATCCAATTAGACAAGAAGTATGGTCTGTCTCACATACAGCCCCCTTAGGGACCTGGTGGCCAACTCTCCACCCAGATATTTGTCAGCTGGGTATACGTCTTTCCAATTGGGATATCTCTGATGAAGAGGATCCCACTAAAATTCCATTAAATTTCTCCCGTACCATAGATAATGGAAACAAACATTATGGATGTAGGAACACGCAAGCCTGATGCAGGTTGGCTAGCCTAGATTACTATGTTTGCCCGGTGGACTATCAAAGCCACAAACAACAACGGCTGTGTGGGGGAAAAGCCGTCTTCTTCCGTAAGTCATGGGGATGTGAGCATACAGGGGCTGCCTGGTGGAACCCAAACTCCTCATCAAATTCAGTTCACAGCATTGGCCATATTACCAATTAGACAACCAAAACCGATGGCCCCCAGAGGGGTCTCTAGATCCTCAAATTCTGTGTGACTATTTCAACTTCGGCAAGTGATCAAAAGGATTGAAGAAAATTCCCCTATGTGTAGGCCTTTTCCCTCCTTTGCTCACATCACGAAATATGTTTCTCCAATAGATCCTTCTGCTCCAGATTCTCTGCTGTCACTCTCACATCAACAACCTGATTTCTCCCCTCCAATTACTAGATCAAAACCCCAAACCTCCTCTGGTTCTCAGACCATTGCCCCCATGCTGAGGCAGCAGGTACTGAGGTACCCTTCCACCCACTCACTCCTCTCTTCTCCTGTCAGTGCCCACACCGGGTCCCACCAGGTCCTCTTACCAGCTAACCCAAAGCTCAAACCAGCTGAGGAGTGCCCTCAGACGCCTATCCAAGATGTAATGAAAATGGCCTTTAAAGTTGCTTTGTCATCACTAAAAACAGGTTACTAAGAATTTAAAGTCCCTCACAGGCTTTTTAGATACTCATTCCCGTCTTCCCATCTGCTCTACCTGTTCTACTGCTCAAGTTTTGTTGCCAGGAAAATCCCAAACCCTTTTCCCATTATTCTTTTATATCTCTTTTTCCTCATTCTCAGAACCACAGAACTGCTCTCACCCCCCGCCTTCCCCGTCTTCCCCTCTGTACCAGGCCCACAGAAAAATCTTAAATGGCCTTCTCCAGAAGTCTTCATCGTGGCTGACTTTAGGACTTTCAGCAACAAAGTCTTTATAAAAGAGTTCAGTGTAGATAAACTTCCTCTTTTCGTGTTGCTCTGTTATACTTGGCCACTGGCTGGAAAAATCAGCCCTTCTAAGCTAGACACCCCCTTACTAGTTTTTCACAAAATATGTGAACAAGGCCTCTGGCCTTGAGCTGAGGCTTCCAGAGATGGCTACATTTCCAAGATAAAGAAGTTACCAACTGGGCTCCATGGTAACAGCTGGCAGGGAGAAAATAAAAGAGAAGAAAAAAGCTCTCCCCCTCCCAGGTGTCCTTAATAAGTTATCTTTCCCAGAGAAGAAGAAAATAAAAACAGAACCAAAAACTGCTTTTTGTGAACTTCTGCAGACTGTGAATTTCTGAGTCTTTTCCCTTACATGTTGGGTACAAAATTCTGAAACTACCTAAACTTGGGATTCAGGGGATTAATTGATTACAACAGAAGCAATGCCCTCTATATCCGGTTGCAACCAAATAGGACTGTTTCCCTATCTTTGGTGCTATCTTAGGTGCCTTGCCTTGTCCATACCTACAACAGTATAATTCTATATACTTAAACATTGTTTATTCATAAAATTATCAACAGATGTGATTAATTATGTAATGGTGCAGATGTTTCCCCGAGTGCTCTATCATGAGGCAGGATCATTTAAATTTCAAATAGGGGGGCATACAACCCGGTTCCGCTGGCAACCTGTATCCTTCACTTTAGCCATCCTATGAGGAATAGTAGTTGCTGCAGAGAAGGGCACAGGAACCACTGCCCTAATCCATGGGACACAACAAATGACCCAATTAGAAGCAGCAATACACCAAAACTTAAAGATATTAAAAAACCACCATCACAGCTTTACAAGAATCTTTAACCTCTCTCTCTGAAGTTGTTTTACAGAACAGGCGAGGGTTCCACCTCCTCTTCATGAGAGAAGGGGCCTTTGTCCTGCATTGAGGGAAGAATGTTGTTATTATGCCTACCATACTGGAGTTGTAAAAGAATCTATGATTAAATTAAGAAGACGCATTGAAGAGCATCAACAAGAGAGAGAGGCCCAAAAAGGGTGCTTTGAGTCTTGGTTCACAGGGTCCCCCTGGGTAACTATGCTTTTATCAGCCCTGGCCGGTCCATTAATAATCCTCACATTATTGCTAACTGTAGGACCCTGTTTGCTCAACCGTGTAGTTTCCTTTCTCCAAGCTCAAATTGGACAAGTTAAACTTATGGTAATCAGAAATCAATATACCACACTAGCAAACATAAAATGTGACATCCTCAATGATCACTATTATGATTTAATGTAACCAAAAGAAAGTGGGGAATGAAAGGTAAATAAAATAGGTAATTGTCACTTCCAGTTTTACGGTATGCTTAACAAAACACTGTTGATATCTTGAGAACTGTTCGCTAATCTTGTTCCCTGAATGTTCTGTACCAACTGCAAAACTGCAGAATGTACTCCCTCACCCATTTGCACGCAAACTGCCCACTCGCGCTGACCCATCAATAATCTTCCCTCCCTGCCCTCTCCAAGGAAAGTATATAAGCTCTGCTTAAGCTGTTCTCAGGGCTCTCTGCTCTATTCAAGGGAGCTCTGAGCCCCAGCATGTTGGACCCCCATAAACTTTTGGCTGTTGCATTAGACAGTCCCTGGTAGTCTCTTCCTCCGATGCTCGCCTGACATTTACATTGGTAAAATAATAAGTGTGACCATTGCTTCTGTGTCGAAATGTACAAATTATTATTGGGGGTACAAATAGGTGTACCCTGTGATATGAATATAGAGATAATGCATGAATAGACAATACTGTGAATAAATAATATAATGGATTCCAAATTTAATAATGGATTCAATTGATATCTGAAAATATAAAGGAAATCTCATATTGATATACATACATTCATTCCAACCAGTAAAACATCTAAACGTTATATTAGGATTATGATTTATCATGAAGAGTGTGTGAGTTTTCCTTCAAAATTGATTATGGAAGTTGAAAATAATGTGTTTGGAAAGAAGTCTCATGAAAAGACCAGACAAGAAACCTGGAGGAATCCATGTGTTCTGAAGCAGGAAGTTATTGAAAGTGAAACAAATGCCTATAAGTTTGCTAACTTGTGGATGAAATATATATCTTATGATGTGCATAAATTGAAGAAATAGTAATGTAGCAGTGTTGAATAAAAATGAATGTCAAAATACACATCATGTCCCATAGTAATCTACTTGCATTGATGTTAAACTGGGTCAGTTACTGTACAAATTTAGTATTTGTATGCAACGTTAACTAAAGTTAGTTTTCAGTACTGGTAACAAATATGTATTTCAGGTGGATGAATATTTCTGAGAATAATCTTGTGAATACGTGATTATAAATCCATACACATGAACATGAATGAATTTAGGGAGTGTATATAAGACACATATATTTCATATTTTGAAAAATCTGGAGAGTATATATATACAAAAAACACACATGCAGAGACATTAAATTACCAATATATATGCCAATCAAAATTTATCATGAAATATATATCATCCACAGATGCAAAAATATTTCTTTTACTGAACATGGATTTATGTTTAATGTTGTTCAACTAGGAAGCTCACCCATAGGTTGAATTTTAAGATCCAACAGGGTTTAGGAGGAGTGATCTCTTCTCATAATTTGTATCTGCCAAGTCAGCCACCTCACAAGAATGTACATGTGATACCAGGTAGGATTCTATATGTGCATTTAAAAATACATGTTCTGAATAGGCTACAGGGAAAGGGAGACAGGAATTTATATATTTATTAACTTTAAAAACACAAGGAGAACTATTTCAATTAAAAATTAACTAGATTTATAACACCTACCCTTCATAATGCAAATGGCAAGTCCAAATATACACCATGCCTCCTTTGAACTGCTTGTATTTCTATTCTGTTTGGGTTAGTTTTCTCCATCATATTAGGATTAGCAGTCAGAGTCTAGTAGTTTATGAGTTAGTGTCAGGGATTAAGTATTTCGAATGGAAAATTGGAAAATGAATCCAATGTGTATGCATATATGTGCTACACAAAAATCTTCCCACTCTCATCCACAACAATGCCTTGACATTAACTTCGCCCCAAGTAAGACACAATTAGAGGAGAAGAGTTAGAAAATCTGTGAATGCATATGTGGAATGGAATATACTCAGGATTTCACAAACTTGGAAGTGGTAGAGCAGTTTCCAAAAGTAAGGCACATGGTAAACACTCCACAAACATGGAGTTCTGCTGGCCTAAAGACTTCTTGATAAACTGCCTCTGAGGTTGGGCACTTGAAATATATGTTGTTGTCAGTAGCTTTAGCTTACTTTCTAGTGAGACCATCAAAGCTGGGTCTGCATCTATGTGACCTGGAGGACATTGTTTCTAATTTTCCAATGAACATGAGGCAGCAGTGCGAATACTCTCTTTGTAGTTAAACTATGGCCACTGGGAGCTAAGTGACTCACCGTGTGAACTGTGAAGCCATTTGGTCCTCCTCCACTTTTCGTGGTGGTTCTTGCTGCTGCACTGGGACTTTGGTATTTTCTTCATGAAATACAAGGAGATCAACTGGGACACAGTGCTGGAGGGAGTTCTGTCACGTGTGAAGGTCATGGTCTGCATGTGAATGCACCAACCAGGATTCTATCCCACATGGGTTGCCCCTTTGTCCATAGCAACCTGATTCTGAACATTGCCTTGAATCCCTATACAAAAAGATGCCTTTACATGGAAGGTTCTGCTGGCTGTACCATGTCATTCACAAGCCATTTGGAAGCCAGTGGCAGATCCACATGGCCCCACCACACATTTTATCACACACCTTCACACCATTGCTCTAGGCCCACTAATTTGCAGGCTCCAACTTACTGGCATCTCTGTTCTACACAATTTTCAAGAAACCTAGTCAGTCAAGGCACTGTCTGATACACTCATGATTAGCAATAGGACATCCAAAGATTCTCCAGTGCCACCTGGTCATGGGAATTCCAAAAATTTCATGGTGTTTATCTAGCCATTTTTTTGAGGATGAAGTTGGAGGAACTGTGGTTTTCAAAAACCATTAAATGTTGAGGAAGCTCATTTCAATGAAACTCTGGAGAACTCTCATAGGCAAGGCTTCCCAAAGAGTTGTCAAAAGGTCACATGAAGCCAGTCCAATTGAAGTCTACAATGTGAGGTACATGTGTGTTTTGACTCTCAGCTATGGCTGCCAAGACTTTAAGAAGAAAATCATGGATTATCTTGGCTGAGATTCCCAGTGCTCTGTGGCCTTGATCTAAGTTTATAAGGGCTACTCTCATGCGTGGGCTCCTAAAATCCCAACAAAGCTCATGGCAATACTTCTCTGAGGTCAGTATCAGAATTCAGTCTCTATAGGGATTCACACTAGAGTTCAAGCCCAGGGGGACCCAGTGATTTCTTCCAATCGCCACACAAATGACCAAAATTTAAACGAAAACACTCCCATATGGCCCTCATCTTTTCCACATAGACACTCATCATAACCTCTAGCTGGAGGTTTCTATGAGGGGCGCTGGACAAGACAGTGTCCAAAATAAGCTCCCTTGCCCGTCATTTGCCTAAAGTCAGGGTGGCCTGGAAACCCTTCCTCTGAACCAGGAGTGATCAAATAGGCCTACCATTATTACTGTTCCACTTCTCCAATTTGAGGCCTACTGACTGTGGGGTTTAGATTCTTCATGTGGATTGGGCTCATGAGAAAACCCAAGCACCAATGGGCTAGACTCTGAAGGGCTTTGAAAAACTCATTTGACCCAAAGGATTCCTATTCTCACCTTATGGAGGTCAGGAAACTTACAGAGGAAGGCGAGAGACTTCATCCATAATGAGTACTCTTTTGGCCATTTTGGTTTTGGATGCACACATGGCATCTTTCTTTAGATCCATCAGGTGCTGAGAATCTAAGCCACAGCCTCACACAGGGCCAACAGGCTGATTCAGACACATCCCTTTCGAAATCAATTACTCAAAAAGGGACAGGTGATGCCCATTCATTTACATTAGAGAACTGTTTTATTCAGGCTTCACAACGGGGTGGCCTTAGGCAAAGACCTTCCTGACATTCAGTGCTATAGAACAATAGGTAAGCAAAAGTCCCAAAGCAGGGTTTCTCCACTGAGACTTTCCTGGTAACATTGATATCTGAGTTTTCTGAGATTCTCGCCATTCCCTTCAGCTATCCAGTACATGGCCAAGTCACAGAGCTTGGAGGTGGTACCTATCTTGGTCACAAAATCATGAGCCTATTCTGGAGAGTGGCCAGAATTCAGGAAGAAAACAGGAACTTAGGAAGATTTCAGGTCTTGCCCACAAATAAGGCAACCCTCTGTCTTTTTATAAATTGGCCAGCGTGAATGTTGGGAAGCTTTCTCCTAGACAGGACACATCCATTGATGCATTTTCTTTTGTAATGTCTACACCCACGGACACAGTGGGATACACAGACATAGAAACACTTGCCTTGTCAAATGACTTAATAGAAACAGTCCACTCCAAACCAAACAAACCAACTTTCCTACCTATTCTCAAAACATGAGACAAAACCACAAACCCACACTCATTCCCACAAATGCACCTCCTTCCCCCAAGAAGGTCTGTTACTAACCGGAGTGTCCTCTGCCTGGTGAGCCATTTTTGTTCACCCGAAATGGCCTGTCTGTTCTCAAATCTGGACTCCTTGGCCCACTCTGTGAAGTTGTCAGGAGCCAGCTTTGAGCCGCCACTACCTGCATTCTCACTGAAGACACCTCTTCAGATTTTTTCTGGCATTTGGCCATCTTCACATCTGTAGGTACCAAGAAAGACTGACTCTTTCCATGATAAATCCAAAAAAGTGAGATCTCTGTGACTGTTACTGGGCCTGACCCTGGGTGCCTGGTTTCCGGGATCCCAAGTTCAGAGAGTTCCATCACAAAGAAGTGAGGTAGGTCACTTCCTTCATGAACTGAATGAGCTCACAGCCTTGGAAAACACTTTGTCCTAACAGTTTCTTCCTAAGGTCCCATGAGATGGAGGCTGCCCCTACTTCCTGTGACACTTTCACAAGTTAGAATGGTATATCAACAATAGGTACTGGGAGAGAGATCTCCACACAGGGTTGGTTTGGTCCATTTTGTCTACATTAAAATGTGAGAGGCTTATTCAGACACATCTCTTCATCCTGACCAGGTTGTTTGCCATGGAAAATGACTTTTGCTCTCTCAGGTCCTTCATCGCATTCTATATCTTCTTCAGGGATAATTTCTGCATGGATCTTTGAGATTCTCAGCAGGTGGAAGATCCCCTATATTCCTGGATTGTAAGACCAACTCTATCCCTGCACTGCTGTAAAGTTAGATTGAGGGAACAGTGTATGGTTAATGTTAATATCATGTTCTATTTGCGTTAGGAATCATTCTGCTGGATGAATAACGGTATTGGGAACCTGAGATATTTACAAGAATATATAGGTGAAATATAAGTATGGAAACAGAAATCTAGGGAAGACTTGAAGCCAAGTAGGACTTTGGGCCCTTGAGTAGCATACTTTGCTTTGAATTATATTCTGCACAGATGTCTCAGATAAATTGATATACAAAGAAATAGGATCGTATACACTAGATGATTGAATAGCATACAGAATATCCAATAAAAAAGGGATAGTCTGTAGGATTAGCAAGATAGTCAGTAGGTTTAGAAAGAAGAATGAGTATAGGATTTGTACCAAAAGTTCTTTACAAATAAGGTTTCGGGCAGAGAGTGAATGTAAATGTCAGCACATGTAAAGAGTCAGTCACAATGACGAATTGGGGAAAATATGTAGGAAAGCAGATATAAATAGAGACATTAGGAAGTCAGTAAAAGTATGAAGTGTGTAATTTGTTTAGACATTTTCAACGGTTTGAGTCTGAATATATAACCTTAGGCAGAAACTAATATGTTGTCACAAATTGGATTGACTTTTGAGAGCATTAGGTAACCAGGACATGGATGTTTTTATTAATCCATGCTCACTTTTTATTTAGGCTTTGGTAAAATCATAAGTGTGACCTTTGCATTTTGTGTCCAGAATATTATTGTGATAAAATGTATATGTAGATCAGGTGACTTGAGTATTTCTTCCACCATTTCTGTAGCAATATTTTGTAGATGTATAAATTACTATTGAGGGTACAAATAGGTGTACCCTGTGTCTATGAATATGCAGATAATGCATGAATAAACCATACTGTGTGTAAATAATATAACTTGCTCTACTTTAAATAATGGATTGAATTGATATCTGAAAATATAAAAGAAATCTCATATTGATATACAATCATTCACTGCAACCAGTTATACATCTAATGGTAATATTATGGTTGTGGTTTATCCTGAAAGGTGTGTGAGTTTTGTTTCAAAAGTGATTATGGAAATCAACAATAATGTGTTTGGAAAGAAGTCTCATGAAAAGAATAGTCAAGAAACCTGTAAGAATACATGTGTTCTCAAGAAGGAAGTGATTGAACATTATATATCATACTATATATAATGTGCATAAACTGCAGAAATAGTAATGTACCAATGTTGAATAAAAATGAACATCAAAATACACATCATGTCCCATAGGAATCTAATTGCATTGATGTTAATCTGGGTCAGTTACTGTAGAAATATTAGGATTTTTATCCACCATTCACTGAAGTTACTTTTCAGTACTAGGAAAAAAGTATGTATTTAAGTTGGATGAATATTTCTGAGAATAATCTTGTGAAAATTTGATTATAAATCCACATAAATCACAAAACATTATAAACACAAAAGTCACATGGACATTAAAATCTAGCAATATATATGCCAATTTAAATCCATCTTGAAATATATATCATCCACTGATCCAAAACTATTTATTTAATGAACTTGTATTTATGTATAATGTTGTTCAGCTAGGAAGCTCCCCCATAGATTGAATTTTCTGTTCCAAATCAGTGTTTAGGAGGAGTGATCTCCTAAATGTGTATGCAAATATGTGCTACACAAAAATCTTCCCACTCTCATCCAGAACAATGCCTTGATATTACCTTCACCCCAAGTAAGACACAGTTGGAGGACATGAGTTAGAAAATCTGTGAATACATATCTGGAATGTAAAATGGTCAGGAGTTCACAACCTTGCAGGTTGTAGAGGAGTTTCCAAAAGTAAAGGACAGGCTTGATAGAACCAACCTGATCTTTTATTAGAATTGGGAGCCATCTTGCCAGAAAGCCATGAAAAGATAATTTGGGCTTTACTATAAATTACTGCAAATTCTGAACCTGCTTGGAATGCCTGTCCGTGCCTTGAACTCATCCATGCCTGGCTCTCTGACCAGATAACAGTGCTCTCTGAAACATTAGTGACACCTAATAAATATTGGCCTTCCCAGGCCAGACAACGACCCTCTCTGAGTCTCTAATGGTCCTCATAATTTCTGATGTTGGGGCCAGCAAAAAAAATGTAAACTACCATCAGTGTGATGCTTTCAAAGTTCTGTTATCTGTAACCCCCTTTTTGTGTAACTTTCTGGGCTATATAGCTGGGCTGTAGGAAAGGTGGTGTTGCTGTCTTGTTCCCGCCATTTTTGGAGGGAGAGGCAGCCTGGCCAGTTTTAATAATAAGCCTGCCTTAATTTGATTTTAATTGGAGTCACTGGTCTTTTCTTGCATCCTATTCCAACATTTTGGAGTTCCCCAGTGAGATGACCCTGCCCGACCAGATCACAAGACCAGACTGCTGAAAATTCTGAAGCTGGCCTTCCCTCCAGGGCTACGGGCTGGGGAGCCACTCTAGGGGGTGCACAACTTGAGATGTTCCAAGGCCTTGGAGTGAGCCGTCGGTCTGGGGAGCACTGCAGTGAACCACCGCACTGAAACTATTAGCAAGTACCTGGTGGAGGAGGCCTCCATAGGTAAGTGGCACCTTGATAACATCTTATATCTGGTTAAGGGAGATCTCTTCTAATGACAGAGAGGTGGCCTGGGGAGGCTCACATTCACTCCTGTCCAGGATAGTAATGAGAATCGTTCTGTCCTCTGTTCCGTTCTGTAGGGAATTCCTCTGGAAGGTTAGAGAGGTGCCGAGGGACACGCATGCGCTCCTACCCCAGAGCTTTAGCAAGACGTTGAATTGCTCATCTGTTTTTCTGTTTTGGCACCGGGATTCTGTTTTTTTTTTTTTTTTTTTTGTGTGTGTGTGTGTGTTTTGTTCTGTGTTCTATATGTTTTTTGTTTGTTTTTGTGCGTTTTGTTTTGTGATTTCTGTGATAAAATCTTAAGGATATTGAACGTGAAAATGGGTAACAAAGCAAGTAAGCCTGACACCCCTTTGGACTGTGTTTTAAGGAACTGTGATGAACTTTACCACCATTTGTTAAGCAGAATGAGAGAAGGCCCTAGCTGGCTGCCTGGAGCACACCCAGTGCAGATGGTAATGCCTGCTGGGGAATGAAGAACTGAGTATCTCCCAGTATCTGCCGAAGCCCTGTTGCTTCAGGGAATTCCCTCCTTCGTTCCCTGCACTGCAAGGATAATGCCACCTCTGTCTTCTTAAAAAAAGAGAAAAACAAAAAGGGGACACTAAATGCAGTAAAGTCGCCATGGAGACACTTTATTTTATATTTCAGGTAGCTCCTCTGTGAAAACATTTGGTCCCCTTGTGGGGACATGTGTGGTGCCACTGGAGAAGGAGATTTTTCTCTTATTTGCTCTGTTTTAAAGGGTTCTGTCTGTCAGCCATTGTCTGGAGTTCATTTCTGTCTGTCTTGTGCCTTTTTTCTAGCCCTTTAAGACATGTGCAATAATGTGTTAATATTATAAATTGTTTCTTGGAAATGATCTTAGCTGAATGTGTGTCTAAATGATGATGTTTCATTGTACCAATCTGGTATCTGAATGGGTTTTTGAAGCATTCCACAATCTTGCAGTTAAAAGTCGGGTTTAGGTATTTGTTTAGTTCATGGTTTCAGATAATTCATGCCAGAGAACTTAAATACTTAGGATGGAAAATAAAGAACTCTACTTCCAAGTTGGCAAGTAACTTCCCAATCATTCAGTCTTTTTTTCACCAATTTTAAATTAGGTAGCCTGGGAAAATGTCACTGTGTGTACCAGTGCATTAATTTGGACAAGGATACTAAATCATAGTATGATATCTGTTGACAAAACAACTTGTAAAGATATAAAATTTTGTGAATTGTATCTTAAACTTGTATCATAATTTTCAACATCCTAACATGAAAATTATGGTTAAAATACCTTAGGCCTAAGGTTTCTGCTCAGAATAGCCTTTTTTCCTTCTTCTTCCAGACCTCAGCCAGGACTTATTTTGAAATGCAAATGAAAGAAGCCTGTAAGTTTAGTAGGAGACTTATTTGAGGCCTAAGGGAAAAAAAAGGTAAATTGTATGGTATTTACCAATTACTGGCCAGTCATTTTTCTAGGACTCATAATTTTTTCCTTAGGTTCTTTATTTATTTTTTGAGCTCATGATTTTGCTCCTACAGACCTAGGTTAATGTTTTTCTGATCAGTAATATCTTTGACCAACTGTGGAATTTTTAAATCATTGCAATGGAGATTTCACCTGTGAAAAGCTACAAGGCCTTCACTTTTATTATGTGTGCACAATTTGTTATGTGTTGTATGTCTATATATATATATATATATATATATATATATATATATATATATATATATCCATATATCATATATATGATACACAAATTAACTTATATAAGGAGCACTCATATTAAAAAGAACTCATAAAAACAATTTTAAAAAGTGGATCCAAAGATCTTTAATTCACGTGATTTAAATGTTTCAATTTAAATTGGGTAAACAGATAAATATAAATGTCTTTAAATTTAAGCTTTCAAGTTTTTCTAGGTGTTCAAAAATCTAATAAACTATTAATGTCTACAAAAGGTCTAATATGCCTTTGTTCCAGGACTTTTCTTTCAATCAAAAAAATGGTTTACAGTGTTCAAAAAATTTGTCTAATATTTTGATAAATAAGTAAAGTAAATTTGATATGGGATTACTCATTCATGAGTACTTTTGTTTGATATCTGATTGATATACTAAGGTCTGTATAAGTTTGTACTAAAGTCTGTATAAGATTGTAAAAATCAGTCATGTGCAAAAGAGACAAAAATTTCTTAAACATAAGTTTATCCATAACATTAAGTTTATTAAGATTTAAATTTTCTAGAGCAAGCAACCATAAAAATTAAACAAATGTTTAAATAAGAACTGTTATTTTAGAGCACTGTACTGCCATTTCTTTAAAAGCTAAACTTGGTTAATGTAGAAACTTCAATGCAATTGTGATGCTATTAATATGCTCATATTTTCCAGTTATACAACTCTATAAGGTAGAAACTTTAAAAGAGCATTATATCAAGCAGGTGTTCTGAAGTTGTATGGTAAATAAAATATATATTGGGGATTTATTTACCTGTTATCAATAATATATGTAAAGTTTTATGTTACTTTTTACATTGTGGAACAATTTAAATGTATTTTTAAGTTAATGAGACCCTAATCTATGTAAAGGTTAAAATCTTTCAGCCGTACTTTAATTCATGTTTTAAATGTGATATCATATGGTGTGAGCTAATGTTCATGTGACCTCAAACAATTTATGTAAACTTTGTAAAATGATATTTAAAAAAAAGATCAGCTTGAGAATTAAAGCATTTAAGATTTATAAGGAGCCCTGCTTACCTGAGATAAGACTCTTTGTCCCATCTTACTACATGTGAGAATGACTACGAAAGCAGTAGGTCAGATTTTATTTAATTTAAAGTTATGTTCAAATTTTTTTTTTCTGTCAAGATTACTAGGATCTCAAAAAGGTGATATAAAATATAACTCACCAAAAAATTCAGGGTAGCTATTACATGAACTAAGTATTTTTACTGTTGTTAAAAAATTTTATTTTTTAATTTCTTTTTAAGTGATCTAAAGATTCCCTGTTGGTGTTTTACAGAAGTGTTGCTTTAAGAACACAACATGGGTTAATTTAAGAAAATAAGTCATCAACTACAAGACAGACAGAATAATAAGATCCCAATTAATAAAATATAAATAATTATAAACTTATAGACATTAAAGTGCAGTACTCTTAATATATGGCTGTTAAAATTTATTTGCTGGTTGTTTCAGATTAGGATTGAAAATTAAAGTTAAATGAAAAGGGCCAAAAAAAAAAAAACAATATTTGACTCTTGCCCTTTGAGTCAGTCTGAATCCAGGGAACAGGGGACTTCTCTATGAGCTTTGCAACTCTGGGCCACATAACCTCCCGATCAGGGAGATTAATGAGACCACTGGAGAACAGAAAGCCAATCAGTTCATTTGCTACAAAGAGGAGAGTCATCAGGAAAGGGAGACATCCCTGATGCTTCTGAGGGAAGCCACATGGTCAAGCAAGACCTGAACCCACCTAGCTCAAATTGCACTAGCAGAACTGAGAAGCTGCTCTCAAGTTTCCCAAGGAATGACTCCCATAAAAGCTCAGCTGCCTGCTAACAATAGATAGAAACAAAAGTCATTTGACTGCTTCATCTTAAACACTTAGCAAAGACAGTTAAAACCAAAATACAGCCATTCCTGGGCATTTTAAATAATAATAATAATAATAATAATAATAATAATAATAATAATAATAATATTTTAAGGTATACACTTTATGTTAGCCTCCCAAAATAAGTAAAACTGTTGGCTACAAAGACTATCAAGAGGAGCTGCCAGAGGCAGAAGTTTTTAGTTTAAGGCCTACAGATATTCCTAACCTACAGGTAGGCTTGGTGTTTGCTAGTACGATTATCCAGCCCTGAGTAAGAGAATTAAATGTTTCTCTATTAGACACAGAGGTCATACTACTGAAAGGATTTTGCAAAATCAGATGACATTAAATTATTAAACTGTATATTATTGGGAGGGACAACTGTAACACTTAAAGTTAAATGTTAAGTTGACAGTCCTGATAATTGGGGATATTAAAGACTGGTGAGGGTACTTCATACAGTGACATGATCCAGCTACTGCAACATTTATTCAATACTCATGTTTTTTGTTTCTCTCATAGAAGAACCCATCCCCAGATGACTTTACAACCTGTTCTTCCTCAACAAGACTTCAAAAAGAACTGACTTCTAAAAGGCAACTCATATTCCTCAACTGACTTCAAAAAGGCAACTCATGTCTCTCACGCCATGCACACTCATGTCACCCTCTCTCAGCTGAGAAGAAGGCAAAATGAGAGACGACTCTCCACTTACACCAATGGAGCCCAAAATAAATAGACTATCAATATAAGTAATTAATTAAGTCAGGTAATATCAGGGAGACTGGTTTTCGGTGAGTTCTAAAAATTTGGAGACTGTTAACTGAGGGATTAAAATTTCCTCAGTGCTTTTCCACTAACCTATCAAGGATTACAAAGGGACACATAAGAAAAGGGGGGAATGATAGACCCAACCTTATCTTTTATTAAAATTGGGAGCCATCTTGCAACAAAACCATGAAAAAATCATTTTGGCTTTACTGTAAATTACTGCAAATTCTGAACCTGCTTGGAATGACTGCCCGTGCCTTAAACTCACCCGTGCATGGCTCTCTGACCAGATAGCAGCCCTCTCTGAAACTTTGTCACACCTCATAAATATTGGCCTTCTGTGGCCAGACAATGACCCTCTCTGAGGCTCTAATGGTCCTCATAAATTTTGATGTTGGGGCTAGCAAAAAAAAAAAAATGTAAACTCCCATTAGTGTGATGCTTGTCAGAGTTCTGTTATCTGTTACCCCATTTTTGTGTAACTTTCTGGGCTGCAAACCTGGGCTGTAGTAAAGGTGGGGTTGCTCTCTTGCTCCCGCAATCTTTGGAGGGAGAGGCAGCCCAGCCAGTGGAAATAATAAGCTTACTTTAATTTGATTTTAACTGGAGTCAGTGTTCTTTTCTTACATCCTGGTCTAAGAGGTAAACACTCCACAAACATAGAGCTCTGCCGGCCTAAAGACTTCTTGAGAAACTGCCTCTGAGGTTGGGTACTTTAAATATATTTTGTTGTCAGAAGGTTTAGCTTCTTTTTTATTGAGACCATCAAAGCTGGGTCTGCATCTATGTGAATGGAGAGCATGGTTTCTTATTTTCCAATGAACATGAGGCAGCAGTGCTGAATTCTCTCTTGGTAGGTAAACTGTGGCCACTGGGGGCTAAGTGTCTCCCTGTGTGGACTGTGAAGCCATTTGATCATCCTCCATTTTTGTGGTGTTTCTTGGTGCTGCACTGGGAGATTGGTATTTGCTTCACGAAATACAAGGAGTTCAACTGGGACACAGTGCTGGAGGGAGTTCTTTCACGTGTGGTGGGTCAGGAACTGCAGGAGAATGCACCAACCAGGCTTCTATTTCACACAGCTTTTTCCTTGACCATACCAACCTGATTCTGAACATTGCCTTGAAACCTCTCCATATAATAAGATGCCTTTACATGTAAGGTTCTGCTGGATGCACCATGGCAGCCAAAATGCATTTGGAAGTCAATTGGAAATCCACATGGCCCCACCTCAGATATTTTATCACACACCTGCACACCACTGCTCTGGGCCCACTACTCAGCATTCTCAACTTACTGGCATCTCTGTTCTTCACCATTATCATGAAATCCAGTCAATCAAGGCACTGTCTGGTACACTCATGATCAGCAACAGGAGATCCAAAGGTTCTCCAGTGCCACCTGGTCATGGGAGTTTCAAAAATTTCAGGGTATTTATCTAGTCACTTTTCAAGGATGAAGTTGGAGAAACTGTGGGTTTCAATTCATTCAGGAACATTTTAATGTTGAGGAACCTCATTTCAATGAATGCTCTGGAGAACTCTCAAAGGCAAGGCTTCCCAAAGAGTAGCCAAATAGTCACATGAAGCCCAGCCCATTGAGGTCTACAATGTGAGGTCCATGTGTGTTTTGACTCTCAACTATGCCTGTCAAGTCTTTCATAATAAAATCATGTGATATCCTGGCTGAGATTCCAAGTGATCAGTCGAAAGCCACCCTTGGCCTAGATTTCAGTTTCCAATGGCGACTCTCATGCGTGGCCTTCTAAAATCGCAACACAATTCGTGACAATACTTCTCTGAGGTCAGTTCCAGAACTCAGTCTCTAAGGTGAATCATACCAAAGTTCTAGCCCTGGTGGATCCAGTCATTTCTTCCAACCACTACACAAATGAACACAATTAAAACCAAAACACTCCCACATGGTCCTCACCTTCTTCCATATAGACACTCATTATAACCTCTGGCTGGAGGTATCCATGAGGGGCGCAGCACAAGACAGTATCCAAAACAAGCTTCCTTATCCCTTATTTGCTTAAAGTCAGCTGGGCCTGGACACCATTCCTGTGAACCAGGAGTGATAAAATAAGCCTGGCCTTAATACTGCTCTGCTTCTCCAATTTGAGGCCTACTGACTGTCAGGTATAGATTCTTAATGTGATTTAAAGTAATGAAAAAACCCAAGTTCATATGGGCTAGCCTCTGCAGGGCTTTGAAGAACTCATTTGACCCAAAGGATCCCTAGTCTCATTTGATGGAGATCAGAAACCTATCAGAGTAAGGCAAGATACTTCATACACAATTACTGATATTTTTGCCATTTTGGTTTTGGAAGCACACATGGGATCTTTCTTTAGTTCCATCAGGTGATGAGAATCTAAGCCACTGCCTCACACAGGGCCAAGTGGCTGATTCAGACACATCCCTTTCCAAAGCAATTAAGCAAAGATACACAGGTGATGCCCATTCATTTCCATTTGAAAAGAGTTTTCTTCAGGCTTCACAAATTGGTGGCCTGAGGCAGAGAACTTCCTGACTCTCAGAGCAACAGAAAAATAGGTAAGCAAAAGGCCCAAAGCAGGGTTTCTCTACTGAGACTTTCTTTGTCACACGGTTATCTGAGTTTTCTGAGATGCTTGCTATTCCCTTCAGCTATCCAGTATATGGCAATGTCACAGAGCTTGGAGGTGGTACATATCTTGGACAGAAAACCATGAGCCTACTCTGGAGAGTGGCCAGAATTCAGGAAGAAAACAGGAACTTCGGAAGATAGTAGGTGTTGCCCTTCCCTAAAGCAACCTGCAGTCCACTCATAAATTGGGCAGGATGAATGTTGGCAAGCTTTCTACTAGACAGGACACATCCATTGATGCATTATCTTTTATAATGTCTACAACCACGGACACAGTGGGATACACAGGCATACAAACAATCACCTTGTCAAATGACTTACTATAAACAGTCCACTCTAAAGCAAACAAACCGCCTTTCTTACCTATTCTCAGAACATGAGACATAACCACAAAATCACAATCACACCCACAACGACACCTCCTTTATTCAAGTAGGTCTGTGACTAATTGGAATGTACTCTGAATGATGGGCCATACTATGTTTCCTTGAAATGGCCTGTCCTTCTCAGATCTGGTCACCTTGGCCAACACTGTGAAGTTTTCAGGAGCCAGTGGTGAGCCACTACCTGCTTTCTCATGAAATTCCCCTTTTTAGAGCTCTCTTGGCATTTGGCAATCCTCACATCAGTAGGTACCAAGGAAGCCTTACTCTGTCCTTGGTTATTCCAAACAACTGAGCCCACTGGGCAAGAAACTGGGACTGACTCTGGGTGCCTGGCTTCCTGGATCCCAAGTTCAGAGAGATCCGTCATCAAGGAAGAGAGGTAGGTCACCTCATTCAGGAACTGAATGAGGTTACTGCCGTGGCAACCACTTTGTCCTAACAATTGCTTTCAAGGGTCCCATGAGATGGTGGCTGCCCCTACCTCCTGTGACACTTTCACAAGTTAGAATGGTATATCAACCATTGGCACCTGGGAACAGCTCTCCACACAGGCCTGGTTTGGTCCATCTTCTCGACATTAAGAAGAGAGAAGCTGTTTCAGACACAACCCTTCATCCTGACCAGGTTGTTTGCCATGGAGGATGAATTTTGCTCTCTTAGGTCCTCCATAGCTGCTTACAACTTCTCCAGGAATCATTTCTGCATGGACCTTTGAGTTTCTCAGCATGTGGAAGATCCCCTATATTCCTGTATTGTAAGAACAACTCTATCCCTGCTCTTCTGTAAAGTTAAATTGACTGAACAGTGTATGGTTAGGTTAACTAACAGGTTCGATTTGGATTAGGAATCTTTTTGCGGGATGAATAATGGTATTGGGAAACTGCGATATTTACAAGAATATATAGGTGAATTATAAGTATGAAAACAGAAATCTAGCTAAGATTTGAAGCCCAAAAGGGCATTGGGCCCTTGACTGGGATACGTAGCTTCGAATTATGTTCTGCACTGATGTGTCAGGTAAATCGATATACAATGGCTTAGGTCCTTGTACCATGGATGATTAAATGTAGAAGAGAACTTCCAGTCAAAAGGGATAGTTGGTAGGATTCGGAAGATTCTCGGTAGGTTTAGAAAGAAGAGTGAGTATAGGATTTGGACCAAATGTTGTTTAGCAATAGGGTTTCTGGTAGACAGTGAATGTTAATGTCAGCACAAGTGAAGAGACAGTCACAATGATGAACTGGGGAAAATAGTTAGGAAAGCTGATATCAATAGAGACATTACGAAATCAGGCAAAGTATAAAGTGAGTGATAGGATTAGATATTTTCAACAGGGTTGAGTTTGAATATATAATCTTAGAAAGAAACAAATGTGTAGTGACCAATAGGATTGACATTTGACAGCATTAGGCAACCTGGACATGGATGTTTAGTAATCCATGCTCACTTTTCATTTAGTCTTTGCTACAATCTTAAGTGTGACCTTTGCTTTTTTTTGTCCAGAATATTACTGTGATAAAACGTATATGTAGATCAGGTGACATGACTATTTTTCCACCATTTCTGGCAGCAACATATTCAAGACGTATAAATTAGTAATGGGGGTAAAAAGAGGTGTACCCTTTGTCTGTGCATATAGAGATAATGCATGAATAGACCATACTTTGAATAAATAATATATCTGGTTCCGACTTTAAATAATGGATTGAAATTATATGTGAAAAAATACAAGAAATCTTATATTGACATACAAACATTCATTCCAACCAGTTATATATCTAATGGCCACATTAAGGTTATGGTTTATCATGAAGGGTGTGTGAGTTTTGCTTCAAAAGTGATTATGGAAATCTAAAATAATGTGTTTGGAAAGAAGTCTCATGAAAAGACCAGTCAAGAAACCTGGAGGAATACATGTTTTATGAAGCAGGAAGTGATTGTGAAACAAATGCGCACAAATTTGTGAACTTGTGGATGAAATATATATATCCTATGATTTGTAAAAATTGAAGAAATTGTAATGTACCAGTGTTGAATGAAAATAAACGTCAGAATACACATCATGTCCCATACGAATCTACTTGATTGATGTTAATCTGGGTTAGTTACTGTACAAATATTAGGATTTGTAAGCACCATTTACTGAAGTTAGTTTTCAGAACTATGAAACAAATGTGTATTTCAGGAGGATGAATATTTCTGAGAATAATTTTGTGAAAAGTTTATTATAAATCCACATTTTTGAACATGAATGAATTTAGGGAGTGTATTTAAGATACATACATTTCATATTTTAAAAATCAGGACAGTATATATATATATATATATATATATATATATATATATATATATATTCATAATTATATATATGTGTATATACATATATATGTGTGTGTATATATATATACACACACACACAAAACACACACACAGACATTAAAATGTAGGAATATATACACCAATCGAAGTTCATCATAAAATATATAGCATCCACAGATGCAAAAATATTTATTTTACTGAACAAGGATTTATGTATAATGTTGTTCTACTAGGACGCTCACCCATAGTTTGAATTTTCAGTTCCAACAGCGTTTAGAGTAGTGATCTCTTCTCACAACTTGTATCTGCCAAGTCAGTCACCTCACAAAAATGAACGTGTGATACCAGGTAGGATTCTATCAAGCATATAAAAATACATGTGCTGAATAGGCTACAGAGAAAGGCAGACAGGCATTTACATATTTGTTAACTTTAACAACACATGGAGAACTATTTCAATTAAAAATTGACTAGATTTATAACACCTACCATTTATCATGAAAAAGGCAAGTCCAACTATACCCCACGCCTCCTCTGAACTGCTTGTATTTCTATTCTGTTTGGGTTGTTTTTCTCCATCATTTGGATTAGTAGACAGAGTATAGTAGGGTATGGGTTATTGTCAGGATTCAGTATTTTCAATGGTATATAGGAAAATGAATCCAATGTGTATAAAAATATATGCTACACAATTATCTTCCCACTCTCATCCAGAACAATGCCTTTACATTACCTTCACCTCAAGTAAGACACAATTAGGGTAGAAGAGTTTGAAAATCCGTGAATGCATATCTGGGGTGGAAACAGTACTAAGAAACAAATACGTATTTCAGGTGGATGAATATTTCTGAGAATAATCTTGTGAAAAGTTGATTATGAATCCACAACATAAATATGAATGAATTTAGGAAGTGTGTAATAAGACACATATTTCATATTTTGAATACTCCTGAGAGTGTATCTATATATATATTTATATACACACACAGAGACAGACATTAAAAATTGCAATATATATGCCAAATGAAATTCACCATGAAATGTATATCATCCACAGATCCAAATATATTCATTTTACTGAACATGGATTTATGTATAATGTTGTTCAACTAGGAAGCTCACTCACATTTGAATTACCAGTTCAAGCAGCGTTTAGGAGGAGTGATCTCTTCTTCCAATTTGTATCTGCCAAGTCAGCCACCTCACAAGAATGTACGTGTGGTACCAGGTAGGATTCTATATGTGCATATAAAAATACGTGTGCTGAATAGGCTACAGAGAAAGGGGGACAGGAATTCACTTATTTGTTAACTTTAAAAACGCATCGAGAACTATTTCAACAAATAATTGACTAGATTTATAACTGCTACACTATACCATGCAAAAGGCAACTCCAACTATAAAACATACCTCATCTAAACTGCTTGTATTTCTATTATGTTTGTGTTATTTTTCTCCATCATATTAGGATTAGTAGTCAGAGTCTAATAGGGTATATGTTAGTTTCAGGGATTCAGCATTTCTAATGGAAAATAGGAAATTGAATCCAATGTGTATGCAAATATGTGCTACACAAAAATCTTCCCACTTTCATCCAGAACAATGCCTTGACATTACATTCTCCTCAAGTAAGACACAATTAGAGGATAAGAGTTAGAAAATCTGTGAATATATATCTGGAATGGAAAATACTCTGGAGTTTACAACTTTGGAGGTGGTAGAGAAGATTCTAAAAGTAAGGGACAGGGTAAACATTCCACAAACATGTAGCTCTGCTGGCCTAAATACTTTTTGAGAAACTGCCTCTAAGAGTGGGCACTTGAAGTATTTGATGTTCTGAGGAGATTTAGTTCCTTTGTAGAGAAACCATGAAAGCTGGGTCTGCATCTGTGTTACTTGGAGGACATGGTTTCTTATTATCCAATGAACATGAGGCAGCAGTGCTGAATTCTCTCTTTGTAGGTAAACTATGGACACTGGGGTCTAAGTGTCTTTCAGTGTGGACTGTGAAGCCAATTGGTCATCCTCCACTTTTCGTGGTGTTTCTCGCTGCTGCACTGGGAGTTTGGTATTTGCTTCAAAAAATACAAGGAGTTAAAATGGGACAGAGTGGTGGAGGGAGTTCTTTAAGGTGTGGTGAGTCAGGGTCTTCAGGAGAATGCACCAACCAAGGTTCTATCCCATGTAGATTGCCCCCTTGAGAATAGCAACATGATTCTGAACATTGCAGTGAATCCTCTCCATATAACAAGATGCCTTTACATATATGGGTCTGCTGGCTGCACCATGTCAGTCACAAGCCATTTGGAAGCCAATGGCTGATCCACATGGCCGCAACACAGATGTTTTATCACACAATTGCATACCACTGCTCTAGGCCCACTACTCACCAGGCTCCAACTTACTGGCATATCTGTTCTACACCATTTTCATGAAACAAAGTCAATCAAGGCAGTGTCTGGTATACTCAGGATCAGAAACAGGACATCCAAAGTATTTCCAGTGCCAGCTGATCATGAAAATATCAAAGATTTCATGGTAATTTTCTAGCCATTTTTCACGGATGAAGTTTGAGGCTCTGAGGGATTCAATTAATTCAGGAACCATTAAATGGTGAAGAAGCTAATTTCAATGAAAGCTCTGGAGCACTCTCACAGGCAAGGTTTCCCTAAGGGTGGCCAAAATGTCACATGAAGCCAGGCCCATTGAGATCTACAATATGAGGTCCATGTGTGTTTTAAACTCAAATATGGCTGCCAAGTCTTTAAGAAAAATTGTATGTTATATCCGGGCTGAAATTCCCAATGTTCTGTGGAAATCCAACCTGGGCCTAGATCTCAGGTTCCAAGGGCGACTCTCATGTGTGGCCTCCTAAAATCCCAACACAATTCATGGCAATACTTCTCTGAGGTCAGTTAAAGAACTCAGTCTCTATGGGGAATCACACCAGAGTTCAAGCCCAGTGGAACAGTCATCTCTTCCAACCGCCACACAAATGACCACAATTAAAACCAAAACACTCCCACATGGTCCTCATCTTTTTCCATATAGACACTCCTTATAAAGTCTGGCTGGAGTTTTCAATGAGGCCCACAGCCCAAGTCAGTGTCCAAATTAAGGTCCTGTTCCCCTCATTTGTCTAACATCAAGGTGGCCTGGACACACTTCCTGTAAACCAGGAATGATCAAATAGGCCTGCCATTAATACTGCTTGGCTTTTTCAATTTGAGGCCTTCTGACTCTGTGGTTTAGATTCTTTATGTGAATTTGAGTCATGAGAAAATCCAAGCCCCTCTGCAGAGATTTGAAGAACTCATTTGGCCGAAAGGATTCCTATTCTCACTTGATGGAAGTCAGGATCCTAACAGAGGAAGGTAAAAGAATTCATTCACAATGAGTGAATATTTGCCATTTTGGTTTTGGATGCACACATTTGATCTTTCTTTTGATCCATCAGGTGCTGAGAATCTAAGCCACAGCCTCACACAGGGCCAAGAGGATGATTCAGACACATCTTTTTCCAAAGCAATTAAGCAAAGAGACACAGGTGATGCCCTTCATTTCCATTTGAAAAATGTTTTCCTCAGGCTTCCCAAAGGGGTGCCCAGAGGCAAAGACATCCTGAGATTCAAGGCAACAGAACAATAGGTTAGCAAAAGGCCCAAAGCAGGGTTTCTCCACTGAGACTTTCCTGGTCACACTGATATCTGAGTTTTCTGAGATGCTGGCCATTCCCTTCAGATATCCAGTACATGGCCATGTGACAGAGATTGGAGGTGGTACATATCTTGGACACAAACCCAAGAGCCTATTCTGAAGAGTTGTCAGAATTCAGAAAGAAAACAGGGACTTAATAAGGTAGTAGGTGTTGCCTATCGATATGGAAACCACACTCCATTCATTAATTGGGCAGGATGAATGCTGGGAAGCTTTCTACTAGAGGGGACACATGCATTGATGCATTCTCTTTTCTAATGTATACAACCACGGACACAGTGGGATACACAGACATAGAAACACTCACCTTGTAAAACGACTTACTAGAAACAGTTCACTGCAAACCAAAGAAACCTCCTTTCCTACCTATTCTCAGAACAGAGACAAAACCACACACCCACACTCAAAAAGACACCTCCTTCCCCCAAGTAGGGCTGTGATTATCCGGAGTGTCCTCTGACAGGTTTGCCATACTATGTTCCCCGGTAATGGTCTGTCCTGTCTCAGATCTGGTCTCCTTGTACAACTCTGTAAAGCAGTCAGGAGCCAGCGGTGAGCCACTACCTGCTTAGTCAGGAAAGGCCCGTGTTCATATCTTTCCTGGCATTTGGCCATCCTCACATCAGTCAGTACCAAGAAGACTGACTCTGTCCTTGGTGATTCCAAACAAATGAGACCACTTGGACTGGGACTGGGACTGGCTCTGGTGCTTGGTTTCCTTGGTCCCAAGTTCAGAAAGTTCCATCAACAAGGAAGTGAGGTAGGTCACTTCCTTTAAGAACTGAATGAGGTCACTGCCTTGGCAACCACTTTGTCCTAACAGTTGCTTGCAAGGGTCCCATGAGATGGAGGCTGCCCCTACTTCCTTTGGCACTTTCACAACTTAGAATGGTATATCAACCTTAGGCACCCGAGAACAGCTCTCCACACAAGCCTGGTTTGGTCCATCTTCTCTACAGTAAGAAGATAGAGGCTGATTCAGACAAAACCCTTCATCCTGACCAGGTTGTTTGCCATGGAAAATGACTTTTTGTCTCTCAGGTCCTTCATTGCTGCCTACATCTTCTCCAGGGATCATTTCTGCATGGACCTTTGAGGTTCTTAACAGGTAGAGCATCCCCTACATTCCTGTATTGTAAGAACAATCTGTCTCTGCTCTTCTGTAAAGTTAGATTGAGTGAACAGTGTATGGTTAGGGTTAATTTCATGTTCGATTTGGGTTAGGAATCATTCTGCTGGATTAATAATGGTATTGGGAACCTGTGATATTTATAAGAATATCGAGGTTAAACATATGTATGAAAACAGAAATTAAAGTAAGATTTGAATCCCAGAAGGGCATTGGGCAATTGATTGGGATATTTAGCTTTGAATTACTATCTGCACACATGTCTCAAATAAATCGATATACAATGGCAGAGGAACTTGAACCTTGGATGATTGAATGCTGAAGAGAACATCCAGTCAAAAGGGATTGTCGGTAGGATTAAGAAGATAGTCGCAGTTATTAATATGGTATTATGTAAAAATGTGGATGTGTAACCGATGTGATTCTGCAACTTTTATTTGGGGTAAAAATGGGAGCTGATAACCCATTTGAATCAAATGTATGGAAGATGATATGCCATGAGCTTTGTAATGTTTTGAACAACCAATAAAAAAAAATAAAAAAAAAAAAAAGAAGATAGTCGTTATGTTTAGCAAGTAGAGTTAGTATAGGATATGTAACAAAAGTTCTTTAGCAATTTTTTTCGGGCAGTGAGTGAATATAAATGTCAGCACATATGAAGAAATCAGACACAATGATGAACTGGGGAAAATTTGTAGAAAAGCAGATATCAATAGAGACATTAGGAAATCAGGCAAAGTATAAAGTGAGTGATAGAATAAGACATTTTCAACAAGGTTGAGATTGAATATCTAATCTTAGGAAGAAACAAATATGTAGGTCACCAATAGGATTGACATTTGAGAGCATTAGGCAACATGGACATGGATATTGTTAGTAATCCATGTTCACTTTACATTTAGGCTTTGGTACAATCCTAAGTGGGACCTTTGCATTTTGTTTCCAGAATATTACTGTGATAAAATGTATATGTAGATCAAATGACATGATTTTTTCTTCCACCATTTCTAGGAGCAGTATTTTGAAAACGTATAAATTAGCATTGGGGGTAAAAAGAGGTGTACCCTGTTTTTATGAATATACAGATAATGCATGAATAGACCTTAATTTCAATAAATAATACAACTTGTTCCACTTTAAATAATGGATTGAATTGATATCTGAAAATATATAAGAAATCTTATATTGATATGCAATCATTCATGACAACCAGTTATACACCTAATGTTAATATTAGGGTACGATTTATCATGAAGTTTGTGTGAGTTTTGCTTCAAATGTGATTATGGAAATCGAAAATAATGTGTTTGGAAAGAAGTCTCATGAAAATGCCAGTCAAGGAACACCGAGGAATTCATGAGTTCTGAAGCAGGAAGTGATTGAAATTGAAAAAAATGACGATAAATTTCCTTACTTGTGGATGAAATATTATAATATGATGTGAATAAACTGAAGAAATAGTAATGTACCAGTGCTGAATAAAAATGAACATCAAAATACACATCATGTCCCACAGGAATCTTCTCGCATTGATGTTAAACTGTGTCAGTTACTGTAGAAATATTAGGATTTCTTTGCACCATTCACCAAAGTTAGTTTTCTTTTTTTTAATTTTTATTTATGCTTGTTCAAAACATTACATAGTTCTTGATATATCATATTCCACACTGTGATTCAAGTGGGTTATGAACTCCCATTTTTACCCCATAAACAGATTGCAGAATCACATCAGTTACACATCCATTGATTTACATATTGCCATACTAGTGTCTGTCGTATTCTGCTGCCTTTCCTAACCTCTACTATCCCCCTCCCCTTACCTCTCCTCTCCTCTTCTCTCTCTACCTCTTTACTGTAATTCATTTCTCCCCCTTGTATAATTTTTTCCTTTCCCTCACCTCCTCTTGTATGTAATTTTGTATAACCCTGAGGGTCTCCTTTTATTTCCATGCAATTTCCCTTCTCTCTCCCTTTCCCTTCCTCCTCTCATCCCTGTTTAATGTTAATTTTCTTCTCATTCTATTCGTCCCTACTCTGTTCTTAGTTAATCTCTTTATATCAAAAAGACATTTGGCATTTGGTTTTAGGGATTGGCTAGCTTCACTTAGCATAATCTGCTCTAATGCCATCCATTTCTCTGTAAAAATTTTGTCATTTTTTAATGCAGAGTAATACTCCATTGTGTATAAATGCCTCATTTTTTATCCATTCATCTATGGAAGTGCATCTAGGTTGGTTCCACAGTCTTGCTATTGTAAATTGTGCTGCTATGAACATCAATGTAGCAGTGTCCCTGTAGCATTTTTTTTAGGTCTTGAGGGAATAGACTGAGAAGGGGAATACCTGGGTCAAATGGTGGTTCCATTCCCACCTCTACAAGAAATCTCCATACTGCTTTCCAATTTGGCTGCACCAATTTGCAGTCCCACCAGCAATGTACAAGTGTACCCTTTTCTACACATCCTCGCCAGCACTTGTTGTTGTTTGAGTTCATAATAAATATCTGGAATGGAAAATGCTCAGGAGTTCACAACCTTGAATGTGGTAGAGGAGTTTCCAAAAGTAAGGGACAGGGTAAATACCACAAACATGGAGCTGTGTCGGCCTTAAGACTTCTTGAGAAAATGCCTCTGAGGTTGGGCACTTGAAATATATGTTGTTGTCAGGAGCTTTAGCTTCCTTTGTAGTGAGACCATCAAAGCTGAGTCTGCATCTATGTGACCTGGACGACATGTTTTTTTTTTTATTTTTCTATGAACACGAGGCAGCAGTACTGAATTCTCTCTTTGTAGGCAAACTGGGGCTACTGGGGGCTAAGTGTCTCCCCATGTGGACTGTGAAGCCATTTGATCATCCTTCACATTTAATCATGTTATTTGATGCTGCACTGAAAGTTTGGTATTTACTTTATGAAATAAAGGAGTTTAACTGTGATACAGTCCTGCAGGGAGTTCTGTCATGTGTGGTGGTCAGGATCGGCAGGAGAATGTACCAAGAAGGCTTCTATCACACATAGTTGCCCCCTTGACCATAGCAACATGATTCTGAACATTGCCCTGAAACCTCTCCATACAACAAGATGCCTTTACATCCAAAGGTCTGCTAGCTGCACCATGTCAGTCACAAACCATTTATAAGCCAATGGCAGATCCACGTGGCCCCACCACAGATGTTTTTTCACACACCTACACTCTACTGCTCTTGGCCCACTACTCAGCAGGCTACAACTTACTGGCATATCTTTTCTACACCATTATCATGAAACTCAGTCAAACCAGGCACTGTCTTGTATACTCATGATAAGCAACAGGACATCAAATGGTTTTCCAGTGCCAGCTGGTCATGGAAATTTCAAAAATTTCATGGTATTTTCTAGCCATTTTTCAAGGATGAAGTTGGAGTTACTGTGGTTTTCAATTCATTCAGGAACCATTAAATATTGAGGAATCTCATTTCAATGGAAGCTCTAGAAAACTCTCACAGGCAAGTCTTCTGAAAGAGTGGCCCAAGGTCACATAAAGCCAGCCACATTGAGGTCTACAATATGAGGTCCATGTGTGTTTTGACTCTCAACTATTGCTGCCAAGTCTTTCAGAATATAATCAAGTGATATCCTCGCTGAGATTCCCAGTGCTCTGTGGAAAGCCACCCTGGGCCTAGATCTCAGTTTCCAAGGGTGACTCTCATGCGTGGCCTCCGAAAATTCCAACACAATTCATGGCAATACTTCTCTAAGGTCATTTTCAGATCTCAGTCTCCAAGGGGAATCCCACAAGAGTTGAAACCCAGGTGGATGCAGTCATCTTTTCCCACCGCCACACAAATGACAACAATGAAAACCAAAACACTCTCACATGGCCCTCATGTTCTTCCATATAGACACTAATCATAACCTCTGGCTAGAAGTTTCCATGAGGGGCGCAGACCAAGACACTGTCCAAAATAAGCTCCCTTTCCCCTCATTTGCCGAAAGTCAGGGTGGCCTACACACCCTTCCTGTGAACCAGAACTGATCAAATAGGCATGGCGTTAATACTGTCATGCTTTTCCAATTTGAGGCCTACTGACTGTCAGGTATAGATTCTTTATGTGATTTGGAGTCATCAGAAAACCCAAGCACTTCTGCAGGGGTTCAAAGAACTCTTTTGAACTAAAGGATCCTGATTCTTACTTGATGAAGGTCAGGAATCTAATAGAGGAAGGCAAGAGACTCATTTGCCATTTCTGTTTTGAATGCACACATGGAATCTATCTTTTGATGCATCAGGTGCTGAGAATCTAAGCCACAACCTCACACAGAACCAAGAGGCTGATTCAGACACATCCTTTTACAAAGCAATTAATCAAAGAGCCACAGGTGATGCCCATTCATTTTCATTTGAAAACTGTTTTCTTCAGGCTTCACAAAGGGGTGGCCAGAGGCCAAGACCTTCCTGACATTTAGGGCAACAGAAGAAAGGGTAAGCAAAAGACACAAAGCAGGGTTTCTCCACTGAGACTTTCCTGGTCACACTGATATCTGAGTTTTCTGAGATGCTTGACATTCACTTCAGCTATCAAGTACATGGCCATGTCACAGAGCTTGGAGGTGTTATATATCTTGGACACAAAACCATGAGCCTATTCTGGAGAGTGGCCAGAATTCAGGAAGAAAACAGGATCTTAGGAAGATAGAAGGTTTTGCCCATCCAGAAGGCAAGCCGCAGTCCATTAATCAATTGGGCAGGATGAATGCTGGGAAGCTTTCTACTAGACAGGACACATCCATTAATTCATTCTCTTTTCTAATGTCTACAACCACAGACACAGTGGGATACACAGACATAGAAACACTTACATGTCAAACGACTTACTAGAAACAGTCCAATCCAAACCAAACAAACCACATTTCCTACCTATTCTCAGAACATGTGACAAAACCACAAAACCACAACCACTCCCACAAAGGCACCTCCTTCCCCCAAGTAGGTCTGTGACTATCCAGAGTGTCCTCTGACTGGTGGGCCATAAAATGTTCTCCCGAAATGTCCTGTCCTGACTCAGATCTGGTCTCTTTGGCCAACTTTGTGAAGTTGTCAGGAGCCAGCGGTGAGCCACTACCTGCTTTCTCAGAAAAGGTCATTCTTCAGAGCTCTTCTGGCCTTTGGCCATCCTCACATAGGTAGGTACCAAGAAAGACTGACCCTGTCCTTGGTAAAACTGAACAAGTGAGCCCACTGGGACTGGGACTGAGACTGGCTCTGGGTACCTGTCTTCATGGATCCCAAATTCAGAGAATTCCTTCACCAAGGAAGTGACGTAGGTCACTTCCTTCAGGAACTGAATTAGGTTACTGCCTTGTCAACCAATTTGTCCTAACAGTTGCTTCCAAAGTCCAATGAGTTGGAGGCTGCCCCTTCTTCCAGTGAAACTTTCACAAGTTTGCATGGTATATCAACCATAGGCACCCAAAAAAAGCTCTCCAGATAGGCCTGGTTTGGTCCATCTTCTATACATTAAGAAAAGAAATGTTGATTCAGACACATCCCTTCATGCTAACCAGGTTGTTTGTCATGGAAGATGACTTTTGCTCTCTGACGTCATTCATAGCTGCCTACATTTAATCCAGGGATCATTTCTTTAATGACCTTGGAGGTTCTCAGCAAGTGGAAGATCCCCTAATTTCTGTATTGAAAGACCAACTCTGTCCCTGCTCTTCAGTAAAGATAGATTGAGAGAACAGTGTATGGTCAGGGTTAATAAGATGTTCCATTTGGGTTAGGAATCATTCTGCGGGATGAATTATGGTATTGGGAACGTGCGATATTTATAAGAATATAAGTGAAATATAAGTATGAAAACAGACATCTAGGTAATATTTGAAGCCCAGAATTGCATTGGACCCTTGGCTGGGATTCTTAGCTTTGAATTATATTCTGCACAGATGTCTCAGATAAATCAATATACAATGGCATAATTCCTTGTACCTTGGTTGATTGAATGTTGAAGAGAACATCCAGTCAAAAAGAAATAATTTGTAGGATTAGTAAGATTGTTGGTAGGTTTTGAAAGAAGAGTGAGTATAAGATTTGGATGAAAAGATCTTTAGCAATAGGGTTTCGGATAGAGAGTGAATGTAATTGTCAGCACATGTGGAGAGTCTGTCAAAAGGATGAACTGGGGAAAAAAGTAGGAATGCAGATATCAATTGACATTAGGATATCAGGCAAAGTATAAAGTGAGTGATAGAATTATACATTTTCAACAGGGTTGAGTTTGAATATATAATCTTAGGAAGAAACAAACATGTAGTCACCAATAGGATGAACTTTTGAGAGCATTAGGCAATATGGACATGGATGTTTTCCGTAATCCATGCTCACTTTTCATTTAGGCTTTGGTACAAACATAAGTTTGACCTCTTCTTTCTGTGTGCAGAATATTACTGTGATAAAATGTATATGTAGATCAGGTGACATGAGTATTTCTTCCACCATTTCTGAGAGCAATATTTTGAAGACGTATCAATTATTTTTGGAGGTAAAAATGGTGTACACTGTGTCTATAATTATAGAGATAATGCATGAATAGACCATACTGTAAAGAAATATTATAACTGGTTCTAACTTTAAATAATGGATTGAATTGATATCTGAAAATATACAGAAAATCTTACATTGATATACAATCCTTCATTCCAACCAGTAATATATATAATGGTTATATCAGCATTATGGTTTTTCATGAAGAATGTGTGAGTTTTGCTTCAAAAGTGATTATGGAAATCGGAAATAATGTGTTTGGAAAGAAGTCTCATGAAAAGACCAGTCAAGAAACCTGAAGGAATACATGTGTTTTGAAGCAGAAAGTGATTGAAAGTGAAACAAATGCCTATAAATTTGTGAACTTGTGGATCAAATATATATACTATGATGTGCGTAAACTGAAGAAATAGTAATGTACCACTGTTACATAAAAATGAACGTCAAAATACACATCATGTCCTCTCCCACAGGAATCTACTTGCATTGATGTTAAACTGGGTCAGTTATTGTAGAAATATTAGGATAATGCCGCAGTCTTGCTGGGCACAATCAGCAGCCACTTGTCAAAAGAAACTAACTTTATTTTTAGAACCACACATGCCAAACAAAACAGCCTCTCAGGAAAAAACCTTCAGAGCCCCAACTGCCACCACTGGCTTCCCAAAACCTCTCCCTCCCACAGGAGCCTCTCTCCGCCTCCCACAATACTCCTGCTCTTGAGGGCGATTGGCTGGGTCATGTGGGCGGAGTCAAAAAAGTCCCCCAATGAGCAGTTTTGTGGTCTGAAAGGGCAGGGAAACAGCCCATTGAGCATCACCGCAGAGGAGCCAATCAGCTAGGTGTTGCTGGGGCCGCTGTGAGCCAATCATCAGCCGGCAGCTGGAAGTTTGCTGGCAGCAGGAATTTTGCTGGGGCCCCTTCGGCTGTGGCTCTCAACATCTTCGCCTCTCTGTTTAAACAACACGCATGTGGCTTAGGGACCGTGCCTGCCTTAGGTTGTTCAATAGTACATATGGTCTTTACCCGTTAAGTTGGTACCATTGCAATTGGATCTTACCCGTCACTGACTACCCGTTCAGTATAGAGCCACACATGTGGAGAGGTCTTTGTACCAGCGGGGGTGGGTGAGGTTCTTTGCCTCACCTCTGTTGGCCCCCCAAATTTTAGCTGGACGATCATGACACGCAGAAGGGAGGAAGATACACCAAGCCAATTGATGGCTCCTTTTGGAAAAATTGTACCACCGATGACATCATCAGCAAATATACCCCAACACTACCACAAGTCGCTGCACCAACAGATAGTTCACAATGCATTTAGGTGAGTTCACAATGTGTCCAGGCAAGTTCTGCAAGCAGTACAGGGATGGCTATTGCAGAAGCTGTAGATTGGTATTATCTTTGATTTCACCTGCACTGGGATGAAGATAGGAACTCTGGCAATAATGTCTAAAGAAAAAAATTATGTAATATTCCAGAAGGCACTAAAACCAAAAAAAAAATTATGTAACATTCCAGAAGGCACATCAAAAACCAAAGTGGCCCAAAAAGCAGTCATTGAGGATGAAGTCTCTCACTTTCCTCTGTAAGGTTCCTGACCTCCATAAAATGAGAATAGGGATTTATTGGGTCAAATGAGTTCTTCAAAACCCTGCAGAGTGTAGCCAATGGGTTATTGGGTTTTTTCATTACTCCAATTCACATCAAGAATCTATACTCCACAGACAGTAGGCCTCAAATTGGAGAAGCAGAGCAGTATTAAAGTCAGGGTTATTTGATCACTCATGGTTCACAGAATGGGTGTCCAGGCCACCCTGACTTTAGGCAAATGAGAGGAAAGGGAGATTATTTTGGACACTGTCTTGGGCTGTGCCCCTCAAGGAAACGTCAAGCCAGAGGTTATGATGAGTGTCTATATGGAAGAAGATGAGGGCCATTTGGGAGTGTTTTGGTTTTCATTGTGGTCATTTATGTGGCAGTAGGAAAAGATGACTGGGTCCACCAGGGCTTGAACTCTGGTGTGATTCCTCTTAGAGACTGAGTTCTGAAACTGACCTCAGAGAAGTATTGCCATGATTTGTGTTGGGATTTTACGCGGCCACCCATGAAAGTCGCCCTTTGAAACTGAGATCTAGGCCCGGGGTGGCTTTCCACAGAGCACTGGGAATCTCAGACAGAATATCATATGATGTTATTTTGAAATACTTGCCAGACATAGTTGAGAGTCAAAACACACATGGACCTCACATTGTAGACCTCAATTGGCCTGGCTTCATGTGACTATTTGGCCACTCTTTGGAAAGCCTTGCCTGTGAGAGTTCTCCAGAACTTTCATTGAAATGAGCTTCCTCAACATTAAATGATTCCTGAAAGAATTGAAACCCACAATGCCTCCAACTTCATCCTTGTAAAATGGCTAGATAAATACCATGAAATTTTTGAAATTCGCATGATGAGGTGGCACTGGAGAACCTTTGATGTCCTGTTGCTGATCATTAGTGTACCAGAAAGTGCCTTGATTGATTGGGTATAATGAAAGTGGTGTAGAACAGAGATGCCGGTTAGATGGAGACTGCGGAGTAGTTGGCCCAGAGTTGTGGTGTGCAGGTGTGTGATAAAATATTTATGGTGGTGCCATGTGGATCTGCCATTGACTTCCAAATGGCTTTTAGCTAACATGGTGCACCCAGCAGACCCTTATATGCAAAGGCATCTTGTTATATGGAGAGGTTTCAGGGAAATGTTCAGAATCAGGTTGCTATGGTCAAGGGGGCAAGCTATGTGGGATAGAAGCCGGGTTAGTGAGTTCTCCTGGAGACTCTGACCCAGCACATGTCACAGAACTCCCTCCAACACTGTGTCCCAGTTGAACTCCTTGTATTTCTTGAAGCAAATACCAAACTCCCAGTTCAGCACCAAGAAACAGCATGAAAATTGGAGGATGACTAAATGGCTTCACAGTCCACATGGTTAGACACTTTGGCCGACTGGACTCTGTTTACCTACAAAGAGAGAATTCAGCACTGCTGCCTCAGGTTCATTGGAAAATAAGAAACCATGTTCTCCAAGTCACATAGATTCAGACCCAGCTTTGATGGTTTCACTACAAATGAAGACAAAGCTCCTGACAACAATATATATTTCAAGTGCCACACCTCAGAGGCAGATTCTCCAGAACTCTTTTTTCCAGCAGAGCTCCATGGTTGTGGAGTGTTTACCCAATCCCTTACTTCTGGAAACTCCTCTACCTGCTCCCAGGTTGAGAACTCCTGAGAATTTTCCATTCCAGATATGTATTCACAGATTTTCTAACTCTTCTTCTCTAATTGTGTCTCACTTGGGGCAAAGGTAATGTCAAGGCATTGTTCTAGGTGAGAGTGGGAAGATTATTGTGTAGCACATATTTGCATACACATTGGATACATTATCCTATTTTCCATTTGCAATACTGAATTTCTGACACTAACCCATACCCTACTAGACTATGACTACTATCCTAAAATGATGGAGAAAAAGAAACCTAACAGAATAGAAATACAGGCCTTTTGTAGGAGGCATGGTGTATACTTGGATTTTCCTTTTCCTTTATCAAGGATATGTGTTATAAATCTAGTCAACTTTTCATTGTAATATTTCTCCATGAGTTTTCAAAGTTAACACATATGTAAATTCCTGTCTCCTTTTCTCTGTAGCCTCTTTAGAACATGTATATTTTTATGCATATATAGACTCCTACCTGGTAACACACGTAAATTCTTGTGATCTCACTAACTTTGGAATATACAAATTATGAGAATAGATCACTTCCCCTAAATACTGATGGAACTGAAAATTCAAACTATGGGTGAGCTTCCTAGTGAACAACATCATACATAAATCCATGTTCAGTAAAATGAATATTTTTAGATATGTGGATGATATATATTTCATGGTAAATTTCGATTGGCATATATATTGCTACATTTTATTGTTGTGTGTGTGTGTGTGTGTGTGTGTATATATATATATATATATATATATATATATATATATATATATATATATACCAGATTTTCCAGATTTTCCAAAATATGAAATATATGTGTCTTATTATACACTCCCTAAATTCATTCAAGTTCATGTATGCGATTTAAAATCAACATTTTACATGATTATCATTAGTCTGGCTGGGCACAATTCAGGAGCCAATTGTCAAAAGAAACAAACTTTATTTTTAGAACCACACAAGCCAAACAAAACAGCTTCTCAGGAAAAACCCTCAGAGCCCAACTGCCACCACAGTCTTCCCACAAGCCTCTCCCTCAACCACAAGCCTCCTCCTTTTGAGGCCAATTGGCTGGGTCACATGGGCGGAGCCAAAAAAGTCCACCAATGAGCAGCTCCGTTGTCTGAAAGGGCAGGGAAACATCCCATTGAGCATCACCACAGAGGAGCGAATCAGCTAGATGTTGCTGGGGCCGCTGTGGAGCCAATCATCAGCCGGCAGCTGGAAGTTTGCTGGCAGCTGGAGGTTTCCTGGGGCCCCTTTGGCTGTGGCTCTCAACATCTCGCCCTCTCTGTTTAAACAACGAGCATGTGGCTTAGGGACCATGCCTGCCTTAGGTTGTGCAGTAGTACATATGGTATTTACTGGAGACCCTTGGCTGTGGCTATCAACAGGATTTGTATGTACCATTCACTGAAGTTAGTTTTCAGTACTAGGAAACAAATATGTATTTCAGGTGGATAAATATTTCTGAGAAAAATCTTGTGAAAAGTTGATTATAAATCCACATACTTGAACATAAATGAATTTAGGGAGTGTAAATAAGATACATATATTTCATATTTTGAAAAATCTGGAGAGAGAGTGTGTGTGTGTGTGTGTGTGTGTGTGTATACACACACAGACACATACAGATATTAAAATGTAGCAACATATATGCAAATCTAAATTCACTATGAAATATACATCAATCACAGATCGAAAAATATTCAATTTTCTTAACAGGGATTTATGTATAATGTTTTTCTACTAGGAAGCTCACCCATTATTTGAATTATCAGTTCCAACAGCGTTTAGGAGGAGTGATGTCTTCTCACAAATTGTATCTCCCAAGTCAGTCACCTCACAAGAATGTAGGTGTGACACCAGGTAGGATTTGATATGTGCATATAAAAATACATGTGCTGAATAGGCTACAGACAAAGGGAGACAGGAATTCACATATTTGTTAACTTTAAAAACACATGGAGATCTATTTCAATTAAAAATAGACTGGATTTATAACACCTGACATTTATCATGCAAAAGGCAAGATCAATTATACACCATGCCTCCTCTGAACTGCTTGTATTTCAATTCTGTTTGTGTTACTTTTCTGCATGATATTAGAATTAGTAGTCAGAGTCTAGTAGGGTATGGGTTCGTGTCAGGGATTCAGTATTTCGAATGGAAAATTGGAAAATGAATCCAATGTGTATGCAAATACGTGCTACACACAAAAAATTCCCACTTTCATTCAGAACAATGGCTTGAAATAACCACGCTCCATGTAAGAAACAATTAGAGGAGAAGAGTTAGAAAATCTGTGAATACATACGTAGAATGGAAAATGCTCAGTAGTTCACAACCTTTGAGGTGGAAGAGATGTTTCCAAACCTTAGGGACAGGGTAAAACTCCACAAACATGGATCTCTGCTGGCCTAAACACTTCTGGAGATACTGACAATGAGGTTGGGTACTTGAAATATATGTTGTTTTCAGAAGCTTTAGCTTCTTTTGTAGTGAGACCATCAAACTTGGGTCTGCATTTTTGTGACCTGGAGGACATGAATTCTTATTGTCCAATGAACATGAGGCAGCAGTGCTGAATTCACTCTTTGTAACTAAACTGTGGCCAATGGGGGATAAGTGTCTCCCCGTCTGGACTTTGAAATCATTTGGTCATCCTCCACTTTTCGTGGTGTTTCTTGCTGCTGCAGTGGGTGTTTTGTATTTGGTTCATGACATACAAGGAGTTAAACTGGGACACAATGCTGGAGGGAGTCCTGTAACGTATGGTGTGTCAGGGTCTGCAGGAGAATGCACCAACCAGGCTTCTATCCCCCATTGCTTGCCCCCTTTACCATAGGAACTTGATTCTGAACATTGCCCTGAAAACTCTCCATGTAACATGATGCCTTTACATACAAAGTTCTGCTAGCTGCACCATGTCAGTCACAAGCCATTTGGAAGCCAATGTAAGATCCACATGACCCCACCACAGATGTATTGTCACACACCTGCACACAACTGCTCTCGGCCTGCCATAAATACTGCTCTGCTTCTCCAATTTGAGGCCTACTTACTGTCAGGTATAGATTCTTTATGTGATTTGGCATCATGAGACAACCCAAGCAGTTCTGCAGGACTTTGAAGAACTCATTTGATCCAAAGGATCCCTATTCTCACTTGATGGAGGTCAGGAACCAAACAGAAGAAGGCAAGAGACTTCATCCACAATGACAGATTTTTTGCCATTTTGGTTTTGGATGCACACATGGGATCTTCTTTAGATCTCTCAGGAGCTGAGAATCTTAGCCACAGCCTCAAACAGGGCCTAGTGTCTGACTAAGACACATCCCTTTCCAGAGCAATTAAGCAAAGAGCCACAGGTGATGCCCATTCATTTCCATTTGAAAACTGTTTCTTCACGCTTCACAAAGGGGTGGCCTGAGGCAAAGACCTTCCTGACATTCAAGGCAACAGAAACATAGATAAGCAAATGGAGCCAAGCAGGGTTTCTCCACTGAGACTTTACTGGTCACACTGATATCTGAGTTTTCTGAGATGTTCCCATTCCCTTCAGCTATCAAGGACATGGCCATGTCACAGAGTTTGGAGGTGGTACATATCTTGGACAATAAACCATGATACTATTCTGGAGAGTAGCCAGAATTCAGGAAGAAAACAGCAACTTAGGAAGTTAGTAGGTGTTTCCCATCCATAAGGCAAGCAACAGTCCATTAATCAATTGTGCAGGATGAATGCTGTGAAGCTTTCTACTAGACAGGACACCTCCATTGATGCATTCTCGTTTCTAATGTCTAAAACCACGGACACAGTGGCTACACAGACATAGAAACACTCGCCTTGTCTATAGACTTACTAGAAACAGTCGACTCCAAACCAAACCAACCACCTTTCCTACCTATTCTCAGAACATGAAACAAAACCGCAAACTCACACCCACAACCAAAAAGGCACCTCCTTCCCAAAAATAGGTCTTTAACTATCTGGAGTGTCCTCTGACTGGTGGGCCATACTATGTTCCACTCGAAATGGCCTGTCTGGTCTCAGATCTTGTCTCCTTGGCCAACTCTGTTATTCTGCGAGGAGCCTGCTGTTAGCCACAACCTGCTGTCTCAAGAAAGGCCCCTCTTCAGAGCTCTACTGGCATTTGGCCATCCTCACATCAGTAGGTACCAAGAAGGCCTGACTCTGTACTTGGTAAATCCAAACAAGTGAGCCCACTGGGACTGGGACTGGGACTGGCTCTTGGTGCCTGGCTTCTTGCATCCCAATTTCAGAGAGTTCCATCACCAAGGAAATGAGGTATGTCACTTTCTTTGCAACTGAATGAGGTCACTGCCTTGGCAACAACTTTGTCCTAAGACTTGCTTCCAATGGTTCCATGAGTTGGAGGGTGCCCCTATTTCCTGTGACAATTTGACTAGTTAGAATGGTATATCAAAATAGACACCATGGAACAGCTCTACATGCAGGCCTGGTTAGGTTCATCTTCTCTACATTAAGAAGAGAGAGTCTGATGCATACACATCCCTTCATCCTGTCCAGGTTGTTTGCCATGGAAGATGGCTTTTGCTCATGCAGGTCCTTCATAGCTGCCTACATCTTCTCCAGGGATCATTTCTGCATCGAACTTTGAGGTTCTCAGCAGTTGGAAGATAACCTACATCCCTAATTGAAAGAATAGCCCTGTCCCTGCTCTTTTGTAATGTTAGATTGAGGCAACAGTGTATGGTTAGGGTTAATAACACGTTCGATTTGGGTTAGGAATCATTCTGCGGGATGAATAAGGTTATTGGGAACCTGCAATATATAGAAATATAGTGGTTAAATATAAGTATGAAAACAGAAATCTAGGTAAGATTTGAAGCTCAGAAGTGCATTTGGCAATAGATTGGGACACATAGCTTTGAATTATGTTCTGCATACATGTTTCAGAAAAATCGATATACAATGGCATAGGACCTTGTACCTCAGATGATTGAATGTAGTAGAGTACATCCACTCAAAAAGGGATAGTCGATAGGATCAGGAAGATAGTCAGTATGTTTCGGAAGAAGATAGAGTATAGGATTTGGAACAAAGTTCATTAGCAATAGGGTTTCTGTTAGAGAGTGAATGTCAATGTCAGCACATGTGAAGGGTCAGTCACAATGTTGAACTGGAAAAAATATGTAGGAAAGTAGATATCAATAGAGACATTAGGAAATCAGGCAAAGTATAAAGTGAGTGAAAAAACTAGACATTTCCAATAGTTTGAGGTTGAATATATAATCTTAGGAAGAAACAAAAATGTGGTCACCAATAGGATTGACATTTGAGAGCATTAGGCAACCTGGATAAGGATGTTTTTAGTAATCCATGTTCAGTTTCCATTTAGGCTTTGGTACAATCATACATGTGACTTTTGCATTTTGTGTCCAGAATATTACTATGATAACATGCATATGTAGATCAGGTGACATGAGTATTTCTTCCACCATTTCTGGGAGCAATATTTAGAAGACTAATAAATTAGTATTGGGGGTACTAAGAGGTGTACCCTGTGTCTATGAATATAGAGATAATGCATGAATAGACAATATAGTGAATAAATAATATAACTGGTTCCACTTTAAATAATGGAATAAACTGATATAAGAGAATATATAAAAAATACTATATTGTTATAAAATCATTCATTCCAACCAGTTATACATCTAGTGGTGATATTATAGTTATGGTTTATCATGAAGTGAGTGTCAGTTTTGCTTCAAAAGTGATAAAAAAAATCAAAAATAATATATTTCGAAAGAAGTCTCATTATAAGACCAGTCAAGAAACCTGGAAGAATCCATGTGTTCTGAAGCAGGAAGTGATTGAAAGTGAAACAAATGCCTATAAGTTTGCTAACTTGTGGATGAAATATATATCCTATGATGTGCATAAATTGAAGAAATAGTAATGTACCAGTGTTGAATTAAAATGAATTTCAAAATACACATCATGTCACATAGGAATGTACTTGCATTGATGTTAAACTGGGTCAGTTACTGTAGAATTATTAGTATTTGTATGCAACATTAACTGAAGTTAGTTTTCAGTACTGGAAACAATATGTATTTCAGGTGGATGAATATTTCTGAGAATGATCTTGTGAAAAGTTGATTATAAATCCATATACATGAACATGAATGAATTTAGGGAGTGTATATAAGACACATATATTTCATATTTTGAAAAATCTGGAGAGTGTATGTATATTTATATATATATATATATATATATATATATATATATATATATATATATATAGATAGATAGATATATATATATATGCAAAAAAACACACACAGACAATAAATTAGCAATCAAATTTATCATGAAATATATATCCTCCACAGATGCAAAATTATTTCTTTTAGAACATGTATTTATGTATAATGTTGTTCTTCTAGGAAACACACCCCTAGGTTAAATTTTCAGTTCCAACAGAGTTTAACAGGAGTGATCACTTCTCACAAATTGTATTTGCCAAATTACCACCTCACAAAATGTAGGTGTGATACCAGGTAGTGTTCTATATGTGCATTTAAAAATACATGTGCTGAATAGGCTACAGAGAAAGGGAGATAGGTATTCACATATTTGTTAACATTAAAAACACATGGAGAACTATTTCAATTAAAAATTGACTAGATTTATAACACCTACAATTAATCATGCAAAAAACAAGTCCAACTATACACTATGATTCCTCTGAACTGCTTGTATTCCTATTCTGTTTGTGTTATTTTTCTCCATCATATTAGGAGTAGTAGTCAGAGTCTATTAGGGTATGCGTTAGTGTCAAGGATTCAGTATTTCGAATGGAAATATGGAAAATGACTCTAATTGGTATGCAAATATGTGCTACACAAAAATGTTCACACTCTCATCCAGAAGATTGCCTTGACATTACCTTAGTTCCAAGTAAGATACAATTAGAGGAGAAAAGTTAGAAAATCTGTAAATACATATCAGGAATAAAAAATGCTCAGGAGTTCACAAACTTGTAGGTGGTAGAGGAGTTTCCAAAAGTAAGGGACAGGGTAAACACTCCACAAACATTGAGCTCTGCTTGTGTAAAGACTTCTTGAGAAACTCTCTGAGGTTGGGCTCTTAAAATACATGTTGTTGTCAGGAGCTTTAGCTTCCTTTGTTGTGTGACCATCAAATCTGGGTGTGCAAATATGTGACCTGAAGGACATTGTTTCTAATTTTCCAATGAAAATGAGGCAGCAGTGCTGAATACTCTTTTTGTAGTTAAACTATGGCCACTGGGGTGTAAGTGTCTCCCCGGGTTGACTGTGAAGCCATTTGGTCATGCTCCAATTTTCGTGGTGTTACTCCTTGGTGCACTGGGAGTTTGGTATTTGCTTCATGAAATACAAGGTGTTCAACTGGGACACAGTGCTGGAGGGAGTTCTGTCACGTGTGGAGGGACACAGTCTGCATGAGAATGCACCAACCAGGATTCTGTCCCACATAGGTTGCCCCTTTGTCCATAGCAACCTGATTCTGAACATTGCCCAGAAACCTATCCATATAACAAGATGCCTTTACATATAAGGGTCTGCTGGCTGTACCCTGTCAGTCACAAGGCAATTGGAAGCCAATGGCAGATCCACATGCCCCAACACACATGTTTTATCACACACCTTCACACCTATGCTCTAGTCCCACTAATGAACAGGCTCCAACATACTGGCATCACTGTTCTACACAATTTTCATGAAACCCAGTCAGTCAAGGCACTGTGAGATACACTCATGATCAGCAACAGGACATCCAAAAGTTTTCCAGTGCCACCTGGTTATGGGAATTTCAAAAGTCTCATGGTATTTATCAAGCCATTTTTTGAGGATAAAGTTGGAGGCTCTGTGGGTTTCAATTCATTCAGGAACCATTAAATGTTGAAGAAGCTCATTTCAATGAAAGATCTTGAGAACACTCACAGGCAAGTCTTCCCAAAGAGTGGCCAAAAGGTCACATGAAGTCAGGCCCATTGAGGTCTACAATGTGAGGTCAATGTGTGTTTTGACTCTCAACTGTGGCTTTAAAGAATTTCAGAATAAAATCATGTGATATCCAGGCTGAGATTCCCAGTGCTCTGGGCAAAGCCACCCTGCACCTAGATCTCCCTGCACCACAATTAATACCTGAGATCTAGGTTGCATGGCCTAGTAAAATCCATACACAATTCATGACAATACTTCTCTGATGTCACTTCCAGAATTCAGTCTCTAAGGAGAATCATACCAGAGTTCAAGCCCAGGTGGACCCAGTCATCTGTTCCAAGCGCCAAACAAATTACCACAATTCAAAACAAAATGCTCCCACATGCCCCTTATCTTCTTCAATTTGAGGCCAAATGACTGTGGGGTTTAGATTCTTTATGTAAATTGGATTCATGTGAAAACCCAAGCACCTATGGGCTAAACTCTGCAGGGCTTTAAAGAACTCATTTAACCCAAAGGATCCCTATTTTCACTTGATGGATGTCAGGGCCATTAGAGAGGAAGGTGAGAGTCTTCATCCACAATAACTGCTCTTTTGGCCATTTTGGTTTTGGATGCACCCATGGGATCTTTCTTTAGATCCATCAGGTGCTGAGAATCTAAGCCACAGCGTCACACAGGGCCAAGAGGCTGATTCAGACACATCTCTTTCCAAAGCAATTAAGCAAAGAGCAAAACACACACAGACATTGTAAAGTGGCAATATATATGCCAATTGAAATTCATGATGAAATATATATCGTCCACAGATCCAAAAATATTAATTTTACTGAACATGGATTTATGAATAATGTTGTTCAACTAGAAAGGTTACCCTTAGGCTGAATTTTATGATCCAATAGCGTTTAGGAGGAGTGATCTCTTGTCATAATTTGTATCTGCCATGTCAGCCACCTCACAAGAATGTATATGTGATACCAGGTAGGATTCAATATGTTTATATAAAAATACATGTGATGAATAGGCTACAGAGAAAAGGATACAGGAATTCACATATTTATTAACTTTAAAAACACAAGGAGAACTATTTCAATTAAAAATTAACTAGATTTATAACACCTACCCTACATAATGCAAAAGGCAAGTCCAACTATACACCATGCCTCTTCTGAACTGCTTGTATTTCTATTGTGTTTGTATGCACTGTGGGTTTCAAGAACCATTAAATGTTGAAGAAGCTCATTTCAATGAAACTCTGGAGAACTCTCATAGGCAAGGCTTCCCAAAGAGTGACCAAAAGGTTAGATATAGCCAGGCCCATTGAGGTCTACAATGTGAGGTCCATGTGTGTTTTGACTCTCAACTATGGCTACCAAGTCTTTAAGAATAAAATCATGGGATATCTTTGCTGAAATTCCCAGTGCTCTGTGGAAAGCCACCCTCGGCCTTGGTCTTAGTTTCCAAGGGCGACTCTCATGCTTGACCTCTTAAAATATCACCACAATTCATGGCAATACTTCTTTGAGTTCAGTTCCAGAAGTCAGTCTCTAAGGGGAATCACACAAGAATTCAAGCCCAGGTGGACCCAGTCATCTCTTCCAACCGTCACACAAATGACCACAATTAATACCAAAACACTCTCACATGGCCCTCCTCTTCTTCTATAAAGGCACTCATCATAACATCTGGCTGGAGGTTTCCATGAGGGGCACAGCCCAAGACAGTGTCCCAAATAAGCTCCCTTGCCACTCATTTGCCTAAATTCAGGGTGGCTTGGACACCCTTCTTGTGCACCAGGAGTGATCTGAAAGGGTAAAATAAATTGAAATTAAAGTGTAAAAGTTGAAGTGTAAATGACCGGGTTTTGTAAAGTTTCTAAGCTGCAAGGCCTGAGTTAAAATGTAAAGGACCAGGTATTGTTAAGTTCCTATGCTACATGCAAAACCTGAAATTCCTGTAGCTTGTAGTACAATTCCGGACTGCCCAGTAAATATTCCCCCTGACCGCCTGGTTGTTTAATAACCTAGGACCCTGTGTGGCCTGGCACATAGGCATCGCAAGGCCTAAACCAATCTGTTTGAATGTGTTCCTCACTTTAGAACTCACCTATCACTCCCGCCTGACCTGTTCCTGCCAATGAATGAACTAATCATGTTTAGGAATTGTTGTTTGATTTTTCTGCGGTGTATGTTGATTTCTTAAAGGAGACTGTGATATATGTAAAGTCCCGCCCTCCCCAAAAAGTGTACTTAAGCACTGCTCAACCCCTGCTCGGGGCTCTGGGCTGCTCTCCCTTCTTGAGTGAGCACGTAGCCCCAACATGCTGGATTGGATCTTCAATGAACGCCTTTTTCTGTTGCATGAGCCGCGTTCTCTTGGTGGTCTCTTCCTCCGACGTTCACCGGACCCTTACATTTGGTGCGTTGGCCAGGAATCACGCAGCATAGGACAAGGACACACCAACAGACCCCTCTGGAGGTAAGTAAGGCGCTTCTTTTCATTTTTCCTTGTGATAACTCAGAGCTTTTTGTTCAGGTTCCATTTTTCCGTTTTTGGTTTGGGTTGGCAGAGTGGCTTCCAGCGGAGAATGTAAGTTCCCCCTGTCAGTGGTGGACAAACGTGTCCTAAAGCCACAGGCCATGTCCTTACAAGGGATGCCTTGGAGGACTCGGGGAGTGACGGATGTGCTCTCATTAGGTGAGGAGGGATGAATGAGCCCACATTAGGTGACTCTGCTGGCAACCCATCATATCTTGCTGACTACTTTTTTCTCTCAGGTTGAATTCACTGTCTGTCTTTGTGGTCTAACCCATCAGGTTTTGACAGTTACTAGGTTCTAATCTTTACTTCTGAACTCGTGTTAAATGTTAACTGTGTGTACATGTTTGTGTCACGTTTGTATTGTCCTTGTCTCTGATTGAGAAACTCTCATTATGGGACAAAGCCATTCCATGCCTCTTTCCTTGAAGCCATTCCTGGTCCCTGCCTCCAATCCGACCCCTTCACCCAGGATCCTATCACTCAAACCTTCTACTCCTCCCCCTCTTCCCTCCATTCTCTCTGAGTCACAAGATTGTAGATCTTGGGGTTGTGAACAAACGGGAGCTGCATGATGGTCTTTGTGTGTCATTTTATCTGTGTTTCTGTTAAATGTGATGGCATTGTTTGGTCCGATGCAGAGTCCCGAGTTCCAACCTGCATTACATATGTGGAAGTTACTTTAGCTAAATTTTAAACTAATGCTTCTCCTGTGAGGGACCAAAAGTCAATAGAACCGCCAGTTTTTCTGTTCTCACCTTTTCACCTCTCTTAGCTGTGCTTTAAAGAACTTTGATAAACTTTACTCCCCTTTGTTAAGCAACATTACGGAAGCAGTGATTTCTTTTCTTCCCGTAGTTGGATTGAGCATTCCCACTGCAGAGGGAAATGTCTGGGGTCTAAGAACTTTGATATCTCGCTTAAACTTTTCTCAAAACCCTGTTCTCATTATTAAATTGGCATTAATTGGCTTTGGGATGGGAATCAAGCCTTCAGTCATAAATTTTGACACCCCAGAGGGGACTTTAAATAAACCCCACTCTGCCCTCTTGGGGAAGCCTAGCACTCAAAACAACTGAAGCAGAGAATGAAATTTTTGGGAGCTGACTACTGCAAAGTTGGGAGACATAGAATATGCCTGGTGCCTGGGGTCAAAGCAAACCAGAGGAACTAATCCTGTAAGTAAATGGTGAGGCTAAGGGACTCCCAGCAGCTGCCAGATCCATTTTGCTGTGGGGAACTCCCTTATTCCTTACGTGCACTTTAAGGATTTCTCCACCTCTGTTTACTTAACAAAAGGGACAATGAATGCATTAATATGTTGATATTATAGATTGTTTCTTGGGGATGATCTAGGGTGAATGTGTATCTAGAAATGATTTTTTTTATTTTAACCATCTGGTATCTAAATGGGTTTCTAAAGCATTGCACTATCTTACAGTTAAAAGTTGGGTTTAAACAATTGTTTAGTTTGATTTCAGGTAGTTCATGCTAGGAAACTTAAATACTTAGGGTAAAAAAAAAATAAAGAGTTTTAATTTTGAACTAGACAGCCTGAAAAAATTTCACTAGATATATCAGTGCATTAACTTGGGAAGAGATAATAAATTATGATATGGTATCTATTCCCATCAGTGTGTAAGATTTTAAAAAATGGTACTAAATTAAAACGTTGGTCTGGCTTATTGAAATGACATTAATTAGCAACAGTCTTGGAAATTTTTAAAGCTTAATTTCGGATACACATGGTAGCATGTGGTTCTTTTTAAAAATTTTTCAGCCAATTTAATTTAACTTAATACTATTAGAAACTTCATAACAAAGAAAGGGGCTTAATGATCCTATAGAAACTTCTTCTGATGGTGGCATTAATATTATCAAAAAATGATCCTATTTTCAGTTTTGTGTGAGCAAGTTTTTCTAGTGTAGAAAAATCTAAAGAAATAAAATTTTGAGAATTACATCTTAAACTTGCATCAAAATTTTCAACATCGAAACCTGGAAATTATGACTTATAGATAAATGCCTTAGGCGTGAGGTTTCTTCTCAGAATTCCAGTCTTTCCAGTTTTCCAGACCTCAGCCAGGACTTACTTTGATATGCAAATAAAAGAAGCCTGCAGCACTCAGCAGGAGACAGATAAAAAGAGTAAATGTGTCTTTTTACCTGAACTCAAACTAGACCTAACCAAAAAAGTATATAATATGGTATTTACTAATTACTGGCCAGTCATCATTTTTAGGACTCTTGCTTTTCTTAGATTCTGTAATTTTTTTTTTGAGCTCATGATCTTGATTCTGCTGATGGGTTAATGTTTTCTGATCAGTTCTATTTTTGATCGACTCTGGAGTTTTCAGCATTGCAATGGAGATTTCACCTGAAAAAAGCTACAAGGCCTTTACTATTGTGTTATGTGTTACATTTGTGTTACGTGTTGTATGTTGGTATGTCTGTATGTGTGTATGTCCATATATCATGCAGGGATATGACAATTGACAGATGAGGAGCGCTCATGAAAAATTTAAAAATGTATCCAAATGTCTTTGATTCACGTGATTCATATGTTTTAATTCAAATTGGGTAAACAGATAAAAATAAAGATGTCTTTAAAATTAGGCCAATAAGTTTTCTAGGTTTTCAAAAAGGCCCTAATAAAATGTAGATGTCTATAAAATAATCTGCTTAAATTCAGAAATTGAAAAGCATTGTATTGAAATGTGAACAGAAAGAGGTTAGTAGATGGAAAAGAGAAACTAAAAGGTTCTAGATATAGATATAATAGAGGAAAAACGTGTTTCTGGATAAGAGAGTCTATATGATTAAGTAATTAAAAGGGTTTAAGTAAATAATAAAAAAAGGTGTGTGTAACTTGGTTATATGTGTAAGTTTTGAGCAAGTAATCTTAAAAAATTAAACAGCTGGTAAAACAAGTACTGTTTTTATAAAATTGTGCCATGTTATTTCTTTAAAATCTAAACTTGTTTAATACAAAAACATCAATGTAATTGTGGTGTTAATGTGTTCATATCTTCCAGGTATACAAGTCTGTAAGGTAGAAGCTTGCAAAGACCATTGTATCAAGCTGGTGTTCTAAGGTTGTATGGTAATTCTAGGCTTAAAAGAAAAACATGTTGGAGTGTTGGAGATTTATGTATATCATTTGTGTTCTATAATTGGACTTGTTATCAATAAGATATGTACAGTTCCATGTTACTTTTTACACTGAGATACAATCTAAAAGTATTTTTAACTTAATGAGAGCCAAATCTGTGAAGGTTTTATTGTAAACTCAAATGTAATGCCCATTCATTTCCATGTGAAAACTGTTTTCTTCAGGCTTCACAAAGGGGTGGCCTGAGACAAAGACTTTCCTGATATTCAGGGCAACATAACAATAGGTAATCAAAAGGCCCAAAGCAGGGTTTCTCCACTGAGACTTTACTGGCTACACTGATATCTGAGTTTTCTGAGATGCTTGCCATTCCCTTCAGCTACCAGTACATGGCCATGTCACAGAGCTTGGAAGTGGTACATATATTTGACAAAAAATCATGAGCCTATTCTGGAGAGTGGCCAGAATTCAGGAAGAAAACAGGAACGTAGGAAGATAGTTGGTGTTGCCCATTGATAAGGCAAGCCACACTCCATTTATAAATTGTGCCGGATGAATGCTGGGAAGTTTTCTCCTTGAGAGGATACACCCATTGAGGCATTATCTTTTCTAATGTCTACAACCACGAAAACAGTGGGATACACAGACCTAAAAACACTCGCCTTGTCAAAGGACTAACTAGAAACAGTCCACTCCAAACCAAACACACCCCCTTTCCTAACTATTCTCAGAACAAAAGAAAAAACCACAAACCCACACCCACAACCACAAAGGCACCTCCTTCCCCCAAGTGGGTCTGGAACTATCCAGAGTGTCCTCTGACTGGAGGGCCATACTATGTTCCCCAGAAATGGTCTGTCCTGTCTCAGATCTGGACTCCTTGGTCAACTCTGTGAAGTTGTCAGGAGCCAGCAGTGAGCCTCTATCTGTTTTCTCCGGAAGGGCCCCTCTTCAGAATTTTTCTGGAATTTGGCCATTCTCACATAAGTAGGTACCACAAAAGACTGACTCTGTCCTTGGAAAATCCAAACAAGTAAGAACACTGGAACTGGTGCTGGGACTGGGCCTGGGTGCCTAGATTCCTGGAACCCAAATTTGGAGAGTTCCATCAACAAGGATGTGAGGTGAGGTCACTTCCTTTAGTAACTGAGTGAGGTCACTGCCTTGGCAACCAACTTGTCCTAACATTTGCTTCCTAAGGTCTCATAACATGGAGGATGTCCCTACTTCCTGTGACACTTTCACAAGTTAGAATGGTAAAGAAACAATAGTCACCTCTGAACAGCTCTCCACACAGGCCTCTCCTCTACATTAAGAAGAGAGAATCTGATTCAGACACAACCCTTCATCCTGACCAGGCTGTTTGCCATGGAAGATGCCTTTTGCTCTCTCAGATCCTTCATAGCTGCCTACATCTTCTCCAGGGTTCATTTCTGCATGGAACTTTGAAGTTTTCAGCAGGTGGAAGATCCCCTGCATTCCTGTATTGTAAGACCAAATCTTTGCCTGCTTTTCTGAACACTTAGATTGAGGGAACAGTGTATGGTTAGGGTTAACAATATGTTCAATTAAAACCAAAATACTCCCACATGGCCCTCATATTCTTCCATGTAGACATTCATCATAACCTCTGGCTGGAGGTTTCCATAAGGGGCGCAGCCCAAGACAGTGTCCAAAATAAGTTCCCTTGCCCCTCATTTTCCTAAAGTCAGGGTTTCCTGGACACCCTTCCTGTAAACCAGGATTGATCAAATAGGCCTGCCAGTAATACTGCTCTGTTTCTTCATTTTGAAGCCTACTGACTGTGAGGTATAGATTCTTTATGTGATTTTTAGTCATGTGAGAACCCAAGCACTGCTGCAGGGCTTTCAAGAACTCATTTGTCTCAAAGGATCCCTATACTTACTTAATGGAGGTCAGGAACCTAACAGAGGAAGCAAGAGACTTCATCCACAATGACTGATCTTTTTGCCATTTTGGTTTTGGATGCACACATGGGATCTTTCTTTAGATCCATCAGGTGCTGATAATCAAAGCCACAGCCTCTCTCAGAGCCGAAAGGATGATTCAGACACATCCCTTTCCAAAGCAATTAAGCAAAGAGCCACAGGTGATGCTCATTCATTTCCAATTGAAAGCACTTTTCTTCAGGCTTCACAAACTGGTGGCCTGAGGAAAAGACCTTCCTGACATTCAGGTCAACAGAACAGTAGGTAAGCAAAAGGCACAAAGCAGGGTTTCTCTACTGAGACTTTACTGGTCACACTGATATCCGAGTTTTCAGAGATGCTCCCAATTCCCTTCATCTATTCAGTACATGGCCATGTCACAGAACTCGACGGAGGTCCATATCTTGGACAAAAAAACATGAGCCTATTCTGGAGAGTGGCCAGAATTCAGGAAGAAAACAGGAACTAAGGAAAGAAGTAGGTGTTGTCTACAACCACGAAAACAGTGGGATACACAGACCTAAAAACACTCGCCTTGTCAAATGACTTACTAAAAACAGTCCACTCCAAACCAAACATACTGCCTTTCCTACCTATTCTCAGAACATGATAAAAAAACACAAATTCACACCCACACCCACAAAGGCACCTCCTTCCCCCAAGTAGGTCTGTGACTATCCAGAGTGTCCTCAGACTGATGGGCCTTACTCTGCTCCCTCGAAATGGACTGTCCTGTCTCAGATCAGGTCTCCTTTACCAACTCTGTAAAGTTTTCAGCATCAATCAGTGAGTCACTACCTGCTTTCTCAGGAAAGGCCCCTCTTCAGAGCTTTCCTGGCATTTAGCCATCCACACATCAGTATGTACCAAAAAGACTGACTCTGTCCTTGGTAAATCCAAACAAGTGAACCCACTGGGACTGGGACTGGGACTGGCTCTGAGTGCCTGGCTTCCTGGATCCCAAGTTCAGAGAGTTCCATCACCAAGGAAGTGAGGTAGGTCACTTCCTTCAGGAACTGAATGAGGTCACTACCTTGGTAACCACTTTATCCTAACATTTGCTTCCAAGGGTCCCACGAGAGAGAGGCTTCCCCTACTTCCTGTGTCACATTCACAAGATAGAATGGTATATCAACCATAGGCACATGTTAACAGCTCTCCACACAGACCTGGTTTGGTCCATCTTCTCTACTTTAAGAAAAGAGAGGCTTATTCAGACACATCGCTTCATCCTGACCAGGTATTTTACCAAGGAAGATTACTGTTGCTCTCTCAGGTCCTTCATAGCTGCCTACATCTTCTTCAGGGTTTATTTCTGCATGGAACTTGAGGTTCTCAACAGATGGAAGATCCCCTACCTACCTGTATTATAACACCAACTCTGTCCCTGGTCTTTGTAAAGTTAAATTGAGGGAACAGTGCATGGTTAGGGTTAATAACATGTTCAATTTGGGTTAGGAATCATTCTGCGAGATGAATAATGGTATTGGGGACCTCCGATATTTACAAGCATATATAGGTGTAATATAAGTATGAATACAGAAATCTAGGAAAGATTTGAAACCCAGATGAACACTGGGCCCTTGATTGGGATACTTAGCTTTGAATTATTTCCGCAAAGTTGTCTCAAATAAATCGTTATACAATGGCATAGGACCTTGTACCTTGGATGACTGAATGAGGAAGAGATCCTCCAGACAAAAAGGGATAGTTCCAAAAGTTATTTAGATATAGGGTTTTGGTTAGAGAGTGAATGCAAATGTCAGCATATGTGAAGAGTCAGTCACAGTGATGAACTGGGGAAAATGTGTAGGAAAGCAGATATCAATAGAGACATTAGGAAATCAGGGAAAGTACAAAGTGAGTAATAGGATAAGACGTTTTTAACAGGGTTGAGTTTGAATATATAATCTTGGGAAGAAACAAATATGTAGTCACCAATAGGAATGATATTTGAGATCATTAGTTAATCAGGACATGGATGTTGTTAGTAATACATGCTCACATTAAATTTAGGCTTTGGTACAATCATAAGGGTGTCCGTTGCATTTTTTGTCAGGAATATTACTGTGATGAAATGTAAATGTATATCAGGTGACTACAGTATTTCTTCAAACATTTCTGAAAGCAACATTTTAAGACTTATAAATTAGTATTGGGGACACAAGTACGTGTACCCTGTGCCAATGATTATAAAGATGATGCCTTAATAGACCATACTGTAAATAAATAATATAACTTGATCAAACTTTAAATAATGGATTGAATTGATATCTGAAAATATATAGGAAATCTTATATTGATATACATAAGTTCATTCTAACCAGTTATACATCTAATGGTAATTTTAGCATTATGGTTTATCATGAAGAGTGTGGGAGTTTTGCTTCAAAAATGATTATGGAAATCGAAAATAATGTGTTTGGAAATAATCTCATGAAAAGTACAGTCAAGAAACATTGAGGAATACATATATTCTGAAGCAGGAAGTAATTGCAAGTGAACCAAATGCGTACAGATTTGTTAACTTGTGGATGAAAAGTATTATCTTATAATGTCCATAAACTGAAGAAATAGTAATGTACCAGTGTTGAATAAAAATGAACTTCAAAATACACATCATGTCCCATAGGATTTTACTTGCATTGATGTTAAACTGGGTCAGTTACTGTACAAATATTAGGATTTGTAAGCACCTTTCACCGAAGTTAGTTTTCAGTACTGGGAAATAAATATGTATTTCATGTGGATGAATATTTCTGAGAATAATTTTGTGAAAATTTGATTATAAATCCACATATAGGAACATGAGTTAAATTAGTGAGTGTAAAATAAGACACATATATTTCATATTTTGAATAATCTGGAGAAAAAAAAAAAAAATATATATATATATATATATATATATATATATATATATATAAAGATACAAACACAGACATTAAAATGTAGTAATATGTATGCCAATCAAAATTCATCATGAAATATATATCATCCTCATATCCAAAACTATTCTTTTTACTGAGCATGGATTTATGTATAATGCTGTTCATCTAGGAAATTCACCCATATGTTGAATTTTCAGTTCCATCAGTATTTAGGGGGAGTGATCTCTTCTCACAATTTGTATCTTCCTAAAACAGCAAGCTCACAAGAATGTACGTGTGTTACCAGGTAGGATACTAAATATGCATAATAAATTTCATGAGATGAATAGGGTACAGAGAAAGGGAGACAGAAATGTACATATGTGTTAACTTTAAAAACTCATGGAGAAGTATTACAATGAAAAGTTGACTAGATTTATAACACATTCACTTGATAAAGCAGAAGGCAAGTCCTAGTATACACCATGCCTCCTATGTACGGCCTGTATTTCTATTCTGTTAGGTTTCTTTTTCTACATCATATTAAGATTAGTAGTCAGAGTCTAGTAGGGTATGGGTTAGTGACAGGGATTCAGTATTTCTAATGGAAAATAGGAAAATGAATCTAATGTGTATGCAAATATTTGCTAGACAAAAATCTTCCCACTGTCCTCCAAAACAATGTCTTGATATTTTCTTCGCCACAAGTAATACACAATTAGTGGAGAAGAGTTTGAAAGTCTGTGAATATATATCTGGAAAAGAAAATGCTCAGGAGTTCACAACCTTGGAGGTGGTAGTGGAATTTCCAAAAGTAAGGTACAGGGTAAACACTCCACAAACATGGAACTCTGGTGGCCTAATGAGTTGTTGAGAAACTGCCTCTGAGTTTGGGCCCTTGAAAAATTTGTTGTTGTCAGGAGCTTTAGCTTCCTTTGTATTGAGACCATCAAACCTGGGTCGGCATCTATGTGACCTGGATGACATGGTTCCTTATATGCTATTGAACATGAGGCAGAAGTTCTGAATTTTCCCTTTGTTAGTAAACTGAGGACACTGGGGTCTAAGTGTCTAACCATGTGATCTGTGAAGCCATTTGGTCATACTCCACTTTTCGTGGTGTTTCTTACTGCTGCACTGGGAGTTTGGTATTGGCTTCACGTAATACAAGGAGAAAAACTGGGACACAGTGCTAGAGGGAGTACTCTCACGTGTAGTGGATGAGGGTCTGCAGGAGAATGCAAAACCAGGCTTCTATCCCAAAAAGCTTGCACCCATGTCCATAGCAACCTGATTCTGAACATTGCCCTGAAACCTCTCCATATAACAAGGTCCCTTTACTTGTAAGGTTCTGCTGGCTGCACCATGTCAGTCACAAATCATTCGGAAACCAATGGCAGAACCACGTATCCCCACGACAGATGTTTTATCATACACCTGCCCACCACTGCTCTGGGCCCACTAGTCAGCAGGCTCCAACTTTCTGGCATCTCTGTTCTCACCATTTTCATGAAACCCAGTCAATCAATGCAATGTCTGGTACACTTGTGATCAGCAACAGATATCCAAAGGTTCTCCAGTGCCACCTGTTCATGGGAATTTAAAAAATTCATGGTATTTATATAGCCAATTTTCAAGGATGAATTTGGAGGCACTGTGGCTTTCAATTTATTCAGGAACCATGAAATGGTGAGGAAGATTATTTCAATTAAAGCTCAGGAGAACTCTCAGAGGCAAGGCTTCCCAAAGAGTGGCCAAAAGGTCACATTAAGCCAGGCCCATTGAGGTCTACAATTGAGGTCCATGTGTGTTTTGACTCTCAACAATGGCTGCCACGTCTTTCTGAATAAAGTCATGTGATATCCTGGCTGAGATTCCCAGCGCTCTTTGGAAAGCTAACCTGGGCCTAGATCTCAGTCTCCAAGGGCAACTCTCATGTGTGGCCTCCTAAAATCCCAACACAATTCATGTCAATACTTCTCTGAGTTCATTTCCAGAACTCAGTCTCTAAGGGGAATCACTCCAGAGTTCAAGCCCATGTGGACCCAGTCATCTCTTCCAACTACCACACAAATGACCACAATTAAACCAAAACACTCCCACATGGCCCTCATCTTCTTCAATATAAACTCTCATCATAACTTCTTGCTGGAGGTTTCCATGAGGGGCACAGCCTAAGACAGTGTCCAAAATAAGCTCATTTGCCAGTTATTTGCCTAAATTCAGGGTGGCCTGGAAACCCTTCCTGTGAATCAGGTGTGATCAAATAGGCCTGCCATTAATACTGCTCTACTTCTCCAATTTGAGGCCTACTCTCTGTGGGGCATAGATTCTTTATGTGAATTGGGGTCATGAGAAAACCCAAGCACCTATGGGCTACCCTCTGCAGGGCTTTGAAGAACCCATTTCAGTGAGTCTAGGAGTTGGACCAAAAGTTCTTTAGATATAGGGGTTTTGTTAGAGAGTGAATGTAAATGTCAGCATATTTCAAGAGTCAGTCACAGTGATGAACTGGGGAAAATGTGTAGGAAATCAGATATCAATAGAGACATTAGGAAATCAGGCAAAGTACAAAGTGAGTGATAGGATGAGACATTTTTAACAGGGTTCAGTTTCAATATTTAATCTTAGGAAGAAACAAATATGTACTCACCAATAGGAATGATATTTGAGATCATTAGTTAATCAGGACATGGATGTTGTTAGTAATACATGCTCACTTTCAATATAGGCTTTGGTACAATTATAAGTGTGTCCGTTGCATTTTGTGTCAGGAATATTACTGTGATGAAATGTATATATATATCAGGTGGCTAGAGTATTTCTTCCAATATTCTTAAAGCAATATTTTAAAGACTTATAAATTAGTATTTGGGATACAAATAGGTATACCATCGGTCTATGAATATAGAGATGATGCCTTAATAGACCATACTGTGAATAAATAATATAACTGGTTCAAACTTTAAATAATGGATTGAATTGATATCTGAAAATATATAGGAAATCTTATATTGATATACATAAATTCATTCTAACCAGTTATACATCTAATGGTAATATTAGCATTATGGTTTATCATGAAGAGTGTCTGAGTTTTGCTTCAAAAATGATTATGGAAATCAAAAATAATGTGTTTGGAAAGAATCTCATTAAAAGAACAGTCAAGAAACATGGAGGAATACATGTGTTCTGAAGTAGGAAGTGATTGAAAGTGAACTAAATGCCTATAAATTTGTGAAATTGTGGATGAAAGAATATATCCTATTATGTCCATAAACTGCAGAAATAGTAATGTATCAGTGTTGAATAAAAATGAACTTCAAATTACACATCATGGTCCCATAGGTGTCTACTTGCATTGATGTGAAACTGGGTCAGTCACTGTGGAAATATTACGATTTGTATGCACCATTCACTGAATTTAGTTTTCAGTACTAGGAAATAAATATGTATTTAAGGTGGATGAATATTTCTAAGAATTATTTTGTGAAAATTTGATTATAAATCCACATAAACACACATGAGTAAATTTAGAAAGTGTATAATAAGACACATATATTTCATATTTTGGAAAATCTAAAGAGTAGATATCTATATCTATATAGATAGATAGATAGATAGATAGATACTCACATACACAGACATTAAAATGTAGCAATATATATGCCATTTGAAAATCATAATAAAATAGATATCATCCACGTATCCAAAAATATTCATTTTACTGAACATTTATTTATGCATAATATTGTTCATCTAGGAAATTCACCCATAGGTTGAATTTCCAGTTCCATCAGTATTTAGAGAGAGTGATCTCTTCTCACAATTTGTATCTTCCAAAATAATCAAGCTCACAAGAATGTACATGTGATACCAGGTAGAATTCTAAAGATGCATTAAAAAATACATGTGATGAATAGGCTACAGAGAAAGGGAGACAGAAATTTACATATGTGTTAATTTTAAAAACTCATGGAGAAGTATTACAATGAAAAGTTGACTATATTTATAACACATACCGTTGATAAAGCCGAAGGCAAGTCCAAGTATACACCATGCCTCCTATGAAAGGCCTGTATTTCTATTCTGTTAAGTTTCTTTTTTTCCATCATATTTGGATTAGTAGTCAGAGTCTAGTAGGGTATGGGTTAGTGTCAGGGATTCAGTATTTCAAATGGAAAATATGAAAATGAATCTAATGTGTATGCAAATATGTGCTACACAAAAATCATCCCACTCTCATCCAGAACAATGCTTTGACATTACCTTCGCCCCAAATAAGACACAATTAGTGGAGAAAAGTTAGAAAATCTGTGAATACATATGTGGAAAGAAAAATGCTCAGGAGTTCACAAACTTGTAGGAGGTAGAACGGGTTACAAAAAGGGAGAGGGTAAACACTCCACAAACATGGAGCTCTGGTGGCCCAATGACTTTTTGAGAAACTGCCTCTGAGGTCGGGCAGTTAAAATATATATTGTTGTCAGGAGTTTTAGCTTCCTTTGTAGTGAGACCATCAATTCTGGGTCTCCATCTATGTGACCTGGATGACATGGTTTTTTGTTTTCTAGTGAACATGAGGCAGCAGTGCTGAATTCTCTCTTTGTAGGTAAACTTTGGCCACTGGGGTCTAAGTATCTAACTGTGTTGTCTGTAGAGCCATTTGGTCATTATCCACTTTCGTGGTGTTTTTTACTGCTGCACTGTGAGTTTGGTATTGGCTTCACGAAATACAAGGAGTTCTACTGGGACACAGTGCTGGAGGATGTACTCTCACGTGTGGTGGGTTAGTAAAATGCACCAGTGAGGCTTCAATCCCACATAGCTTTTCAACTTGACAATAGCAACCTGATTCTGACCTTTGGCAGGAATCCTCTCCATATAACAAGATGCCCTTACATAGAAGGGTCTGCTGGCTGTACCATGTCAGTCACAAGTCTTTCTAAGCCAATGGCAGATCCACGTGGCCCCACCACAAATGTTTTTTTCACACACCTACACTCCTCTGCTCTAGGCCCACTAGTCTGCAGGCTCCAACTTTCTGGCATCTATGTTCTACACTTTTTTCATGAAACCCAGTCAAACAAGGCACTGTCTGGTACAATCATGATCAGGAACAGGACATTCAGAAGTTCTCCAGTGCAACCTGGTCATAGTAATTTCAAAAAATTCATGGTATTTATCTAGATATTTTTCAATAATGAAGTTGGAGGCACTGTGGGATTTAATTTATACAGGAACCATTAAAAGGTGAGGAATCTCATTTCAATGAAAGCTCTGGAGAACTTTCACAGGCAAGGCTTCCCAAAGAGTGGGCAAAAGGTCACATGAAGCCAGGCCCATTGAGGTCTACAATGTGAATTCCATGTGTGTTTTGACTCTCAACTATGGCTGACAATCTTTCAAAATAAAATCTTGTGATATCCTGGCTGAGATTCCCAGTGCTCTGTGGAAAGTCACCCTGGGCCTAGATCTCAGTTTCCAATGGCGAATCTCATGCGTGGCCTCCAAAAATCCCAACACAATTCATGGCAATACTTCTCTGAGTTCAGTTCCACAACTCAGTCTCTAAGGGGAATCACAACAGAGTTCAAGCCCAGGTGGACCCAGGCATCTCTTCCAATTGCCACACAAATGATGACAATTAAAACCAAAACACTCCCACAGGGCCCTCTTCTTCTTTTATATAGACACTAATCATAAACTCTAGCTGGAGGTTTCCATCAGGGGCACAGCCCAAGACAGTGTCAAAAATAATCTCCCTTGCCCCTCATTTGCCTAAAGTCAGGGTGGCCTGGACAACATTCCTGTGAAACAGAAGTGATCATATAGGACTGCTGTTAATACTGCTCCACTTCTCAAATTTGAGGCCTACTGACTGTGGGGTATAGATTCTTTGTGTGAATTGGAGTCATGAGAAAACGCAAGCACCTATTGTCCAGCCTCTGCAGGGCTTTGAAGAACTCATTTGACACAAATGATCCCTATTCTCACTTGATGGAGGTCAGAAATATTACAGAGGAAGGCGAGAGGCTTCATCCAAAATGACTGATCTTTTTTCCATTTTGGTTTTGAATGCCCACATGGGATCTTTCTCTAGACCCATCAGGTGCTGAAAATCTAAACCACAGGCTCACACAGGGCCAAGAGGCTGATTCAGACAAATCTTTTTCCAAAGCAATAAAGTAAAAAGCCACAGGTGATTCCCATTCATTTCCATTTGAAAACTCTTTTCTTCAGGCTTCACTAAGGTTTGGCCTGAGGCAAAGACCTTTCTGACATTCAGAGCAACAGAACAATAGGTAATCAAAAGCCCCCAAGCAGGGTTTCTCCTAGGAGACTTTCCTGGTTACTCTGATATGTGAGTTTTCTGAGATGCTCGCCATTCTCTTCAACTATCCAGTACATGGCCATGTCACAGAGCTTGGAGGTGGTACGTATCTTGTACAAAAATACATGATACTAATCTTGAGAGTGGCCAGAATTCAGGAAAAAATGAGAACTTAGGTAGATAGCAGGTGTTGCCCATGGATGAGGCAAGCCTCAGTCCATTCATTAATTGGGAAGGATGCATACTGGGAAGTTTTCTACTAGACAGGACACACCCAATGAGCTATTTTCTTTTCTAATATCTACAAAGAAAAACACAATGGGATACACAGACACAGAAACAGTCTCCTTGTCAAATGACTTACTAGAAACAGTCCACTCCAAACCAAACAAACCTCCTTTTTTACCTATTCTCAGATCATGTGAAAAAACCACAAACACAAACCAACACCCTCTAATGCACCTCCTTCTTCCAAGTAGGTCTGTGACTATCTGGAATGTCCTCTGACTGGTAGGACATACAATGCTCCCCAGAAATGGCCTTTCTGTCTCAGATCTGGTCTCCATGGTCGAATCTGTGAAGTTGTAAGGACGCAGTGGTGAGCCAATTCCTATCCTCTCAGGAAAGACCCCTCTTCAGAGCTTTCTTGGTATTTGGCAACCCTTACATCAGTAGGTACCAAGAAAGACTGACTCTGTTCCTGGAAAATCCAAAGAAATGAGCCCACTGCGACTGGGACTGGGACTGGCTCAGGGTGCCTTGCTTCCTGGATCACAAAATTCAGAGAGCTCCATCACCAAGGAAGTGAGGTGAGGTCACTACCTTCAGAAAATGAATGAGGTCACTGTCTTGGCCACCACTTTGTCCTAACAGTTTCTTCCTATTGTCTCCTGACATGGAGGCTGCCCTACTTCCTGTGATACTTTCTCATGTTAGAATGGTATAGAAACCATAGTTACCTGGGAACAGCTCTCCACACAGGCCTGGTTTGGTCCATCTTCCCTACATAAAGAATAGAGAGGCTGACTCAGACACATCTTTTCATCCTGACCATGTTTTTTGCCATGGAATATGACTTTTGTTCTCTCAGGTCCTTCATAGCTGCCTGCATCTTCTCCAGGGATAATTTCTGCATGGATTTTGAGGTACTCAGCAGTTGGAAGATCTCCTAACTTCCTGTATTGTAATACCAACTTTGTCCCTGCTCTTCTGTAAAGTGAGATTGAAAGAACATTGTATAGTTAGGATTAATAGCATGTTCGATTTGGGTTGGAAATCATTCTGCTGGATGAATAATGGTATTGGGAACCAGCGATATTTATAAGAATATAGAGGTAGAACATAAGTATGAAAACAGAAATCTAGGTAATATTTGAAGCCCAGAAGGATTTGGACCCTTGATTGGGATCCTTAGCTTGAGTTATGTTTTGCACCGAGGTCTCAGTTAAATTGATATACAATGGCATAAGACCCTGTACCTCAGATGATTAAATGTAGAAGAGATCATCCAGTCAAAAAGGGATTGTGTGTAGGATTAGGAAGATAGTCAGTAGGTTTAGAAGGAAGAGTGAGTCTAGGATTTGGACCAAATGTACTTTAGCAATAGGGTTTTGGTTAGAGAGTGAATATAAATGACACCATATGTGAAGAGTCAGGCACAATGATGAACTGGGGAAAATATGTAGGAAAGCAGACATCAATAGAGACATTAGGAAATCAGGCAAAGTATAACGTGATAGGATTAGACATTTTCAACAGGGTTGAGGTTGAATACATAATCTTAAGAAGAAACCAATTTGTAGTCACCAATAAGATTGACATTTGAGAGCATTAGGCAACCTGGACATGGATATATTTAGTAATCCATGTTCACATTCCATTGAGGCTTTGGTACAATCATAAGGGTGACCTTCGCATTTTGTGTCCAGAATATTACTGTGTTAATATGTATATGAAGATCAGGTGACATGAGTATTTCTTCCACCATTTCTGGGGGAAATATTTTGAAAAGATATAAATTAGTACTGGTGATACTAATCGGCTTACCCTGTGTTGATGAATATAGAGATGATGCATTAATAGACCATACTGTGAATAAATTATATGACTGGTTCCAAATTTAAATAATGGATTGTATTGATATCTGAAAAAATAGAGGAAATCATTTATTGATATACATACATTCATTCCAACCACTTATATATCTAATGGTTATATTAGGGTTACCGTTTATCATAAATAGTGTGTGAGTTTTGCTTCAAAAATGATTATGGAATCGAAAACAATGTCTTTAGAAAGAAGTCTAGTGAAAAGACCAGTCAAGAAACATGGAGAAATATAAGTGTTCTGAAGGAGGAAGTGATTGAAAGTGAACCAAATGTTTATAAATTTGTGAACTTGTGAATGAAAGGATATAATTTATGATGTCTATAAACTGAAGAAATAATAACGTACCAGGTTTGATTAAAATGAACTTTAATAAACACACCATATCCAATAGGAATCTACTTGCATTGATGTTAAACTTGGTCAGTTATTGTAGAAATATTAGGATTTGTAAGCACCCTTCCCTGAAGATAGTTTTCAGTACTAGGAAACAAATATTTATTTCAGTGGATGTATATTTCTGAGAATAAACTTTTTAAAAGTTGATTATAAATCCACATATATGAATATGAATGAATTCACGCGGTGTATAAGAAGACACATATATTTCATATTTTGGTAAATCTGGAGAATATATATATATATATATATATATATATATATATATATATATATATAATGTATATATAGACACACAAACACACACATTATAATGTAGCAATATATATGCCAATTGAAATTCATCATGAAAAATAACTCATCCGCATATCCCAAAATATTCATTTTACTGAACATGAATATGTGTATAGTGTTGTTCATCTAGGAAGCTCACCCATGGGTTCAATTTTCAGTTAAAACAGCGTTTAGGAGGAGTGATCTCTTCTCACAATTTGTATCTGCCAAGTCAGCCACCTCACAAGAATGTATATGTGAAACCAGGTAGGATTCTATTTGTGCATATAAAAATACATTTGCTTAATAGGCTACAGAGAAAGGGAGACAGGAATTCACATTTTTCTTAACTTTAAAAACACATGGAAAATTATTTCAACAAATAATTGACTAGATTTATAACTCCTACCTTATATCATGCAAAAGGTAATTCCAACTATACACCATGCTTCTTCTGAAATGCTTGTATTTCTATTCTGTTTGGGTTATTTTTCTCCATTATATTAGGATTAGTAGTCAGAGTTTAGTAGGGTATGGGTTAGTGTCAGGGATTCAGTATTTCAAACAGAAAATTGGAAAATGAATCCAATGTGTATGCAAATATGTGCTACAAAACAATCTTCCCTCTCTCATCCAGAACAATGACTTGACATTCCCTTTGCCCCAAGTAAGTCAGAATTAGAGGAGAAGAGTTAGAAAATCTGTGAATATATATTTAGAATGGAAAATGCTCAGGAGTTCACAACCTTGGAGTTGATAGAGCAGTTTCCAAAAGTAAGTGACATGGTAAACACTCCACAAACATGGAGATCTGCTGGCCTAAACACTTCTTGAGAAATTGCCTCTGAGCTTGGGCACTTGAAATATATGTTGTTTTCAGGAGCTTTAACTTCCGATGTAGTGAGACCATCAAAGCTAGGTCTGCATCTATGTGACCAGGAGGACATGGTTTCTTATTTTCCAATGAACATGAGGCAGCAGTGCTAAATTCTCTCTTTGTAGCTAAATTGTGGCCACGGGGGCTAAGTGTCACCCCATGTGGACTGTGAAGCCACTTGGTCATCCTCGACTTTTCATTGTGTTTCTTGCTGCTGCACTGGGAGTTTGGTATTTGCTTCACGAAATACAAGGAGTTCAAGTGGGACACAGTGCTGGAGGGAGTTCTGTCACGTGTGGTGGGTCAGTGTCTGCATGGGAATGCACCAAATAGGCTTCTATCCCACATAGCTTGCCCCTTGACCATAGCAACCTGATTCTAAACATTGCCGTGAAAAATCTCCATATAACAAGATGCCTTTATATAGAAGGGTCTGCTGGCTGCACCGTGTCTGTGTCAAGGCATTTGAAAGTCAATGGCAGATCCACAGGCCCCACCACAGATGTTTTATCACACACCTGCACACCACTGCTCTAGGCCCACTACATATCAGGCTCCAACTTACTGGCATCTCTGTTCTACACCATTTTCATGATACCTAGTCAATCAAGGCACTGTCTGGTATACTCATGATCAGCAACAGGACATCCAAAGGTTCTCCAGTGCCACCTGGTCATGAGAATTTCTAAAAATTCATGGTATTTATCTAACTATTTTTCACATATGAAGTTGTTGGTACTGTGGGTTTCAATTCATTCAGGATCCATTAAATGCTGAGGAAGCTCATTTTAATGAAGGATCTGGAGATCTCTCACAGGCAAGGCTTCCCAAAGAGTGGCCAAATTGTCACATGAAGCCAGGCCCATTGAGGTCTCCAATGTGAGGTCCATGTGTGTTTTGACTCTCAACGATGGCTGCCAGGTCTTTCAGAATAAAACCTGTGATATCCTAGCTGAGATTCCCAGTGCTCTCTGGAAAGCCTCTCTGGGCCAAGATCTCAGTTTCCAAGGGCGACTCTCATGCGTGGCCTCCTGAAATCCCAACAACATTCATGGCAATACTTCTCTGAAGTCAGTTCCAAATCTCATTCTCTAAGGGGAATCACACCAGAGTTCAAGCCCAGGTGGACCCAGTCATCTCTTCCAACTACCACACAAATGACCACAATTAAAACCAAAACACTCCCACATGGCCCTCATCTTTTTCCATATAAACACACATCATAACCTCTGGATGGAGTTTTCCATGAGGTGCACATCCAAACCAGTGCCCAAAATAAGCTCCCTTGCCCCTCATTTGCCTAACATCAGGGTTGATTGAACACGCTTCCTGTGAACCAGCAGTGATCAAATAGGCCTGCCGTAAATGCTCCACTTCTCCACTTTGAGGCCTTCTTACTGTGGGGTTTAGATTCTTTTTTTTTTCTAAATTTTTTTGGAAATTTAATTGAAAAGTTAAAAAAAATTGTTTTGCAGAATATTAAATTTCTAATGGCAAAGCCTTCACCTTGTTTGTGAAGGAAACCTTGATGCCTTGCCAATCTGGTTATATGGAGACACTCAAAATTTTCTGTTACATACTACATGGATGAATGGCTAAAGCACATAGTTTTTAAAACTGAAAGGCAGATACCAGCAAGTAAGATAACAAATAAAAGACAATTTTATTAAAAAATAAAGTTGTTATATGACTCAAATATTGGAAATTCAATTCTTTTTTTTTGGTTGTTCAAAACATTATAAAGCTCATGATATATCATCTTTCATACATTTGACTTAATTGGGTTATGAACTCCCATTTTTACCCCAAATACAAATCGCAGAATCACATCAGTTACACACTCACGTTTTTACATAATAGCATACTAGTTATTGTTGAATTCTGCTACCTTTCCTATCCCCTACTATTCCCCCTCCCCTCCCATCTTCCCTCTCTACCTCATCTGCTGTTGTTTAATTCTCTCCCTTGTTTTCCCCTCTTTAGCCTCACAACCTCTTATATGTAATTTTGTGTAACATTGAGTAGTCTCCTACCATTTCCATATAATTTTCCTTCTCTCTCCCTTTCTCTCCCCCCACTCATCTCTGTTTAGTTTTAATATTTTTCTCATGTTCTTCCTCCCTGTTCTCTTCTTATTTGCTCTCTCTATATAAAAGGAAACATTTGGCATTTGTTTTTTAAGGATTGGATAGCTTCGCTTAGCATAATCTATTCTAATGGCATTCATTTCCCTGCAAATTCTATGATTTTGTCATTTTCAGTGCTGTGTAATACTCCATTGTGTATAGATGCCACATTTTTATTATCCATTCGTCTATTGAAGGGCATCTAGTTTGGTTCCACAGTCTAGTTATTGTGAATTGTGCTGCTATGATCATCGATGTGGCAGTATCCTTATACTGCTCTCTATTAAGATCCTCAGGGAAGAGTCTGAGAAGGGCGATATCTCAAATGGTGGTTCCATTCCCAGCTTTCCCAGGAATCTCCATACTGCTTTCCATATTGGACTCTCCAATTTGCAGGCCCACAAGCAGTGTACAAGTGTACCCTTTACCCCACATCCTCACCAACACTTATTGTTGTTCGACTTCATAATGGCTGCCAATCTTACTGGAGTGAGATGGTATCTTAGGGTGGTTTTGATTGCATTTCTCTGACTGCTACAGATGGTGAGCATTTTTTCATGTACTTGTTGATTGATTGTATATCCTCCTCTGTGAAGTGTCTGTTAAGATCCTTGGCCCATTGTTGATTGGGTTATTTGTTATCTCATTGTTTAATTGTTTTGAGTTCTTTGTATATTCTAGATATTAGGGCTCTATCTGAAGTGTAAGGGGTAAAAATTTGTTCCCAGGATGTAGGCTCTCTATTTAACTCTCTTATTGTTTCTCTTGCTGAGAAAAAACTTTTTTAGATTAAGTAAGTCCCATTTGTTTATTCTTTTTATGAACTCTTGGGCTATGGGTGTCCTATTAAGGAATTTGGAGCCCAACCCCACAGTATGTACATCGTAGCCAACTTTTTCTTCTATCAGACGCAGTGTCTCTGATTTTATATCTGGCTCCTTGATCCATTTTGAGTTAACTTTTATGCATTGTGAGAGAAAGGGATTCCGTTTCATTTTGTTGCATATGAATTTCCAATTGTCCCTGCACCATTTGTTGAAGATGCTATCCTTCTTACATTGCATGCTTTTAGGTCCCTTTTCAAATATAAGAAAGTTGTAATTTTGTGGATATGTCTCTGTGTCCTCTATTCTGTACCATTGGTCCATCTGCCTGTTTTGATACCAGTACCACACTGTTTTTGTTACTATTGCTTTGTAGTACAGTTTGAACTCTGGATTCACACTTCCTGCTTAGAATTGCTTTCGCTATTCTGGGTCTTTTGTTGTTCCATATGAAATTCATGATTACTTTATCTATTTCTACAAGAAATGCCATTGGGTTTTTGATTGGCATTGCATTAAACCTGTAGAGAACTTGGGGTAATATCGCCATTTTGATGATGTTATTTCTGCCTATCCATGTACAGGGCATATTTTTCCATCCTCTAACATCTTCTTCTATCTCTCTCTTTAGGGTTCTGTAGTTTTCATTGTATAAATCTTTCACCTCTTTGGTTAGGTTGATACCCAAGTTTTTTATTTTCTTTGAGTATACTGTAAATGGAGTGGTTTTCCTCATTTCCATTTCAGAAGTTTTGTTGCTGATATACAAGAATGCCTTTGATTTATGCGTGTTGATTTTATATCCTGCCAATTTGCTGAATTCATTTATTAACTCTAGCAGTTTCTTTGTAGACCCTTTTGGGTCTGTTAAATATATTATCATGTCATCCACAAATAGCGATAATTTAAGTTCTTCTTTTCCTATTTTTATGCCTTTAATTTCCTTTGTCTGTATCATTGCTCTGGATAGTATTTCAAGAACTAAATTAAATAGAAGTGGTGATAGAGGGCATCCCTGTCTTGTTGCAAATTTTAGAGGGAATGCCTTCAGTTTTTCTCCATTTAGGATGATGCTAGCCTGAGGTTTAGCATATATAGCTATTACCATGTTGAGGTAAGTTCCTGTTATTCCTAGTGTTTTATAGAGTTTTAAAGAAAAAGGGATGCTGTGCTTTGTAGAATGCTTTTTTTGCATCTATCGAGATGATCATATGGTTCTTCTCTTTAAGTCTATTGATGTGATGGATTACATTTATTGATTTCCGTATATTGAACCAGCCTTGCATCCCTGGGATGAATCCCTCTTGATCATGAAGCACATTTTTTTTATATGCTTTTGTTTTTTATTTGCCAGGATTTTATTGAGAATTTTTGCATCCAAGTTTATTAGAGATATTGGTCTGTAGTTTTCTTTCTTTGAAGTGTCTTTGTCTGGTGTTGGGATCAGGGTGATGTTGGCCTCATAGAATGAATTTGGAAGAACTCCTTCTTTTTCTATTTTTTGAAATAGCTTGAAAAGTATTGGTATTAATTCATCTTTGAACGTTTTGTAGAACTCTGCTGTATAACCATCTGGTCCAGGGCTTTTTTTGGTTGGTAGTCTTTTGAAGGTTTCTTCTATTTCTTCCTTTGTTATTGGTCTATTTAAATTGTGTGAGTCTTCTGGACTCAAACTTGGCAGATTATATGACATAAGAAATTTATCAATATCTTCATTATCTTCTGTTTTATTGGAATATGGGGTTTCAAAATACTTTCTAATTATCATCTGAATTTCTGTAGTGTCTGTTGTGATGTTGCCTTTTTTATCCCATATGTTAGTAATTTGAGTTCTCTCTCTACTTCTCTTCATTAGCATGGCTAAGGCCCTGTCGATTTAATTTATTTTCAAAGAACCAACTTTTATTTTTTCAATTTTTTGGTTTCAATTTTGTTGATTTCTCCTCTAATTTTAATTATTTCTTGTCTTCTACTACATTTGTTGTTTTGCTTTTTTTTTTTCTAGGTTTTTGAGATGTAGTGTGAGATCATTTATTTGTTGTTTTTTTTCTTTTTTTTTTTTTTTTTTTTGAGGAAAGAATTCCAAGAAATGAATTTCCCTCTTAAAACTGCTTTCATTGTTTTCCATAGAATCCGGTATGTTTTGTCTGTATTGTCATTTGTCTCTAAGAAATTTTTTATCTCCGCCTTTATGTCTTCTGTAACCCATTGATCATTCAGTAACATATTGTTCATTTTCCATGTGATGTAGAATTTTTCCTTCCTTCTTCAATCATTAATTTCAAGTTTCATTCCATTATGATCAGATATGGTGCATGGTATTATCTCCATACTTTTATATTTACTAAGAGTTTCCATATGGCATAATATATGGTCTATATTTGGGTAGGACCAATGTGCTGCTGAGAAGAACATGTATCCACTTTATGATGTTTGATATATTCTATATATGTTGGTTAAGTCTAGGTTATTGATTGTTCTATTAAGTTCTATAGTTTCTTAATTCAGATTTTCTCTAGAGGATCTGTCCAATGGCGAGAGTTGTGTGCTGAAGTCACCCGTAATTATTGTGTTATAGCCTATATGACTCTTGAAGTTGAGGAGAGTTTGTTTTATGACTTTGCACCACCATTGTTTGATGCATACAAATTGATAATTGTTATGTCTTGTTGGTTAATGGTGCCTTTTAACAGTATATAGTGTCCTTCTTTATCACTTTTGATTAACTTAGGTTTAAGTTGATTTTAATCGATATGAGTATGGCCACTCCTTCTTGCTTCCGAGGGCCAACAATGGCTGCAAAGTCTTTCAGAATAAAATCATGTGATTTCCTGGCTGAGATTCCCATTGCTCTGTGGAAAGCCACCTTGGGCCTAGATCTCAGTTTCAAAGGGTGACATTCATGCGTGGCCTCCTAAAAACCAACACAATTCATTTCAATACTTCTATGAGGTACGTTCCAGAACTCAGGCTCTAAGGGAAATCACACCAGAGTTCAAGCCCAGGTGGACCAAGTCATCTCTTCCAACCCCCACACAAATGACCACAATTAGAACAAAAAAACTCCCATATGGCCCTCATCTTCGTCCATAAAGACCCTCATCAAAAGTTCTGGATGGAAGTTTTCATGATGGTCGCAACCAAAGACAGTTTCCAGAATAAGCTCCCTTGCCTCTAATTTCCCTAAAGTCAGGGTGGCCTGGACACCCTTCCTGTGAACCAGGAGTGATCAAAAAGGCCTGCCATTAAATCCGCTCTGTTTCTATAATTTGAGGCTTACTGAATGTCAGGTATAGATTTTTTATGTGATTTGGAGTCATGAGAAAACCCAAGCATATCTGCAGAGCATTGAAGAATTCATTTGACAAAGAGGATCCCTATTCTCACTTGAAGGGGGTCAGGAACCTAACAGAGAAAGGCAAGAATCTTCATCCACAATGACTGCTCTTTTTGCCATTTTGGTTTTGAATGCACACATGGGTTCTTTCTTTAGATCCATTAGGTGCTGAGAATCTAAGCCACAGCCTCACACAGGGCCAAGAGGCAGATTCAGACAAATCCCTTTCCAAAGCAATTAAGCAAAGAGCCACAGGTGATGTCCATTTATTTCCATTTGAAAATTTTTTCTTCAGGCTTCACAAAGGGGTGGCCTGAGGCAAAGACCTTCCTGACATTCAGGGCAACAGAACCCTTGATTTGTATACTTAGCTTGAATTATGTTCTGCACCGAGGTCTCAGATAAATCGATATACAATGGCATAGGACCGTGTACCTCGGATGATTGAATGTAGAAGAGAACATCCAGTCAAAAAGGGATAGTCTGTAGGATTAGGAAGATAGTCAGTAGGTTTAGGAAGAAGAGTGACTCTAGGAGTTGGACCAAAAGTTCTTTAGCAATAGGGTTTCAGTTAGAGAGTGAATGTAAATGTCAGCACATGTGAAGAGACAGTCACAATGATGAACTGGGAAAAATATGTAGGAAAGCAGATATCAATAGAAAGATTAGGAAATCAGGCAAAGTATAAAGTGAGTGATAGGATTAGACATTTTCAACAGGCTTGAGGTTGAATATATAATCTTAGGAAGAAACAAATATGTAGTAATCAATAGGATTGACATTTGAGAGCATTAGGCACCCTGGACATGGATGTTTTTAGTAATCCATGGTCACTTTCCATTTAGGCTTTGGTACAATCATATGTGTGACCTTTGCATTTTGTGTCCAGAATACTAACGTGATAAATTGTATATGTTGATAAGGTGACGTGAGTATTTCTTCCACCATTATGGGGAGTAATATTCTGGAAACTTATAAATTAGTACTGGTGATACAAATAGGTGTACCTTGTGTTGATGATTATTGAGATGTTGCATGAATAGACCATATTGTGATAAAGTATATAACTAGTTCCAACTTTAAATAATGGATTGAGTTTGCATCTGAAAATATATTGGAAATCTTATATTGATATATATACAATCATTCCAACCAGTTATATATGTAATGGTAATATTAGGGTTACGGTTTATCGTGAAGGGTGAGTATTGCTTCAAAAATGATTATGGAATCAAAAATAATGTGTTTAGAAAGAAGTCTAGTGAAAAGACCAGTAAAGAAACATGGAGGAATACATGTGTTCTTAAGTAGTAAGTAAATGAATGTGAACCAAATGCCTATAATTTTGTGAAGTTGTGGATGAAAAAATACATCCTATGATGTCCATAAACAGATAAAATAGTAATATACCAGTGTTGAATAAAAATGAACTTCAAAATACACATCATGTCCCATAGCAATATACTTGCATTGATGTTAAACTGGGTCAGGTACTGTAGAAATATTAGGATTTGTATGCACCACCTACTGAACTTAGTTTTCAGTAGTAGGAAACAAAAATGTATTACAGGAATATAAATATTGCTGAAAATAATCTTGTAAAGATTGGATTTTGAACCCACATACATGAATATAAATGAATTTAGGGAGTGTATAATAAGACACATATTTTTCATATTTTTTTTAAAATCTGGAGGAAAAAAAAAATATATATATATTTTTTTTTTCCAGATTTAAAAAAAATACACAAACACACACACACACACACACACACACACACATGCACACATACACACACACACACACACACACACATTAATATTTAGCAATATATATGCCAATCGAAATTCATCATGAAATATAATTCATCCACGTATTCAAAAATATTCATTTTACTGAACATGGATTTATGTATAGTGTTTTTCACTAGGAAGCTCACCCATAGGTTGAATTTTCAGTTCCATCATTATTTAGGGAGAGTCATCTGTTCTCACAATTTTATATTCCAAAGTCAGGGAGCTCAAAAGAATGCCCGTGTGATACCAGGTAGGATATTATATATATGCATAAAAAAATACATGTGCTGAATAGGATACAGAGAAAGGGAGACAGGAATTTATATAGGTGATAATTTTAAAAAATCATGGAGAAATATTACAATGAAAAGTTGACTAGATTTAAAACACATACTCTTGATAATGCAGAAGGCAAATAGAAGTATACACCATGCTTCCTATGAAAGGCCTGTATTTCTATTCGGTTAGGTTTCTTTCTCTCCATGATATTAGGATTAGTAGTCAGAGTCTAGTAGGGTATGGGTTAGTGTCAGGGATTCAGTATTTCAAATGGAAAAAAGGAAAATGAATCTAATGTGTATGCAAAAATGTGATACACATAAATCTTCCCTCTCTCATCCAGAACAATGCCTTGACATAACCATCGCTAAAAGTAAGACACAATTAGAGGAGAGGAGTTAGAAAATCTGTGAATTTATGTGGAATGGAAAATGCTCAGGAGTTCACAACACTGGAGGTGGTAGAACAGTTTCCAAAAGTAAGGGAGAGGGTAAACAATCCAGAAACATGGAGCTGTGGTGGCCTAAAGACTTCTTGAGAAACTTCCTCTGAGGTTGGGAACAAGAAATATATGTAATTGTCAGGAGATTTAGCTTCGTTTGTAGTGACACCATGAAATCTGGGTGTGCATCTATGTTACCTGGAGAACATGGTTTCTTATTTTCCAATGATCATGAGGCAGCGGTGCTGAATTCTCTCTTTGTAGGTAAACTGAGGCCACTGGGCTGAAGTGTCTCCCATGTGGACTGTGAAGCCATTTGGTGATCCTCCACTTTCCAGGGTGTTTCTTACTGCTGCACTGGGAGTTTGGTACTTGCTTCACGAAATACAAGGAGTTCAAATGGGATAAAAATGCTGGAGGAGTTCTGTCATGTGTGGTTGGTCAGGGTCGCGAAGAGAATGTACGAACCAGGCTTCTATCCTACATAGCTTTCCCCTTGACTATAGCAACCTGATTCTGAACATTGCCCTGAAACCTCTCCATATGACAAGATGCCTTTACATATAAAGGTCTGCTGCCTGCACCATGTCAGTCGCAAGTCTTTCAAAGCCAATGGAAGATCCAGGTGGTCCTACCAAAAATATTTATTTACACACCTACAGTCCACTTCTCTACGCCCAGTACTCAGCAGGATCCAAATTACTGGCATCTCTGTTCTACACCATTTTCACGAAACCCAGTCAATCAAGGCACTCTTTGGTACACTCATGATCAGCAACAGGAAATCCAAAGTTTATCCAGTGCCACCTGGTCATGGGAATTTCAGAAATTTCATGGTATTAATCTAGTCATATTTCAAAAATGAAGTTAGAGGCACTGTGGGTTTCAATTAATTCAGGAACCATTAAATGGTGAGGAAGCTCATTTCAATGAAAGCTCTGGAGAACACTCACAGAAAAGCCTTCCAAAAGACTGGCAAAAAGGTCACATGAATCCAGACACATTGTGGTCTACAATGTGAGGTCCATATGTGTTTGGACTCTCAACTATGGCTGCCAAGTCTTCAAGAAGTAAATCATGTGATATCCTGGCTCAGAATCCCCGAGCTCCTTGGAAAGCCATCCTGGGCCTAGATCTCAGTTTCCAAAGGCGATTCTCACGCGTGGCCTAGTAAAATCCCAAGAGAATTCACGGCAATACTTCTCTGAGGTCAGATCCAGAACTCATTCTTTAAGGGGAATCACACCAGAGTTCAAGCCCAGGTGATCCCAGTCATCTCTTCCAACTACCACACAAATTACCACAATTAAAACAAGAACACTACCATATGGCCCTCATCTTCTTCCATATTGACACTCATCATAATTTGGCTGGATGTTTAAATGAGGGGCGCAGACCAAGACAGTGTCCAAAATAAGCTCCTTTGACCCTCATTTGCCTAAAGTCAAGGTGGCCTGGACACCCATCCTGTGAACCAGGAGTGATCAAATAGGCCTGCCATTAATACCGCTCCAATTCTCCAATTTGAGGCCTACTGACTGTGGGGTTTAGATTCTTTATGTGAATTTTAGTCATGATAAAACCAAACACCTATGGGCTAGCCTCTGTAGGTTTTGAAGAACTCATTTGACCCAAAGGATCCCTATTTTCACTTGATGGAGTTCAGGAACCTTACAGAGGAAGTCAAGAGACTTCATCCCAATGACTGCTCTTTTGGCCATTTTTCATTTGGATGCAAACATGGGAACTTTCTTTAGATCCATCAGGTGAGGAGAATCTAAGTCACAGCCACACACAGGGCCAGGGGGCTGATTCATACACATCCCTTTTCAAAGCACTTAAGAGCCACAGGTATGCCCAATCATTTCCCTTTGAAAACTGTTTTCTTCAGGCTTCAAAAAGGGGTGGCCAGAGGCAAAGACCTTCCTGACATTCAGGGCAACAGAACAATTGGTAAGTAAAAGGCCCAAAGCAGGGTTTCTCCACTGAGACTTTCCTGGTCACACTGATATCTGAGTTTTCTGAGATGCTCCCCATTCCCTACAGCTATCCAGTACATTGTTATGTCACAGAGCTTTGAGGTGGTAAAGATCTTGGACACAAAACCATAGGCCTATTCTTGAGATTGGCCGGAATTCAGGAAGAAAACAGGAACTTAGGAAGATAGCAGGTGTTGCACATCAATAAGGCAAGCTACAGTCCATTCATAAATGGGGCAATATGAATGCTGAGAAGCTTTCTACTCGACAAGACACATCCATTCATGAATTCTCTTTTCTAATGTCTACAACCACGGACACAGTGAGATACACAGACAGAGAAACACTCGCCATGTTAAACGACTTACTAGAAACAGTCCACTTCCAACGAAACAAACTGACTTTCCTACCTATTCTCAGAGAATGAGACAAAACCACAAACCCACAACCACACCCACAAAGGCACCTTCTTCCCCCAAGTAGGTCTTTGACTATCCGGAGTGTCCTCTGACTTGTAGGCCATAATATGTTCCCCCAAAATAGCCTGTCCTGTCTCAGATCTGGTCTCCTTGGCAAACTCTGTGAACTTCTCAGGAGCCAACGGTGAGCCACTAACTGCTTTCTCAAGAAAAGCAACGCTTCCGAGCTTTCCTGGCATTTGTTCTTCTCACGTCTGAAGGTACCAAGAAAGACTGACTGTCCTTGGTAAATTCAAATAAGTGAGACCACAGGGATGGGGACTGGGACTGGCTCTGTGTGCCTGGCTTCCTGGATCCAAAGTTCAGAAAGTTCCATCACCAAGGAAGTGAGGTGAGGTCATTTCCTTCCTGAACTGAATGAGGTCCCTGTCTTGGCAACCACTTTGTCTTAACTGTTGCTTCCAAGGGTCCCATGAGATTGAGGCTGCCCCTACTTCCTGTGACACTTTCACAAGTTAGAATGGTATATCAACCATAGGCACCCAGGAATAGATCTCCACACAGCCCTGTTTTGGTCCATGTTCTCTACATTAAGAAGAGAATCTAATTCAGACACAACCTTTTATCCTGACCGGGTTGTTTGCCATGGAAGATGACTTTTGCTTTCTCAGGTCCTTCATAGCTGCCTACATCTTCTCCAGGGATCATTTCTGCATGGGCCTTTGAGGTTCTCAGCAGGTGGAAGTTTCCCTACATTTCTTTATTGTAAAATCAACTCTTTCCCTGCTCTTCTATAAAGTTAGATTGAAGGAACAGTGTATGATTATGGTTAAAAACATGTTTGATTTGGGTTAGAAATCATTGTGCTGGATGAATAATGGTATTGGGAACTTGCTATGTGTATAAGAATATATAGGTGTAATATATGTATGAAAAAAGAAATCTAAGTATGATTTGAAGGCCAGAAGGGCATTGGGCCCTTGATTGGGATACGCAGCATTGAATTACGTTCTGCAGAGATGTCTCAGATAAATCGATATACAATGGCATAGGTCCTTGTACCTTGCATGAATTAATGTAGAAGGAACATCCAGTCAAAAAGGGATAGTCGGTAGTGAAAGGTTAATAAAATAGGTACTTGTAATTTCCTGTTTTTCTGTATGCTTAACAAAACACTGTTGAAATCTTGAGAAATGTTTGCTAATCTTGTTCTAGAATGTACTGTTCCCAACTGCCAAACTGCAGAATGTACTGCCTCACTCGGTGTCACGCGAACCGCCCACTCACCCTTACACATCAGTAAACTTCCCTCCCTTCCCTCTCCAAGAAATGTATGTAAGCTCTGCATAAGCTGTTCTCAGAGCTCTCTGATCTATTTAAGTTAGCTGTGAGCCCCAGCAAGCTGGACCCAAAAAAAACCCTTTGCTGTTGCATGAGACAGTCTCTTGGTAGTCTCTTCCTCCGACACTCGCCTGACCTTTACATATTGAGGTTCCACCGAGTTCTGGCAGTTGCGGATGAGAGACCCCCAACGGGCTCCTCTCGGAGCAAGTAAGGCGCCTCTTTCTGGTTTCAGGTGTCATGTTAGGGCTTGGCAAAATTGCTGGAGATGAAGAGCCTGGGGTCTCTCAGACGGTGGCTGAGAGACGTGTCACAGAGACATAGGGCACCTCCCTGGGGGACCCCAAAGAGGACTCGGAGAATCAAGGAACAATTGCTTCATCGACTCAGTGATATTTTCTTTTAGATTCGGTATTGCCATCCTATCAGGTTTTGCCGGCTACGCATTCCTGGTCTCAGTGTTGGACGTCCATTGCCTGTCTTCATGGTCTTGTCTTATCTGTGTCATGTGACTTTACTTTTACTGTTTGTGTACCTTTCATTATGGGACAGAGCACTTCAATGGCTCTGTCCCTGACCCTTGATCACTGAACCAAAGTCTGCTTAAGGGCTCAGTATCTTTCTTTTTTTAGTAAAACGCTAGACCTGGCAGACTCTCTGTGCCTCAGAATGGCCCATTTTGGAGTCGTATGGCCCCTAGAAATATCTTTCTACTTCCCACTAATTTAAAAAGTCAGAGATATTGTCTTTCAGCCAGGGCCACATAGCCATCCTGATCAACAGCCATATATCTTAACTTTGCCAACCTCTGCAAATCTCCTCCACCATGGGTGAAGCCTTTCCTTGCCCATGCCTCTGCTCATACTCCTTCCCCCATGATCTCTCAAACCCTCACCTCTTCCACCTCCTCCACCCTCTGTTCTCCCTGAGTCACAAGATTTGACTCTACTGGACTCTTCTTCCCCTCCTTATCCACTGCCCTCGTCCCCTAACACACAACACACTCTAAGTGATTCCCCTGCTTCTGACTAAGCCTCTCTACCATTGGAGGAAGCTAAGCCGGTAATAGGATCTGATAATGGACCGATGTTCATGGCCCAGGTAAGTCAGGGGTTAGCCAGGAACCTGGGGATTAATTGGAAGTTATATTGTGCTTATAGACCCCAGAGTTCAGGACAAGTAGAAAGAATGAATAGAACAATTAAAGAGACCTTAACGAAATTAAGCTTAGAGAGCAGCATAAAAGATTGGACTATGCTCCTGACTTATGCAATGTTTCATGCAAGAAAAAATCCTTCTGTTTCTTTGAGTAGCCTTACCCCCTGAGAAATTCTCTATGGTGGCCCTCGTCCAGTAAGGGTCCTAAGCCCAACTGTAAGACCTAAGGATCCATTTCACACCCTCTTGGTTGACAGACTTAAAGCTCTTGAAAGAACTCAGTGATACCTGTGAAAATAGCTGGCCACTGCCTACCAAACTGTGTACCAGGGGATTCCACATCCATATCAAATAAGAGACTTCATGTATGTAAGATGACATCAGGTGTCATCCCTGGAACCCTGCTGAAAAGGACCATACCAGGTGTTACTTATAACACCTACAGTGGTAAAGGTATACAGAATCACTTCCTGGATCCATGCCTCTCATCTCAAGCCTGCTCCTTGTCCAGAATCTTTCTGGAAACTGGAAAAGACTGGTAACAGTTTCAAATTGTGTATTCGCCATGTGGATAAGGTTATATACTCTCACCTTGGCCACAAGTAGTCCTAACCCTCATCAGCCTGTTAAGCAGCGATGGCTTATCACAAATCCTACTGGAAAAGAGTATAATCTATCTCGCATACAGCCCACTTAGGGACCTGGTGGCCATCTCTCCACCCAGACATTTGTCAGCTGGCAATAGGTCTTTTTTATTGGGATATCCCTGATGAAGAAAATCCCACTAAAATACCATTAAATCCCTTCCGTACCATAGATAATGGAAACAAACTTTATGGATGTAGGGACATGCGAGCCAGATGCGGTTGGCTAGCCTAGATTACTATGTTTGCCCGGCAAACTATCAAAGCCACAAACAGTAACGGCTGTGTGGGGGAAAAGCCGACTTCTTCTGTATTTCATGGAGATGTGATCATACAGGGGCTGCCTGATGGAACCCCAATACTTCATCAAATTCAGTACACAGCATTGGCCATATTACCAAGTAGAAAACAGAAAAAGGATGGCCCCCAGAGGGGTCTCTAGATCCTCAAATTTTGCGTGACCTTTTTAACTTCTGCAAGTGCTCAAAAGGGTGAAAGGAGATTCCCCTATGTGGAAGCCTTTTCCCTCCTTCACTCACATCCTGAACTATGCTTCTCCAATAGATTTTTATCCTCAGCCTTCTGCTCCAGACTCTCTGCTGTCACTCCCACCTCAGCAACCTGATTTCTCCCCTCCAATTACTAGATCAGAAACCCAAACCTCCACCAGTTCTCAGACAATTGCCCACTAGTGAGGTAGCAGGTACTGAGGTACCCCTGCACCGACTCATTCCTCTCTTCTCCTGTCAGTGCCCTCACCGGGTCCCACCAGGTCCTCTTTCCAGCTAACCCAAAGCTCAAACGAGCTGAGGAGAGCTCTCAGACCCTTATCCAAGATGTAATATAAATGGCCATTAAAGTTGCTTTGTCATCACTGAAAACAGGTTACTAAAATTTAAAGTCCCTCACAGAATTTTGGGATACTCACTCCTGTTTTCTGCTCTGCTCTACCTGTTCTACTGCTGAAGTTTTGTTGCTAGGAAATTCCCAAACCCCTTTCCAATTATTTTTTTACATCTCTCTTTTTCCTCATTCTCAGATCCTCAGAGCTTCTCTCAGCCCCACCTTCCCCGTATTCCCCCTCTGTACCAGGCCCACAGAAAAGTCTTAAATGTCCTTCTCCAGAAGTCTTCACCATGGCTGAATTTAGAACTTTCAGCATAGAGTTTCTATAAAGAGTTCAATGTAGATAAACTTTCTCTTTTTGTATTGCCCTGTTCTACTTGGCCACTGGTTAAAAAACTCAGTACTTCTAAGCTAGACAACCCCTAACTTGTTTTTCACAAAATATGTGAACAAGGCCTCTGGCCTTCAGCTGGGGCTTCACAGAAATGGCTACATTTCTAAGATAAAGAAATTACCAAATGGGCTCCGTTGTAACAGCTGGCAGGGGGAAAATAAGAAAGGGAATAAAAAGCTCTCCCCCTCCCATGTGTCCTTGAAAATTTAACTTGCCCAGAACAGAGAAAAAATCAGAAACAAATACTGCTTTTTTGAACTTCTGCAGACTGTAAACTTCTGAGCCCCATCCTTATATGCTGGGTACAAAATTCTGAAACTACCTAAACTTGAGTTTCAGGGGATTAATTGATTACAACAGAAGCAATGCCCTCTGAATCCGGTTGCAACAAAATAGGACTGTTTCCCTGTCTTCAGTGCCTTAGGTGCCTTGCCTTGTCTGTCCCTACAACAGCATAATTCTATATACTTAAACATTGTTTATGTTTTCATGAAATGGTCAACAGATGGGATTAATTTTGAAATGGTGCAGATGTTTCCCAGAGTGCTCTATCATGATGCAGGTTCGTTTGAAGATCAAATGGGGGGGGCATACAACCGGTTCCACTGGGAACATGTATCGCTCACTTTAGCCATCCTATTATGAAAAGGAGTTGCTGCACGGGTGGGCACAGGAGCCACTGCCATTGTCCATGGGACACAACAAATGACCCAATTAGAAGCAGCAATAGAGCAAAACTAAGATATTAGAAACCCCCATCAGAGCTTTGCATGAATCTTTAACCTCTCTCTCTGAAGTTGTTTTACAGAACAGTTGAGGGTTGGACCTCCTCTTTATTAGAGAAGGGGGCCTTTGTGATGCATTGAGGAAAGAATGTTGTTTTTATGCTGACCATACTGGAGTTGTAATAAAATCTATGAGTAAATTTAAAAGACACCTTGAAGAGCATCAACAAGAGAGAGAGGCCCAAAAAGGGTGGCTTGAGTCTTGGTTCACACACTCCTCCTGGTTAACTACGTTTTTATCAACCTGGCAGGTCCAATAATAATCCTCATATTATTGCTAACTATAAAACCCTGTTTGCTCAACCGTGTAATTTCTTTTCTCCAGGCTCAAATTGGACGAGTTAAACTTATGGTAATACCCCACTAGCAGACATAGAATGTGACACCCTCCAATGATCATTTTTATGATTAAAAGTAGCCAGAAGAAGAAGTGGGGAATTAAAGGATAATAAAATAGGTACTTGTCACTTCTTATTTTTCTGTATGCTTAACAAAACACTGTTGAAATCTTGAGAAATGCTTGCAAATCTTGTTCCCAGAATGTTCTGTCCCCAACTGCGCAACTGCAGAATGTACTCCCTCACCCAGTTGCACGCAAACCACCCACTCGCCCTGACCCATCAATAAAATTCCCTCCCTGCCCTCTCCAGGGAAAGTATATAAGCTCTACTTAAGCTATTCTCAGGGCTATCTGCTCGATTCAAGTGATCTCTGAGCCCCAGCATGCTGGACACCAAAAAAACCCTTTGATGTTGTATGAGATAGTCTGTTGGTTGTCTCCTCCTCTGAAGCTCGCCCCACATTTACTTGGATGATTGAATGTAGAAGAGAACATCCAGTCAAAAAGGGATAGTCTATAGCATTAGGAAGATAGTCAGTACTTTTAGGAATAAGGGTGAGTATAGGAATTGGAAAAAAAAGTTCTTTAGCAATAGGGTTTCGATTAGAGAGTGAATGTAAATGTCAGCACAGGTGAAGAGTCAGTCACAATGATGAACTGGGGAAAATATGTAGGAAAGCAGATATCAATAGAGACATTACAAAAACAGGCAAAGTATAAAGTGAGTGATAGGATTAGATATTTTGAACAGGGTTGAGTTTACATATATAATCTTAGGAAGAAACAAATATGTAGTCACAAATAGGATTGACATTTGAGATCATTAGGCAAATTTCAGGTGGATGAATATTTCTCAGAATAATCTTGTGAATAGTTGATTATAAATCCACATACATAAACATGAATGAATTTAGGTAGTGTATATAAGACACATATATTTCATATTTTGAAAAATCTGGAGAGTGTATATAAGTATATATATATATATATATATATATATATATATATATATATATATATACAAAACACACACACAGACAAAAAAGTAGCAATATATATGTCAATCAAACTTCATTATAAAATATGCATCATCCAGAGATCTAAAAATATTAATTTTACTGAACATGGATTTATGTATAATGCTCTTCAACTAGCAAGCTCACCCATAGGTTGAATATCCAATTCCAACAAGTTTAGTAGGAGTGATCTCTTCTAACAATTTGTATCTGCCAAGTCAGCCACCTCACAAGAATGTACGTGTGGTACCAGGTAGGAATCTATATGTGCATATAAGAATACAGAGAAAGGGAGACAGGAATTCACATATTTGTTAACCTTAAAAATACATGGACAACTATTTCAACAACAAATCGACTAGATTCATGACTCCAACTCTGTATCATGCAAAAGGCAAGTCCAACAATACACCAGGCCTACTCTGAACTGCTTGTATTTCTATTCTGTTTGGGTTAGTTTTCTCCATCATATTAGAATTAGTAGTCAGAGTCTGGTCGGGTATGGGTTAGAGTCAGGGATTCAGTATTTTGAATGGAAAATAAAAAACTGAATCCAATGTGTATGCAAATATATGCTACAGAAAATTCTTCCCACTCTCCTCCAGAACAATGCCTTGACATTACCTTCGCCCCAAGTAAGACACAATTAGAGGAGAAGAGTTAGAAAATCTGTGAATACCTATCAGGAATGGAAAATGCTCCAGATTTCACATCTTTGGAGGTGGTAGAGGAGTTTCCAAAAGTAAGGGACAGGGTAAACACTCCACAAACATGGAGCTCTGCTGGCCTAAAGACTTTTTGAGAATCTGCCTTTGAGGTTGGGCACTTAAAATATATGTTGTTTTCATTAGCTTTAGCTTTATTTGTAGTGAGACAATCAAAGCTCGATCTGCTTCTATGTGACCTGGAGGACATGGTTATTTATTTTCCAATAAAAATGAGGCAGCAGTGCTGAATTCTCTCTTTGTAGGTAAACTGTGGCCACTGAGGGCTAAGTGTCTCCCCGTGTGGACTGTGACACAACTTGGTCATCCTCCAATTATCGTCGTGTTTTTTGCTGCTGCACTGGGAGTTTGGTATTTGCTTCATGAAATACAATGAGTTCAAATGGGAGACAGTGCTGAAGGGAGTTCTGTCAGCTGTGGTGGGCATGATCTCCAGGAGAATGCACCAACCAGGGTTCTATCCCACGTAGCTTGCCCCCTTGACAATAGCAACATGATTCTGAACATTGCCCTAAAACCTCTCCATATAAAAATATGCCTTTACGTATATGGGTCTGATGGCTGCACCATGTCAGTCTCAAGCCATTTGGAAGCCAATGGAAGATCCACATGGCCCCACCACAGATGTTTTATCACTCACTTGCATAACACTTCTCTAGGCCCACTACTCACCAGGCTCCTACTTACTAGCATCTCTGTTCTACACCATTTTCATGAAACCCAGTCAATCAAGGCCCTGTCTGGTATATTCATGATCATCAACAGGACATCAAAGGTTCTCCAGTGACATCTGGTCATGGGAATTTTAAAAATTTCATGGTAATTATCCAGCAATTTTTCATGGATGAAGTTGGAGGCACTGTGGGTTTCAATTCATTCAGGAACCCTTAAAGGGTTAGGAAACTAATTTCAGGCAAAGCTCTGGAGTACTCTCACAAGCAAGGCTACCCAATGAGTGGCCAAAAAGTCACATAAAGCGAGGCCAATTGAGGTCTATAAAGCGAGGTCCATGTGGGTTTTGAATCTCTATAATGCATGCCAAGTCTTTCAGAATAAAATCATGTAATATCCTGGCTGAGATTCGCAGTGTTCTGTGGAAAGCCAACCTGTGCCTAGATCTCAGGTTCCAATGGCAACTTCATGCCTGGCCTCCTAAAATCCCAACACAATTCTTGGCAATACTTCTCTCAGGTCAGTTCCAGAACTCAGTCTATAAGGAGAATCACACCAGATTTCAAGTCCAGGTGGACCCAGACAACTCTTCCAACCGCTACTCAAATGAAAACAATTAAAACCAGAATACTCCCTCATGGCCCTATTCTTCTTCCATATAGACACTAATCATAACCTCTTCCTGGAGTTTTCCATGAGTTGTGCAGCCCAAGAAAATGTCCAAAATAAGCTTCTTGCACCTCTTTTGCCTAACTTCAGCGTGGCCTGGGCACCCTTCCTGTGAACCTGGAGTGATCAAATAGGCCTGCCCTTAATACTGCTCCGCTTATCCAATTTGAGGCTCTCTGACTGTGGGGTGTAGATTCTTTATGTGAATTGGAGTCATGAGAAAAGCCAAGACAGTGTCCAAAATCAGCTCGCTTTTTCCTCATTTGCCTAAAGTCAGGGTGGCCTGGACACCGTTTCTGTGAACCAGGAGTGATCAAATAAGCCTGCCGTTAATACTTCTGTGTTTCTCCAATTTGAGGCCTACTGATTTCAGGTATCAATTTCTTATGTGATTTGGAGTTACTCGAAAACCCAAGCACCTCTGCAGGGAATTGAAGAACTCATTTGACCCAAAGAATCCCTATTCTCACTTGATGGAGTTCAGGAACCTAACAGAGGAAGGCAAGAGACTTCATCCATAATGAATGATTTTTTTGCCATTATGGTTTTGGATGCACACATGGGATCATGCTTTAGATGCATCAGGTGCTGAGAATCTAACTCAAAGCCACACACATGGCCAAGAGACTAATTCAGACACATCCCTTCCCAAAGCAATTAAGCAAAGAGCCACAGGTGATGCCATTCATTTCCATTTGAAAACTGTTTACTTCAGGCTTCACAAAGGGGTGGATTGAGGCAAAGAACTTCCTGACATTCAGTGAAAAACAACAATAAGTAAGCAAAAGGCCCAAAGCAGGGTTTCTCCACTGAGACTTTCCTGGTCACACTGATATCTGAGTTTTCTGAGATGCTCGCAATTCTCTTCAGCTATCCAGTACATGGCCATGTCACAGAGTTGGAGGTGGTACATATTCTGAACATAAATCCATGAGCCTATTCTAGAGAGTGGAGAGAATTCAGGAAGAAAACAGCAACTTAGAAAGATAGCAGGTGTTGCACATCGACAAGACAAGCTGCACTCCATTCATATATTGGGCAGGTTGAAATATGAGAAGATTTACACTTGACAGGACACATCCATTAATGCATTCTCTTTTCCAATGTCTACAACAATGGACACAGTGGGATACACAGACATAGAAACACTCACCTTGTGAAACAACTTACTAGAAACTGTCCACTCCAAACCAAACCGCCTTTCCCATCTATTCTCAGAACATGAGACAAAACAATAAACCCACACACACTCCCACAAAGGCACCTCCTTCACCCAAGTAGGTCTGTGACTATCCAGAGTGTTCTCTGACTGGTGGGCCATACTATGTTCCCCTGAAATGGTCTGTCTTCTCTCAGATCTGGTTTCCTCGGCCAACTCTGTGCAGTTGTCAGGAGCCAGTGGTGAACCACTATCTGCTTTCTCAGGAAAGGTCCATCTTCAGAGCTTTCCTGGCATTTGGCCATCCTCACATCATTAGGTACCAAGAAAACTGACTCTGTCCTTGGTAAATCCAAACAAGTGAGCCCACTGGGACTGGGACTGGGACTGCCTCTGGGTGCCTGGCTTTTTGGATACCAAGTTCAGACAGTTCCATCACCAAGGAAATGAGGTATGTCACTTTCTTTGGAACTGAATGAGGTCACTGCCTTGGCAACGACTTTGTCCTAACAGTTGCTTCCAAAGGTCCCATGAGATGGAGCCTTCCCCTACTTCCTGTGACACTTTCACAAGGTAGTATGGTATATCAACCATTGGCACCCAAGAACAGCTCTCCACACAGGCCTGGTTTGGTCCATCTTCTCTACAATAAGAAGAGAGAGGCTGATTCATACATATCCCTTCATCCTGACCAGGTTGTTTGCATTGGAAGATGACTTTTGCTCTCTCAGGTCCTTCATACCTGCCTACAACTTCTCCAGGTATCATTTCTGCATGGACCTTTGAAGTTCTCAGCAGGTGGAAGGTCCCCAAGTTTCCTGTATTGTAAAAACCACTCTGTCCCTGCTCTTCTGTAAAATGAGATTGAGGGAACAGAGTATGTTTAGGGTTAATAACAGGTTTGATTTGGGTTACGAATCATTCTGTGCGATGAATAATGCTATTGGGAACCTGCGATATTTACAAGAATATAGAGGTGAAATATAAGTATGAAAACAGAAATCTAGGTATGATTTGAAGCCCAGAAGGACATTGGGCCCTTGATTGGGATACTTAGCTTTGAATTATGCTCTGCAAAATTGTCTCAGATAATTCGATATACAATGGCATAGGACATTTTATTGAATGTAGAAGAGAACATCCAGTCAAAAAGGGATAGTCGGTAGGATTAGGAAGATAGTCGGTAGGTTTAGAAAGAAGAGTGAGTATAGGATTTGGACCAAAAGTTCTTTAGCAATAGGGTTTCGATTATAGAGTGAATGTAAATGTCAGCACATATGAAGTGTCAGTCACTAGGATCAACTTGGGAAAATTTGTTGAAAAGCAGATATCAATAGAAACATTATGAAATCAGGCAAAGTATAAAGTGAGTGATAGAATTAGACATTTCCAACAGGGTTGAGTTTGAATATATAAATTAGGAAGAAACAAATATGTAGTCACCAATAGGATTGACAATTGACAGCATTAGGCAACCTGGACATGGATGTTTTTAGTAATTCATGTACACTTTACATTTAGGCTTTGGTACAATCATAAATGTGACCTTTACATTTTTTTGTCCAGAATATTACTTTGATAAAATGTATATGTACATCAGGTGACATGAGTATGTCTTCCAACATTTCTGCAAGCAATATATTGAAGATGTAAAATTAGAATCGGGGGTACAAAGAGGTGTACCCTGTGTCTATGAATATAGAGATAAAGAATGAATAGACCGTAATGTGAATGAATAATATAACTTTTTTCAACTTTAAAAAATGAATTGATCTAATATCTGAAAAATCACAGGAAATCGTATATTGATATACAATCATTCATTCCAAGCAGTTATACATCTAATGGTAATATTCGTGTTTTGGTTTATCATGAAGAGTGTGTGAGTTTTGCTTCAAAAGTGACTATGGAAATAATGTGTTTGGAAAGAAGACTCATGAAAATACCAGTAAAGAAACCTTGACAATACATGTGTTCTGAAGCAAAAAGTGATTAAATTTGAAACAAATGCCTACAAATTTGTGAACTTGTGGATGAAATGTATATCCTATGATGTGCAAAAACTGAAGAAATAATAATGTAAAAGTGTCGAATACAAATGAATAAAGAATTACATCTCATGTCCCATTGGAATCTACTTGCATTGATGTTAGACTGGGTCAGTTACTGTAGAATAATTAGGATTTGTATGCATCATTCCCTGAAGTTAGTTTTCAGTACTAGGAAACAAATATGTATTTCAGGTGGATGAATATTTCTGAATATTTTTAATCAACTTTTCACAAGAATAATCTTGTGAAAAGTTGATTAAAAATCCACATACATGAACATAAATGAATTTAGAGAGTGTATATTTGACACATATATTTCATATTTTGAAAAATCTGGAGAGTGTACACACACACACACACAAACACACACACAAAACACTCACATACATTAAAAAGTAGCAATATAAATGCCAATCGAAATTCATCAGTAAATATATATCATCCACAGGTGCAAAAATATTTATTTTACTGAACATGAGTTTACGTATAATGTTGTTCTACTAGGACGCTCCTTATAGGTTGAATTTTCAGTTCCAACAGCATTTAGGAGGAGTGATCTCTTCTCACAATTTGTATCTGCCAAGTCAGCCACCTCACAAAGATGTACGTGTGATACCTGGTAGGATTCTATATATGCATATAAATATACAAGTGTGAATAGGCTAAAGAGAAAGGGAAACATGAATTCTCATATTTGTTAACTTTAAAAACACATGGAGATCTTTTTCTATTAAACATTGACTAGATTTATAACTCCTACCTTGTATAATGCAAAATGCAAGTCCAACTATACAACATGCCTCCAATGAACTGCTTGTATTTCTATAGGTTTGTGTTATTTTTCTCTATCATATTAGGATGAGTTGTCTGACTCTAGTATGTATGGGTTAGTGTCAGGGATTCAGTATTTCAAAAGGAAAATTGGAAATTGAATCCAATTTGTATGCAAATATATGCTACACAAATATCCTCCCACTCTCATCCAGAACAATGCCTTGAAATTACCTTCACCCCAAGTAAGACACAGTTAGAGGAGAATAGATAGAAAATCAGTGAATACATATCTGGAATGGAAAATGCTCAGGAGTTCACAACCTTGGAGGTTGTAGAGGAGTTTCCAAAAGTAAGGGACAGGGTAAACACTCCACAAACATGGAGCTCTGCTGGCCTAAAAACTTTTAGAGCAACTGCCTCTGAGTTTGGGAACGTGAAAAATATGTTGTTGTCAGGAGAATTGGCTTCCTTTGTAGTGAGACCATCAAAGGTGGGTCTGCCTCTATGTGATGTGGAGGACATGGTATCTTATTTTCCAATGAACATGAGGTAGCAGTGTTGATTTTCTTCTTTTTAGGTAAACTGTGGCCTCTGGGGGCTAAGTGTCTCCCCGTTGGACTGTGAAGCCATTTGGTCCTCCTCCACTTTTTGTGGGGTTTTTGCTGCTGAACTGGGAGTTTGGTATTTGCTTCATGAAATTCAAGGAGTTCAACTGGGACACAGTGCTGGAGGGAGTTCTGACATGTGTGGTGGTTCAGAGTCTGCAGAAGAACGCACCAACCACGCTTCTATCCCTCAAAGCTTGCCACATTGCATCCTTGTCCATAGCAACCTGATTCTGAACATTGACCTGAATCCTCTCCATATAACAAGATGCCTTTAATTACAAGGGTCTGCTGGCTGCTTCATGTAATCCACAAGCCATTTGGAAGTCAATGGAAGATCCACATTGCTCCAACACAGATGTTTTATCACACTCCTGCCCACCACAGCTCTAGGCCCACTTCTCAGCAGGCTGCAACTTTCTGGCACCTCTGTTCTACACAATTTTCATAAAACCCAGTCAAGCAAGGCACTGTCTGGTACATCCATGATCAGCAACAGGACATCCAAAGATTCTCCAGTGCCACCTGGTCATGGGAATTTCAAAAATTTCATGGTATTTATTTAGACATTTTTCAAGGATGAAGTTGGAGGCACTGTGGGTTTCAATTCATTCAGGAACCAGTAAATGGTGAGCAAGATTATTTCAATGAAAGCTCTGGAGAACCCTCACAGGCAAGGCTTCCCAAAGAATGGCCAAAAGGTCACATTAAGCCAGGCCCATTAAGGTCTACAATATGAGGTCCATGTGTGTTTTCACTCTCAATTATGTCTGCCAAGTCTTTCGAATGAAATCATGTGTTATCTTGGCTGAAATTCCCAGTGCTCTGTGGAAAGCCACTCTGGGGCTAGATCTCAGTTTCCAAGGGTGACTCTCATACATCGCCTCTTAAATCACAACACAATACATGGCAATACTTCTCTGAGATCAGTTCCTGAACTCAGTCTATAAGGGGAATCACACCAGAGTTCAAGCCCAGGTAGACCTTGTTATGTCTTCCAAGTGTCACACAAATATCCACAATTAAATCCAAAACACTTCCACATGGCACTCATCTTCTTCCATTTACACAATCATCATAATCTCTGGCTGGAGGTTTCCATGAGGGGTGCAGCCCAAGACAGTGTCCAATATAACCTCCCTTGCCCCTCATTTGCCTAAAATAAGGGTGGCCAGGACATCCTTCCAGTGAACCAAGAGTGATCAAATAGGCCTGCCATTAATATGGCACTGCTTCTCCAATTTGAGGCCTACTGACTGTGTGTTTTAGATTCTTTATGTGAATTGGAGTCTTGAGAAAAACCAAGCACTTATGGGCTAGCCTCTGCAGGGTTTTGAGGAACACATTTGAACCAAATTATCACTATTCTCACATGATGGATGACAGGAACCTTACAGAGGAATGCGAGAGACTTCATCCACACTGACTGCTCTTTTGTCCATTTTGGTTTTGGATGCACACATGGGATCCTTCTTTAGATCCATCAGGTGCTGAGAATCTAAGCCACAGTCTCACACAGGGCCAAAAGGCTGATTCAGACACATCCCTTTCCAAAGCAATTAAGCAAAGAGCCACAGGTGATGCCCTTTCATTTCCATTTGAAAACTGTTTCTTTAGGCTCTACAATGGTGTGGCCTGAGGCAATGACCTTCCTGACATTCAGGGCATCAGAACAATTGGTGAGCAAAAGGCCCAAAGCAGGGTTTCTTCACTTAGAATTTCCTGGTCAAACTAATATCTGAGTTTTCTGAGATGCTCCCATTTCTTTCAGCTATCCAGTACATGGCCATGTCACAGAGCTTGGAGGTGGTACATATTTTGGACAAAAAACCATGAGCCTATTCTGGAGAGTGGCCAGAATTCAGGAAGAAAAGAGGAACTTAGGAAGATTGTTGGAGTTGTCCACCCATAAGTCAAGCCGCAGTCCATTCATAAATTGGGCAAGTTGAGTCTAGACAGGACACATCCAATGATTCATTCTCTTTTCTAATATCTAAAACCACGGACACAGTGGGATACACAGAAAAAGAAACACTGGCCTTGTCAAACGACTTACCAGAAACAGTTCACTCCAAACCAAACAAACCGCCTTTCCTACCTATTCTCAGAACATGAGACAAAATCTCAAACCCACACCCACACACACAAAGGAAGCTCCTTCCCCAAGTAGGTCTGTGACTATTGGGAGTGTCTTCTGACTGGTGGGCCAAACTATGTTCTGATGAAATCGCCTGTCCTGTGTCAGATATGGTCTCGTTGGCCAAATCTGTGAAGTTGTCACTAGCCAGCGGTGAGCCACTACCTGCTGTCTCAGGAAAGGCCCCTCTTCAGAGCTTTCCTGACATTTGTTCATCCTCACCTCAGTAGGTACCAAGAAAGACTGACTCTGTCCTTGGTAAATCCAAAAAATAAGACCACTGGGACTGGGACTGAGACTGGCTCTGGGTGCCTGGCTTCCCGGATTCCAAGTTCAGAGAGTTCCATCACCAAGGAAGTGAGGTGAGATTACTTCCTTCAGAAATTCTTTGAGGTCATTGCCTTGGCAACCACTTTGTCCTATGAGATGGAGGCTGCCCTTACTTCCTGTGACACTTTTACAAGTTAGAATGGTATATCAACCATAGGCACCCAGGAACAGCTCTCCACACATGCCTGGTTTGGTCTATCTTGTGTACATTAACAAGAGAGAGGCTTATTCAGACACAACCCTTCATCCTGGAAAGGTTGTTTGCGATGAAGATGACATTTGCTCTCTCAGGTCCTTCATAGATGCCTACATCTTCTCCAGGGATCAAATTTGCATGGACATTTGAGGTTCTCAGCAGGAGGAAGATACCCTACATTCCTGTATTGTAAGACGAACTCTGTCCCTGCTCTTCTGCAAAGTTAGATTGAGGGAAGAGTGTATGGTTAGGGTTAATAACATGTTCGATTTGGGTTACGAATCATTGCGAAGGATGATTAATAGTATTGGGAACCTGCGATATTTATAAGATTATAGAGGTGAAATATAAGTATGGAAACAGAAATCTAGGTAAGATTTGAAGCCCAGAAGGGCATTAGGCCCTTGATTGGGATACTTAGCTTATAATTACGTTCTGCACAGATGTCTCAGATAAATCGATAATCAATGGCATAGGACCTTACACCTTGGAAGATTGATTTTAGAAGAGAACATCCACTCAAATTGAGATAGTCGGTGGGATTAGGAAGGTAGTCAGTAGGTTTAGGAAATAGAGTGAGTATAGGACATGGAGCAAAAGTTCTGTAGCAATAGTGTTTTGGTTATAGAGTGAATGTAAATTTCAGCACATGTGAAGAGTCATTCACAATGATTAACTGGGGAAAATATGTAGAAAGGAAAATATCAATACAGACCTTACGAAATTAGGCAATTATACAGTGAGTGATAGGATTAAACATTTTCAATAGGGTTGAGATTGAATACATAATCTTAGGAAGAAACAAATATGTCGTCACCAATAGGAATGACATTTGAAAGCATTAGGCAACCAGGACATTTATCGTTTTAGTAATCCATGTTCACTTTCCATTTAGTATTTGGTACAATCATAAGTGTGATTTTTGCATTTTGTGCCCAGAAAAATATTGTGATCAAATGTATATGTAGATCATAAGACATGAGTATTTCTTCCACGATTACTGGGAGCAATATTTGAAGACATATAAATTAGTATTGGGGGTACAAAGTGGTGTACCCTGTGTCTATGAATATAGAGATAATGCATGAATAGACCATACTGTGAATAAATATTATAACTGGTTCCACTTTAAATAATGGATTGAATTGATATCTGAAAATATATAGGAAATCATATATTGACATACAATCATTCACTCCAACCAGTTATATATCTAATGGTAATCTTAGGGTTATTGTTTATCATGAAGTGTGTGTGAGTTTTGTTTCAAAAGTGATTATGGAAATCGAAAATAATATGTTTGGAAAAAAGTCTCATGAAAAGACCAGTCAAGAAATATGGAGGAATCCATGTGTTCTGAAGCAGGAAGTGATTGAAAGTGAAACAAATGCCTATAAATTTTCTAAATTGTGAATGAAATATATATCCTGTTATGTGCATAAACTGTTGAAATAGTAATGTATCAGTGTTGAATAAAAGTGAAAGTCAAAATACACATCATGTCCAATAGGAATCTACTTGCATTGATGTTAAACTGGGTCAGTTACTGTAGAAATATTAGAATTGTGTGCATTATGCACCAAAGATAGTTTTTTTTTATTTTTATTTATGGTTGTTCAAAACATTACATAGTTCTTGATATATCATATTTCACACTTTGATTCAAGTGGGTTATGAACTCCCATTTTTACCCTGTATACAGATTGCAGAATCACATCAGTTACACATCCATTGATTCACATATTGCCATACTAGTGTCTGTTGTATTCTGCTGACTTTCCTATCCTCTACTATCCCCCCTAGCCTCCCTGCCCCTCCCCACTTCTCTCTCTACTCCCTCTACTGTAATAAATTTCTCCCCCTTGTATTATTTTTCCCTTTCCCCTCAATTCCTCTTGTTTGTAATTTTGTATAACCCAGAGTGTCTCCTTCCAATTCCATGCAATTTCCCTTCTCCCTCCCTTCCACCTCTCATCCCTGTTTAATGTTAATCATCTTGTCATGCTCTTTGTCCCTATCTGTTCTTAGTTACTCTCCTTATATCAAAGATGATATTTGGCATTTGTTTTACAGGAATTGTGTAGCTTCACTTAGCATAATCCAGTCTAATGCCATCCATTTTCCTGCAAATTCTGTGATTTTTTCATTTTTCAATGCAGAGTAATAATCCATTGTGTGTTAATGCCACATTTTTTTTATCCATTATTCTATTGAAGGGCATCTAAGTTGGTTCCACAGTCTTGCTGTTGTGAATTGTGCTGCTATGAACATCGATGTAGCAGTGTCCCTGTAGCATGCTCTTTTTAGGTCTTTAGTGAATAGACCAAGAAGGGGAATAGCTGGGTCAAATGGTGCTTCCATTCCCAGCTTTCCAAGAAATCTCCATACTGCTTTCCCAATTGGCTGCACCAATTTGCAGTCCCACCAGCAATGTACAAGTGTACCTCTTTTCCCACATCCTTGCCAGCACTTCTTGTTGTTTGACTTTATAATGGCTGCCAATCTTACTGGAGTGAGATGGTATCTTAGGGTGGTTTTAATTTGCATTTCTCTGACTGCTGGAGATGGTGAGCATTTTTTCATGTACTTATTGATTGATTGTATGTCCTCATCTGAGAAGTGTCTGTTGAGGTCCTTGGACCATTTGTTGATTGGGTTATTTGTTATCTTATTGTCTAATTTTTTGAGTTCTTTGTATACTCTGGATATTAGGGCTCTCTCTGAAGTGTGAGTAGTAAAGATTTCTTCCCAGGATGTAGGCTCCATATTTACCTCTCTTATTGTTTCTTTTGCTGAGAAAAAACTTTTTTAGTTGAGTAAGTCCCATTTGTTGATTCTAGTTATTAACTCTTGTACTATGGGTGTCCTATTGAGGAATCTGTAGCCCGACCCCACAGTATGTACATCGTAACCAAATTTTTCTTCTATCAGACAGTGTGTCTCTGATTTGATATCAAGCTCCTTGATCCATTTTGAGTTAACTTTTGTGCATGGCGAGAGAAAGGGATTCAGTTTCATTTTGTTACATATGGATTTTCAGTTTTCCCAACACCATTTGTTGAAGATGCTATCCTTCCTCCATTGCATGCTTTTAGCCCCTTTATCAAATATAAGATAGTTGTAGTTTTGTGGATTGGTTTCTGTGTCCTCTATTCTGTACCATTGGTCCACCTGCCTTTTTCGGTACCAGTACCATGCTATTTTTGTTACTATTGCTCTGTAGTATAGTTTGAAGTCTGGTATCGCTATACCACCTGATTCACACTTCTTGCTTAGCATTGTTTTGCAATTCTGGGTCTTTTATTTTTTCATATGAATTTCATGATTGCTTTCTCTATTTCTACAAGAAATGCCTTTGGGATTTTGATTGGCATTGGATTAACCCTATAGAGAACTTTTGGTAATATCGCCATTTTGATGATGTTAGTTCTGCCTATCCATGAACAGGGTATATTTTTACATCTTCTAAGATCTTCTTCTATTTCTCTCTTTAGGGTTCTGTAGTTTTCATTGTATAAGACTTTCACCTCTTTTGTTAGGTTGATTCCCATTTTTTTTTTTAGGATATTGTGAATGGAGTGGTTGTCCTCATTTCCATTTCAGAGGATTTGTCGCTTATATACAGGAATGCATTTGATTTATGCGTGTTGATTTTATATCCTGCAACTTTGCTGAATTCATTTATTAGCTCTATTAGTTTCTTTGTAGACCCTTTTGGGTCTGCTAGGTATAGAATCATGTCATCTGCAATAGTGATAATTTAAGTTATTCTTTTCCTATTTATATGCCTTTAATTTCTTTCATCTGTCTAATTGCTCTGGCCAGTCTTTTGAGAACTATATTGAACAGAAGTGGTGAGAGCGGGCATCCCTGTCTTGTTCCAGATTTTGGAGGGAATGTCTTCAATTTTTCTCCATTAAGAATGACGCTAGCCTGCGGTTTAGCATAGATTGTTTTTACAATATTGAGGAATGTTCCTGTTATTCCTAGTTTTTCGAGAGTTTTGAACATAAAGGGATGCTGTACTTTGTCGAATGCTTTTTCTGCATCTATCTAGATGATAATATGGTTTTTATTTTTAAGTCTATTGATGTGGTGAATAACACTTATTGATTTTCGTATATTGAACCCTCCTTGCATCCCAGGGATGAATCCTACTTGATCATGGTCCACATTTTTTTGATATGTTTTTGTATCTGATTCTCCAGAATTTAATTTAAGATTTTTGCATTTAGGTTCATTAGAGATATCGGTCTTTAGTCTTCTTTCTTTGAAGTGTCTATCTGGTGAAGGAATCAGAGTGATATTGGCCTCGTAGAATGAATTTGGAAGATCTCCCTCTTTTTCAATTTTCTGAAATAGCTTGAAAAGTATTGGTATTAGTTCATATTTAAAGGTTTTGTAAAGTCTGATGTATACCCATACGGTCCTGGGATTTTCTTAGTTGGTAGTCTTTGGATGGTTTCTTTTATTTCCTCAATTGATATTGGTATGTTTAGGTTGTCTATATCCTCCTAACTCACTCTGGTCAGATCATATGACTTAAGAAATATTTCGATGCCTTCACTATCTTCTATTATTTTGGAGTATAAGGATCCAAAGTAATTTCTGATTATCTTCTGTATTTCTGAAATATCTGTTGTGATATTGCCTTTTTCATCCCATATGATAGTAATTTCAGTTCTCTCTCCTCTTCATTAGCATGGCTAGGGGTCTGTCCATTTTATTTATTTTTTCAACGAACCAACTTTTAGTTTTGTCAATTTTTTCAATTGTTTCTTTTGTTTCGATTTCATTGATTTCTGCTCTGATTTTAATTATTTCTTTCCTTCTACTTCTTTTGCTGTTGTTTGCTCTTGTTTTTCTAAGATTTTGAGATGAAGTATGAGATCATTTATTTGTTGTTTTTTTCTTTTTCTAAGGAATGAACTCCAAGCAATGAATTTTCCTCTTAGAACTGCTTTCAATGTGTCCCATAGATTCCGATATATTGTGTCTGTGTTTTCATTTTTCTCTAAGAATTTTTTATTTTCCTCCTTGATGTCTTCTATAACCCATTGATCATTCAGTAACCTATTGTTCATTCTCCAAATGATGCATGGTTTTTCCTTCCTTCTTTTATCATTGATTTTTAGTTTCATTCCATTATGATAAGATAAGATGCATGGTATTATCTCTACTCCTTTAATTTGTCTAAGAGTTGCCCTGTGACATAATATATGATCTATTTTTGAGAAGGATCCATGTGCTGCTGAGGAAAAATGTAACTGCTTGATGTTGGGTCGTATATTCTATATATGTCAATTAAGTCTAGGTTATTAATTGTGTTATTGAGTTCTATAGTTTCCTATTTCAACTTTTGTTTGGAAGTCCTGTCCAGTGGTGAGAGAGCTGTGTTGAAGTCTCCCATGATTATTGTATTGTGGTCTATTAGACTCTTGAACTTGAGAAAAGTTTGTTTGATGAACATAGCTGCACCATTGTTTGGGGCATACATATTTATGATTGTTATGTCTTGCTGGTGTATGGTTCTCTTGAACAGTATGTAGTGTCCCTCTTTATCCCTTTTGATTAACTTTGGCTTGAAATCTATTTTATTTGATATGAGTATGGACACTCCTGCTTTTTTCCGAAGTCCATATGAGTGATATGATTTTTTCCAAACTTTCACCTTCAGTGTATGTATGTCTTTTTCTTATCAAATGCATCTCCGGTAGGCAGCATATTATTGGGTCTTGTTTTGTGATCCATTCTACTGGCCTGTGTCTGTTAATTGGTGAGTTTAAGCCATTAACATTTACAGTTATTATTGAGATAAGGGTTGTTCTTCCAGCCATATTTGTTTATTTATGTTATTAAACATGGATTGTTTTCCTCTTTGATTATTTCCCCCCTTTAATGTCCTACCTCCCACTGTTGGTTTTCATTATTTTCCAATTACTCTTCCTGTAATATTTTGCCAAGGATGTTTTGAAGAGATGGTTTTCTAGCTACAAATTCTTTTAACTTTTGTTTATCGTGGAAAGTTTTAATTTCATCTTCCATCCTGAAGCTTAATTTTGCTGGATACACAGTACATGGTTGGAACCCATTTTCTTTCTGTGATTGAAAAATGTCATTCCAGGATCTTCTAGCTTTCAGAGTCTTTGTTGAAAGATCAGCTGTTATCCTGATTGGTTTACCCCTAAATGTAATCTGCTTCCTTTCTCTTGTAGATTTTAAAATTCTCTCCTTATTCTGTATGTTGGGCATCTTCATTATAATGTGTCTAGGTGTGGATCTCTTAAGATTTTTCACATTCGTCGTCCTGTAGGCTTTTAGAATGTGGGAGTCTGTCTCATTCTTCAAGTCTGGGAAGTTTTCTCATATTATTTCTTTGAATAGATTGCTCATTCCTTTGGTTTGGACCTCTATACCTTCCTGTATCCCAATGACTCTTAAGTTTGGTCTCTTTATTTTATCCCATATTTCTTGGATGTTCTGTTCATGGTTTCTTAACAGTTTGGCTGAGCTGTCTATGTTCTTTTCAAGTTGAAATACTTTGTCTTCATTGTCTGATGTTCTATCTTCTAAGTGTTCTACTCTGATGGTAGTATTCTCAATTGAGTTTTTAAGATGGTTTATTGCTTCCTGCATTTCTAGGATTTCTGTTTGTTATTTTTTACAACCTCTATCTCCCTGTATAGTTGATCTTTTGCTTCTTGGTTTTGTTTATGTAATTCATTGTTGAAGTGATCTTTCATTGTCTGATTTTGCTGTCTAATGTCTTCCTTGAGACTTCAGATCATCTGAAGAATGTATATCCTGAGTTCTTTATCTGACATTCCATCTGCTGCAGCTATTACCTCTTCTAAAGTTGTGTTGACCTGCATTGCTTGTGGTTCTTTTTTCCTTTTCTTTTCATACTGCTTGCGTTTCTTTCTGCTTGGTGAAACTGTTGTGATTTTGAAATTTTCCCCCTATATATTTATATTGCTCTTGTATATTTGAAAAGTCTTCATTGCAGGGGCAGGGGTGGCTGTGCTGTTCCACCAATTGGGGTGATATATCTACCACGCTGATGGGCCGCTAGGCCTGTTATTCTGATCGGTCGCAGGTCTGCTTACCATGCAGGCGCAGGAGGCTGCTCTCCTCTGCCCCTCCTCCAATTGGTGTGACGTGTCTACCACGCCCGTGGACCCCTGCGGTGTTCTGCCGATCGGTCGCAGGTCTGCCTACCTTGCTTGCGTGGGCGGCGGCTCTGCTCTACCCCTACCCCAATTGGGGTGACGTGACTACCACGCCAGTGGGCCGCTGGGCCTGGTCTGCCGGTTGGTCGCAGGTCAGGATACCTTGTGAGCACGGGCTACAGATCTGTTCTGCCCCTACTCCAAATGGGGTAAAGTGTCTGCCGCGCCAGCAGGCCGCTGGGCCTCTTCTTCTGGTCAGGTGTAGGTCTGCTACCTTGCAGGCGCGGGTGGTGGCTCTGCTCTGCCCCTACTCCAATTGGTGTGTCGTGACTACCATGCCTGCAGGTTGCTGGGCCTGTTCTGGGCATGGGCAAAGGCTCTGCTCTGCCCCTACTCCTATTGGGGTAATGTGACTACCATGCCGGTGACTCACTGGGATTGTACTAGGCACGGGAGAAGGCTCTGCTCTGCAACAACTCCAATTGGGGTGACGTGACTACCACACCTGTGGGTCGCTGGGCCTGTTCTGGGCCCGGGTAGCAGCTCTGTTCTGCCTCTACTCCAATTGGGTTAACGTGACTACCATGCAGGTGTGTCACTGGGTCTGTTCCAGGTGCGGGCAGCTGCTCTGCTCTGCCCCTCTGGCTTGATGACAAAGTGAGAGAGACCCGGGTGTTTGTGACTCACTTTCTTCACCAGGAGACCAACTGTTTCTGTCACTGCTGGTATCAATGAAGTTATCTCCTCTGCTGCTTTCTGATGACATCAGAAATTTGTCATGTTGGTATCCCATGTGAAAGGCAGCATTTTGTTCCCTTTTCTGGGTGACCAAAGCAATGGGTGAGTCCTGACCGGCCCTCACAAGCCGCGTCTCAATCCTGTTGCCACTGGCTATGAAGGCTCGGTTGATATTTACCTCCACAGTATTCAGCAAGACCCGGAACGAGAAGCAGTTTCCGCGGGTTCTTTAGCCCTGGGCCAGATCAGTTCCGAGAGGCGGAATTCGGCCGCTCTGGGCTTGGTGTATGTTCTAATAGGAGCAGGCTCCAAGACGGAGTTTCTGCAGGTTCTTTGGCACTGAGCCTGAGTAATTTGTCTGTGACACAAAGGTGAATGGCATCCTGAAATTACCTGTTCTATAGGTGAATGAGCTTCGATCAGTCGAAAACAGGGATGGTGACATCAGCTCTCCAAGATGGTGGCCGCTGGCTTCCTCTGTGGTCTGACCGGTGTGGAGAACCGAATTGGACCGCATCCTTTCCCGTCTCAAACCCAGAATTCAGGACTTAGCACAGTGATTGCATACCTGTCAGGAGCCCACAGAATCCACACCGCTGTATATTTGCATTGCTATCTCTTCGTTTCCCAGTGCACACCGCAGACTCTAGCCGCAGACCGATTTCCTGAATAAGCAGCATGACCCTCTATGCGGACAAATCACTCATGTTTGAGCCCGCGTAGCTGATCCTCGTGAGATGGAAATATGTCGACTAGGTTTTGGAGCACCCCAATTTTGCTGGAAATTTCTAACAAGATAGGTTTTAGCCATTATAACTCGTCATTCTCCCGCACAGTGACGCGGTACATGGGGGTGATGCACTCCCTTCACCACCATCATATGATCCCCCAAAGTTAGTTTTCAGTACTAAGAAACAAATATGTATTTCTGGTGGATGAATAATTCTGAGAATATTCTTGTGAAAACTTGATTATTAATCCAAATACATGAATATGAGTGAATTTAGGGAGTGTATAATAAGAAAAATATACTTCATATTTTGAAAAATCTGGAGAGTGAATATATATATATATATATATATATATATATATATATATACACACACACACACACATACACACACAGACATTAAAAAGTAGCATTATGTATGCCAATCGAAATTCACCACGAAGTAATATATCATCCACAGATCCAAAAATATTCATTTTAATGAACATGGATTTATGTTGTTCAAATAAGAAGCTCACTCATATGTTGAATTTTCAGTTCCAACAGCATTTAGTAGGAGTGATCTCTTCTCACAATTTGCATCTGCCAAGCCAGCCACCTCACAAAATGTACGAGTGATACCAGGTAGAATTCTATATGTGCATATAAAAATACATGTGATGAATAGGCTACAGAGAAAGGGAGACAGTTATTCACATGTTTGTTAACTTTTAAAACACATGGAGAACTATTTCAATTAAAATTCGCTAGATTTATAACACCTACCATTTATCATACGAAAGGCAAGTCCAACTATACACCATGCCTCCTGTGAACCTCTTGTATTTCTATTCTGTTTGGGTTATTTTTCTCCACCATATTAGGATTAAAAGTCAAAGTCTAGTAGGGTATGTGTTAGTGTCAGGGATTCAGTATTTCGAATGGAAAATTGGAAAATGTATCAAATGTGTATGCAAATATGTGCTACACAAAAATCTTCCCACCCTCATTCAGCACAATGCCTTGACATTACCTTCGCCCCACATAAGACACAATTAGAGGAGAAGAGTTAGAAAATCTGTGAATACATATGTGTAATGAAAAATGCTCAGGAGTTCACAAATTTGCAGGTGGTAGAGGAGTTTCCAAAAGTAAGGGACAGGGTAAAAACTCCACAAACATGAAGTTCTGCCAGCCTAACATCTGGAGAAACTGCCTCTGAGGTTGGGCAATGAAATATATGCTGTTGTCAGGAGCATTAGCTTCATTTGTTGTGAGACCATCATAGCTGAGTCTTCATCTATGTGATCTGGATGACATGGATTCTTATTTTCCAATGAACATGAGGCAGCAGTGCTGAATTTTCTATTTGTAGGTAACCTGTGGCCACTGGGGTCTAAGTGTCTCCCCTTGTGGACTGTAATTCCATTTGGTCATCCTCCACTATTTGTGGTATTTCTTGCTGCTACACTGGGAGATTGGTGTTTGCTTCATGAAATACAAGGATTTCAAATGGGACACAGTGCTGAAGTAAGTTCTGTCAAGTGTGGTGGGTCAGGTTCGTCAGGAGAATGCACCAACCAGGCTTCTATCCCACATAGCTTGCCCCATTGACCATAGCAACCTGATTCTGAACATTGCCCTAAAACCTCTCCATATAACAATATGCTTTTACATATAAGGGTCTACTGGCTGCAAAATGTCAGTCACAATCCATTTGGAAGCCAATGGCAGATCCAAATGCCCCCACCACAGATGTTTTATTACACACCTGCCAACCACTACTCTAGTACAACTACTCAGCAGGATCCAACTTACTGGCATCTCTGTTCAACACCATTTTCATAAAACCCAGTCAATCAAGGCACTGTCTTGTATACTCATGATCAGCAACAGGACATCCAAATATTCTCCAGTGCTACCCGGTCATGGGAATTTCAAAAATTTCATGGTATTGATATAGCCAATTTTCAAGGATGAAGTTGGAGGCACTGTGAATTTTAATTCACTCAGAAACCATTAAATGGTGAGGAAGCTCATTTCAATGAAAACTCTGGAGAATTCTTACAGGCAAGGCTTCCAAAAGTGGTGAAAAGTCAGATTAAGCCAGGCCCCTTGAGGTCTACAATGTATGGTCCATGTGTGTTTCGACTCTCAAATATGGCTGCCAAGTCTTTAAGAATAATATCATGTGATATCCTGGCTGAGATTCCCTGTGCTCTGTGGAAAGTCAACTTGGGCCTAGATGTCACTTTCCAAGGGCAACTCTCATGCATGGCCATCTAAAATTCCAACACAATTCCTGGCAATAATTCTCTGAGATCAGTAAAAGAACTCAGTCTCTAAGGGGAATCACACCAAAGTGCAAGCCTAGGTGGACCCAGAGATCTCTTCCAACCGCCAGACAAATATCCACAATTTAAACCAAACACTCTCACATGGCCCTCATCTTCTTCCATATAGACACTCATCATATTCTCTGGCTGGAGGTTTCCATAAGGGACGCAGCCCATGACAGTGTCCAAAATAAGCTCCGTGCCCCTCATTTGCCTAAAGTCAGGGTGGCCTGGACTCTCTTCCTGTGAACCAGTAGTGATCAAATAGGCCTGCCTTTAATATTGCTTGGCTTCTCCAACTTGAGGCCTTCTAGCTTTGGGGTTTAGATTCTTTAAGTGAATTGGAGTCATGAAAATCAAACACCTATGGCCTAGCCTCTGCAGGGCTTTGAAGAACTCATTTGACCCAAAGGATCCCTATTCTCACTTGATGGATATCAGGAACCTACCAGAGGAAGGCAAGAGAGTTCATCAACAATATCTGATCTTTTTGCCATTTTGGTTTTGGATGCATGCATGGGATCTATCTTTAGATCCATCAGGTGCTGAGAATCTAAGCCACAGCCTCACACAGGGCCAACAGGCTGATTCAGACATATCCCAATCCTAAGCAATTAAGCAAAGAGTCACAGGTGATTCCCATTCATTTCCATTTGAAAACTGTTTTCTTCAGGGTTCACAAAGTGGTGGCTTGAGGCAAAAAACTTCCTGACATTCAACAGAACAATAGGTAAGCAAAAGGAACAAAGAGGGGTTTCTCCACTGAGACTTTCCTGGTCAACAGATATTTGAGATTTCTGAGATGCTAGCCATTTCTTTCAGCTATCCAGTACATAGCCATGTCACAGATCTTGGAGGTACAAATCTTGGACACAAAACCACGATACTATTCTGGAGAGTGGCCAGAATTGAGAAAGAAAACAGGAAATTAGGAAGCTTGTAGGTGTTGCCCATCCATAAGGCAAGCCAGAGTCCACTCATGAATTGGGCAGGATGAATGCTGGGAAGCTTTCTACTAGACAGGACACATCCATTGATGCATTGTCTTTTCTAATGTCTACAACAATGGACTCAGTGGGATACACACACATAGAAACACTCGCCTTGTCAAAGGACTTAATAGAAATATTCCACTCCATACCAAACAAACCGCCTTTCCTACCTATTCTCAGAACATGAGACAAAACCACAAACTCACACCCACACCCAAAAAGGCACCTCCTTCCCCCTAGTAGGTCTGTGACTCCCTGGAGTGTCGTCTGACTGGTGGGCCATTCTATGTTCTTCCAAAATGACCTCTCCTGTCTCAGATCATGTCTGCTTGGCCAACTCTGTGAAGATCTCAAGAGCCAGCGGTGAGACACTACCTGCTTTCTCAGGAAAAGCCCCTCTTCAGAGGTTTCCTGGCATTTGGCCATCCTCACATCTGTAGGTACCAAGAAAGACTGACTCTGTCCTTGGTAAATCCAAACATGTCAGACCACTGGGACTAGGACAGGGACTGTCTCTTGGTGCCTGGCTTCCTGGATTTCAAGTTCAGAGAGTTCCATCACCAAGGAAGTGAGGTGAGATCACTTCCTTCAGGATATGAATGATGTCACTGCCTTGGCAACCACTTTGTCCTAACAGTTGCTTCCAAAAGTATCATGAGGTGGAGGCTGTCCTGATTTTCATGGGACACTTTCTCTAGTTAGAATGTTATATCAACCATAAGCACCCGGGAACAGCTTCCACACAGGACTGGTTTGGTCCATGTTCTATACATTAAGAAGAGAGAGACTGATTCAGACACAACCCTCCATCCTGACCAGGATGATTGCCATGGAAGATGACTTTTGCTTTCTGAGGTACTTCATAGCTGCCTTCATCTTCACCAGGGATCCTTTCTGCATGAACATTTGAGTTTCTCAGCAGGTGAAGATCCCCTAGATTCCTGTAGTTTAATACCCACACTGTTATTGCTCTCCTGCAAAGTGAGTGTATGGTTACGGTTAATAATATGTTCGATTTGGGTTAGGAATCATTCTGCAGGAAGAATAATGAGATTGGGAACCTGCGATATTGATAAGAATATATACGTGAAATATATGTATGAAAACGGGAATCTAAGAAAGATTTGAAGCCCAGAAGGGCATTGGGCCCTTTATTTGGATACTTAGTGTTGAATTATGTTCTGTACAGTTGTCTCAGTTAAATCGAAATACAGTGGCATAGGACCTTGTACCCTGGATGATTGAATGTAGAAGAGAACATCCAGTCAAAAAGGGATAGTCAGTAGGATTAGGAAGATAGTCAGTAGGTTTAGGAAGAAGAGTGAGTATATGATTTGGAATAAAAAGCTTCTTTAGCAATAGGGTTACGTTTAGAGAGTGAATGGAAATGTCAGCACATGTGAAGAGTCAGTCACAATGATGAACTGGGGAAAATATGTAGGAAAGCAGGTGTCAATAGAGATATTACGAAATCAGGCAAAGTATAAAGTGAGTGATAGGATTAGACATTTTCAACAGGGTTGAGTTTGAATACATAATCATAGGAAAAAACAAATATCTCGTCACAAATGGGAATGACATTTGAGAGCATTAGGCAACCTGGACATGGATGTTATTAGTTATCCACGTTCACTTTCCTTTTAGGCTTTGGTACAATCATAAGTGTGACATTTTTATGGTTTTTTTTTTTTTTGTTCAGAATATTACTGTGATAAAATGTATATGTAGATCAGGTGGCATGAGTATTTCTTTCACCATTTCTGGGAGCAATATTTTGAAGACGTATACATTAGTATTAGGGGTACAAAGAGGTGTACCCTGTGTCTATTAATATAGAGATAATGCATGAATAGACCATACTATGAATAAATAACGTAACTGATTCCACTTTAAATAATGGATTGAATTGATATGTGAAAATATATAAGAAATCTTATATTGATATACAATCATTCATTCCAACCAGTTATATTTCTAATGGTAATATTAGGATTATGGTTTATGATGAATGGTGTTTGAGTTTTGCTTTACACGTGATGATGTTAAACAAAAATAATATGTTTGGAAAGAAGTCTCATGAAAAGACCAGTCAAGAAACATGGAGGAATACATGTGTTCTGAATCAGGAAGTGATTGATCGTGAAACAAATGCCTATAAATTTTCTAATTTGTGACTGAAATATATATCCCATCATGTGCATGAACTGAAGACATAGTAACGTACAAGTGTTGAATAAAAATGAAAGTCAAAATACACATCATGTCCCCTAGGAATCTACTTGCATTCATTTTAAACTGGCTAAGTAACTGTAGAAATATTAGGGTTTGTATGCACCATTCACTGAATTTAGTTTTCAGTACTAGGAAACAATATGTATTTCAGGTGGATGATTATTTCTGAAAATAATCTTGTTGAAAGTTGATTATAAATCCACAGATATGAATATGAATGTATTTAGGGGCATGCATAATAAGACACATATATTTCATATTTTGAAAAATCTAAAGTGTATATATATATATATATATATATATATATATATATATATACACACACACACGCAAATGCACAGATATTAAAAAGTAGCAATACAGGAGATCCATTATGAAGGCAGGCATGGAGAATTCAAGTCTCTGATCTCTTCAGCTGCGCGGGCATAGGGAGTCGTAAACTGTCTAAATGCTGTTTGCTCAGAATCACTAGGCAATATTGACCTGTTGTGAATCTGGGGCGAACAGTCTGGGCCCCTCAGAACACACACAAAGCCCGGATTGGCTGCATTCAAGCTTAGATTCATCTGGTTTTTGTGACTCAGCACTAACATTCCCGCTGAAATAATTGGTCGGGCTTTCGGAATTGACAGAGTTAAAAGCCAACTGAGCCTTCATAGGCAGTGGCCACAGGATTGAAATGGGGCTTGGGAGAGATAGTCAGGACCCAGCTGTTGCATTGGTCACCCAGCAAAGGGAACGAACGGTCACCATTTTAATGGTATACCACCATGGCAGCGAACTGACGTCACAGTCGGAGGAGATAACTTCATTGAAACCAGTGCGACAAGTATGTTATCCCATTGCCATCTCTCTCAACACCGCAGGGAAACCTCAAGGGCCCTTCCCACCTCTGCCGTAATGGCCCCTCCCAGCTCTCCAAGGAGCGCAATACCCAGACCTAGGGAATCAGGATTGGCTCGGGACTCGAGGCGTGTAATTGCCGGCTACCGCTCCCACCAGTGCTGACAATTGAGGTCTCTTACACCACCTACCGGGGCCATGGCTCCCGAAGGGCAAGCAAATTCGCTGGGGTTTCTCAGCCCCAAGCTCTACAAACTTAGGGTCTGAGGGAGGCAATTAAGGAGAGTGTGCCCAGCCGTTCATGGAAACAGGGCTACCAGGAGCAGAGGCCTGGCTTGTAACCAGTATTGTGGTGAGCGTCACAGGTGAGTGGGGCCTGGCTTGAGGAAGCACAAGAGAAGGCCCTAGGCACTCAGGGTTGGAGACCCGCCCAGTCTGGGAGGAAGAGCTGCTGCACAGTGATTGGTTCCCACTTATTGAGAGGAGAAGCTTGGCCCAGTGCGCACAGCTCCACCTACTGGAAGAGAAGTTAATTGAACTCTAGGACTGCATGTATTATTACTATTTTTTTATTTGTATTTTTTTCTTTTTCTTTCATTTTCATTTTTGTTGTTGTTGTTCATTAACTTTTTTAAATGTTTTTATTTTTTTTAATTTCTTTTATTTTATTATTATTATTATTAATATTATTATTTTAAATTTTAATTTTCAATTTTTTAATCATCATTATTACTTAAAATTTTCTTTCTTTATTTTCTATTTTTTTTGTCTTTTCATTTCATTTCAATTTTTTTATTCCCCCTTACTTGAATTCTACCTGCCTACTCTCATTCTCTTTAGTGACTTCTCCCTTCCCTTCTAATATCTTTCCTCTCAAGCATCAAATAAATTTATAAGAGTAAGCAGTAACTCAGTAGTCAAACAGAACGAGAAGTAACATGAGAAGCATAAAAAAGCAAGGAAGAAAAGGAGTACGAACAATGAAGGACAGCCTAAATATTCAAGAGCACCTAGAGTCATCAGAAAAATGGTCATATAAAGAACTCAAGGAATACCTTAGACAGATGGAATGGAACCTTAAAGAGGATACGAGACAGCAAAAACAAACAGTGATAGAACGCATTGAAAATAAATTACATAAACAGATAAAATAAGAAATTAAGCATCTTTATCAGGAGATAGAGATTATTAGAAAAATCAAACAATAATTCTAGAAATCAAGGAAATGATAAACCAAATTAAAAATTCAATTGAGAGTATCACTAACAGTGTAGAGCAAGTAGAAGACAGAATGAAGACAAAATATATCATCTTGAAAAAAGTCTAGCCAACAAAGAAATGCTGTAAAAAATTATGAGAAAACAATCAAGAGATATGGAATAACATAAAAAAAAAAACTAATGAGTCATATGGATAGAGGAAGGTACAGAGATTCAAACCAAGGGAATGAGAAATCTGCTGAATGAAATAATTACAGAAAACTTTCCAGAAATAAAAATGGAAAGGGATAAACAAATTGTAGATGCTTACAGGACATCGAGCACACAAAATCACAGTAGACCAATGCCAAGAAACATTGTAATGAAGATATCCAATATACAGAACAAAGAGAAAATATTAAAAGCTACCAGAGAAAGGAGGCAGATTAGAATCATTACAATCAGGGGTAAACCAAAAAGGTTAACAATGGATTTTTCATCATAGATGCTGGAAGTGAGAAGATCCTGGAACAACGTACTTCAAACACTGAAAGACAATGGATGCCAACCAAGAATTATGTATCCAGCAAAATTAAGCTTAAGGTAAGACAACGAGATAAAAATATTTCATGATAAACAAAACCTAAAAGAATTTGCAGCCAGATAACCAGCATTGCAAAGCATCTTGAGCAAAACACTACACGAGGAAGAAATGAAAATCAACAACGAAAACCATGAGTGAGAAGTGCCTCAGTAATGACAGAGGGCGGGGGAAAAGCTAATCATGGAGAAACAAACTAATTTAAAAAAAGATATAAGCAAACATGGGTGGCAGTACAAACCATATATCATTAGTAACTCTAAAAGTAAATGGCTTAAACTCTCGAATAAAGTGACATAGGCTTGTAACTTGAAATAAAAAAAAAAATCCAACAATATATTGCCTCCAGGGGACACATCTGAATGGAAAAGACATACACAGGCTGAAGGTGAAAGATTGGGAAAATTTATACCATGCACACGGTCCTCGTAAGCAAGCAGGGGTGGCCATCCTCCTATCGAATAAAATTGACCTCAAGACTAATTTAATCAAAAGGGATAAAGAAGGACATTATATACTGCTAAAATGAACCATTCACCGACAAGACATAACAATTATCAATATTCACGCAGCAAATAATGGTGCTGCGATGTTCATAAAACAAATTCTCCTCAAGTTAAAGAATCAAATAGACCACAATACAATAATTATGGGTGACTTCAACTCACCTCTCTCACCATTGGACAGATCCTCCAAACAAAAGTTGAAAAAAGAAACTATAGAACTCAATCTCGCAATCAATACCCTAGACTTAACTGACATATATAGAATATATCAACCATCATCAAGTGGATATACTTTTTTCTCAGCAGCACATGGATCCTTCTCAAAAATAGACGATATGTTATGCCATAGGGCAACCCTCAGTAAATATAAAGGGGTGGAGATAATACCATGAATTTTTTGTGATCATAATGGAATGAAACTGGAAACCAATGATAAAAGAAGGAAGAAAAAATCATACATCACATCCAAAATGAAGAATATGTTACTGAATGATCAATGGGTTACAGAAGACATAAAGGAGGAAATCAAAAAATTCTTAGAGATAAATGAAAATACAGACACAACATATCAGATTCTATGGGGTACAATGAAAAGAAGTTTTAAGGGGTAAATTCATCGCCTAGAGGTCATTCCTCAAAATAGAAAAGAAAAACAAATAAATGAGCTCACACTTCATCTCAAAGCCTTAGAAAAGGAAGAGCAAAACAACAGCAAATGTAGCAGAAGGCAAGAAATAATTAAAATCATAGCGAAATTGAAACAAAAGAAACTATTGAAAAAATTAACAAAACTAAAAGGGGTTCTTCAAAAAGATAAATAAGATAGACAGACCCTTAGCCATGCTAACGAAGAGAAGAAGAGAGAGAAATCAAATTACTAACATACGGGATGAAAAAGGCAATATTACAACAGATGCTACATAAATACAGAAGAAAATTAGAAATTATTTTGAAAACCTGTATTCCAATAAAATAGAAAATAGTGAAGACATCGATAAATTTCTTAAGTCATATGATTTGCCCAGACTGAGTCAGGAGGAAACACACAATTTAAACAGACCAATATCAATGGATGAAGTAGAAGAAGCAATCAAAAGACTACCAACCAAGAAAAGCCCAAAACCGGATGGGTATACAGCAGAGTTTTACAAAACCTTTAAAGAAGAATTAATACCAATACTTCTCAAGTTATTCAGGAAATAGAAAAACTGGGAGCTCTGCCGAATTCATTCTATGAGGCCAACATCATCCTGATTCTGAAACCAGACAAAGACACCTCAAAGAAAGAAAACTACAGACCAATATCTCTGATGAACCTAGATGCAAAAATCCTCATTAAAATTCTGGCGAATTGGATAGAAAGGCACATCAAAAAAATCGTGCACCATGATCAACTTGGATTCATCCCTGGGATGCAAGGAGGGTTCAATATATGGAAATCAATAAATGTTATTCACAACATCAATAGACTTAAAGATAAGAACCATATGATCATCTCGATAGACGCAGAAAAACCATTCAACAAAGTAGAGCATTTCTTTATGTTCAAAACATTTTAAAAACTAGGGATAACAGGAACTTACCTCGACATTGTAAAAGCTATCTATGTTAATCCTCAGGCTAGCATCATTCTGAATGGAGAAAAATTGAAGGCATTCCCTCTAAAATCTGGAACAAGACAGGGATGTCCTCTATCACCACTTCTATTCAATATAGTTCTCGAAAAACTGGCCAGAGCAATTAGAGAGATGAAAGACATTAAAGGCATAAAAATAGGAAAAGGAGAACTTAAATTATCACTATTTGTAGATGACATGATTCTATACATAGAAGACCCAAAAGGGTCTACAGAAAAAACTACTAGAACTCATAAATGAATGCAGCAATGTGGCAGGATACAAAATCAACATGAATAAATCAAAGGCATTTCTGTATATCAGCGACAAAACTTCTGAAACAAAAATGAGTCAAAACACTGCATTCCCAATTTCCTCAAATAATTAAATACTTGGGAATAAACCTAACAAAAGAGGTGAAAGATTTATATAATGCAAACTACAGAACCCTAAAAAGAGAAATAGAATAAGATCTTAGAAGATGGAAAAATATACCGTGTTCATGGATAGGCAGAACTAACATCATCAAAATGGTGATATTACCAAAAGTTCTCTATAGGTTTAATGCAATGCCAATCAAAATTCCATAGAAACTTTTTGTAGAAATAGATAAAGCAATCATAAAATTCAAATGGAAAAATAAAAGACCCAGAATAGCAAAAGCAATTCTAAGCAGGAAGTGTGAATCAGGCAGTATAGCGATACCAGATTTCAAACTATATTACAGAGCAATCATAATAAAAACAGCATGGTACTGGTACCAAAACAGGCGGGTGGACCAATGGTACAGAATGGAGGACACAGAAACTAATCCAAAAAGCTACAACTATCTTATATTTGATAAAGGAGCTAATGGCCTGCAATGGAGGAAGGATAGCATCTTCATCAAATGGTGTTGGGTAAACTGGAAATCCATATGCAACAAAATGAAACTGAATCCCCTCCTCTCGCCATGCACCAAAGTTAACTCAATGTGGATCAAGGAGCTAGATTCAAATCAGAGTCTCTGCGTCTGATAGAATAAAAAGTTGGCTCCGATCTACATATTGTGTGGTCAGGCTCCAAATTCCTTAATAGGACACCCATAGAACAAGAGTTAATAATAAGAATCAACAAATGGAACTTACTTAAACTGAATTATTTTTTCTCAGAAAGAGAAACAATAAGAGAGGTAAATATGGAGCTTACATCATGGGAACAAATTTTTAGTCCTCACTCTTCACATGGAGCCCTAATATCCAGAGTATACAAAGTATACAAAGAACTTAGAAAATTAGACAATAAAATAACCAATAACCCAATGGGCCAAGGACCTGAACAGAAACTTCTCAGAGGAGGACATAGAATTAATTAACAAGTACATGAAAAAAATGCTCTCCATTTCTAGCAGTAAGAGAAATGCAAATAAAAACCACCCTAAAATACCATCTCAATCCAGTGAGATTGGCAGCCATTATGAAGTCAAACAACAACAAGTGCTGGCGAGAATGTGGGGAAAAGGGTACTCTTGTACATTGCTGGTGGGACTGAAACTGGTGTGGCCAACTTGGAAAGCAGTATGGAGATTCCTGGGAAAGCTGGGAATGGAAGCACCATTTGACCAAGCTATTGCCCTTCTCGGACTATTCCCTGAAGACCTTAAAAGAGCGTACTATAGGGATACTGCCACATGGATTTTCATAGCAGCACAATTCACAATTGCTACACTGTGGAACCAACCCAGATGCCCTTCAATAGATGAATGGATAAAAAAATGTGACTTTTATATACTATCGAGAATTACGCAGCACTAAAAAATGACAAAATCATGGAATTTGCAGGGAAATGCATGGCACTGAGCAGATTATGCTTAGTGAATCTAGCCAATCCCTAAAAAACAATTACCAAATGTCTTCTTTGATATAATGAGAGCAACTAAGAACAGAGCAGGGAGGAAGAGCATGAAGAAAAGATTAACATTAAGCAGAAACATGATGTGGGAGGGAAAGGGAGAGAAGAGGGAAATTGCATGATAATGGAGAGAGACACTTATTGTTACACAAAATTACATATAAGAGGTTGTGGGAAAATAAACAAGGAGAGAAATGAATTACAGTAGGTATGGTAGAGAGAGAAGATGGGAAGAGAGGGGAGTGGGGATAGTAGAGTATAGGAAAGGTAGCAGAATACAACAGTAACTAATAGGGCATTATGTAAAAATATGGATGTGTAACTAATGTGATTCTGCAATCTGTATTTGGAGTAAAAATGGGAGTTCATAACCTACTTGAATCTAATGTATGAAATATGATATTCAAGAGCTTTGTAATGTTTTGAGCAACCAATAAAAGAAAAAAAAAGTAGCAACATATATGCCAATAGAAATTCATCATGAAAAGTATATAATCCACAGATCGAAAAATGTTCATTTTACTGAACATGGATTCATGTATAATGTTTTTCAACTAGGAAGCTCACCCATAGGTTGAATTTTCAGTTCCAACAGCGTTTAGGAGGAGTGAACTCTTCTCTCAATTTGCATCTGCCAATTCAGCCACCTCACAAGTGTATACGAGTGATATCAGGTAGAATTCTATATGTGCATATAAAAATACATGTACTGAATAGGCTACAGAGAAAGGGAGACAGGGATTCACATATTTGCTAATTTTAAAAACACATTTAGAACTATTTCAACAAAAAAATTGACTAGACTTATAACTCCTACATTATATAATGCAAAAGGCAATTCCAACAATACACAATGCGTCCTCTGAACTGCTTGTGTTTCTTCTCTTTTTGGCTTATTTTTCACCATCATATTAGGATTATTAGTCAGAGACTAGTAGGGTATGAGTTAGTGTCAGGGATTCAGTATTTCAAATGGAAAATTGAAAAATGAATCCAATGTGTATGTAAATATGTGCTACACAAAAATCTTCCCACTCACATCCAGAACAATGCCTTGACATTACCTACGCCCCAAGTAAAACACAATTAGAGTAGAAAAGTGTGAAAATCTATGAATACATATATGGAATGGAATATGCTCGGGAGTTCACAACCTTGGAGGTGGTAGAGGAGTTTCCAAAAGTAAAGGACAGGGTAAACACTCCACAAAAAGGAGCTCTGCTGGCCTAAGAATTCTTGGGAAACGGCTTCTGAGGTTGGGCACTTGAAATATATGTTGTTGTCATGAGCTTTAGCTTCCTTTGTAGTGAGACCATCATAGCTGGGTCTGCATCTATGTAACCGAAAGACATGGTTTCTTATATTTCAATGAACATGAGGCAGCAGTGCTCAATTCTCTCTTTGTAGCTAAACTGTGTCCATTGGAAGCTAAGTGTCTCCCAGTGGGGACTGTGAAGACATTTGGTCATCCTCCACTTTTCGTGGTATTTCTTGCTGCTGCACTGGGAATTTGGTATTTGCTTCACAAAACATAAAAAGTTCATCTGAGATACAGTGCTGGAGGGAGTTCTGTCACGTGTGGTGGGTCAGGGTCTGCAGGAGAATGCACCAACCAGGCTTGTATCCCACATAGCTTGCCCCAATAACCATAGCAACCTGATTCTGAATATTGCCCTGAAAACTCTCCATTTAACAAGATGCCTTTACATATAAGGGTCTGATGTCTGCACTATATCAGTCACAAAAAATTTGGAAGCCAATGGCAGATTCACATGGCCCCAACATGATGTTTTATCACACACCTGCCCACCACTGCTCTAGCCCCCCTACTCAGCAGGCTCCAAATTACTGGCTTCTCTTGTTCTACACCATTTTAATGAAACCCAGTCAAAAACAAGGCACTGTCTGGTATACACATGATCAGCAACAGGACATCAAAAGTTTCTGCAGTGCCACCTGGTCATGGGAATTTCAAAAAATTTCATGGTATTTATCTTGAAATTTTTCAAGGATGAAGTTAGAGGCACTGTGGGTTTCAATTCATTCAGGAACCATTAAGTGTTGAGAAAGTTCATTACAATGAACGCTCTGGAGAACTCTCACAGTCAATGCTTCTCAAACAGTTGCCAAAAGGTCTCCTAAAGCCAGGCCAACTGACATCTACAATGTGAGGTCCATGTGTGTTTTGACTCTCAAATATGGGTGCTAAGTCTTTCAGAATAAAATCATGTGATATCCTGGCTGAGATTCTCAGGCCTCTGTGGAAACCACCCTGGGCCTAGATCTCAGTTTCCAAGAGTGAGTCTCATGCGTGGCCTCCTAAAATCCCAACACAATTCATGGCAATACTTCTCTGAGGTCAGTTTCAGAACTCAGTCTCTAAGGGGAATCACACCAGAGTTCAAGCCCAGGTGGACCCAGTCATCCCTTCCATCCGCCAAAAAATGACCACAATTAAAATCAAAACACTCCCACAGGGCCATCATCTTCTTCCATGTAGACACTCATCATAACCTCCAGCTGGAGGTTTCTATGAGCCCAAATAAGCTCACTTGCCCCTCATTTGCCTAAAATCATGATGGCCTGGACACTCTTCCTGTGAACCAGGAATGATCAAATATTCCTGCTGTTAAAGTGTTCCACTTCTCCAATTTGAGGCCTACTGGCTGTACGGTATAGATTCTTTATGTGATTTGGAGTCATGAGAAAACCCAAGCAAATATGGGCTAGCCTCTGCAGGGATTTCAAGAACTCATTTGACCCAAAGGATCCCTATTCTCACTTTATGGAGGTCAGGAACCTAAAACAAGAAGGCAAAAATATTCATCAACAATGACTGCTCTTTTGGCCATTTTAGTTTTGGAAGCACATGGGATCTTTCTTTAGATCCATCAGGTGCTGAGAATCAAAGCCACAACCTCATACAAGGACAAGAGGCTGATTCAGACACATCTCATTCCAAATCAATTAAGCAAAGAGCCACAGGTGATGTCCATACATTTCCATATGAAAACAGTTTTCTTCAGGCTACACAAAGGGGTGGCCTGAGGCAAAGACCTTCCTGACATTCAGGGTAATAGAAATAGAAGTAAGCAAATGGCCCAAAGAAGGGTTTCTCCACTGAGACTTTACTGGTCACACTGAAATCTGAGTTTTCTTAGATGCTCCCATTCCCTTCAGCAATCCAGCACATGGCCATGTCACAGAATCTTGTGGTGTTACATATTTGGGAAACAAAACCATGAGCCTATTCTGGAGAGTGGCCAGAATTCACGAAGAAAACAGGAACTTTAGAAGATAGTAGATGTTGCCCATCCATAAGGCAAGCTGCAGTCCATTCATTAATTGGGCAGTATGAATGCGGGGAAGCTTTCAACTAGAGACAACACATCCATTGATGCATTCTCTTTTCTAATGTCTACAACCACGGATACAGTGGGATACACAGACCTAGAAACACTCACCATGTCAAACGACTTACTAGAAACAGACCACTCCAAACCAAACAAACCACTTTTCCTACCTATTCTCAGAACATGAGAAAAAACCACAAACTCACACCTACAACGGCAAAGGCACTTACTTCCCCCAAATAGGTCTGTGACTATCCGGAGTGTCTTCTGACTGGTGGGCCATATTATGTTCCCACAAAATGGCCTGTCCTGTTTCAGATCTGGTCTCCTTGTCCAACTCTGTGAAGTTGTCAGGAGCCAAAGGTGAGCCACTACCTGCTTTCTCAGGAAAGGCCCCTCATCAGAGCTCTGCTGGCATTTTTCCATCCTCACATCAGTAGGTACCAAGAAAGACTGACTATGTCTTTGGGAAAAGCAAACAAGTTAGCCCACTGGAACTGGGAGTGGGACTGGCTCTGGGGGCCTTCCTTCCTGGATCCCAGGTTCAGAGAATTCCATCACCAAGGAAGTGAAGTGAGGTCACTTCTTTCAGGAACTGAATATGGTCACTACCTTGGTAACCACTTTGTGCTAACAGTTGCATCCAGGGTTCCCATGAGATGGAGGCTGCCCCAACATCCTGTGACACATTCAGAAGTTAGAATGGTATATCAACCATAGGCACCAGGGAACAGCTCTCCACAGAGGCCTGGTTCAGTCCATCTTCTCTTCATTAAGAAGAGAGAGGCTGATTCAGACTATCAATTAATCCTGACCAGGTTTTTTGCCATGGAAGATGACTATTGCTCTCTCAGGTCCTACATAGCTGCCTATATCTTCTGCAAGGATCATTTCTCCATGGATCTTTGATGTTCTCAGCAGGTGGAAGATCATCTACATTCCTATATTGTAAGACCCACACTGTCCCTGCTCTTAAGTAAGTTATACTGAGGGAACAGTGTATGGTTAGGGTTAATAACATGTTCAATTTGGGTTACAAATCATTCTGCGGGATGAATAATGGTATTGGCAAAATGCGATATTTACAAGAGTATATATGTGAAACATAAGTACGAAAGCAGAAATCTAGGTAAGATTTGAAGCCCAGAAGGGCATTGGGGACTTGAGTGGGATACTTAGCTTTGAGTAATGTGCAGCACAGATGTCTCAGATAAATCAATATACACTGGCATCGTACCTTGTACCTTGGTTATTGAATGTTGAAGAGAACATCCAGTCAAAAACTGTTAGTCGGTAGGATTAGGAAGGTAGTTGGTAGGTTTAGAAAGAAGAGTGAGTATAGGATTTGGACCAAAAGTTCTTTCGCAATAAGATTTCGGGTAGAGAGTGTATGTAAATGTAAGCACATGTGAAGAGTCAGTCACAATGATGAACTGGGGAAAAATATAGGAAAGCAGATATCAATAGAGACATTAGGAAATCAAGCAAAGTACAAATTGTGTGATAGGGTTAGACATTGTCAACAGGTTTGAAGTTGAATATATAATCTTAAGAAGAAACAAATATGTAGTCAAAAATAGAATTGATATTTGAGAGCATTAGGCAACCTGGACATGGATGTTTTTAGTAATCCATGCTCACTTTCCATTTACGCTTTGGTACAATTGTAAGTGTGACCTTTGCTTTTTGTGTCCAGAATATTTCTGTAATAAAATGTGTATGTAGATCAGGTGAAAAGTGTATTTCTTCCACCAATTCTGCGAGCAATATTTTGAAGACTTACAAATTAGTATGGGGGTACAAATAGGTGTACCCTGTTTCAATGAATATAGACATAATGCATGAATAGACCATACTGTGAATAAATAATATAACTGGATCCACTTTAAATAATGGATTGAATAAATATCTGAAAATTTATAAGAAATTTTATATTGATATGCAATCATTCATTCCAACCAGTTATATATCTAATGATAATCTTAGGATTATGGTTTATCATGAAGGGTGTGTGAGTTTTGGTTCAAAATTGATTATGGAAATCGAAAATAATATATTTGGAAAAAAGTCTCATGAATAGACCAGTCAAGAAACATAGAGGAATACATGTGTTCTGGAGCAGGAAGTGATTGAAAGTGAAACAAATGCCTATAAATTTGCTAACTAGTGAATAAAATATATATACTGAGATTTGCATAAACTGAAGAAATAGTAATGTACCAGTGTGGAATAAAAATTAATGTCAAAATACACATCATGTCCCATAGGAACCTACATGCATTGATGTTAAACTGGGTCAGTTAAAGTAGACATATTAGGATTTGTATGCACCTTTTACTGAAGTTAGTTTTCAGTACTAGGAAACAAATATGTATTTCGGGTGGATGAATATTTCTAAGAATAATCATGTGAAAAGTTGATTATTAATCCACATACATGAACATGAATGAATTTAGGGAGTGTATATAAGACACACATATTTCATATTTTTAAAAATATGGAGAGTATATATATATATATATATACTCTCCATATATATATATATATATATATATATATGTATATATATATATACATATACACACACACACACACACACACACACACACACTAACACAGACATTAAAAAGTAGCAATATATATGCCAATCGAAATTCATCATGAAATATATATCATAAAGATGCAAAAACATTCATTTTAGTGAACATGGGTTTATGTATAATGTTGTTCCACTGGGAAGCTCACCCATAGGTTGAATTTTCAGTTCCAACAGCGTTTAGGAGGAGTGATCACTTCTCACACTTTGTATCTGCTAAGTCATATACCTCACAAGGATGTACGTGTGATACCTTGTAGGATTCTATTTGTGCATATAAAAATACATGTGCTGAATAAGCTCCAGAGAATGGGAGACAGTAATTCACATATTTGTTAACTTTAAAAACACATGGAGAACTATTTCAATTAAATATTGAATAGATTTATAACACCTACCCTTTATCATGCAAAAGGCAAGTCCAACTCTGAACTGCAAGTATTTATGTACTGTTTGGGTTATTTTCTTCCATCATATTTGGATTAGTAGTCAGAGTCTAGTAGAATATGGGTTAGTGTCAGGGATTCAGAATTTCAAATGGAAAATAGAAAAATTAATCTTCTGACTCTCATCCAGAACAATGCCTTGTCATTAATTTCGCCCCAAGGGAGACACAATTAGAGTAGAAGAGTTACAAAATCTGTGATTACATTTCTGGAATAGAAAATGCTCAGGAGTGCACAAACTTGGAGGTGGAATAGGAGTTTCCAAAAGTAAGGACAGGGTACACACTCCACAAACATGAAGCTCTGCTTGCCTAAAACTTCTTGAGAAACTGCCAGTGAAATTGGGCACTGAAATATAGGTTGTTGTCAGGAGTTAAGCTTCCTTTGTAGTGAGACCCTCAAAGCTGTGTCTGCATCTATGAGACCTGGAGGACAACATTTCTCATTTTCCAATGAACACGAGGCAGCAGTGCTGAATTCTCTCTTTGTAGGTAAACTGTGGGCACTGGGGGCTTATTGTCTCCCCGTGTGGACTGTGAAACCATTTGGTCATCCTCCACTTTTCGTGGTGTTTCTTGCTGCTGCACTTGGAGTTTGGTTCATGCTTCACGAAATACAAGGAGTTCAACTGGGAAACAGTGCTTGAGGTAGTTCTGTCACGTGTGGTGGGTCAGGGTCTGCAAGAAAATTCACCAACCAGGCTTCTATCTCTCAAAGATTGCCCGCTTGTCCATAGCAACCTGATTCTGAACATTGCCCTGAAACTACGCCATATAACAAGATGCTTTTACATATAAGGGTCTGATGTCTGCACTCTGTCAGTTACAAGCCATTTGGAAGCCAATGGCAGATACAAATGGCCCCACCATGATGTTTTATCACACACCTCTCCACCACTGCTCTAGGCCCACTACTCAGCAGGCTCCAAAATACTGGCTTCTCTGTTCTAAACAAATTTCATGAAACCCTGTCAATCAAGGCACTGTCTGGTACACTCATGGTAAGCAACAGGACATCGAAAGTTTCTACAGTTCCACCTGGTCATGGAAATTTCAAAAATTTCGTGTTATTTATCTAGCCATTTTTCAAGGACGACGTTGGATGCACTGTGGATTTCAATTATTCAGGAACCATTAAATATTGAGAAAGTTCATTTCAAAAAAATTCTAGAGAACTCTCACAGGCAAGGCTTTCCAAAGAGTGGACAAAGGTCACTTGAAGCCAGGACCATTGAGGTCTACAATGTGAGGTCCTATGTCTTTTGACTCTCAACTATGGCTGCCAAGTCTTTCAGAATAAAATCATGTGATATCCAGGCTGAGATTCCCAGTTCTTTGTGGAAAGCCACCCTGGTCCTAGATCTCAGGTTCCAAGGGCGACTCTCATGCGTGGCCTCCTAAAATCCCAACACAATTCATGGCAATACTTCTCTGAGATCAGTTTCAAAACTCAGTCTCTACGTGGAAACACACCAGAGTTCAAGACCAGTTGACCCAGTCATCTCTTCCAACCGCCACACCAATGACCAGAATTAAAACCAAAACACTCCCACATGGCCCTCATTTTCTTCCATATAGTCACTCATCATAACCTTGGCTGGAAGTTTTTATGAGGCACACAGCCCAAGACAATGTCAAAATAAGCTCCCTTGCCCTTCATTTGTCTAAAGTCAGTGTTTCCTGGACAACGTTCCTGTGAACCAGGACTGATCAAAGAGGCATGCCATTAATACTGTTCCGCTTTTCCAATTTGAGGCATACTGACTGTCGGGTATAGTTTCTTTATGTGATTTGCAGTCATAAGAAAACCCAAGCACCTATGGGCTAGCCTCTGCAGGGCTTGAAGAACTCAGTTGACCCAAAGATCCCTGTTATCACTTGATGGAGATCAGGAACCTTACAGAGGAAGGCAAGAGACTTCATCACAATGACTTCTCTTTTGGCCATTTTGGATTTGGATGCACACATGGGATCTTTCTTTAGGTCCATCAGGTGCTGAGAATCTAAGCGATAATCTCAAACTGCACTGAGAGGCTGATTCAGACATATCCCTTTGCAAAGCAATTAAGCCAGGAGCCACAGGTGATGCCCATTTATTTCCATTTGAAAACTGTTTTTTTCAGGCATTGGAAATGTGGGGCCTTAGGCAAAGACCTTCCTTACATTCAGGGCAACAGAACAATAGGTAAGCAAAATCCCAAAGCAGATTTTCTCCACTGAGACTTTCCTGGTCACACTGATATCTGAGTTTTCTGAGATATTCACCATTCTCTTCAGCTATCCAGTACATGGCCATGTCCCAGATTGTGGAGGAGATACATATCTTGAACACAAAACCATGAGCCTATGGGAGAGTGGCCAGAATTCAGGAAGAAATCACGAATGTAGGAATGTAGTAGGTGTTGCCCATCCATATGGTAACCTGCAGTCCATTCATAAATTGGACAGGATGAATTCTGCGAAGATTTCTACTAGACAGGACACATCTATTTATGCATTCTCTTTTCTATTGTCTACAACCACGGACACAGTGGGATATGCAGACATAGAAACACTCGCCTTCTCAAAGGACTTACTAGAAACAGTCCACTCCAAACCAAACAAACCGACTTTCCTACATATTCTCAAAACATGAGACAAAATCAAAAACACACACACACACACACCCACAAAGGCACCTTCTTTCCCCAAATAGGTCTGTGACTATCCAGAGCGTCCTCTGACTGGTGGGCCATACTATGTTCCCCCGAGACAGGCTGTGCTATGTCAGATCTGGTCTCCTTGGCCAAAACTGTGATGTTATCAGGAGCCAGTGGTGAGCCACTGCCTGTTTTCTCAGGTAAAGCCCCTCTTCAGAGCTTTCCTGGCATTTGTCCATCTTCAATTTAGTTGCCAAGAAAGACTGACTCTGTCCTTCTTAAATCCAAACATTTGAGACCACTGGGACTTGGACTGGGACTGCCTCAGGGTGCCTGGCTTCCTGGATCCCAAGTTCAGAGTGTTCTATCAACAAGAAAGTGACATAGGTCACTTCATCTAGAACTGAATGAGGTCACTGCCTTGGCAACCACTTTGTCTTAACAGTTGCTTCCAAGGGTCCCTGAGATGGATCCTGCCCCTACTTCCTATGACAGTTTCACAAGCTAGAATGGAATATCAACCACAGGCACCCGGGAACAGCTCTCCACACAAGCCTGGTTTGGTCTATCTTCTCTACATTAAGAAGAGAGAGACTGCTTCAGACACATCCCTTCATCCTGACCTGTTTTTTTTTTTTGTCATGAAAGATGACTTTCGCACTCTCAGGTCCTTCATAGCTGCCTACATCTTCTTTAGGGATCATTTCTGCATGGACCTTTGAGGTTCTCTGCAGGTTGAAGATCTCCTACATTCCTGTATTGTAAGACCAACTCTGTCCCTGCTATTCTGTAAAGTTAGATTGAGGGAACAGTGTATGGTTACGGTTAATAACATGTTTGATTTGGGTTAGGATCATTCTGCTGGATGAATAATGGTATTGGGAACCTGCGATATATATAAGATTATATAGGTGAAATATATGAATGAAAACAGAAATCTCGGTAACATTTGAAGCCCAGAAGGGCATTAGGTCCTTGATTGGGATACTTAGCATTTAATTATGTTCTGCACAGATGTCTCAGATAAATCTATACACAATGGCATAGGACCTGATACCTTGGATGATTGAATGTTGAGGAGAACAACCATTCAAAGAGGGAGAGTCGGTAGGATTAGGAAGATAGTTGATAGGATTAGAAAAAAGTGTGAGTATAGCATTTGGACAAATAGTTCTTTAGCAATAGGTTTTCAGGTAGACAGAAAATGTAAATGTCAGCACATGTGAAGAGTCAGTCACAGTGATGAAATGGGGAAAATATGTAGGAAAGCAGATATCAATAGCGACATTAGGAAATCAGGCAAAGTATAAAGTGAGTGATAGCAATAGACACTTTCAACAGGCTTGAGATTGAATATATAATCTTAGGAAGTAACAAATATGTAGTCACCAATAGGATTGACATTTGAGAGCATTAGGCAACGTGGACATGGGTGATTTTCATAACCCATACTCACATTCCATTTAGGCTTTGGTACAATCGTAAGTGTGACTTTGCATTTTGTGGCCAGAATATTACTGTGATAAAACGTATATGTAGATCAGGTGACATGAGTCTTTCTTGCACCATTTCTTGGAGCAATATTTTGAAGGGGTATAAATTAGTATTGGAGGTACATATAGGTGTACCATGTATGTATGAATATAGAGATAATGCATGAATAGACCATACTGCGAATAAATAATATAACTTGTTCCAACTTTAAATAATGGATTGAATTGATATCTGAAAATACACAGGAATCATATATTGATATATATACATTCATTCCAACCAGTAATACATCTAATGGTAATATTACGGTTGTGGTTTATCATAAAGAGTGTGTGAATTTTGCTTCAAAATTGATTATGGAAATCGAAAATAATGTGTTTGGAAAGAAGTCTCATGAAATGACCAGTCAAAAACAAGGAGGAATACATATGTTCTGAAGCAGGAAGTGATTGAATGTGTTACAAATTTCTTTAAATTTGTGAACTTGTGGATGAAATGTATATTCTATGATGTACAAAAACTGCAGAAATAGTAATGTACCAGTGTTTAATAAAAATGAACGTCAAAATACACATCATGTCCCATAGGAATCTACTTGCATTGATGTTAAAGTGGGTCAGCTACTGTAAAAATAAAAGGATTTGTTTGCACCATTCACTGAAGTAACTTTTTAGTACTAGAAAACAAATATGTATTTCAGGTGGATGAATATTTTTAAAATAATCTTATGAAAAGTTTAATATAAAACCACATACATGAACAAGAATGAATTTAGGGAGTGTATTATAGGACACATATATTTTATATTTTGAAAAATCTAGAGAGTATATATATATATATATATATATATATATATATATATATATATATACACACACACACACACACACACAAAACACACACAGAGAAATTGAAAAGTAGCTATATATATGCCAATTAAAATTCATTGTGAAATATATATCATCCACAGATCCAAAAATATTAATTTTACTGAACATGGATTTATGTATAATGTTCTTGAACTAAGAAGCTCACTCATAGTCTGAATTTTCAGTTCCAAAAGTATTAATGAGGAGTGATCTCTTCTCACACTTTGTATCTGCCAAGTTAGCCACCTCTCAAGAATATACGTGTGATACCAGGTAGGATTCTATATGTGCGTATAAAAATACATGTGCTGAATAGGCTACAGAAAAATGGAGACAGGAATTCACAGATGTGTTAACTTTAAAAACACATGCAGAACTATTTCAACAAAAAATTGACAAGATTTATAACTCCTACCCTATATCATACAAAAGGCAAGACCAACTATACACCATGCCTCTTCTGAAGTGCTAGTATTTCTATTCTGTTTCGGTTATTTTTCTCCATCATATTAGAATTAATAGTCAGAGTCTAGTAGGGTATGGGTTAGTGTCAAGGATTCAGTATTTCGAATGGAAAATTGAACAATGAATCCAATGTGTATGTAAATATGTGCTACACAAAATTATTCCCACTCTCAACCAGAACAATGCCTTGACAATCCCTTCACCCCAAGTAAGACACAATTAGAGGAGAAGATTTAGAAAATCTGTGAATAAATTTGTGGAATGCAATATGCTCAGGAGCTCACAACCTTGGAAGTGGTAGAGTAGTTTCCAAAAGTATGGGACAGGGTAAAAACTCCACAAACATGGAGGTCTGCTGGCCTAGAGACTTCTTGAGAAACTGCCTGTGAGGTTGGGCACTTGAAAAATATGTTGTTGTCAAGAGCTTTAGCTTCCTTTCTAGGGAGACCATAAAAGCTTGGTCTGCATCTATGAGACCTGGAGGACATGGTTTCTTATTTCCCAATGTACATGAGGCAGCAGTGCTGAATTCTCTTTTTAGATAAACTGTGGCCACTGGGGGCTAAATGTGTGCCGGTGTGCACTGTGAAGGCATATGGTCATCTTCCATTTTCGTGGTGTTTCTTCCTGCTGCACTGAGAGTTTGGTATTTGCTTCACAAAATACAAGGAGTTCAACTGGGTCACAATGCAAGAGGAAGTTCTGTCATGTATGGTGGGTCAGGTTTTGCAGGAGGATACAAGAACCAGGATCCTATCCCACATATCTTGCCCCCTTGACCATAGCAACCTGATTCTGAACAATGTCCTGAAACCTCTCCATATAACAACTTGCCTTTACATGGAAGGTTCTGCTGGCTGCACCATGTCAGTCACAAGCCATTTGGAAGCCAATGGAAGATTCACATGGCCCCACCACAGATGTTTATCACATACCTGCCCACCACTGCTCTAACCTACTACTCAACAAAGTCCAACTTACTGGCATCTCTGTTCTACACCATTTACATGAAACCCAGTCAATCAAGGCACTGTCTGGTATATTCATGATCAGCAACAGGACATCAAAAGGTTTTCCAGTGCCACCTGGTGATGGGAAATTCAAAAATTTCATGGTATTTATCTAGCCATTTTTTAAGGATGAAGTTGGAGGCACTGTGAGTTTCAATTTTTTCAGGAACCATTAAATGTTTAGGAAGCTCATTTCAATGAAATCTCTGGAGAACACTCACAGGTAAGGCTTCCCAAAGAGTGGCCAGAAGATCATATGATGCTATGCCCATTTAGGTCTACAATGTGAGGTCCATATGAGTTTTGACTCTCAACTATGGGTGTCAAGTTTTTCAGAATAAAATTTGTGGTATCCTGGCTGAGAGGCTCAGTGCTCTGTGGAAAGCCACCCTGGGCCTAGAACTCAGTTTCCAAGGGCGATGCTCATGCCTGGCTTTCAAAAATCTCAACACTATTCATGGCAATACTTCTCTGAGGTCAGTTGAAGAACTCAGACTCTAAGGGAATCACACCAGAGTTCAAGAACATGTGGACCAAGTCATCTCTTCCAACCGCCACCCAAATGACCACAATTTAAACCAAAACACTCCAACGTGGCGCCCATCTTCTTCCATATAGACACTCACAATAAACTCCACTATGGCTGGAGTTTTCCATGAGGGGCATAGCCCAAGACCGTGTCCAAAATAAGCTCTTTTGCACCTAATTTGCCTAAATTCAGGGTGGCCTGGACACCCTTCTTGTGAACCAGAAGAGATTAAATAGGCCTCCCGTTAATACTGCTCCGCTTCTTCAATTTGAGGCCAAATGACTGTGGGGTTTGGATTCTTTATGTGAATTGGAGTCTTGAGAAAACCCAAGCAACTATGGGCTAGACTCTGCAAGGCTTTGAAGAACTCATTTGACCCAAAGGATCCCTAATCTGACTTGATGGAGGTCAGGAAATTTACAGAGGAAGGCGAGAGACTTCATCCACAAGGACTGCTCTTTTGGCCATTTTGGTTTTGGATGTACACATGGGATCTTTCTTTAGATCCATCAGGACCTGAGAATCTAAGCCACAGCCTCACACAGGGTAAATAAGCTGATTCAGACACATCCTTTCCAAAGCAATTAAACAAAGAGCCACAGGTAATGCCCATTCATTTCCATTTGAAAACTGTTTTCTTCAGGCTTCACAAAGTGGTGGACTGAGGAAAAGACCTTCCTGACATTCAGGGCAACAGAAGAGTAGGTAAACAAAAGGCCCCAAGCAGGGTTTCTCCACTAAGACTTTCCTGGTCACACTGATATCTGAGTTTTCTGAGATGCTCACCATTCCCTTCAGCTATACAGGACATGGTCATGTCACAGAGCTTCGAGGTTGTACATATCTTAAACAGAAAACCATGAACCTATTCTGGAGAGTGGCCAGAATTCAGGAATAAAACAGAAACTAAGGAAGATAGCAGGTGTTGCACATCAATAAGGCAAGCTGCAGTCCATTCATAAATAGGGCAGGATGAATGCTGTGAAGCTTTCTACTAGACAGGACATATTAATTGATGCATTCTGTTTTCTAATGTCTACAACCACGGACACAGTGGGATACACAGACATAGAAATTCTCGCCTTGTCAAACGACTTACTAGAAACAGTTCACTCCAAACAAAACAAACCGCCTTTCATACCTATTCTCAGAACATGAGACAAAACCACAAACCCACACCCACACCACAAAGGCACCTCCTTCCCCCAAGTAGGTCTGTGACTATCCGGAGTGTCCTCTGTCTGGTGGGCCTTATTATGTTCCCTGGAAATAGCCTGTTCTGTCTCAAATCTGGTCTTTTGGCCAACTCTGTGAAGTTGTCAGGAGCCAGCGGTGAGCCACTGCGTGCTTTCTCAGGAAAGGCCCCTCTTCATAGCTTTCCTTGCATTTGGCCATCCTTACATCAGTAGGTCCCAAGAAAGACTGAGTCTGTCCTTGGTAAATCAAAATAAGTTTGACCACTGGGACTGGGACTGGGACTGGCTCTGGGTGCCTGGCTTCCTGGATTCCAAGTTCAGAGAGTTCCATCACCAAGGAAGTTAGGTGAAGTCACTTAATTTTGGAACTGAATGAGGTCACTGCCTTGGCAACAACTTTGTCCTAACAGTTGCTTCCAAGGTTCCCATGAGAGGGAGGCTGCTCCTACTTCCTGTGACACTTTCACAGGTCAGAGAGGTATGTCAACCATAGGCATGCAGGAGCAGCTCTCAACACATGCCTGCTTTGGTCCATCTTCTCTACATTAAGAAGAGAGTGGCTGATTCAGACACATCCCTTCATCCTGAGCAGGTTGTTTGCCATGGAAGACTTTTGCTCTCTCAGGTCCTTCATACTTGCCTACATCTTCTCCAGGGATCATTTCTACGTGGACCTTTGAGGTTTTCAGCAGGTGGAAGATCCTCTATTTTCCTGTATTTTAATACCAATTCTGTCCCTGCTCTTCTGTAAAATTAGATTGAGAGAACAGTGTATGGTTAGGATTAATAACAGGTTCGATTTGGTTTAGAAAGAAAACTACACGGTTGAGCAAACAGGGTCCTACAGTTAGCAATAATATGAGGAATTTTAATGGACCGGCCATGGCAGATAAAAGCGCAGTTAATCAGGTCACTATGTGAACCAAGACTCAAACCTCCCTTTTGGGGCCTCTGTCTCTCTTTGACGCTCTTCAAGTCGTTTTCTTAATTTATTCATAGATTCTTTTACAACTCCAGTATTGTCGGCACAAAAACAACATTCTTCCCTCAATGCAAGCAAAAAGGCACCTTTCTCTCATGAAGAGGAGGTCCAACACTCGCCTGCTTTGTAAAACATCTTCAGAAAGAGAGAGGTTAAAATTCCTGTAAAGCTGTGATGTCGGTTTTTAATGTCTTTAAGGTTTGGCCTATTTCTGCTTCTAATTGTGTCTTTGTTGTGTCTCATGGACTAGCCCACCCCTTAAGCAACTATTATTTCTAATAGGATGGCTAAAGTGAGGGATACAGGTTCCCGCTGGAACCGGGTTGTATGCCCCCCTATTTGATCTTTAAATGAACCTACATCATGATAGAGAACTCTGGAAAACATCTGCATCATTACATAATTAATCACATATATTGACCATTTTATGAAAACATAAATAATGTTAAAGTGTATAGAATTATACTGTTGTAGGGATGGACAAGGAAAGGGACCTAAGATAGCACCAAACACAGGAAAACAGCCTTATTTGGTTGCATCCGGATTTAGAGGGCATTGCTTCTGTTGTAATCAATTAATCCCCTGAACCCCAAGTTTTGGTAGTTTTAGAATTTGTACCCAATATGTAAGGGAAGTGGATCAGAAGTTCACAGTCTGTAGAAATTCACAAAAATCAGTTTTTGTTTCTGTTTTTGTTCCTCTGTTCTGGGCAAGTTAACTTTTCAAGGACACCTTGGAAAGGGAGAGCTTTTTTGTCTCTTTTTTTTCTCCCTGCCAGCTGTCACCATGAAGCCCAGTTGGTAACTTTTTTATCTTAGAAATGTAGTCATCTCTGTGAAGCCCCAGCTCAAGGCCAGAGGCTTTGTTCACATATTTTGTGAAAACCTAGTAAGGCGGTGTCAAGCTTAGGGGTGGTGATTTTTCCAGCCAGTGGCCAAGTAGAACAGGGCAACACGAAAAGTGGAAGTTTATCTACATTGAACTCTTTCAGAGGAACTCTTTTGCTGAAAGACCTAATGTAAGCCTCGGTGAAGACTTCTGCAGAAGGTTATTTAAGACATATCTATGGACCTGGTACAGAGGGGGAAGACTGGGAAGGCGAGGCTGAGAGCAGCTCCGTGGATCTGAGAATGAGGAAGATGAGATGTAAAAGAATAATGGAAAAGGGGTTTGGGATTTTCCTAGAACAAAACTTGAGCAGTAGAACAGGTAGAGCAGAGGTGAAGATGGGAGTGAGTATTCCAAAAACCCCTGAGGGACTTTAAATTTTTAAAAACCTGTTTTCAGTGAAGACAAAGCAACTTTAAAGGCCATTTTTATTACATCTTGGATAGGGGTCTGAGGGCTCTTCTCAGCTGGTTTGAGCTTTGGTTTAGCTTCTTAGAGGACTTGGTGGGACCTAGTGCACGCACAGACAGAAAAAGAGAGGAGTGAGTGAGTGGAGGGGTACCTCGGTACCTGCTACCTCAGCAAGGGGGCAATGGTCTGAGAACTGGCAGAGGTTTGGGTTTTTGATCTAGTAATTGGAGGTGAGAAATCACGTTGCTGAGGTGGGAGTGACAGCAGAGACTCTAGAGCAGAAGACTGAGGGTGAGGAACTATTGAAGAAGCATAGTACAGGATGTGAGTGAAGGAGGGAAAAGGATTCCACATAGGGGAATTTTCCCCTTTTGAGCACTTGCCGAAGTTAAAAATGTCACGCAGAATTTGAGGATCTAGAGAACCCTCTGGGGGCCATAGCTTTTGGTTGTCTAATTGGTAATATGGCCAATGCTGTGTACTGAATGTGATGAGGAGTTTGGGTTCCACCAGGCAGCCCCGGTATGCTCACATCCCCATGAGTTACACAAGAAGTTGGCTTTTCCCCCACACAGCCATGGCTGTTTGTGGCTTTGATAGTCCGCCGGGCATACATCATAATCTAGGCTAGCCAACCTGAATCTGGCTCGCGTTTCTGTGCATCCATAATGTTTGTTTCAATTATCTATGGAACGGAAGGGATTTAATGAAACTTTAGTGGGATCCTCTTCATCAGGGTTATCTCAATAGGAAAGACGTATACCAAGCTGAAAAATGTCTGGGTGGAGAGATAGCCACCAGGTCCCTAAGGGGGCTGTATGCGAGATATACCATACTTCTTGTCTAGTAGGATTTGAGATCAGCCTTCACTGCTGAACAGGCTGATGAGGGTTAGGAGTACTGGTGGCCAAGTTGAGAGTCTACAGTCTTGTCCACATAGCGAATACGATATTTGAAATGGTTACCAGTCTTTTCCAGTTTCCAACCAGAGTCTGGACACAGCGAAGGCTTTAGATGAGAGGCATGGATCCAAAAAGTGATTCTGTCTACTTTTACCGCTGTAGGTGTTATAAGTAGCACCTGGTATGTTCCTTTCCAGCGGGGTTCTAGGAATGACACCTGATGTTGTCTTATGTAGACGAAGTCTCTTACTTGATATTGATGTGGAATCCCCTCGTCCCCAGGTTGGTAGGCAGTGGCCAGCTGTTTCCACAGTTATCACTGAGTTCTTTCAATGGCTTTAAGTCTGTCAAGCAAGGGGTGTGGAAGGGATTGTTAGGCCTTAGAGTTGGGGATTAGGTCCCTTACTGGATGATGGGCATCATAGAGAATTTCATAGGGGGTGAGGTTACACAGAGAAACTGAGGGAGTATTTCTCGCATGAAACAGTGCATAAGGCAGGAGCATAGTCCAATCTTTTATGCCAGTCTCTAAGCTTAATTTTGTTAAGGTCTCTTTAATGGTTCTATTTATTTTTTCTACCTCTCCTGAGCTCTGGGGTATATAAGCATAATGTAACTTACAATTAATCCACACGTGACTTACCTGGGCCATGAACACAAGTCCATTATCAGACCCTATTACCTTAAACAGACCATATCTTGGAAAAATATCTTCCAGGATCTTCTTGAGAACCATTTGGGCCGTTGTTTTTTTTTTTCCTGTGTGTGTGTGTGTGTGTGTGTGTGTGTGTGTAAGGCTTCAATCCATCCTGAAAATGTATCGACAAAGACTAGGAGATATTTAAGTCCATACCTTGCTGGCTTAATTTCAGTAATGTCCACTTCCCAGAATTTTCGTGGTCTGGTTCCTCATAGGTGCTTTCCTCTAAGAAACTTGGAAGGGTAAGCATTAAACAATTGACTGACCCAACAGGCTTTTGTTACCGGTTCAGTTTTTTTCTTTCGCTGTGTGTTGGTTAGTGGAAAACTCTGTTCTTAATCCTACAGGAGTGCCTGCAGTTTCTTTGAACCAAGGTGAGTGAGTTGACGTACATTTTTAACTTAGTGTAGGGCTTTCTGTAATTGCAGGCTGAGCTCAGTAAAGTTGAGGCGTTCAGTGTCAGTGTCCTTAGATGTTATCTAAAACTTCCTGTTACTCAGGGGTCCATTGGAATTGGGCATCTCCCTTTAACAGCGGGTATAAAGGAGCAGCTAAGGACGCGAACCCATTTATCCATAACCTGCAAAACCCAGCAATCCCAAGAAACTCTCTTAGTTGTCTGCTGTAAGATGGGGTTGGTATCTGCTCAACGGTTTGTTTTCTGGGCTCAGTGAGCCATCGTTTACCGCCCCTGAGGAAATAGTCATGGAAGATTACTTCTTGCTGGCAAATTGGGCAATTTTGGCAGAAGCTCTATACCCGAGTTGAGCAAGCTCCGATAATAGTGCTTGGGTCCCAGTTCAGTTTTCCTTGGTGTTGGATGCCAGTAGCAGGTGATCCACGTATTGAAGCTGGGTGACTTCGGGGTGTGTAGTTCTGAAATTGTTGAGATCTCTGTGGAGGGCTTCATCAAAGAGAGTGGGGGAGTTTTTGAACCCCTCTGGGAGTCTAGTCCAAGTTAGTTGACTATACTTTCCGGTTTCTGGGTCTACCCACCCAAAAGCAAACAGCAACTGACTATCTTTATGCAGAGGCAAGCAAAAGAAAGCTTGTTTTAAGTCCAGAACAGTATACCATTTCTGCTCAGGGTTCAGAGTGCTAAGCAGTTGGAACAGATTAGGTACTGTGGGGTGAATGTCCTGCACTCTGTTGTTGATCTCTCTTTGGTCTTTAACAGGTTGATAGTCCCCGGTTCCTGGCTTTTTCTTCTAATAACAGGGGAGTGTTCCAGGCCAATTGACAGGGCCTTAGGACCCCTAAGGCCAGATATTTCTGAATATAGGGCCTTATCCCATCTTTAGCTTTTTATGCTTAGAAGATATTATTTGACATTGATTGGGGAGGCTGAGGTTTTTAACTCCACTGTTATTGGAGGTTGTTTCACGGCCAGGCCTAACACAGCAGTTTTTGCCCAGGCATCTGGGTTATCTGTTATCCATTTCTGCGGTAGCTTGCCTGTTTGATCAGTCTTGGGGGGTGTGAAGAGTGGATGTTTATCTTCTACTAATATAGTTATAGCCGTGACTATAGGAGTTTTTACTGAAGAATTTAGAAATTTCTTTTGGGGGCTTTCAGGGTTAAAAGTTATTTTGGCCCAGAGCTTGGTGAGCAGATCTCTGCCCATCAATGGGTGCGGGCATTCTGGGATTACTAGGAAGGAGTGATGGATTTTTCCTTTCCCCAGGTCCATGGTCCTCTTAGTAGTCTAAGCCCGATATTTACTGCCATTAGCCCTCTGAACTACAGACCTTTTATTTGATAGATGGCCCAATGGGGCCCTAAGGGCTGAGTATACTGCTCCTGTATTCATTTCAAAGTTTACTGGGGTCCCCTACTCTTCAAAAGTTACCCTGAGCTAGGGGAAGGAATCTGAGCCCCAACTTTCTTAGTCATCCTCCAGAGTCAGAATGGCTGGCTGGCGTGTCTGTCTCTTTATAGGGCACTCTTTGGCCCAGTGTCCTTTTTTTTTACGGTAGGCACATTGATCTGAGGCCAGGGGTGGCCTCTGGCACGGGCCCAGGTATCCCTTCCTGTCACCTTATGTCTTAATTTCTGGCCTCTTTCTTGTTGTGACCAGGATCTAAGTCAATGCCTTAGTCTTTCTTTTGCTTCTCTCATCATCCCTTTGCTCCCTTTCTTTTTCCCTGTTTCTCTTTTATAGTATATTTTTTTGGCTTCTCTGACTAAATCTCTCTTTTAACTTTTTTTTTTAATATCCATGGCAGCTTCCCCAATTAAGGCCATCATGACAGATGCCTTTTGATCTGCTGCCTGAGGATCGAAAGGAGTATATCTCTTATATGCCTCCATAATTCTCTCTAGAAACATAGAGGTAGATTCATCAGGCCTTTTAATAATTTCTCTTACCATGGCCAAATTAGTTGGTCACCTAGCGGCCCCTTGGATACCCGCTATTAGAGCCTGGCAATAATTGGACATATGCTCCCTATCTTCAAAGGTGTTGGGGTTTCAGTTGGGTTGGTTTAAGGGGAAGCCGGCTTTGATTATGTTGGGAAGTTTTGTTGGTCACCCATCAAGTCCGAGGATATTTTTTTCTAGCTTCCAGGAGGTTTTTCCTCTCATTCCTCTGTCGTGAAGAGAGTCCCTAGGAGTTGTTGGCAGTCATCCCAAGTAGGCAGGTGTGAAAACGTTGGCGAGTTCTCTGAGTTTTTTTAGCCGGACCAGCTTCCTCTAGGGAAGGAGGGGCTGTGTGTGCCATTCGACAGTCATCTGGAGGGTGCTGGGCCATCCTGGCTTCCTCGAATGGTGGAGAGGCTGAGTAAGCAGCAGGGGAATTACTTACAGGGTTTTGGGGGTTGAGGGACAAGGGCAGAGGATAAGGACGAGTAGAGTCTTGAGACTCAGGGAGAACAGAGGGTGGAGGTTGAGGAGCAGAGAGTTTGAGAGATAGAATCGTAGGGGAAGGAGTAGGAGTGGGTGCAGGGACAAGGAAAGGCTTCACCCATGGAGGAGGAGATTTGCAGAGGTCCTGACAAGTTAAGATATATGGCTATTGATCTGGATGGCTATGTGGCCCCGGCTGAAAGACAATATCTCAGACTTTTCAAATTAGTGCGAAGTAGAAACATCTTTCTAGGGGCCATCCGACTACAAAGGTGGGTTATTCTGAGACACAGAATCTGCCAGGTCTGGTGTTTTAATGAAAAAGAAAGAATCTGAGCCCTTAAGCAGACTTTGGTCCAGTGATTAAGGGTCAGGGACAGAGGCATTGAAGTGCTCTGTCCCATAATGAAATATACACAGACAGTGAAAGCAAAGACACACGACACAGACAAGACAAGACAATAAAGACAGACAATGGACGTCCAATACTGAGACCAGGACTGAGTAGTGGGCAAATCCTGATGGGCTGCCAATTCCAAATCTGAAAGAAAATATCACTGAGTCGAGGAGACTATGGTTCTTCGATTTCCCGAGTCCATCCCACAGGAACATGGCCTGTGGCTCTGTGACATGTGTGTCAGCCACCGTGGGAGAGAGCTCACGCTCTTTACCAATAGCCATTTTGTCAAACCCTAACCTGAATCCTGAAACCAGAAAGAGGGGCCTTATTTACCCCCAGAGGAGCCCATTGGGGGTCTTTCATCTGCAGCTGCCGGATCTCGCTGGGGCCACCAGAAGTAAAGGTCGGGTGAGCGTCGCTGGAAGAGACCACCAAGAGACTGTCTAATGCAACCTCAAAGGGTTTATTGGGAGTCCGGCATGCAAGGGCTCAGAGATCAGTTGAATAGAGCAGAGAGCCCTGAGAACAGCTTAAGAAGTGCTTATATATTTTCCTTGGAGAGGGCAGGGAGGGAAGTTTATTGATGGTTAAGGGCGAGTGGGCGATTTGCGTGCAAATGGTTGATGGAGTACATTCTGCAGTTTGGCAGTTGGGGGCAGCACATTCTGGGAACAAGAAGAGCAAACAGTTCTCAAGATTTCAACAGTGTTTTATTAAGCATACAGAAAAACAGGACGTGACAAGTACCTATTTTATTAACCTTTCAATATAAGTATGAAAACAGAAATCTAGGTTAAGATTTGAAGCCCAGAAGTTCATTTGGTCCTTGATTGGTATACATAGCTTTGAATTACATTCCGTGGAGATGTCCTAGAATTATGGATATACAATGACACAGGACCTTGTACCTTCTCAGAGGTCAGTTCCAAAACACAGTCTCTAAGGGGAATCACACCAAAATTCAAGACAAGGTGGACCCAATTATCTCTACCAACCGCCACACAAATGCCCACAATTAAAACCAAAACACTCCGAAATGGCACTCATCTTCTTCCAAATAGACACTCATCATAACTTCTGGAAGGAGGATTCCATGAGAGGCGCAGCACAAGACAGTGTCCCAAATAATCTCCCTTTCCCCTCATTTGCCAAAAGTCAGAGTGGCCTGGACACCATTCCTGTGAACCAGGAGTGATCAAATATGCCTGCCATTAATACAGCTCTGTTCTTCAATTTGAGGCCTACTGTCTGTGGGGTTTAGAGTCTTTATTTGAATTGGATTCATAAGAAAACCCAAGAACCTATGGGCTAGCATCTGCAGGGCTTTGAAGAACTCAATTGACCCAATGGATCCCTTTTCTCACTTGATGGAGGTCAGGAACCTTACAGAGGAATGCGAGAGACTTCATCAACAATGACTGATTTTTTGGCCATTTTGATTATGGATCCACACATGGGATCTTTCTTTAGACCCATCAGGTGCTGATAATCTAAGCCACAGGCTCACACAGGGCCAAGAGGCTGATTCAGACACATCCCTTTACAACGCACTTAAGCAAAGAGCCACAGGTGATGCCCATTCATTTCCATTTGAAAACTGTTTTCTTCAGGCTTCACAAAAGCGTGGCCTGAGGCAAAGAACTTCCTGACATTCAGGGCAACAGAACAATAGGTAATCAAAAGGCCCTTTGCAGGGTTTCTCTACTGAGACTTTCCGGGTCACACTGATATCTGACATTTCTGAGATGCTTGCCATTCTCTTCAGCTATCCAGTACATGTCCATGTCACAGTGGTTGGAGGTGGTACATATCCTGCATGCAAATGCATGAAACTATTCTGGAGAGTGGCTAGATTTCAGGAAGAAAACATGAACTTAGGAAAATAGCAGGTGTTGCCCATCGATAAGGCAAGCCCTAGTGCATTCATAAATTGGGCAGGATGAATGCTGGGAAGCTTTCTACTTGACAGGAAACATCCATTGATGCATTCTCTTTTCTAATGTCTACAAGCACGGACACTGTGGGATACACAGACATAGAAACACTCGCCTTGTGAAACAACTTACTAGAAACAGTTCACTCCAAACCAAACAAACCGACTTTCCTGCCTATTCTCAGAACATGAGACAAAACCACAAACACACATCTACACCCACAAAGGCACCTCCTTCCCCAAGTAGGTCTCTCACTCTCCAGAGTATCCTCTGACTGCTGGGCCATACTATGTTCCCCCAATATGGCATGTCCTGTCTCAGATCTGGTCTCCTTGTCCAACTTTGTGAAGTGTTCAGGAGCCAGCTGTGAGCCACTACCTGCTTTTTCAGGAAAGGCCCCTCTTCAGAGAACTCCTGGCATTTGGCCATCCTCACATCAGTAGGTACCAAGAAAGACTGACTCTGTCCTTGCTAAATTGAAGCAAGTGAGACACTGGGACTGGGACTGAGACTGACTCTGTGTGCCTGGCTTCCTGGATCCCAAGTTCAGAGAGTTCCATTACCAAGGGATTGAGGTGAGGTCTCATCCTTCAGGAACTGAATTAGGTCTCTGCCTTGGCAACCACTTTATCCAAACAGTTGCTTTCAAGCGTACCATGAGAAGGAGGCTTACCCTATTTTCTGTGGCACTTTCACAAATTAGAATGGTATATCAACCATAGGCACCAAGGAACCGCTCTCCACGAAGGCCTGATTTGGTCCATCTTCTTTATATTTGGAAAAGAGCCTTTAGTCCAGGGAGCACTACAGTGAACCTCTGCACTAAAACTATTAGCAAGCACCTGATGGAGGAGGCCTCCATAGGTAAGTGGCTCCTTTATAACATCTGATATCCAGTTAAGGGAGATCTCTTCTGATGACAGAGATGTGGCACGGGGAGGCTCACATATACTTCTGTGCAGAACAGTAATGAGAATCATTCTGTCCTCTGTTCTGTTCTGTAGGGAATTCCTCTGGAACTGTAGAGAGGTGGCGATGAGCACGCACGCGCTTCTACCCTGGAGCTTTAGCAAGATGTTGCACTGTTCCCCTGTTTCTGTGTTTAGCCACCGGGTTTCTGTTTATTTGTGTTCTGTGTTCTATTTTTTGTTTTTTTGTTTGTTTGTTTTTGTTCGTTTTGTTGTGTGATTTTGGTGGTAAAAACTTAAGTATATTGGACATGAAAATCAGAAATAAAGAGAGTAAGCCTGACACCCCTTTGGACTGTGTTTTAAGGAACTGCAATGAACTTTATCCCCCTTTGCGAAGCAGGATGATAGAAGCCCCTAGCTGGCTGCCTGGAGCACACCCATTGCAGAGGGAAATGCCTGCTGGGGACCTAAGAACAGAGTATCTCCCAGGTTAACAAGTGAAACTCCTTTAAAACCCCTTGTCCCTCCAGATAAAGAGAGTCACAACTTTGGCAGAGTCCCCTGTGTTTCTCCTTTGTTAGCCAAGCAATAAACCTCCTTTTTTCTTTTTCTCAAAACCCAGTCCTCATTATTAAATTGGTATTAATTGGCTTCAAGGTCAGGAACCAAACTTTAAGTTACAAATCTTGTACCCCCCCTCCGCCCCGGAACTTTGTGAGACCTATCTACTGAAATGTTAGGAGATAGAGCATGCTTGGTGTGGAACTGAATCAGAGGAGCTAATCCTGTATGTAAAAGGAGAAACTGAGGGACTCCCAGCAGCTGCCAAAGCCCTGTTGATTCAGGGAATTACCTCCTTCCTTCCCTGCACTGTAAGGATTATGCCACCTCTGTCTTGTTAAAAAAAGAGAAAAAGAAAAAGGTGACACTAAATGCAGTAAAATCACCATGGAGACACTTTATTTTACATTTCAGGTTGCCCCTCTGTGAAAACATCTGGTCCCCTTGTGGGGACAGCTATGGTCCCACTGGTGTATGAGATTTTTCTCTTATCTGCTCTTTTTTAAAGGGTTCTCTCTGACAGCCATAGTCTGGACCTCCTTTTGGTCTGTATTGTGTCTTTCTTTCTGGCCCTTTTAGGCATGTGCAATAATGTGTTGATATTATAAATTGTTTTTTGGGAATGATCTTAGCTGAATGTGTGTCGAAATGATGATGTTTTATTTTAACAATCTGGTATCTGAATGGGTTTTTGAAGCATTGCACAATCTTGCAGTTAAAAGTCGGGTTTAGGTAATTGTTTAGTTTATGATTTCAGATAATTCATGCCAGAGAACTTAAATACTTACAATGGATAACTGAAGAACTCTACTTCCAAGTTGGCAAGAAACTTCCCAATCATACAGTCTTTTTTTTTCACCAATTTTGAATTGGGTAGCCTGGGAAAATGTCACTGTGTGTACCAGTGCATTAATTTGGACATGGATAGTAAATCATAGTATGGTGTCTGTTGACCAAACAAGATGTATAGATATAAAATTTTGTGAATTGTATCTTAAACTTGTATCATAATTTTCAACATCCGAACCTGAAAATTATGGTTAAAATGCCTTAGTCCTGAGATGTCTGTTCAGAATAGCAGTTTTTTTCCTGCTCCTTCCAGACCTCAGCCATGACTTATGTTGAAATGCAAATGAAAGAAGCCTGCAAGCTTTGTAGGAGACTGATTTGAGATCTAAGGGAAAAAAAGTTAAATTGTATGGTATTTTCTAATTACTGGCAAGTCATTTTTTCTAGGACTCTTATTTTTTTCTGAGATACTTTATGTTTTTTGACCTCATGATTTTGAGCATACAGACCTAGGTTAATGTTTTTCTGATCAGTTCTATCTTTGACCAACTGTGGACTTCTTGAAACATTGCAATAAAGATTTCACCTGCGAAATGCTACGAGGCCTTTACTATTATTATGTGTGCACAATTTTGTTATGTGTTGTATGTCTATATATACATATGTCCGTATATCATATATATGATACATAAATTAACATATATAAGGAGTGCTCATAAAATAAAGCGCTCATAAAAACAAATTTTAAAAAGTGGATCCAAAGATCTTTAATTCACGTGATTTAAATGTTTCAATTTAAATTGGATAAAGAGATAAAAACAAATGTCTTTAAATTTAAGCTTACAAAGTTTTCTAGGTGTTCAAACATCTAACAAAATATTAACATCTAGAAAATGTCTAATATGCCTTGGCTCTAGTACCTTTCCTTCAACATAAAAATGGTTTAACTGTTCAATACGTTTCTCTAACTTTTTGATAAATAAGTAAAGTAAATTTGATATGGGATTACTCATTCATGAGTACTTTAGTTAGATATCTGATTGATTTACTAAGATCTGTATTTTTTTAGTAAACTCTGTATAAGATTGTAAAAATCAGTCATGTGTTAATGAGGCAAAAATTTCTTAAAACATAAGTTTACCCATAACATTGAGTTTATTAAGATTTATGTTTTCTAGAGCAAGCAACCATAAAATTAAACAACTGATTAAATAAGAACTGTTATTTTAGAGCACTGTACTGCCATTTCTTTAAAAGCCAAACTTGATTAATGTAGAAACATAAATGTAATTGTTATGCTATTAATGTTTTCATATCTTACAGGTATGCAAGTCTGTAAGGTAGAAACCTTAAAAGAGCATTATATCAAGCTGGTGCTCTGAAGTTGTGTGGTAAAAAATATATTGTGGATTTATTTACCTGTTATCAATAAGATATGTAAATTTTTATGTTACTTTTTACATTGGGGAACCATTTAAATGTATTTTTAAGTTAATTAGAGCCTAATCTTTGTAAAGGTTAAAAACTTTCAGCATTTCTTTAATTCATGTTTTAAATGTGATATCATATGGTGTTAGCTAATGTTCATGTGACCTCAAACAATTTATGTAAACTTTGTCAAAAGATATTTAAAAATAAAGATCAGCTTTAGAATTAAAATACTTAAGATTTATAAAGAGCCCTGCCTTACCTGAGATAAGGCTGTGTGTCCCATCTTACTACATGTGAGAATGACTATGAAACATGTAGGTCAGATAATATTTCTTTAAAGTTATGTTAAAAAGTTTTTTTTTTATTGTCAATATTCCTAGGATCTCAAACAGGGGATATAATGTATAACTCAGCCAAAAAATTCAGGGAAGATATTACACGAACTAAGTATTTTTACTTTTGTTAATTTTAGTTTGAAATTTTCTTATAAGTGATCTAAAGATTCCCTGTTAGTGTTTTACAAATGCGTTGCTATAAGAACACAACATGGGTTTATTCAAGATAATAAGTCATCAACTACAATACAGACAGAATAATACAGATCCCAATTAATAAAAAGGTAATTATAAAGTTATAGACATTAAAGCACAGTACTCTTAATATAAGGCTGTTAAAATTTATTTGCTGGATGTTTAAGATTAGGATTTAAAATTAATGTTAAATGAAAAGGGCCAAGAAAACCAATATTTGGCTCTTGCCCTCTGAGTCAGTCTGAATCCAGGGAACAGGGGACTTCTCTAAAGAGCTTTGCAACTCTGAGCCACATAACCTCAGGATCAGGGAGATTAATGAGACCACTGGAGAACAGAAAGCCAATCAGTGCATTTGTTACAAAGAGGAGAGTCATCATAGAAAGGAGACATCCATGATGCTTCTGAGGGAAGCCAAATGGTCAAGCAAGACCTGGACCCACCTAGCGCAAATGGCACTAGCAGAACTGAGAATCTCTTCTCAAGTTTCCCCAGAATTGACTCCCATAAAAGGTCAGCTGACTGTTAACAATAGATGGAAACAAAAGTCAGTTTGACTGCTTCATCTTAAATACTTAGCAAAGACAGTTAAGACCAAAATACAGCCACTCCTGGGCATATTAAATAATAATAATAATAATAATAATAATAATAATAATAATAATAAAATTTTAAGGTATGCACTTTATCTTATCCTCCCAAAACAAGTAAGACTGGAGGCTACAAAGAAGGATTCTCACACAGGAATGCCTAATACTTATAAAAAGAGACTATCAAGAAGAGCTGCCACAGGCAGAAGTTTTCAGTTTAAGACCTACAGATATTCCTAACCTACAAAGGTAGGCTTGGTGTTTGCTAGTACGATTATCCAGCCCTGAGTAACAGAATTAAAGGTTTCTCTATTAGACGCAGAGGTCATACTAGTAAAAGGATTTTACAAGATCAGATGACATTAAATTATTAAACTGTGTCTTATTGGGAGGGCCAACTGTAACACTTAAAGTTAAATATTAAGTTGACAGTCCTGATAACTGGGGATATTAAAGACTGGTGAGGGAATGTCTATACAGTGACATGTTCTAGCTGCTGCAACATTTATCCAGTACTCATGGTTTTTGTTTCACTCATAGAAGAACCCATTCACAGATGACTTTACAACCTGTTCTTCCCCAACCTGACTTCAAACCGAACTGACTTCTAAAAGGCAACTCATGTCTCTCAACTGACTTCTAATAGGCAACTCATGTCCCTCACGCCGAGCCCACTTACGTCACCCTGTCTCAGGACAGAAGAAGAAAAAATTAGTGATGCCACTCTTCTTACAACAATGGAGAGAAAGATAAATAGACTATCAATATAAGTAATTAAGAAGGGTAAAATCAGCGAGATCGGTTTTGGGTGAGTTCTAAAAATTTGGAGACTCTTACCTGAGGGATTAAAATTTCCTCAGTGCTCTTCCCATAATCTCTCAAAGATTTGAAAGGGACACAGAGAAAAGGGGGGAATTGTAGACCCAACCTGATCTTTTATTAAAATTGGGAGCCATCATGCCACAAAGCCATGAAAAGATAATTTTGGCTTTACCATTAATTACTTCAAATTCTGAACCTGCGTGGAATGCCTGCCCGCGCCTTGAACTCACACATGCCTGGCTCTCTGACCAGATAGCAGCCCTCTCTGAAACTTTAGTGACACATCATAAATATTTGCCTTCTCTGGCAAGACAACAACCCTCTCTGAGGCTCTAATGGTCCTCATGAATTCTCATGTAGGGACAGCAAAAAAATTGTAAACTACCTTTAGTGTGATGTTTATCAGAGTTCTGTTATCTGTAACCCCCCTTTTGTGTAACTTTCTGGGCTATAAAGCTGGGCTGTAGGAAAGCTGGGGTTGCTGTCTTGTTCCCTTCGTTTTGGGAGGGAGAGGCAGCATGGCCGGTGGAAATAATAAGCTTAATTTTATTTGATTTTAATTTGAGTCAGTGGTCTTTTCTAGCGTCCTGGTCTAACAGGTAAACACTCCAAAAACATGGAGCTCTGCCGGCCTAAAGACTTCTTGAGAAACTTCCTCTGAGTTTGGGCACTTGAAATATATGTTGTTGCAAGGAGATTTAGCTTCCTTTCTAGTGACACCATAAAAGCTGGGTCTGCATCTACGTGACCTGGAGGACAGGGTTTCTTGTATTCTAATGAACATGAGGCAGCAGTGCTGAATATTCTATTTGTAGGTAAACTGTGGCCACTTGGTGCTAAGTGTCTCCCCGTGTGAACTGTGAAGCCATTTGGTAATCCTCCACTTTTCGTGGTGTTTCTTGCTGCTGCACTGGTAGTTTGGTATTTGCTTCATGAAATACAATGAGTTCAACTGGGACCCAGTATTAGAGGGAGTTCTGTCACTTGTGGTGGGTCAGGGTCTGCAGGAGAATGCAACAACCAGGCTTCTATCTCACAAAGCTTGCCCCTTTGTCCATAGAAATCTGACTCTGAACTTTGCCCGGAAACCTCTCCATATAACAAGAAGGGTCTGCTGGCTGCACCATATCAGTCACAAGCCATTTTGAAGGCAATGGAAAATCCTCCTGGCCACACCACAGCTGTATTATCACACACCTGCCCACCACTGCAAAAGGCCCACTACTCAGCAGGGTCCAACTTACTGGCATCTTTGTTCTACACCATTTTCATGAAATACCGTCAATCATGGCATTCTCTTGTACACTCATGACCAGGAAAAAGACATCCAAAGGTTCTCCAGTGCCACCTGGTTAAGGGAATTTAAAAAATTGTATTGTATTTATCTAGCCATTTTTCATGGATGAAGTTGGAGGCACTGTGGGTTTCAGTTCAGTAGTGAGACACTACCTGCTTTCTCAGGAAAGACCCCTCTTCAGAGCTCTCCTGGAATTTAGCCATCCTCACATCAGTAGTTACCAAGAAAGACCGTTTCTGTCCTTGGTAAATCCAAACATGTGTGGCCACTGGGACTGTGACTGGGAATGCCTCTGGGTGCCTGGCATCCTGGATCCCAAGTTCAGAGAGTTCCATCACCAAGAAAATGATATAGGTCACTTCCTTCAGGAACTGAATGAGGTCACTGCCTTGGCAACCTCTTTGTCCTAACAGTTGCTTCCAAGTGTCCCAATAGATGGAGGCTGCCCCTACTTCCTGTGACACTTTCACAAGTAAGAATGGTATATCAAACATAGGCACCCGTGAACAGCTCTCCACACAGGCCTGGTTTGGTCCATCTTCTCTACATTAAGAAGAGATAGACTGCTTCAGACACACCCCTTCATCCTGACCTGTTTTTTTTTTTTTTTTTGTCATGAAAGATGACTTTTGCTCTCTCAGGTCCTTCATAGCTTTCTATATCTTCCCCAGGGTTCACTTCTGCATGGACCTTTGAGGTTCTCAGCAGGTGGAAGATCTCTTACATTTCTATATAAGACCAACTCTGTCCTTGCTTTTCTGTAAAGTTAGATTGAGGAAACAAAGTATGGTTAGGGTTAATAACATGTTTGATTTGGGTTAGGAATCATTCTGCTGCATGAATAATGGTATTGGGAACCTGCAATATTTATAAGTATATATAGAGGTGAAATATATGTATGAAAACACAAATCTAGGTAAGATTTGAAGCCCAAAAGGGCATTGGATCCTTGATTGGGATACTTCACTCGGAATTATGTTGTGCACATGTGTCTCAGATAAATCTATACATTATGGCATAGGACCTTGTACCTTGGATAATTGAATGTCGAAGAGAACATCCAGTCAAAAAAGGATAGTTGGTAGGATTAGAAAAAAAGAGTGAGTATAGGATTTGGACAAAAAGTTCTTTAGCAATAGGGTTTCAGGTAGACAGAAAATGTAAATTTCAGCACATGTGAAGAGTCAGTCACAATGATGAACTGGGGAAAATATGTAGGAAAGCAGATATCATTAGAGACATTAGGAAATCAGGCAAATGATGAAGTGATTGATAGGATTAGACATTTTCAACAGGCTTGAGGTTGAATACATAATCTTAGGAAGAAACAAATATGTAGTCACCAATAGGATTGACATTTGAGAGCATTAGGCAACCTGGACATGGGTGATTTTCATAATCCATACTCACATTCCATTTAGGCTTTGGTACAATTGTAAGTGTGACTTTGCATTTTGTTGACAGAATATATATGTAGATCAGGTGACATGAGTCTTTCTTGCACCATTTCTGGGAGCAATATTTAGAAGAGATATAAATTAGTATTGGGGGCACAAATAGGTGTACCATGTGTGAATATATAATGTAACTGATTCCAACTTTAGAAATTGGAATAAATTGATATCTGAAAATACACAGGAAATGTCATATTGACATACATACATTCATTCCAACCAGTTATACATCTAATGGTAATATTAGGGTTGTGGTTTATCATAAAGTGTGTGTGAGTTTTGCTTCAAAATTGATTATGGAAATCGAAAATAATGTGTTTGGAAAGAAGTCTCAATAAATAACCAGTCAAAAGCAAGGAGGAATACATGTGTACTGAAGCAGGAAGTGATTGAATGTGTTTCAAATTTCTTTAAATTTGTGAACTTGTGGATGAAATGTATATACTATGATGTACAAAAACTGAAGAAATAGTAATGTACCAGTGTTAAATAAAAATGAACGTCAAAATACACATCATGCCCCTTTGGAATCTACTTGCATTGATGTTACATTGGGTCAGTTACAGTAGAAATATAAGGATTTGTTTGCACCATTCAGTGAAGTGAGTTTTCAGTACTAGAAAACAAATATGTATTTCAGGTGGATGAATATTTCTGAAAATAATCGTATGAAAATTTGATTATAAAACCACATACATGAGCATGAGTGAATTATTTAGGGAGTGTATAATAGGACACATATATTTTATATTTGGAAAAATCTAGACAATATATATATATATATATATATCTCACAGAGAAACATTAGAAAGTAGCAATATATATGCCAATCAAAATTCATCGTGAAATATATATCATCCACCGATCCAAAAATATTAATTTTACTGAACATGGATTTATGTATAATGTTGTTCAACTAAAAATCTCACTCATAGTTAGAATTTTCAGTTCCAAAAGCGTTTAGGAGGGGTGATCTCTTCTCATACTTTGTTTCTGCTAAGTTAGCCACCTCACAAAAATGTACGTGTGATACCAGGTAGGATTTTTTATGTGCATATAAAAATACATGTGCTGAATTGGCTACAGAAAAAAGGAGACAGAAATTCACATGTGTGTTAACTTTAAAAACACATGGAGTACTATTTCAACAAACAATTGACAAGATTTATAACTCCTACACTATATCATGCAAAAGGCAAGACCAACTATACACCATGCCTCCTCTGAACTGCTTGTATTAATATTATGTTTGGGTTATTTGTCTCCATCATATTAGGATTAGTAGTCAGAGTCTATTAGGGTATGGGTTACTGACAGGGATTCAGTATTTCGAATGGAAAATTGGAAAATGAATCCAATGTGTATGTAAATATGTGCTACACAAAAATCTTCCCACTCTCATCCAGAACAATACCTTGACAACACCTTCACCCCATGTAAGACACAATTAGAGGAGAAGAGTTAGAAAATCCATGAATACATATCTGGAATGGAATGCGATCAGGAGTTCACAACCTTGGAAGTGTTAGAGGAGTTTCCAAAAGTAAGGGACAGGGTAAACACTTCAAAAACATGGAGGTCTGTTGTCCTAGAGACTTCTTGAGATACTGCCTGTGAGGTTGGGCACTTGAAATATATGTTGTTGTCACGTGCTTTAGCTTCCTTTCTAGTGAAACCATAAACCTGGGCATCTATGTGACCTGGAGGACATGGTTTCTTATTTTCCAATGAACATGAGACACCAGTGCTGAATTCTCCCTTTGAAGGTAAACTGTGGCCCCTTGGGGCTAAATGTCTCTAGTGTGGACTATGAAGCCATATGGTCATCCTCTATTTTCGTGGTGTTTCTTGGTGCTGCACTGGAAGTTTGGTATTTGCTTCATGAAATACAAGGAGTTCAACGGGGACACAGTGTGTGAGGGATTTCTGTCACATGTGGTGGGTCAGGGTTGTAGGAGAATAAAAGAACCAGGCTTCTATTCCACATAGCTTGCCCTCTTGAACATAGCAACCTGATTCTGAACAATGTCCTGAATCCTCTCCATGTAACAAGATGCCTTTACATATAAGGGTCTGCTGGCTTCACCATGTCAGTCACAAGCCATTTGGAAGCCAATGGCATATCCACATGGTCCCACCACTGATGTTTTATCACACACATGCCCACCTTTGCTCTTGGCCCACTAATCAGCAGGATCCAACTTTCTGGCATCTCTGTTAAACACCATTTTCATAAAAACCAGTCAATCAAGGCACTGTCTGGTATACTCATTGTTGGGAAAAGTATAAATGGCAGCCATACCCCAGAAAAAAAAACCCAACATGGCGCCTAAGCACTTCTTCTTCCTACATTCTTCTTTTCTGCAGTGGTGCGAAATGTTCCCGCCCGTGTGAACTCTTCTGCTGGCGCCAATTTCAAACCTTGCTGGCCGGGAATCTTAGCCCCAATAAGAACTAATTCCTTGGCTCCGGAGCTGATATCTGAAAGAACTTTCCAATAAACGGATTGCCTGCCATTTATCTAAGCCCTCCAATCTCCTCCTTAGTTCTATATAAGCACACAGCTTTTTGCAATAAAATTGGAATTCTCCCGGTGAAGTGCCTTTGCGTGGGGAGTTCTTTCATTCTGGTGCCCCGTGTGAGGATATGGGTGAGCTCTTTCCAACAAGAGCCCCGTCCACTGCTCCACCGTGGCACTCTGCCCTGGTCTGCTCTTTTCAGACGCAGGCTTCCTGCACTCACCACTGATTTGTTGTATGTAAGCCTCCCCTGACCCCGGCTCGCCAACTCCCTTCGGGCTACCGCTGTCTTTGTGACCATGATCGTCTGTCACACTCTAGACGCCTGGTAGGGGGGAGGGAATTCCTCCCACTAAGACCTTTACTGGTTGCAGTGGACCCTCTGGTGATCCGTTTCCCTTTGGGGTGTGAGGCTTCTGAGTTTACATGAGAGGCTCTGTGGTTTTTCCTCCTCTGCTGCTGCTGCCGCTGCTGGCTAGAGTTGCTGTTTCCTGCGGGCCTGCTGTGTCTGGCTGAAGCTGCCTCTCTGCTCGGGGAAAACTGAACTCCCATCCTGGAACTGCATTCTGCTGGAGCCGGAGTTCTGTTTTCATTACTTACTTCTTCTGCTGCGTTCGAAAACTTTCCTGATGTCAGGTTGCCCGTGGCTCCGAACCCATTGGGTCTCACAGATCGCACTTCACTGGTGACGATCAGGTAGTGCCCTCTGTATTTCCTCATGATGGCTGGTCATTTTGGGGATGCCCACCTGACCCCCATTTGCCCTGAGCGCTTCCCGGAGTCTGTTCCAGGCCGGGTTTTCTCTTTGTCTCTCTTTCTTACACTTATTCTCTCTCTCTCTCTCTCTCTCTCTCTCTCTCTCTCTCTCTCTCTCTCTCTCTTCCATCTCTCCCTGTGACTGTGGACACCTCTTTATCTGTACCTGAAACCTCACCTCTCAAAAGTTTAATAAAAAATCTGGCCACACTCTCCCTCACACCAGACATCAAGCCCAAACTTCTAATCAAATTCTGTACCCAAGATTGGCCTACATATCCACTGGATAATGGCAATCATTGGCCTCCAGAAGGCTCCTTAGATCCAAACCTCCTCTTGGACCTTTTTAATTACTGCCAGCATCTGAAAAAGTGGAGTGAGATTCCCTGTATTGAATGTTTTAGCCTTCTTGCACAGCACCCTGTCTCTGCTCCTCCTGCCCTCCCTCTCAGGTCCTTCTTGCTTGCAAACCCCTCTCTTCCCCTAGTTCTACTCCTGACTTCGCAGATTCTTCCTCATTCGACCCAGCAGATCAACCCCCACCTTATCCCCCAGCCCCAACTGACCCTTCTCTCCCGCAAAATCCTCCTCTTCCTCTGCCTGATTCCACGGATCCTCAACCTTCCATTTCATCCCCCTCCCTTCCCCACTCTTCTGCCTGCTCCACCTCCTCCTCTTCCACAGAGACATTCCCTTCCCCTCCGTCTCCTTCCTGTCCACCGCCTGCCTCTTTCAGTCCTCCTGTTATCAGGTCTAAGGGACTCCTTCCCACGCCCAAGACAATCGCACCCCTTCGTGAGGTAGCTGGTCCCAAGGGTGTCATCAGAGTCCACGTGCCCTTCTCCATGTCGGACATTACTCAGCTAGAGAGGAAGTTAGGCTCTTTCACCACTGACCCCACCACTTACATTCGGGAGTTTCAATGGGTACTGCAAGCATATAGCCTCACTCATCATGACATCTACATGCTCTTGGCCAATAAACTTCTCCCCAAGGAAAGGCAATGGTTCTGGGAGCTAGCCCAAGCCCATGCTGATGAAAATCATAGGACCAATCATAACCACCCACAGGCCCTCATGCTGTCCCAGAGCAGGATCCCCTATGGGCTTACAGTCTAGTGACCTTTTTACATCCTGCCTCTTGGCGGGACTGAAAAAGTCCACCCGCAAGGCTGTTAACTTTCAAAAGATGCAGGAGGTCATTCAAAGGAAGGAGGAAACACCTTCAGAATTCCTGGATAGACTAACCAAGTCCCTTCAGCAGTACACAAACCTCGACCCAGAAACCCCTGATGGCCGTCATGTCTTAATGACATATATTCTGGCCCAAAGCTACCCTTACATTAAAGCCAAGCTTAAAAAGTTTGAACAGGGCCCTGCTACTCCTCAGACCAAAATCCTCGCTGTCACTTTCAAGGTTTTTCATGGTAGAGAGGATGAAAGTGAATTCCGTAGGCAGAGGGCTGAAAATGCCAAATTCCAAATGTTGGCCCAGCTCATTCAGAGAAGGCCATCACCATGCCGTCCCAATATGACCCCCCCCTGGAGCTTGCTTCAAATGAGGTAAGGAGGGACATTGGACCAGGAATTGTTCTTCGCCGAGGACACCCTACAACCCCTGCACAAAATGCCATCAAAGTGGACACTGGGGGGCAGACTGCCCAACAACCCAGAAGGAAGGTTGGTCTGCTGCCCAGCAACTCCAGCCTCACCTGGGCTTGGCAGAGGAGGATTGATGGAGTCCTGGGCCTTCCCTCCAGACTATTACCATCAAGATTCAAGAGCCTAGGGTCACCTTCCTGGTGGATGGACGCTTCATTAACTTCCTCTTGGATACTGGTGCCGCTTTTTCGATTTTGAGGGAGTATTAGGGTCCTACCACACCCTCAAAAACTCCTATTGTCAGGGTAGGAGGTAAAAAGATTTTTCCTCAAACCCCCCCCCCAATCATGTTATATGCAGCGATCCCTTTTGTCCTTCACTCACTCCTTTCTTGTTATGAGCCATTGCCCCATTTCCTTTCTGGGAAGGGACATACTCTCACTATTAAAAGTCACCATTCACTTATCAACCCACACCTCTCCTACCTCTCATTTCCTCATGATATTCCTAGGGGCAGATACACCTCCTTCATGCACTCTCCCACGACTATCTAAACCATTTAACCCTGAGGTTTGGGACACAATTACACCCTTTATGGCTAAATGCAGTTCTATTCATATTGTCTTACGGGACCCTTCAAGATATGTTAGTCAACCACAATATCCACTCACAACCACATTTCTCCTTGGATTAGAACCCATCATCCAGGATTTATTATGAAAGGGGTATCTTAGGCCTACACACTCTCCTTTCAACACACCCATTCTGGCAGTTAAGAAACCTAACGTGTCCTACAGGCTGGTTCAAGAACTTCGCCTTGTCAACTCCTCTGTGGACCCCATCCACCCGCTAGTGCCCAACCCTTACACCCTCCTCTCTCAGATCCATGCCACTACTACTCACTTCTCAGTCCTAGATTTAAAAGATGCATTCTTTTCTATTCCCCTGTTCTCAGAATCTCAGGATATCTTTGCTTTTTCATGGACTGACTCTCACACCCGCCATTCTCATCAGCTTACCTGGACTGTCCTCCCACAGGGATTCAGGGATAGCCCCCATCTCTTTGGCCAATTTCTTGCCCAGGACCTCACATCCTTTCACCTGACCTGTCCTGACTCTACTCTACTTCAATATGTCTATGACCTTCTTCTATGTAGTCTTTCTGGAACACTCTCAATCCCACACCGCTCAGCTTCATAAATTCCTAGAAGACAAGGGATATAGGGAGTCTCCCCACAAGGCCCAGGTTTCCCAGTCTTCGGTCACCTATCTTGGTTTTTGCCTTACACCCGGGAAAAAGGAAATAACACTGGATAGGAGGCAACTCCTCTGTGATCTTTCAGTGCCCTATACGAAAGCCAAAATACTATCATTCCTAGGATTAGCAGGTTATTTTAGGGCCTGGATCCCAAATTATTCTCTTCTCTCCAAACCCCTGTATGACCTAGCAAAGGGACCCCCTAGTGAATCTCTTGCCTCCTTTCCCATCTACCACTTCCGCAGGCTTCAGCAACTCCTCTTAAAGGCACCTGCCCTTCACCTTCCAGATCTTTCAAGAACATTTCATCTATATGTCCATGAAAAAGGGGGGCAAGCACTTGGGGTCTTAGGTCAAAACTATGGGCGTACATTTGCACCTGTGTCATATTTGTCCAAGCAACTAGACCCTACCATCCGTGGGTGGGCCCCTTGCTTAAGAGCTCTGGCTACTGGACAAATTTTACACAAAGAAGCCTCTAATCTGACTTTTGGGGCCCCTTGAACTATCCACTCCCCACATCACTTGAAGGATCTTTTAGCTTAAAAGGGCCTTCAAACTCTCCCTACATCCAGATTTCTGTCGCCCCTCACTTCCTTTCTGGAAAACCCTAATATTATTTTCCTCCCCTGCTCTGCACTGAACCCTGCCTCACTGCTCCCAATGACTCCCATGTCTCACATACCAACTCATAATTGCTTGGAAACCTTAGATGATTTCCTCCCCTGTCATTCTTCCATTTCTGAGAGACCACTCAGCAAGCCTGACCTTATCTGGTTTACTGACAGCAGTTCCTTTAGGGAGAACGGAACTCATTACTCTGGATACGCTGTATTTTCAGCCACTGAGATTATAGAGGCCAAAGTTTTGCCTTCAGGAACTACAGACAAGTAGGCTGAACTTATAGCATCCACTCGTGCCTGCCTTCTAGCACAAGGCAAATCCCTCACCCTCTAAACTGATTCAAAATATGTCTTCCATATCTTATTATCCCATGCTGATATTTGAAAGTAGCGAGGCCTACTTACCACCAAAGGTAATGCAATCACTAATTCAGCTTTTATAACCAATCTAATAGAGGCCACTTACCCACCCAGTTGGGAGTTGTCCATTGTAGGTCCCATCAGAAGGACGGCTTTCTTATCACTGAGGGCAATGCCAAAGCTGACCAGGCGGCACGAATGGCTGCTACCACTTTCAATTATGGCCTCCATGGGGGACATATAATGGCCACTTTAGACAGCTCATCTGAAGCCCCTACGTCTTTCAGTAAGAACAAGAATCTTTTCAAGTTCCTTCATACTCTATTCCTTTCCAATTCTCAGTCTTTGACCCTCTTTTTACAGAGTTTCTTTTCCCTCACCCCCTCTGACAAGCCATGCTACAGAATATAGCCTCTAATTGTCAGATCTGTCAGCGGACCAACCCTCATACTCCTTTAAGGCCCAAACCTTTCCCTTTCCACCAAGCCCGGGGACACATTCCCGCTGCTGACTGGCAGGTAGACTTCACCAACATGCCCACAGTATGGCGCACTAAATACCTCCTTGTCTTTGTGGACACTTTCTCTGGTTGGGTTGAGGCATTTCCCACTTCCAATAAAAAGGCTTCCACTGTAGCTTCAATCTTACTGACAGACATCATCCCCAGGTTTGGTATGCCCACTTCCCTACAATATGACAATGGCCCTGAGTTTACTTCTAGGATCACACAAAAGGTCTCTCAAGCCCTCTCCTTCAAGTGGCATTTCAACTGTCCATATTTCCCCCAGGCTTCAGGGAAAGTGGAAAGGGTAAATCGTACTCTAAAGGAAGTCCTTACCAAATTGACAATGGAATTAAACATAGACTGTTTCAAACTCCTTCCCTTGGCTTTGCTTCGAATCAGAGCTCTCCCTAAGAAACCATCTTTACTGTCTCCTTTTGAGATAATGTATGGAAGACCTCTTATAACCCCTGGGTTGGTCATTTCACAAGGACCTCTCACCCGAGATTTGTCTTTGCCTCTCTTGCTCCATCTCCGCTCGGAACTCTGGAAATATCAGGACTGGCTACTTCCGGACCCAGTCTCCTCTCCAAACACTCCTCCCTTAACACCTGTTAGTCTAGTCTATTATAATACCCCAGAGGAGAAAGGGACTCTTGCCGCAAAATGGGAAGGCCCCTATCCTGTCATTCTCTTTACCCTTACCGCCGCCAAACTCTCCTTACCAGACAACTGTCTCACTCCCTGGATTCACATGTCTAGGTTGAAGCCACATCACCAGGAGGCCCCACCTGCTGAAGACAGGGCCACCCCAGAGGAACTCCAAGAATCACCTACTGAACCTCCCCTTTACTCCTGCTCTCCACACCCATCTCACCCATTTTAGTTGTGGCTCACACGGTTTTCCTTGCAGCCCAATTCCTCTTAAAGAAGGCACAATGAGCTCTCCCAACACCCTAGTCTTCTCTAACTGCTTGTTTTTTGTGCTCTGCTTATTTTCTGTGCTCTGTCAGGACTGGTCTTTACCCTCCTCACCTACCATGCATTTATTCACTTTTCGGGAACGATACTCAGAACATGGCATGCAGAAGGTCTGCGCAGTGGATGCAACTACTTGCTTCATCCACAACTGCACCTCTATTTCCCTAAAATTGTCACCTTCAAGGACCTTCGTCCCTGGTAGCTGGAACTGGCCTTTCATTTGCTTCCTTTTTGATCAAACAAAAGACTATTGTCATTGGTGGCCTGAGATATATAATGGGTGCCCCTATTGGTCATGCATGTTCCATGATGAACGTGGTAGCTATTCTTACCACTCATTTGGTTACCCTGAAGGGTGGACTTCTAGTTACATAAAGTGGCATAAAGGCTCTTCATCCAGTAACAATGGATGGTATACTTTAGATAAACCTGACCCCAAGGCCAAACGATGGGGCTATGTTGAGTTTGCTGTCTATGCTCGGACAACCTCAGTCAGACCCACAGGGTGGATGACTATTGGCCGCACCCTGATTACGCAACCTAAGGCAACCATCCAGGTAGTCGAACACATTAAGGACTCAGAATCAAAACTTTGAGATCATATCCATAGCTCATCCAAAGAGGATTCAGAGCCTTCAACCCTCTCAGGTCCCCCTCCCACATGGCTCAATTTGCTACACCAAACTTTTTGATTATTAAACTCCACGCCTCTTTCTGTGCCTACTTCTCAGTGCTTTCTCTGTGCTTCACTTAGTCGTCCACTTCTAGCAGCAGTCCCATTAGCGGCAGGAAATATTCCAGCAAAACCCTACAATTTCTCTAAAAAGGACAACCCCTACATGTGACACGTATCCCACTGTGGGAAAGTTATTCCACCAATACTTTATTTCCTTTCATCTGTTTCCACCTGCCAATAATGAATCCTTTACCCATTTGTTCCTTGAGCTACAGCACCCCATAGAGCCCTGTGTTTATGCAACCTGGACATTTCCTCTGGTGTAATGGTTCTTTAAGTACCTCAACCATCAATGTCTCTGGCGCCTGTTTCTTGGTTACTGTAGTTCCTCAGCTATCTTTGTATACTCCCACCGAATTCTGACAGTTGGCCCTACCTTCCCGCACCCATAGGGTAGTCTTTCTGCCGGTTCTGGTAGGCCTCATTTTAACAACCTCAGTGACGGGTCTCAGACTCTCTGGTGGAGCTATAGGTCATGCTCTATGGGATCCAATGACCTTCAACAAAAACTGCAGGAAACACTCAATACCATGGCTGAGTCTCTGGGTTCCTTGCAGCGGCAGGTTACTTCATTGGCACAAGTGGCTTTACAGAACCAAAGGGCAATTGATCTTCTCACTGCAGAAAAAGGGGTTACATGCCTATTCCTCAGAGAGGAATTTTGCTATTATGTTAATGAATCTGGGCTAATAAAAAAAAAATGTTGTTAAATTGCAGGAATTATCGACCCAATTGCTCAAACCTACCTCCTCCAATCCCATAACGGGGTTCTTCCAATCCTATCTTGCCATGTACTTACTACATATCTTGGGTCCCCTTATTTGGATGCTCCTTTTTTGTGCTCTCTTGCCCTGCATAATGAAGTGCCTTCAAACCCAACTGCATAAAATTCCTAATCAAACTTTCAACCAGCTTTTGCTTAGTCACTACCAGCCTCTGATGACCGATGAATCCCCAACATCTCCAAGAGAACAGTTCACTCAGTGATGAAGCTCACTACCAGGCACGATGGAATGCAACGGGTATTAGACAGCGGGAGACAACGAGCTCGGAGAACCTCTTAATCTGCCATCCTGGATTCATAGTCTTTACCACCTTCTAAGCTTTCTCATGGCCCTTGGCCTCTTCTATGTCAGTCCCCCCACATGGAACTTCTGCCAAAAATTGACATTTGCTTTAATTTTTATCTTCATTCTGTTTTTATTCGCTCTGATCTTCTTCAGGTGCTGGCGACACCATGTCCAGGCAACGCTTGAAGTATTTCCTTGAGTCTCTGTTACAGGACCAGTGGCTGATACCAACAATCTCTTCCATCCAGGACTGGTTCCATGCCATCGACATCTTTGGCTTCAGGGAACATTCATTGACTTCACCCCTATGAAAATTGCTGTCTATAGCCACTGGGTTTTATTTCTGGCTGCCATGATATCCCCATACCTGCCCCCTGAGCATTCCTCCACTTCTCTTTCTAGGCCCCACACCAGCCCCACACAGCAGGAAGCAGCCAGATCTGACAAACGACGCCCCACTTCCTAAGAAAACAAAAAGGGTGGAATGTTGGGAAAAGAATAAATGGCAGCCATACCGCAGAGAAAAACCCCAACATGGCGCCTAAGGACTTCTTCTTCCTACCTTCTTCATTTCTGCAGTGGTGCAAAAAGTTCCCGCCCTTGTGAACTCTCCCGCCAGCGCCAATTTCAAATCTCGCTTGTGGGGAACCTTAGCCCCAATTAGAACTAATTCCTGGGCTCTGGAGCTGATATTTGAAAGAACTTGTCAATAAACGGGTTGCTGCCATTTATCTAAGCCATACCATCTCCCCCTTAGTGCTATATAAGCACACAGCTTTTAGAAATAAAATTGGAATTCTCCCGGTGAAGTGTCATTGCGTGGGGAATTATTTCACTCATGTTCAGCAACAGGATATCCAAAGGTTCTCCAGTGCCACCTGGTAATGGGAATTTCAGAAATTTGATAGTATTTATTTAGCCATTTTTGAAGGATGAAGTTGGAGTCACTGTGCGTTTCAATTAATGCAGGAACCATTATGTGGTGAGGAAGCTCATTTAAATGAAATCTCTGGAGAAATCTCACAGGCAAGGCTTCCCAAAAAGTGGCCAAAAGGTCACATGAAGCCAGGATCATTGAGGTCTACAATATGAGTTCCATTTGTGTTTAGACTCTCAATTATGGCTGCCAAGTCTTTCAAAATAAAATCATGTGATATCCTGGCTGAGATTCTCACTGCACTGTGGAAAGACACCCTGGCCCTCGATCTCAGTTTTCAAGGGCGCATCTCATGCGTGGCCTCCTAAAATCCCAACACATTTCATGGCAATACTTCTTTGAGGTAAATTCCAGAACTCAGTCTCTAAGAGAAATCATGCCAGAATTCAAGCCCAGGTGGATCCAGTTATCTCTTCCAACCGCCAAACAAATGACCACAATTAAAACCAAACACTCCCACATGGCCCTCATCTTCTTCCATATAGACACTTATCATAACCTCTGGCTGGAGTTTTTCATGAGGGGTGCAGCCCAAGACAGTGTCAAAAATAAGCTCCCTTGCCCCTCATTTGCCTAAAGTCAAGGTGGCCTGGACACCCATCCGGTGAACCAGGAGTGATCAGATAAGCCAGCTGTTAATACTGCTCTGCATCTCCAATTTGAGGCCTACTGACTGTCAGTTATAGATTCTTTATATGATTTGGAGCCATGAGAAAACCCAAAAACCTATGGGTTAGCCTCTGCAGGGCTGTGCATAACTCATTTGAACCAAAGGATCCGTATTCTCACTTGATGGTGGTCAGGAACCTTACAAATGAATGCGAGAGACTTCATTCACAATAATTGCTCTTTTGGCCATTTTGGTTTTGGATGCACACATGGGATCTCTCTTTACATCCATCAGGTGCTGAGAATCTAAGCCACAACCTCACACAGGGCCAAGAGGCTGATTCAGACACATCCCTTTCCAAAGCAATTAAGCAAAGAGCCACAGGTGATGCCCATTCATTTCCATTTGAAAACTGTTTTCTTCAGGCTTCACAAAGGGGTGGCCTGAGGCAAAGACCTTCCTGACATTCAGGGAAACAGAACAATTGATAAGCAAAAGGCCGAAAGCATGGTTTCTCCACTGAGACTTTCTTGGTCACACTGATATCTGAGTTTTCTGAGATGCTCGCCATTCCCTTCAGCTATCCAGGACATGGCAATGTCACAGAGCTTGGAGGTGGTACATATTTTGGACACAAAACCATGAGACTATTCTGGAGAGTGGTGAGAATTCTGGAAGAAACAGGAACTTAGGAAGGTAGCAGGTGTTGCCCATGGATAAGGCAAGCTGCAGTCCATTCATAAATTGGGCAGGATGAATGCCGGGAATCTTTCTACTATACAGGACATATCAATTGTTGCATTCTATTTTCTAATGTCTACAACCACGGACACAGTGGGATACACAGAAATAGAAACACTTGCCTTGTCCAACGACTTACTAGAAGAAGACCACTCCAAATCAAACAAACCGTCTTTCCTACCTATTATCAGATCATGAGACAAAACCACAAAATCACACCCACCCCACAAAGACACCTCCTTCCCCCATGTAACTCTGTGACTATCCGGAGTTTCCTCTGAGTGGTGGGCCATACTATGTTCCCCCAAAATGGCCTGTCCTATCTCAGATCTGGTCTCCTTGGCCAACTCTGTGAAGTTGTCAGGAGCCTGCGGTGAACCACTACCTACTTTCTCAGGAAAGGCCCCTATTCAGAGCTCTCCTGGTATTTGGCCATCCTCACATATGTAGGTACCAAGAAAGACTGACACTCTCCTTGGTAAATTCAAACAAGTGAGCCTACTGGGTCTGGGACTGGACTGGCTCCGGGTGCCTGGCTTCCTGGATCCCAAGTTAAGAGAGTTCCATCACCAAGGAAGTGAGGTAGATCACTTCTTCAGGAACTGAATGAGGTCATTGCCTTGACAACCACTTTGTCCTAACAGTTGCTTTCAAGAGTCCCATGAGATGGAGGCTGCCCCTACTTCCTGTGACACTTTCACAAGTTAGAATGGTATATAAACCATGGGCACCCGGGAACAGCTCTCCACCTAGGACTGTTTTGGTCCATCTTCTCTACATTAAGAAGAGAGAGGCTGATTCATACACATCCATTCATGCTGACAAGGTTGTTTGCCATTGAAGATGACTTTTCTCTCTCAGGTCTTTCGTAGCTGCCTACATCTTCTCAAGGGATCATTTCTGCATGGACCTTTGATGTTCTCAACAGGTGGAACATGCCCTATATTCCTGTATTTTAAGAGCAACCCTGTCCCTGCTGTTCTGTAAAGTTCGATTGAGAGAACAGTGTATGGTTTGGGTTAGTAACATGTTCAATTTGGGGTTAGGAATCCTTCTGCATGACGAATAATGGTATTGGGAAACTATGATACTTACAAGAATATATAGGTGAAATATAAGTATAAAAACAGAAATCTAGGGAAGATATGAAGTCCAGAAGGGCATTGGGCCCTTAATTGGCACACTGCTTTGAATTATTTCCTGCAAAAATGTCTCAGATAAATCTATATACAATGGCATAGGAGCTTGTACCTTGGATGATTGAATGTCGAATAGAACACCCACTCAAAAAGGGATTGTCGGTAGGATTAGAAAGATAGTCAGTAGGTTTACAAAGAAGAGTGAGAATAGGATTTAGACCAAAAGTTCTTAAGCAATAGGGTTTCAGGTAGACAGTGAATGTAAATGTCAGCACAAGTGAAGAGTCAGTCACAATGATGAACAGGGGAAAATATGTAGGAAAATAGATATAAATAGAGACATTACTAAATCAGGCAAAGTATAAAGTGAGTGATAGGATTAGACATTTTCAACAGGCTTGAGGTTGAATATATAATCTTAGAAAGAAACAAAAATGTAGTCACCAATAAGATTGACATTTGAGAGCATTAGGCCACCTGGACATGGAAGGTTTTAGTAATCCATGCTCACTTTCCATTTAGGCTCTGGTACAACCTTAAGGGTGACCTTTGATTTTTTTGTCCAGAATATTACTGTGATAAAATGTATATATAGATCAGGTGACATGAGTAATTCTTCCACCATTTTTTGAGGAATATTTTGAAAACGTATAAATTAGTATTGAGGGTAAAAATAGGTGTACCCTGTGTCTATGAATATAGAGATAATGCATGAATAGACCATACAGTTAATAAATAATATAACTGGTTCCACTTTAAATAATGTATTGAATTGATATCTGAAAATACATAAGAAATCATATATTGATATATAATCATTCATAACAACTAGTTATACGTCTAATTGTAATCCTAGGGTTATGGTTTATCATGAAGAGTGAGTGAGTTTTGCTTCAAAAGTGATTATGGAAATCAAAAATAATGTGTTTGGAAAGAAGTCTCATGAAAAGACCAGTTTGAAACATGGCGGAACACGTGTTTTCTGAAGCAGAAAGTGATTGAAAGTGAAATAAATGCCTATAAATTTGTGAACTTGTGGATGAAATATATATCCAATAATGTGCATAAACTGAAGAAATAGTAATGTACTAGTTTTCAATAAAAATGAACTTCAAAATACTTATCATGTCCCATAGGAATCTACTTGCATTGATGTGAAAATGGATCAGTTACTGTAGAAATATTAGGATTTATATGCACCATTCACTGAAGTTAGTTTTCAATACTAGGAAAAAAATACGTATATCAGGTGAATGAATATTTCTGAGAATAATCTTGTGAAAAGTTGATTATAAATCCACATACATAATCATGAATGAATTTAGGGAGTGTATAATAAGACACATATATTAAATATTTTGAAATATCTGGAGAGAATATATATATATATATATATATATATATATATATATATATATATCCACACACAGATTTTAAAAATTAGCAATATATATGCCAATCGAATTACACCGTGAAATATGAATCATCCACAGATCCAAAAATATTCATTTTACTGGATATGGATTTATGTATAACTTTTTTCAACTAGGAAGCTCACCCATAGGTTGAATTTTCAGGTCAAACAGCGTTTAAGAGGAGTGATCTCTTCTCACACTTTGTATCTGCCAAGTCATGTAACTCACAAGAATGTACGTGTGATACCAGGTAGGATTCTATATGTGCATATAAAAATACATGTGCTGAATAGAATACAGAGAAAGGGAGACAGGAATTCACATATTTGTTAACTTTAAAAGCACATGGAAAACTATTTCAACAAAAAATTGACTAGATTTATAACTCCTACCCTATATAATGCAAAAGGCAAGTCCAAGTATACAACATGCCTCCTCTGAACTGCTTGTATTTCTATTCTGTTTCCGTAATTTTTCTCCATTATATTAGGATTAGTATTCAGAATCTAGCAGGGCATGTGTTAGTGTCAGGATTCAGTATTTCAAATGTAAAATAGAAAAATGAATCCAATGTGTATGCAAATATGTGCTAAACAAAATCTTCCCACTCTCATCCAGAACAATTCCTTGACATTTTTTTCGCCCAAAGTAAGACACAATTAGAGGAGAAGAGTAATAAAATCTGTGAATAATATGCTCAGGAGTTTACAACCTTGGAAGTGGTAGAGGAGTTTCCCTAGTATGGGACAGGGTAAACACTCCATAAACATGGAGCTCTGCTGGCCTAAATACTTCTTGAGAAACTGCCTCTGAGTTTGGGCACTTGAAATATATGTTGTTGTCAGTAGCTTTAGCTTCTTTTTAGTGAGACTATCAAAGCTGTGTCTGCATCTATGTGACCTGGAGGACATGGTTTCTTATTTTCCAATGAACATGAGGCAGCAGTGCTGAATTCTCTCTTTGTAAGTAAACTGTGGCCACTGGGGGCTAAGGGTATTCCCATGTGGACTGGGAAGCGATTTGGTCATCCTCCACTTTTCGTGGTGTTTCTTGCTGCTGCACTGGGACTTTGGCATTTGCTTCATGAAATAAAAGAAGTTCAACTGGGACACAGTTCTGGAGGCAATTCTTTCATGTGTGGTTGGTCAGGGTCTGCAGGAGAATGCACCAACCAGGCTTCTATCCCACATAGCTTGGCCCCATGTCCATAGTAACCTGATTCTAAACATTGCCCGGAAACATCTCCATATAACCAGAAGCCTTTACATGGAAGGGTTTGCTGGCTGCACCATGTAAGTCACAAGCCATTTGGGATCCAATGGCCGATCCACATGGCCCCACCACAAATTTTTTATCACACACCTGCCTACCACTGCTCTAGGCCCACTACTCAGCAGGTTCCAACATACTGGCATCTCTGTTCTACACCATTTTCATGAAACCCACTCAATCAAGGCACTGTCTTGCATATTTACCATCAGCAACAGGACATCCAAAGTTTCTCCAGTGCCACCTGGTCATGGGAATTTCAAAAATTTCATGGTATTTATCTAGGCATTTTTCAAGGATGACGTTGCAGGCACTGTGGGTTTCAATTCATTCAGGAACCTTTAAATGGTGAGGAAGCTCATTTCAATGAATGCTCTGTAGAACTCTCACAGGCAAGGCTTCCCAAAGAGTGGCCAAAATGTCACATGAAGCCAGGCCTATTGAGGTCTACAATGTGACGTCCATGGGTGTTGTGACTCTCAACAATGGCTGGCAAGTCTTTCAGAATTAAATCATGTGATCTTCTGGCTGAGATACCCAGGGCTCTGTGGAAAGCCACCCTGGGCCTAGATCTCAGTTTCCAAGGGTGATTCTCATGGGTGGACTCCTAAAATCCCAACAAAATTCATGGCAATACTTCTCTGAATTCAGTCTCTAAGGGGAATCACACCAGAGTTCAAGCCCAGGTGGTCCCAGTCATGTCTTCCAACCGGACACAAATGACCAAAATTAAAACCAAAACCCTCCCATATGGCCCTCATCTTCTTCCATATAGACACTAATCACAACCTCTGGCTGAAGGTTTCCATGAGTGGCGGAGTCCAAGAGAGTGTCCAAAATAACTCCCTTGCCCCTCATTGGCGTAAATTCAGGGTGGTCTGGACACCCTTCATGTGAAACAGGAGTGATCAAATATGCTAGACGTTAATACTTCTATGCTTCTCCAATTTGTGGAAAACTGAGTGTCAGGTATATATTTTTATGTGATTTGCAGTCATGAGAAAACACAAGCTCTTCTGCAGGTCTTTGAAGAACCCATTTGACCCAAAGGATCCCTATTCTCACTTGATGGAGTTCAAGAACTTTAAAGAGGAAGGCGACAGACTTCATCCACAAGGACTGCTTTTTGGCCATTTTGGTTTTGGATGCACACATGGGATCTTTCTTTACATCCACCATGTGCTGAGTATCTAAGCCACAACCTCACACAGGGCCAAGAGGCTGATCCAGACACATCCCTTTTCAAAGCAATTAAGCAAAGAGCCACAGGTGATCCATATTCATTTCCATTTGAAAACTGTTTTCTTCAGGCTTCACAAAGGGGTGGCATGAGGCAAAGACCTTCCTGACATTCAGGGCAACAGAACATTAGGTTAGCAAACGGCCCAAAGCAGTGTTTCTCCACTGAGACTTTCATGGTCACACTGATATCTGAATTTTCTGAGACGCTCGCCATTCCCTTCAGCTATCCAGTACATGGCCATGTCACAGAGCTTGCAGGTGGTACATAACTTGGTCACAAAATCATGAGCCTATTCTGGAGAGTGGCCAGAATTCAGGAAGAAAACAGGAACTTAGGAAGATAGCAGGTGTTACCCATCCATAAGGCAAGCCGCATTCCTTTCATACATTGGGCAGAAAGAATTCTGGTAAGCTTTCTACTAGCCTGGACACATCCTTTGATGCATTCTCTTTTCTAATGTCTACAACCATGGACACAGTGGGATACACAGACATAAAAACACTCGCCTTGTCAAATCACTTGTTAGAAATCGTCCACTCCAAACCAAACAAACTGCCTTTCCTACCTATTCTCAGAACATGAGACAAAATCACAAACACACACTCACACCCACAAATTCACCTCCTTTCCCAAAGTAGGTCTCTGACTATCGGGTGTGACCTCTGACTGGTGGGCCGTACTATGTTCCCATCAAATGGCCTGTTCTGTCTCAGATCTGGTTTCCTTGGCCAACTCTGTGAAGTTGTCAGGAGACAACGGTGAGCCACTTCCTGCTTACTCAGGAAAGGCCACTCTTCAGAGCTTTCCTGGCATTTGGCCATCCTCACATCAGTAGATACCAAGAAAGACTGACTCTGTCTTTGGTAAATCAAAAGAAGTGAGACCACTGGGACTGGGCCTGGGACTAGATTTGTGTGCCTGGATGCCTGGATCCCACGTTCAGAGAGTTCCATCACCAAGAATGTGAGGTGAGGTCACTTCCTTCAGGAACTGAATGAGGTCAATGCCTTGGCAAGCACGTTGTCCTAACATTTGCTTCCAAAGGTCCCATGAAATGGAGGCTGTCCCTAATTCCTTTGACACTTTCACAAGTTAGAATGGTATATCAAACATTGGTAACCGGGAACAGCTCTCCACAGAGGCCTCGTTTGGTCCTTCTTCTCTACATAAAGAAGAGAGAGGCTGATTCAGACACATCCCTTCATGCTGACCAGGTTGTTTGCAATGAAAGATGACTTTTGCTCTCTCAGTTCCTTCATAGGTGCCGACAACTTCTCTAGGGATCATTTGCGCATAGACCTTTGAGTTTCTCAGCAGTTGGAAGATCCCCTAAATTCCTGTATTTTAAGACCAACTCTGTCCTTGCTCTTCTCTAAAGTTAGATTGAGGGAACAGTGTATGGTTACGGTTAATAACAGGTTTGATTTGGAATAGAAATCATTCTGCTGGATGAATAATGGTATTGGGAACCTGCGATATTTTCAAGAATATATAGGTAAAATATATGAATCTGAAAACAAAAATCTAGGTAAGATTTGAAGCCCAGAAGGGCATTGGGCCCTTGATTGGGTATTAAGCATAGGACCTTGTAACTTGGATGATTGATTTTCAAAGAGAACTTCCAGTCAAAATGGATAGTCAGTAGTATTAGGAAGATAGTCGGTATGTTTATAAAGGAGAGTGAGTATAGGATTTGGACCAAAAGTTCTTTAGCTATAGGGTTTCGGGTATTGAGTGAATGTAAATGTCAGCACATGTGAAGAATTAATCACAATGATGAACTGGGGAAAATATGTAGGAATGCAGATATCAATAGAGACTTTAGGAAATCTGGCAAAGTATAGTTGGTAGTGAAATGTTAATAAAATAGATTCTTGTCACTTCCTGTTTTTCTGTATGCTTAATAAAACACTGTTGAAATCTTGAGAAGTGATTTCTAATCTTTTTCCCAGAATGTGCTGTCCCCAACTGCCAAACTTCAGAATGTACTCCCTCACCCAGTTGCACGCAAACTGCTCACCCGCCCAGGCCCATCAATAAACTTTCCTCCCTGCCCTCTTCAAGGAAAGTATATAAGCTCTGCTTAAGCTGTTCTCAGGGTTCTCTGCTCTATTCAAATGAGCTCTGAGCCCCAGCATGCTGGACCCCCAATAAACCCTTTGTTTTTGCATGAGAGAGTCTCTTGGTGGTCTCTTCCCCCAATGCTCTTCCGATATTTATATATGGAGGTTCCACCGAAATCCAGCAGTGGTGAACGAGAGACCCCAATGGGCTACTCTCAGGGTAAGTAAGGCACCTCTTTCTGGTTTCAGGTTTCAAGTTAGGGCTTGGCAAAATGGCTGTTGATGAAGTGTGTGAGCTCTCTTTGATGGTGGCTGGCAGACGTGTCACAGAGCCACAAGCCAAGTCCCTGGGGGACGCCACAGAGGACTCGGGAATTGAGGAATAATAGTCTCCTCGACTCAGTGATACTTTGTTTCAGATTCGGTATTGCCAGCCCATCGGGTTTTGCCACCTGCTCAGTCTTGGTCTCAGTGTTGGACGTCCATTGCCTGTCTTTATTGTTTTCTCTTGTCTGTGTCCTGTGTCGTTGCTTTTACTGTTTGTGTATCTTTCATTATGGGACAGATCACTTCAATGCCTCTGTCCCTGACCCTTGATCTATGGACCAAAGTCCGCTTAAGGGCTCAGAATGTTTCTTTTTCAGTAAAACGCTGGACCTGGCAGACTCTGTGTGCCACAGAATGGCCCACCTTTGGATTCTGATGGCCCCTAGAAGGATCTTTCTACTTCCCACTAATTTAAAAAGACAGAGATATTGTCTTACAGCCAGGGCCACATAGCCATACTGATAAACAGGAATATACCTTAACTTGGCAGGACCTCTGCAAATCTCCTCCTCCGTGGGTGAAGCCTTTCCTTGCTGTGTCCCCGTTCCTACTCCTTCCCCCACGATCTCTCAACCCCTCTGCTCCTCCTCCTCCTCCACCCTCTGTTCTCCCTGAGTCACAAGATTTGACTCTACTGGACTCTCGTTCCCCTCCTTATCTTCTACCCTTGTCCCACAACCCCCAACACCCTCTAAGTGATTCTCCAGCTGCTGACTCAGCCTCTCCGCAATTGGAGGAAGCTAAGCCAGCCCAGGGCCCTCCAGATAACTCCCCTGCGTCACACACAGCCCCTCCTCCCCTGGAGGAAGCTGGAGTTGCTAAAGGAACTCGCTGGTGGCAAATGATTGAAAACCCTGGAACTCCCGTGTTGCTTCCATCCATCCCTAAGGACCAATGATTGACGATGGCCATAGGGAAAAAATGCAAGCCTACCAGTATTGGCCTTCTCCTCTTCAGACCTATATAAATGGAAAAATAACAATCCTCCTTTTACCAAGGACCCAACCTGGCTCTCTGGTCTGGTGAAGTCATTTATGTTTTCACACCAACCTACTTGAGATGACTGCCAACAACTCCTAGGGACTCTCTTCATGACAGAGGAACAAAAGAGAATCCTCCTGGATGCTAGAAAAAAGTATCCTCGGACCAAATGCGTGACCGACAAAACTTCCCAATATATTCAAAGCCGGCTTTCTCTTGAAACGACCCAACTGGGACCCCAACACCTTTGAAGGTAGGGAGCATCTGTCCACTTATCGCCGGGCTCTAATAGTGGGTATCTTAGTGGCCGCTAGGTGACCAACTAATTTGGCCAAGGTAAGAGAGATTATTTAAGGGCCTGATGAATCTCCCTCTATGTTCCTAGAGATAATTATGTAGGTATATAAGAGACATACTCCTTTCGATCCTCAGGCAGAGGATCAAAAGGCATCTGTCACAATGGCCTTTATTGGGAAAGCTGCCCTGGATATTAAAAGAAAGTTACAATGCTTAGATGGATTACAAGATATGACTTTGAGGGATTTAGTCAGAGAACCCGAGAAGGTATACTTTAAGAAAGAAACTGAGGAAGAGAAGGGAGCTGAGTGAGGATAAAAGAAACAAAAGACAGACTAAGGCATTGACTAAGGTCCTGGTCACAACAACAAATAGGCCAGAAACTAAGAAACAGAGAGACAGGAAGGGATACCTGGGCACACACTAGAGGCCACCCCTGGCCTCAGATCAATGTGCCTACTCTAAAGAAAAAGGACACTGGGCCAAAGAGTGCCCTAGAAAGAGACAGCCATGCCAGCCAGATATTCTGACTCTGGAGTAATACTAAGAAAGTCCGGGCTCAGATCCTCTCCCTGACCTCAAGGTAACTTTTGAAGTGGAGGGGAACACAATAAACTTTGAAGTAGATGCAGGGGGAATATACTCAGCCCGTAAGGCCCATTGGGCCCTCTACCGAATAAAAGGTCTCTAATTCAAGAGTCTAACAGAAGTAAATATCGGGCTTTGACAACTACGAGGACCATGGAACAGGGAAAAGGAAAAATCCATCACTCCTTCCTAGTAATCCCTGGCCACATTGATAGGCAGAGTTCTGCTCACCAAGCTCTGGGCCAAAATAACTTTTAACCCTGAAGGCCCCCAAGTGGAATTTTTTAATCCTTCAGTAACTACTCCTATAATCATGGCTCTAACTATGTCAGTAGCAAATGTTCATCAACTCACTCACCTTTGTTCAAAGAAACTGCATTCATTCGTGAAGGATCAAGAACACAGTTTTCCACTAACCTACTCACAGCAAAAGGAAATAACTGAATGGGTAACAAAAGCCTGTCAGGTCCATTAATTGGTTAAAGCTTACACTTCCAAGCTTCCTGCAGGAAAGCACCTATGAGGAACCAGACGAGGACATTTCTGGGAAGTGGACTTTACTGAAATTAAGCCAGTAAGGTATGGACTTAAATAACTCCTAGTCTTTGAACATACATTTTCAGGATGTATTGAAGCCTTCCCCACACACACAAAAAAAAGAAATAAAAAAGAAGAAAAAAGAAACATTGCAAATGGTTGTAAAGAAGATCCTGGAAGATATTTATTCTCCCCTTGACGACCAGTAGTCTTAACCCTCATCAGCCCCTTAAGCTGCGATGGCTGATCACAAATCCTACTGGACACGAAGTATGGCCTATCTCGAATACAGCCAGCTTACGAACCTGGTGGCCATCTCTCCACCCAGTCATTTGTCAGCTGGCTATAGGTCTTTCCTATTGGGATATCCCTGATTAACAGGATCCCACTAAAATTCCATTAAATTCCTTCCATACCATAGATAATGGAAACAAACATTATAGATGTAGGGACACGTGAGCCAGATGCAGGTTGGCTAGCCTAGATTACTATGTTTGCCCGGCAGACTATCAAAGCCACAAACAGTCACGGCTGTGGGGGGGGAGAGCAGACTTCTATTGTAAGTCATGGGCATGTGAGCATACAGGGACTGTCAGATGGAACCCAAACTCCTCATCAAATTCTGTACACAGCATTGGCCATATTACGAATTAGATAACCAAAACCGATGGCCCCCAGAGGGGTCTCTAGATCCTCAAATTCTGTGTGACCTTTTTAACTTCTGCAAGTGCTCAAAAGGGTAAAAGGAGATTCCGCTATGTGGAGGCCTTCTCTCTCCTTTGCTCACATCCTGAACTATGCTTCTCCAATAGATGCTCACCCTCAGCCTTGTGCTCTAGACTCTCTGCTGTCACTCCCACCTCAGCAACTTGATTTCTCCCCTCCAATATCTAGATCAAAAACCCAAATCTCGACTGGTTCTCAGACCATTGATCCCTTGCTGAGGTTGCAGGTACTGAGGTACCACTCCATTCACTCACTCCTCTCCTCTCCTGTCAGTGCCCGCACCGGGTCCCACCCAGTCCTCTTACCACCTAATGCAAAGCTCAAACCCGCTGAGAAGAATCCTCAGACCCTAATACAAGATGTAATGAAAATGGCCTTTAATGTTGCTTTGTCATCACTAAAAACAGGTTACTAAGAATTTAAAGTCCCTCACAGGCTTTTTGGAATCTCACTCCCGTCTCCCCCTCTGTTCTATCTGTTCTACTGCTCAAGTTTTTGTTGCTATTAAGATCCCAAAGCCCTCTCCCAATATTCTTTTACATCTCTCCTTCCTCATTCTCAGATCCACAGAGCTGCTCTTATCCCTGCCTTCCAAATTGTCCCCCTCTGTACCAGGCCCACAGAAAAGTCTTAACTGACCTTCTCCAGAAGTCTTCACCATGGCTGATTTAGGACTTTCAGCAAAAGAGTCCCTATAAAAGAGTTCACTGTAGATAAACTTCCTATTTTTGTGTTGCCCTGGTCTCCTTGGCAACTGGCTAAAAAATTCAGCACTCCTGATCTAGACACACCCTTACTAGTTTTTCACAAAATATTTGGAAAAAAGTCCTCTGGCCTTGAGCTGGGGCTTCCCAGAGATGGCTACATTTCTAAGATAATGAAGTTACAAACTGGGCTGTATGGAAACAGCTGGAAGGGGGAAAAAAAGAAAGGGAAGACACCCACACCCAGGTGTCCTTGAAAAGTTAACTTGCCCAAACTGAGGAAAAAACAGAAACAAAAACTGCTTTTTGTGAACTTCTGCAGACTGTGAACTTCTGAGCCCCTTCCCTTACGTGTTGGGTACAAAATTCTGAAACTACGTAACTTGGGTTTCAGGGGATTAATTGATTACAACAGAAGCAATGCCCTCTGAATCTGGTTGAAACCAAAAAAGACTGTTTCCGTGTCTTTGGTGCTATCTTAGGTGCCTTGCCTTGTCCGTCCCTACAACAGTATAATTCTATATACTTAAACATTGTTTATATTTTCATGAAATGGTCAACAGATGTGATTAATTGTGAAATGGTGCAGATGTTTCCCAGAGTGCTCTATCATGACGCAGGTTCATCTGAAGATCAAAGAGGGGGACATACAACCTGGTTCCACTGGGAACATATGTCCCTCACCTTAGCCATTCTATTACGAATAGGAGTTGCTGCGGGGTTGGGCACAAGAACCACTGCTCTGGTCCATGGGACACAACAAGTGACCCAATTAGAAGCAGCAATAGATCAAAACTTAAATATTTTAGAAACCTCCATCACAGCTTTGCAGGAATCTTTAACCTCTCTCTCTGAAGTTGTTTTACAGAACAGTCGAGGGTTGGACCTCCTTTTCATGACAGAGGGGGGCCTTTGTGCTTCTTTGAGGGAAGAATGTTGTTTTTATGTCGACAATACTGGAGTTGTAAAAAAATCTATGAGTAAATTAAAAAGATGCCTTGAAGAGCAACAACGAGAGAGAGAGGCACAAAAAGGGTAGTTTGAGTCTTTTTTTACACAGTCCCCCTGGTTAATTACGTTTTTATCAACCCTGGCCGGTCCAATAATAATCCTCATAGTATTACTAACTATAAAACCCTGTTTCCTCAACCATGTAATTTCTTTTCTCCAAGCTCAAATTGGACAAATTAAAATTATGGTAATACCCCACTAGCAGACATAGAATGTGACACCCCACAAAGATCACTTTTATGATTAAAAGTAGCCAGAAAAAGAAGTGGGGAATGAAAGGTTAATAAAATATGTACTTGTCACTTCCTGTTTTTCTGTACACTTAACGAAACACTGTTGAAATCTTGAGAACTCTTTGCTAATCTTGTTGCCAGAATGTGCTGTCCCCAATTGCCAAACTGCAGAATCTACTCCCTCACCCGGTTGAATAGAAACCTGAACTGTACTTGGATCATTGAATGTAGAAGAGAACATCCATTCAAAAAGTTATAGTCAGTTGGATTAGAAAGATAGTAAGTTTAGGAAGAAAAGTGAGTATAGGATTTGGAACAAAAGTTCTTTAGCAATAGGGTTTTGGTTAGAGAGTCAATGTAAACGTCAACACAAGTGAAGAGTCAGTCACAATGATGCACAGGGCAAAATATGTAGGAAAGCAGATATCAATAGAGACATTAGAAAATCATTAAAAGAATAAAGTGAGTGATGGGATTAGATATTTTCAACAGGGTTGAGGATGAATATATGAGCTTAGGATAAAACAAATATGAAGTCAACAATAGGATTGACATTTGATAGCATTAGCGTAGCCCAAGACAGTGTCCAAAATAAGCTCTGTTGCCCCTCATTTGCCTAAATTCCCAGTGGCCTGTACACCCTTCCTGTGTACCAGGAGTCATCAAATAGGCCTGCCCTTAATACTGCTCTGCTTCTCCAATTTGAGTCCTACTGAGTGTCGGGTACAGATTCTTTATGTGAATTGGAAAGATGAGAAAACTCAAGCACCTATTGGATAGCCTCTGAATAGATTTGAAGAACTCATTTGACCCAAAAGATCCCTATTCTCACTTGATGGAATTCAGGAACCTTACAGAGGAAGGCAAAATACTTCATCAACAATGACTGCTCTTTTTGCCATTTTGGATTTTATGCACCCATGGGATCTTTCTTTAGATCCATCAGGTACTGAGAATCTAAGTCAAAGAATCACACTGGGCCAAGAGGCTGATTCACACACATCTCTTTCCAAATCAATTAAGGAAAGAGCCAAAGGTAAAGCATATTCATTTCCATTTGAAAAATCTTTCCTTCAGGATTCACAAAGGGTTGGCCTGAGACAAAGACCTTCCTGACTCTCAGGGCAACAGAACAATAGGTAAGCAAATGGCCCAAAGCAGGGATTCTCCACTGAGACTTTACTGGTCACACTGATATCTGAGTTTTCTGAGATGCTCGCCATTCCATTCAGCTATCCAGTACATGGCCATGTCACAGAGCTTGGAGGTAGTACATATCTTGGACACAATACCATGAGCCTATTCTGGAGATTGACCATAATTCAGGAAGAAAACAGCAACTTAGGAAGGTAGCAGGTATCGCCCATCAATAAGGCAAGCCGCATTCAAATCATAAATTGTGCTGGATGAATGCTGGGAAGCTTTCTATGAGACAGGACACATCCATTGATGCATTCTCTTTTCTAATGTCTACAAGCACGGACACAGTGGGATACACAGACATAGAAACACTTGCATTGTCAAACGACTTACTAGAAACAGTTCACTCCAAACCAAACAAACCGCCTTTTCTAACTATTCTCAGAACATGAGACAAAACCACAAACCCACACCCGCAATGGCACCTCCTTCCCCCAAATAGGTCTGTGACTCTCCGGAGTGTGCTCTGACTGATGGGCCATACTATGATCCTCCGAAATGGCCTGACCTGTCTCAGATCTGGTCTTCTTGGCCAACAATGTGAAGTTGTTAGAAGCCAGGAGTGAGCCACTATCTGCTTTCTCAGGAAGAGCCCCTCTTCCGAGCTTTCCTGACATTTGGCCATCCTCACATCAGTAGGTATCAAGAAAGACTAACTCTGTCCTTTGTAAATCCAAAAAAGTGAGACCACTGGGACTAGAACTGAGACTGGCTCTGGGTGCCTGGCTTTCTGTATCCCAAGTTCAGATAGTTCCATCACCATGGAAGTCAGATGAGATCACGTCCTTCAGGAACTGAATGAGATCACTGCCTTGGCAACCACTTTGTCATAACAATTGCTTCCAATGGTCCCATGAGATGAGGGCTGCCCCTACTTCCTGTGACACTTTCACAAGTTAGAATGGTATATCACCCGTAGGCAAAAGGGAACAGCTCTCCACACAGGCCGGGTTTGGTCCATCTTCTCTACATTAAGAAGAGATAGGCTCATTCTGACTCAACCCTTAATCCTGACCAGGTTGTTTGCCATGGAAGATGATTTTTGCTCTCTCAGGTCTTACATAGCTGCCTACATCTTCTCCAGAGATCATTTCTGCATGGAGCTTTGAGGTTCTCAACAGATGGAAGATCCACTGCATTCCTGTATTGTAAGACCAACACTGTCCCTGCTCTTCTGTAAACATAGATGTGAATTGGAGTCATGAGAAAACCCACGAACCTATGGGATAGCCTCTGCAGAACTTTAAAGAATTCACTTGACCCAAATGATCCCTATTCTCACTTAATGGAGGTCAGGAACCTTACAGAGGAAGGCGAGAGACTCTATCCACCATGACAGTTCTTTTGTCCATTTTGGTTTTGGATGCACACATGGGATTTTTCTTTAGACCCATCATGTGCTGTGAATCTAAGCCACAGCCTCACATAGGGCCAAGAGGCTGATTCAGACACATCCATTACCAAAGCAATTAACCGAAGAGGCACAGGTAATGACCATTCAATTCCATTTGAAAACTATTTTCTTCAGGCTTCACAAAGTGTGGCCTGAGGCAAAGACCTTCCTGACATTCAGGGCAACAGAATAGGTAAGCAAAAGGCCCAAAGCAGGGTTTCTCCACTGAGACTTTCTTGGGCATAGTGATATCTGAGTTTTCTGAGATACTCACCATTCCCATCAGCTATCCAGTACATGGCCATGTCACAGAGATTGAGGTGGTACATATCTTGGACACAAAATCATGAGCGTATTCTGGAGAGTGTCCAGAATTCAGGAAGAAAACAGGAATTTAGAAAGATAGCAGGAGTTGCCCATCCATACGGCAACCTGCAGTCCATTCATAAATTGCACAGGATGAATGCTTTGAAGCTTTCTCGTAGACAGGACACATCCATTGATGCATTCTCATTTCTACTGTCTACAATCACGGACACAGTATGATATATAGACACAGAAACACTCACGTTGTCAAAGGACTTACTAGAAACAGTCCACTCCAAAACAAACAAACCAGCTTTCCTAACTATTCTCAGAACATGAGACAAAACCACAAACTCACACTCACACCCAAAAAGGCACCTCTTTCCCCCAAGTAGGTCTGTGTCTATCCGGAGTGTCCTCTGACTTGTGGGCCATACTATGTTCCCCAAAAATGGCGTGTCCTGTCTCCGATCTGGTCTCTTTAGCAAACTCTGTGAAGTTGTCAGGAGCCCGTGGTGAGAAACTACCTGCTTTCTCTGGAAAGGCCAGTCTTCATAGTTTCCAGGCATTTGGCTGTCCTCACATCAGTAGGTACCAAGAAAGAGTGACTCTGTCTTGTTAAATCCAAACAAGTGAGCCCACTGGGACATGGAGTGGGTTTGACTCTGTGTGCCTGGTTTCCTGGATCCCAAGATCACAGACTTTCATCACCAATAATGTAAGGTGAGGTCACTTCCTTCAAGAACTGAATGAAGTCACTGCCTTGGAAACCACTTTGTTTTAACAGTTGCTTCCAAGGTTCCCAAAAGATGGAGTCTGCCTCTACTTGCTGTGACTCATTCATAAGTTAGAATGGTATATCAACCATAGGCACCGGGGAACAGCTCTCCACACAGGCATGGTTTGGTCCATCTTCTCTACATTAGGAAGAGAGAGGCTAATTCAGACACATCCCTTCAACCTGACCAGGTTGTTTGCCATGGAAGATGACTTTTGCTCTCTCAGATCCTTCATACCTGCCTACACCTACTCAAGGGATTATTTCTGCAGGGACTTTTGAGGTTCTCAGCTGGTGGATGATACCCTACCTTCCTGGATTTTAAGACCAACTCTGTCCCTGCTCTTCTGTAAAGTGAGATTTAGGGAACAGTGTATGGTTAGTGTTAATAGCATGTTCGATTTGGGTTAGGAGTCATTCTGCTGGATGAATTACGGTATTGGGAACCTGTGATATTTATAAGAATATAAATGTGAAATATATGTATGAGATCAGAGATCTGGGAAAGATTTGAAGCCCAGAAAGGCATTGGGCCCTTGATTGGTATACTTAGATTGAATTATGTTCTGCACCGAGGTCTCAGATAAATCGATATACAATGGCATAGGACCCTATACCTCGGATGATTGAAAGTAGAAGAGAACATCCAGTCAAAAAGGGATAGTCTGTAGGATTAGGAAGATAGTCAGTAGGTTTAGGAAGAAGAGTGAGTCTCGGAGTTGGACCAAAAGTTCTTTAGCAATTGGTTTTCAGTTAGAGGGTGAATGTAAATGTCAGCACATGTGAAGAGACAGTCACAATGATGAACTGGGAAAAATATGTAGGAAAGCAGATATCAATAGGGGCATTAGGAAATCAGGAAAAGTATAAAGTGAGTGATAGGATTAGATATTTTCAACAGGCTTGAGGTTAAATATATAATCTTAGGAAGAAACAAATATGTAGTAACCAATAGGATTGACATTTGAGAGCAGTAGGCACCCTGGACATAGATGCTTTTAGTAATCCATGATCACTTTCCATTTAGGCTTTGGTACAAGCATATGTGTGACCTTTGCATTTTGTGTCCAGAATACTACTGTGGTAAAATATATATGTAGATCAGGTGACATAAGTATTTCTTCCACCATAAAGGGGAGTAATATTCTGGAAACTTATAAATTAGTACTGGGGATACAAATAGGTGTACCTGGTGTTGATGATTATTGAGATGATGCAGGAATAGACCATATTGTGAATAAAGTATGTAACTGGATCCAACATTAAATAATGGATTGAGTTTGCATCTGAAAATATATTGGAAATCTTATATTGATATATATACCATCATTCCAACGAGTTATATATGCAATGGTATTATTAGGGTTACGGTTTGTCGTGAAGAGTGAGTTTTGCTTCAAAAATGATTATGGAATCGAAAATAATGTGTTTAGAAAGAAGTCTAGTGAAAAGACTAGTAAAGAAACATGGAGGAATACATGTGTTCTGAAGTAGTAAGTAATTGAAAGTGAACCAAATGCCAAAAAAATTTGTGAAGTTCTGGATGAAAAAATACATCCTATGATGTCCATAAACTGAAGAAATAGTAATGTACCAGTGTTGAGTAAAAATGAACTTCAAATTACACATCATGTCCCATAGCAATCTACTTGCATTGATGTTAAACTGGGTCAGTAACTGTAGAAATATTAGGATTTTTAAGCACCATCCACTGAACTAAGTTTTCAGTAGTAGGAAACCAAAATATATTTCAGGTTTATGAATATTACTGAGAATAATCTTGTGAAAATTTGAATTTAAATGAACATAAATGAATATGAATGAATTTAGGGAGTGTATAATAAGACACATATTTTTCATATTTTTTTAAAATCCGTAGAATACACACACACACACACGCACACACACACACACACACATGCACACACACACACATTAATATTTAGCAATATATATGCCAATCGATATTCATCATGAAATATAATTCATTCACAAATCCAAAAATATTCATTTTACTGAACATGGATTTATGTATAGTGTTTTTCACTAGGAAGCTCACCCATAGGTGGAATTTTCAGTTCCATCATTATTTAGGGAGAGTCATCTCTTCTCACAATTTTTATATTCCAAAGTCAGTGATCTTACAAGAATGTACGTGTGATACCAGGTAGGATATTGTATATGCATAAAAAAATTACATGTGCTGAATAGGATACAGAGAAAGGGAGACAGGAATTTACATATGTGATAACTTTAAAAAATCATGGAGAAATATTAAAATGAAAAGTTTACTAAATTTAAAACACATACTCTTGATAAAGAGGAAGACAAATACAAATATACACCATGCTTCCTATAAAAGGACTGTACTTCTATTCAGTTAGGTTTTTTTTTCTCCATGATATTAGGATTAGTAGTCAGAGTCTAGTAGGGTATGGGTTAGTGTCAGGGATTCAGTATTTCAAATGGAAAATAGGAAAATGAATCTAATGTGTATGCAAACATGTGATACACAAAAATCTTCCCTCTCTTATCCAGAACAATACCTTGACATAACCATCGCTAAAAGTAAGACACAATTAGAGGAGAGGAGTTAGAAAACAGTTAGCAACTGTTAGGACAAAGTGGTTGCCAAGGCAGTGACCTCATTCAGTTCCAAAGAATGTGACATACCACATTTCCTTGGTGATGGAACTCTCTGAACTTGGTATCCAAGAAGCCAGGCACCCAGAGGCAGTCCCAGTCCCAGTCCCAGTGGGCTCACTTGTTTGGATTTACCAAGGACAGAGTCAGTTTTCTTGGTACCTAATGATGTGAGGATGGCCAAATGCCAGGAGAGCTCTGAAGATGGACCTTTCCTGAGAAAACAGGTAGTGGCTAACCACTTTTTCCTGACATCTTCACAGAGTTGGTCAAGGAAACAAGATCTGAGAGAAGACAGGCCATTTCGGGGGAACATAGTATGGCCCACCAGTCAGAGGACACTCCGGATAGTCACAGACCTACTTGGGGGAAGGAGGTGCCTTTGTGGGAGTGGGTGTGGGTTTGTTGTTTTGTCTCATGTTCTCAGAATAGATAGGAAAGGCGGTTTGTTTGGTTTGGAGTGGACAGTTTCTAGTAAGTCATTTGACACGGCGAGTGTTTCTGTTTCTGTGTATCCCACTGTGTCCGTTGTTGTAGACATTAGAAAAGAGAATGCATTAATGGATGTGTAATGTCTAGTATAAATCATACCAAAATTCATCCTGCCCAATATATGAATGGACTGCAGTTTGTCTTATCGATGTGCAACACCTGCTATCTTTCTAAGTTGTTGTTTTCTTCCTGAATTCTGGCCACTCTCCAGAATAGGCTCATGGATTTGTGTACAAAATATGTACCACCTCCAAGCTCTGTGACATGGCCATGTACTGGATAGCTGAAGAGAATGGCGAGCATCTCAGAAAACTCAGATATCAGTGTGACCAGGAAAGTCTCAGTGCAGAAACCCTGCTTTGGGCCTTTTGCTTACTTATTGTTGTGTTGCATTGAATGTCAGGAAGGTCTTTGCCTCAGGCCACCCCTTTGTGAAGCCTGAAGAAAACAGTTTTCAAATGGAAATGAATGGGCCTCACCTGTGGCTCTTTGCTTAATTGCTTTGGAAAGGGATGTGTCTTTATCAGCCTCTTGGGCCTGTGTGTGGCTGTGACTTAGATTCTCAGCACCTGATGGATCTTAAGAATGATCCCATGTGAGCTTCCAAAACCAAAATGGCAAAAAATTTCATTCATTGTGGATGAAGTCTCTTGCCTTCCTCTGTTAGGTTCCTGCACTCCATCAAATGACAATAGGGATTCTTTGGGTCAAATGAGTTCTTCAAAGCCCTGCAGAGGTGCTTGTGTTTTCGCATGACTCTAAATCACCGAAAGAATCGATACCTAAAATCAGTAGGTCTCAAATTGGAGAAACACAAAAGTATTAACCGCAGGCTTATTTGTTCACTCCTGGTTCACAGAAACGGTGTCCAGGCTACCCTGACTTTAGACAAATGAGGGGCAAACGAGCTGATTTTGGACACTGTCATTGGCTGCGCCCCTCATGGAAACCTCCAGCCAGAGGTTAAGATGATTGACTATATGGAATAAGATGAGGGCCATGTGGGAGTGTTTTGGTTTTAATTTTGGTCATTTGTGTGGCATTGGAAAAAATGACTGGGTCCACATGGGCTTGAACTCTGGTGTGATTCCCCTTAGAGACTGGGTTTTGGAACTGAACTCAGAGAAGCATTGCCATGAATTTTGTTGGGATTTTAAGAGGCCACGCATGAAAGTCGCTCTTGGAAACTGAGACTAGGCCCCGGGTGGATTTCCACAGAGGCCTGGGAATCTCAGCAAGGATATCACATGATTTTATTCTTAAAGAAATGGCAGCCATAGTTGAGAGTCAAAACACACATGGACCTCACATTGTAGACCTCAATGGGCCTGGCCTAATGTGACCTTTTGTCCACGCTTTGGGAAGCCATGCTTGTGAGAGTTCTCCAGAGATTTCATTGAAATGAGCTTCCTCACCATTTAATGTTTGCTGAATGAACTGAAACACACAGTGCCTCCAACTTCATGGTTGAAAAATGGCTAGATAAATACCATGAAATTTTTGAAATTCTTATGACCAGGTGGCACTGGAGAAACATTGGATGTCCTGTTGCTGATCATGAGTATACCAGACAGTGCCTTGATTTACTGAGTTTCATGAAAATGGTGTAGAACAGAGATGCCAGAAATTTGGAGCCTGCTGAGTAGTGGGTCTAGAGCAGTGGTGGGGAGGTGTTTGCTAAAACATCCGTGGTAGGGCCATGTGGATCTACCATTGGATTCCAAATGGCTTGTAACTGACATGGTGCAGCCAACAGACCCTTATATGTAAAGGCATCTTGTTATATGGAGAGTTTTCAGAGGAAAATTAAGAATCAGGTTGATATGGACAAGGGGGCAATGGGGCAAGCTGTGAGAGATAGGAGCCTAGTTGGTGCATTCTCTTGCAGACCCTGACCCACCACACGTGACAGAACTCCCTCCAGCACTGTGTCCCAGTTTAGCTCCTAGTATTTCGTGAAACAAATACCAAACTCACAGTGCAGCAGCAAAAACACCACAAAAAGTGGAAGAGGACCAAATGGCTTCACAGTCCACACGGGGAGACACTTAGTCCCCAGTGGCCTCAGTTTACCTACAAAGAGAGGATTCAGCACTGCTTCATCTTGTTCATTGGAAAATAAGAAACCATGTCCTCCAGGTCAATAGATGCAGACCCAGCTTTGATGTTCTCACTACAGAGGAAGCCAAATCTCCTGAAAACAACATATATTTCAAGTGTGGAAGCTCAGAGGCAGTTTCTCAAAAAGTTTTTAGGCCAGCAGAGCTCCATGTTTGTGGAGTGTTTACCCTGTCCCTTAGTTTTGGAAACTCCTCTACCACCTCCAAGGTTGTGAACTCCTGAGCATTTTCCATTCCAGATATGTATTCACTGATTTTGTAACTCTTCTCCTCTAATTGTGTCTTACTTGGGGTGAAGGTAATGTCAAGGCATTGTTCTGGATGAGAGCGGGAGGATATTTGTGCAGCATATATTTACATACACATTGGATTCTTTTTCCAATTTTCCATTCGAAATACTGAATCCCTGACACTAACCCATACCTAGTAGACTCAGACTATTCATCCTAATATAATGGAGAAAATTAACCCAACACATTAGAAATACAAGTACTTCAGAGGAGACATGTTGCATAGTTGGACTTGACATTTGCATTATATAAGGTAGGAGTTATAAATCTAGTCAAATTTATTTGAAATATCCTCCATGTGTTTTAAACTTAACAAATATGTGAATTTTTGTTTCCTTTTTCTGTAGTCTCTTCACACACGTATATTTATATGCATATATAGAATCCTACCAGGTATCACACGTACATTTTTGTGAGGTGGCTGTCTTGGCAGATACAAATTGTGAGAAGAGTTCACTCCTCCTAAATGCTGTTGGAAATGAAAATTCAACTTATAGGAGAGCGTCCTAGTAGAACAACATTATTCATTAGCTCATGTTCAGTAAAATAAATATTTTTGCATTTGTGGATGATACATATTTACTGATGAATTTCGATTGGCATTTATATTGGTACTTTTTAATGTCTGTGAGTTGTGTGTGTGTGTGTGTGTGTGTGTGTATAGATATAGATATAGATATAGATATACTCTCCAAATTTTTCAAAATATGAAATATATGTGTCTAATATACACTCTCTAAATTCATTCATGTTCATGTATGTGGATTTATAATCCACTTTTCACAAGATGATAATCAGAAATATTCATCCACCTGAAATACATATTTGATTCCTAGTACTGAAAACTAACTTCAGTGAATGGTGCATACAAATCCTAATTATTCTACAGTAACTGACCCAGTCTAACATCAATGCAAGTAGACTCCTATGGGACATGATATGTAATTTGTCATTCATTTGTATTTGACACTGGTACATTATTGTTTCTTCAGTTTTTGCACATCACAGGATATACATTTCATCCACAAGGTCACAAATTAATAAGCATTTGTTTCAACTTTCACCACTTCTTGCTTCAGAACACATGTATTGTCAGGGTTTCTTGACTGGTCTTTTCATGAGACTTCTTTCCAAACACATTATTTTGAATTTCCATAATCATTTTGAAGCAAACGTCACACACTCTTCATGATAAACCAAAACACAAATATTTCCATTACATATATACCTGGTTGGAATGAATGATTGTATATCAATATACGATTTTCTTTAATTTTTCAGATATCAGTTCAGTTCATTATTTAAAGTTCAAAAAAGTTATATTATTTATTCACAGTATGGTCTATTCATGCTTTTTCTCTATATTCCTAGAAACAGGGTACACCTCTTTGTACCCCCGATTCTCATTTTACATCTTCAATATATTGCTCCCAGAAATGGTGAAAGAAATACTCATGTCACCTCATTATCACAGTAATATTCTGGACAAAAAATGGAAAGGTCACACTTATGATTGTACCAAAGCCTAAATGGAAAGTGAACATGGATTTCTAAAAACATCCATGTCCAGGTTGCCTAATGCTGTCAATTGTCAATCAAATTGGTGACTACATATTTGTTTTTTTCCTAATTTATATATTCAAACTCAACCCTGTTGAAAATGTCTAATTCTATCACTCACTTTATACTTTGCCTGATTTCGTAATGTTTCTATTGATATCTGCTTTTCTACATATTTTCCCCAGTTCAACATAGTGACTGACTCTTCATATGTGCTGACATTTACATTCACTCAACAACTGAAAATCTATTGCTAAAGAACTTTTGGTCCAAAACCTATACTCACTCTTCTTGCTAAACCTACAGACTATCTTCCTAATCCTACTGAATATCCCTTTTTGACTGGATGTTCTCTTCTAAATTCAATCATCCAATGTACAAGGTCCTATGCCATTGTATATCGAATTATCTGAGGCACCTTTGCAGAACATCATTCAAAGCTAAGTATCCCAATCAAGGGCAAAACCCTTCTGGGCTTCAAATCATACCTAGATTTCTGTTTTCCTACTTATATTTCACCTCTATATTCTTGTAAATATTGCAGGTTACCAATACCATTATTCATCACACAGAATCACTCGTAACCCAAATCAAACCTGTTTTTAACCCCAAGTATACACTGTTCCCTCAATCATTTTACAGAAGAGCAGGGACAGAGTGGTTCTTACAATACAGGAAAGTTGGGGACCTTCCACCTGATGAGAACCTCCAATGTCCATGCACAAATGATACCGGGAGAAGTTCTAGTCAGGTATGAAGCACATGAGAGAGCAAAAGTCATCTTCCATGGCAAACAACCTGGTCAGGATGAAGGGATGGGTCTGAATCTGCCTCTCTCTCTTCTTATTGTACAGAAGATGGACCGAACCAGGGATGAGTGGAGAGCTGTTCCCGGGTGCCAATGGTGATATACATTCTACCTTATGAAAGTGTCACAGGAAGTAGGGGCAACCTCCATCTTATGTAACCCTTGGAAGCAACTGTTAGGACAAAGTGGTTGCCAAGGCAGTGACCTCATTCAGTTCCAAAGAATGTGACATACCTCATTTCCTTGGTGATGGAACTCTCTGAACTTGGTATCCAAGAAACCAGGCACCCAGAGGCAGTCCCAGTCCCAGTCCCAGTGGGCTCACTTGTTTGGATTTACCAAGGACAGAGTCAGTTTTCTTGGTACCTAATGATGTGAGGATGGCCAAATGCCAGGAGAGCTCTGAAGATGGACCTTTCCTGAGAAAACAGGTAGTGGCTAACCACTTTTTCCTGACATCTTCACAGAGTTGGTCAAGGAAACAAGATCTGAGAGAAGACAGGCCATTTCGGGGGAACATAGTATGGCCCACCAGTCAGAGGACACTCCGGATAGTCACAGACGTACTTGGCGGAAGGAGGTGCCTTTGTGGGAGTGGGTGTGGGTTTGTTGTTTTGTCTCATGTTCTGAGAATAGATAGAAAAGGCGGTTTGTTTGGTTTGGAGTGGACAGTTTCTAGTAAGTCATTTGACATGGCGAGTGTTTCTGTTTCTGTGTATCCCACTGTGTCCGTTGTTGTAGACATTAGAAAAGAGAATGCATTAATGGATGTGTCCTGTCTAGTATAAATCTTCCCATGCCCAATATATGAATGGACTGCAGCTTGTCTTATCGATGTGCAACACCTGCTATCTTTCTAAGTTGTAGTTTTCTTCCTGAATTCTGGCCACTCTCCAGAATAGGCTCATGGATTTGTGTCCAAAATATGTACCACCTCCAAGCTCTGTGACATGGCCATGTACTGGATAGCTGAAGAGAATGGCGAGCATCTCAGAAAACTCAGATATCAGTGTGACCAGGAAAGTCTCAGTGCAGAAACCCTGCTTTGGGCCTTTTGCTTACTTATTGTTGTGTTGCACTGAATGTCAGGAAGGTCTTTGCCTCAGGCCACCCCTTTGTGAAGCCTGAAGAAAACAGTTTTCAAATGGAAATAAATGGGCCTCACCTGTGGCTCTTTGCTTAATTGCTTTGGAAAGGGATGTGTCTTTATCAGCCTCTTGGGCCTGTGTGTGGCTGTGACTTAGATTCTCAGCACCTGATGGATCTTAAGAATGATCCCATGTGAGCTTCCAAAACCAAAATGGCAAAAAATTTCATTCATTGTGGATGAAGTCTCTTGCCTTCCTCTGTTAGGTTCCTGCACTCCATCAAATGACAATAGGGATTCTTTGGGTCAAATGAGTTCTTCAAAGCCCTGCAGAGGTGCTTGTGTTTTCGCATGACTCTAAATCACCTAAAGAATCCATACCTAAAATCAGTAGGCCTCAAATTGGAGAAACACAGAAGTATTAACGGCAGGCTTATTTGTTCACTCCTGGTTCACAGAAACGGTGTCCAGGCTACCCTGACTTTAGACAAATGAGGGGCAAACGAGCTGATTTTGGACACTGTCTTGGGCTGCGCCCCTCATGGAAACCTCCAGCCAGAGGTTAAGATGATTGACTATATGAAATAAGATGAGGGCCATGTGGGAGTGTTTTGGTTTTAATTTTGGTCATTTGTGTGGCATTGGAAAAAATGACTGGGTCCACGTGGGCTTGAACTCTGGTGTGATTCCCCTTAGAGACTGGGTTTTGGAACTGAACTCAGAGAAGCATTGCCATGAATTTTGTTGGGATTTTAAGAGGCCACGCATGAAAGTCGCTCTTGGAAACTGAGACTAGGCCCCGGGTGGATTTCCACAGAGGCCTGGGAATCTCAGCAAGGATATCACATGATTTTATTCTTAAAGAAATGGCAGCCATAGTTGAGAGTCAAAACACACATGGACCTCACATTGTAGACCTCAATGGGCCTGGCCTAATGTGACCTTTTGTCCACGCTTTGGGAAGCCATGCCTGTGAGAGTTCTCCAGAGATTTCATTGAAATGAGCTTCCTCACCATTTAATGTTTGCTGAATGAACTGAAACCCACAGTGCCTCCAACTTCATGGTTGAAAAATGGCTAGATAAATACCATGAAATTTTTGAAATTCCTATGACCAGGTGGCACTGGAGAAACATTGGATGTCCTGTTGCTGATCATGAGTATACCAGACAGTGCCTTGATTTACTGAGTTTCATGAAAATGGTGTAGAACAGAGATGCCAGAAATTTGGAGCCTGCTGAGTAGTGGGTCTAGAGCAGTGGTGGGGAGGTGTTTGCTAAAACATCCGTGGTAGGGCCATGTGGATCTACCATTGGATTCCAAATGGCTTGTAACTGACATGGTGCAGCCAACAGACCCTTATATGTAAAGGCATCTTGTTATATGGAGAGTTTTCAGAGGAAAATTAAGAATCAGGTTGATATGGACAAGGGGGCAATGGGGCAAGCTGTGAGAGATAGGAGCCTAGTTGGTGCATTCTCTTGCAGACCCTGACCCACCACACGTGACAGAACTCCCTCCAGCACTGTGTCCCAGTTTAGCTCCTAGTATTTCGTGAAACAAATACCAAACTCACAGTGCAGCAGCAAAAACACCACAAAAAGTGGAAGAGGACCAAATGGCTTCACAGTCCACACGGGGAGACACTTAGTCCCCAGTGGCCTCAGTTTACCTACAAAGAGAGGATTCAGCACTGCTTCATCTTGTTCATTGGAAAATAAGAGACCATGTCCTCCAGGTCACATAGATGCAGACCCAGCTTTGATGGTCTCACTACAGAGGAAGCCAAATCTCCTGAAAACAACATATATTCCAAGTGTGGAAGCTCAGAGGCAGTTTCTCAAAAAGTTTTTAGGCCAGCAGAGCTCCATGTTTGTTTAGTGTTTACCCTGTCCCTTAGTTTTGGAAACTCCTCTACCACCTCCAAGGTTGTGAACTCCTGAGCATTTTCCATTCCAGATATGTATTCACTGATTTTGTAACTCTTCTCCTCTAATTGTGTCTTACTTGGGGTGAAGGTAATGTCAAGGCATTGTTCTGGATGAGAGCGGGAGGATATTTGTGCAGCATATATTTACATACACATTGGATTCATTTTCCAATTTTCCATTCGAAATACTGAATCCCTGAAGCTAACCCATACCTAGTAGACTCAGACTATTCATCCTAATATAATGGAGAAAATTAACCCAACACATTAGAAATACAAGTACTTCAGAGGAGACATGTTGTATAGTTGGACTTGACATTTGCATTATATAAGGTAGGAGTTATAAATCTAGTCAAATTTATTTGAAATATTCTCCATGTGTTTTAAACTTAACAAATATGTGAATTCTTGTTTCCTTTTTCTGTAGTCTCTTCACACACGTATATTTATATGCATATATAGAATCCTACCAGGTATCACACGTACATTTTTGTGAGGTGGCTGTCTTGGCAGATACAAATTGTGAGAAGAGTTCACTCCTCCTAAATGCTGTTGGAAATGAAAATTCAACTTATAGGAGAGCGTCCTAGTAGAACAACATTATTCATTAGCTCATGTTCAGTAAAATAAATATTTTTGCATTTGTGGATGATACATATTTACTGATGAATTTCGATTGGCATTTATATTGGTACTTTTTAATGTCTGTGAGTTGTGTGTGTGTGTGTGTGTGTTTGTGTATAGATATAGATATAGATATAGATATAGATATACTCTCCAAATTTTTCAAAATATGAAATATATGTGTCTAATATACACTCTCTAAATTCATTCATGTTCATGTATGTGGATTTATAATCCACTTTTCACAAGATGATAATCAGAAATATTCATCCACCTGAAATACATATTTGTTTCCTAGTACTGAAAACTAACTTCAGTGAATGGTGCATACAAATCCTAATTATTCTACAGTAACTGACCCAGTCAAACATCAATGCAAGTAGACTCCTATGGGACATGATATGTAATTTGTCATTCATTTGTATTCGACACTGGTACATTATTGTTTCTTCGGTTTTTGCACATCACAGGATATACATTTCATCCACAAGTTCACAAATTAATAAGCATTTGTTTCAACTTTCACCACTTCTTGCTTCAGAACACATGTATTGTCAGGGTTTCTTGACTGGTCTTTTCATGAGACTTCTTTCCAAACACATTATTTTGAATTTCCATAATCATTTTGAAGCAAACGTAACACACTCTTCATGATAAACCAAAACACAAATATTTCCATTACATATATACCTGGTTGGAATGAATGATTGTATATCAATATACGATTTCCTTTAATTTTTCAGATATCAGTTCAGTTCATTATTTAAAGTTCAAAAAAGTTATATTATTTATTCACAGTATGGTCTATTCATGCTTTTTCTCTATATTCCTAGAAACAGGGTACACCTCTTTGTAACCCCGATTCTCATTTTACATCTTCAATATATTGCTCCCAGAAATGGTGAAAGAAATACTCATGTCACCTCATTATCACAGTAATATTCTGGACAAAAAATGGAAGGTCACACTTATGATTGTACCAAAGCCTAAATGGAAATTGAACAAGGATTTCTAAAAACATCCATGTCCAGGTTGCCTAATGCTGTCAATTGTCAATCCTATTGGTGACTACATATTTGTTTTTTTCCTAATTTATATATTCAAACTCAACCCTGTTGAAAATGTCTAATTCTATCACTCACTTTATACTTTGCCTGATTTCCTAATATTTCTATTGATATCTGCTTTTCTACATATTTTCCCCAGTTCAACATAGTGACTGACTCTTCATATGTGCTGACATTTACATTCACTCAACAACCGAAAGTCTATTGCTAAAGAACTTTTGGTCCAAATTCTATACTCACTCTTCTTCCTAAACCTACCGACTATCTTCCTAATCCTATTGAATATCCCTTTTTGACTGGATGTTCTCTCTAAATTCAATCATCCAATGTACAAGGTCCTATGCCATTGTATATCGAATTATCTGAGGCATCTTTGCAGAACATCATTCAAAGCTAAGTATCCCAATCAAGGGCAAAACCCTTCTGGGCTTCAAATCATACCTAGATTTCTGTTTTCCTACTTATATTTCACCTCTATATTCTTGTAAATATTGCAGGTTCCCAATACCATTATTCATCACACAGAATCACTCGTAACCCAAATCAAACCTGTTTTTAACCCCAAGTATACACTGTTCCCTCAATCATTTTACAGAAGAGCAGGGACAGAGTGGTTCTTACAATACAGGAAAGTTGGGGACCTTCCACCTGATGAGAACCTCAAATGTCCATGCACAAATGATACCGGGAGAAGTTGTAGGCAGGTATGAAGCACCTGAGAGAGCAAAAGTCATCTTCCATGGCAAACAACCTGGTCAGGATGAAGGGATGTGTCTGAATCTGCCTCTCTCTCTTCTTATTGTACAGAAGATGGACCAAACCAGGGCTGAGTGGAGAGCTGTTCCCGGGTGCCAATGGTGATATACATTCTACCTTATGAAAGTGTCACAGGAAGTAGGGGCAACCTCCATCTTATGTTACCATTGGAAGCAACTGTTAGGACAAAGTGGTTGCCAAGGCAGTGACCTCATTCAGTTCCAAAGAATGTGACATACCTCATTTCCTTGGTGATGGAACTCTCTGAACTTGGTATCCAAGAAGCCAGGCACCCAGAGGCAGTCCCAGTCCCAGTCCCAGTGGGCTCACTTGTTTGGATTTACTAAAAACAGAGTCAGTTTTCTTGGTACCTAATGATGTGAGGATGGCCAAATGCCAGGAGAGCTCTGAAGATGGACCTTTCCTGAGAAAACAGGTAGTGGCTAACCACTTTTTCCTGACATCTTCACAGAGTTGGTCAAGGAAACAAGATCTGAGAGAAGACAGGCCATTTCGGGGGAACATAGTATGGCCCACCAGTCAGAGGACACTCCGGATAGTCACAGACGTACTTGGCGGAAGGAGGTGCCTTTGTGGGAGTGGGTGTGGGTTTGTTGTTTTGTCTCATGTTCTGAGAATAGATAGAAAAGGCGGTTTGTTTGGTTTGGAGTGGACAGTTTCTAGTAAGTCATTTGACACGGCGAGTGTTTCTGTTTCTGTGTATCCCACTGTGTCCGTTGTTGTAGACATTAGAAAAGAGAATGCATTAATGGATGTGTCCTGTCTAGTATAAATCTTCCCATGCCCAATATATGAATGGACTGCAGCTTGTCTTATCGATGTGCAACACCTGCTATCTTTCTAAGCTGTAGTTTTCTTCCTGAATTCTGGCCACTCTCCAGAATAGGCTCATGGATTTGTGTCCAAAATATGTACCACCTCCAAGCTCTGTGATATGGCCATGTACTGGATAGCTGAAGAGAATGGCGAGCATCTCAGAAAACTCAGATATCAGTGTGACCAGGAAAGTCTCAGTGCAGAAACCCTGCTTTGGGCCTTTTGCTTACTTATTGTTGTGTTGCACTGAATGTCAGGAAGGTCTTTGCCTCAGGCCACCCCTTTGTGAAGCCTGAAGAAAACAGTTTTTAAATGGAAATGAATGGGCCTCACCTGTGGCTCTTTGCTTAATTGCTTTGGAAAGGGATGTGTCTTTATCAGCCTCTTGGGCCTGTGTGTGGCTGTGACTTAGATTCTCAGCACCTGATGGATCTTAAGAATGATCCCATGTGAGCTTCCAAAACCAAAATGGCAAAAAATTTCATTCATTGTGGATGAAGTCTCTTGCCTTCCTCTGTTAGGTTCCTGCACTCCATCAAATGACAATAGGGATTCTTTGGGTCAAATGAGTTCTTCAAAGCCCTGCAGAGGTCCTTGTGTTTTCGCATGACTCTAAATCACCTAAAGAATCGATACCTAAAATCAGTAGGCCTCAAATTGGAGAAACACAGAAGTATTAACGGCAGGCTTATTTGTTCACTCCTGGTTCACAGAAACGGTGTCCAGGCTACCCTGACTTTAGACAAATGAGGGGCAAACGAGCTGATTTTGGACACTGTCTTGGGCTGCGCCCCTCATGGAAACCTCCAGCCAGAGGTTAAGATGATTGACTATATGAAATAAGATGAGGGCCATGTGGGAGTGTTTTGGTTTTAATTTTGGTCATTTGTGTGGCATTGGAAAAAATGACTGGGTCCACGTGGGCCTGAACTCTGGTGTGATTCCCCTTAGAGACTGGGTTTTGGAACTGAACTCAGAGAAGCATTGCCATGAATTTTGTTGGGATTTTAAGAGGCCACGCATGAAAGTCGCTCTTGGAAACTGAGACCTAGGCCCCGGGTGGATTTCCACAGAGGCCTGGGAATCTCAGCAAGGATGTCACATGATTTTATTCTTAAAGAAATGGCAGCCATAGTTGAGAGTCAAAACACACATGGACCTCACATTGTAGACCTCAATGGGCCTGGCCTAATGTGACCTTTTGTCCACTCTTTGGGAAGCCATGCCTGTGAGAGTTCTCCAGAGATTTCATTGAAATGAGCTTCCTCACCATTTAATGTTTGCTGAATGAACTGAAACCCACAGTGCCTCCAACTTCAGGGTTGAAAAATGGCTAGATAAATACCATGAAATTTTTGAAATTCCTATGACCAGGTGGCACTGGAGAAACATTGGATGTCCTGTTGCTGATCATGAGTATACCAGACAGTGCCTTGATTTACTGAGTTTCATGAAAATGGTGTAGAACAGAGATGCCAGAAATTTGGAGCCTGCTGAGTAGTGGGTCTAGAGCAGTGGTGGGGAGGTGTTTGATAAAACATCCGTGGTAGGGCCATGTGGACCTACCATTTTATTCCAAATGGCTTTAACTGACATGGTGCAGCCAACACACCCTTATATGTAAAGGCATCTTGTTATATGGAGAGTTTTCAGAGGAAAATTAAGAATCAGGTTGATATGGACAAGGGGGCAATGGGGCAAGCTGTGAGAGATAGGAGCCTAGTTGGTGCATTCTCTTGCAGACCCTGACCCACCACACGTGACAGAACTCCCTCCAGCACTGTGTTCCAGTTTAGCTCCTAGTATTTCATGAAACAAATACCAAACTCACAGTGCAGCAGCAAAAACACCACAAAAAGTGGAGGAGGACCAAATGGCTTCACAGTCCACACGGGGAGACACTTAGTCCCCAGTGGCCTCAGTTTACCTACAAAGAGAGGATTCAGCACTGCTTCATCTTGTTCATTGGAAAATAAGAGACCATGTCCTCCAGGTCACATAGATGCAGACCCAGCTTTGATGGTCTCACTACAGAGGAAGCCAAATCTCCTGAAAACAACATATATTCCAAGTGTGGAAGCTCAGAGGCAGTTTCTCAAAAAGTTTTTAGGCCAGCAGAGCTCCATGTTTGTGGAGGGTTTACTCTGTCCCTTAGTTTTGGAAACTCCTCTACCACCTCCAAGGTTGTGAACTCCTGAGCATTTTCCATTTCAGATATGTATTCACTGATTTTGTAACTCTTCTCCTCTAATTGTGTCTTACTTGGGGTGAAGGTAATGTCAAGGCTTTGTTCTGGATGAGAGCGGGAGGATATTTGTGCAGCATATATTTACATACACATTGGATTCATTTTCCAATTTTCCATTCGAAATACTGAATCCCTGACACTAAGCCATACCTAGTAGACTCAGACTATTCATCCTAATATAATGGAGAAAATTAACCCAACACATTAGAAATACAAGTACTTCAGAGGAGACATGTTGTATAGTTGGACGTGACATTTGCATTATATAAGGTAGGAGTTATAAATCTAGTCAAATTTTAATTGAAATATTCTCCATGTGTTTTTAAACTTAACAAATATGTGAATTCTTGTTTCCCTTTTCTGTAGCCTATTCACACATGTATATTTATATGCATATATAGAATCCTACCAGGTATCACACGTACATTTTTGTGAGGTGGCTGTCTTGGCAGATACAAATTGTGAGAAGAGTTCACTCCTCCTAAATGCTGTTGGAAATGAAAATTCAACCTATAGGAGAGCGTCCTAGTAGAACAACATTATACATTAACTCATGTTCAGTAAAATAAATATTTTTGCATTTGTGGATGATACATATTTACTGATGAATTTCGATTGGCATTTATATTGGTATTTTTAATGTCTGTGAGTGTTTGTGTTTGTGTGTGTGTGTGTGTGTGTGTGTATAGATATAGATATAGATATAGATATACTCTCCAAATTTTTCAAAATATGAAATATATGCGTCAAATATACACTCTCTAAATTCATTCATGTTCATGTATGTGGATTTATAATCCACTTTTCACAAGATTATAATCAGAAATATTCATCCACCTGAAATACATATTTGTTTCCTAGTACTGAAAACTAACTTCAGTGAATGGTGCATACAAATCCTAATTATTCTACAGTAACTGACCCAGTCTAACATCAATGCAAGTAGACTCCTATGGGACATGATCTGTAATTTGTCATTCATTTGTATTCGACACTGGTACATTATTGTTTCTTCAGTTTTTGCACATCACAGGATATACATTTCATCCACAAGTTCACAAATTAATAAGCATTTGTTTCAACTTTCACCACTTCTTGCTTCAGAACACATGTATTGTCAGGGTTTCTTGAATGGTCTTTTCATGAGACTTCTTTCCAAACACATTATTTTGAATTTCCATAATCATTTTGAAGCAAAACTCACGCACTCTTCATGATAAACCTAAACACAAATATTTCCATTACATATATACCTGGTTGGAATGAATAATTGTATATCAATATACGATTTCCTTTAATTTTTCAGATATCAGTTCAATTCATTATTTAAAGTTCAAAAAAGTTATATTATTTATTCACAGTATGGTCTATTCATGCTTTTTCTCTATGTTCCTAGAAACAGGGTACACCTCTTTGTACCCCTGATTCTCATTTTACATCTTCAATATATTACTCCCAGAAATGGTGAAAGAAATACTCATGTCACCTCATTATCACAGTAATATTCTGGACAAAAAATGGAAAGGTCACACTTATGATTGTACCAAAGCCTAAATGGAAAGTGAACATGGATTTCTAAAAAAATCCATGTCCAGGTTGCCTAATGCTGTCAATTGTCAATCCTATTAGTGACTACATATTTGTTTTTTTCCTAATTTATATATTCAAACTCAACCCTGTTGAAAATGTCTAATTCTATCACTCACTTTATACTTTGCCTGATTTCCTAATATTTCTATTGATATCTGCTTTTCTACATATTTTCCCCAGTTCAACATAGTGACTGACTCTTCATATGTGCTGACATTTACATTCACTCAACAACCGAAAGTCTATTGCTAACGAACTTTTGGTCCAAATCCTATACTCACTCTTCTTCCTAAACCTACAGACTATCTTCCTAATCCTACTGAATATCCCCTTTTGACTGGATGTTCTCTTCTAAATTCAATCATCCAATGTACAAGGTCCTATGCCATTGTATATCAAAATATCTGAGGCATCTTTGCAGAACATCATTCAAAGCTAAGTATCCCAATCATGGGCAAAACCCTTCTGGGCTTCAAATCATACCTAGATTTCTGTTTTCCTACTTATATTTCACCTCTATATTCTTGTAAATATTGCAGGTTCCCAATACCATTATTCATCACACAGAATCACTCGTAACCCAAATCAAACCTGTTTTTAACCCCAAGTATACACTGTTCCCTCAATCATTTTACAGAAGAGCAGGGACAGAGTGGTTCTTACAATACAGGAAAGTTGGGGACCTTCCACCTGATGAGAACCTCAAATGTCCATGCACAAATGATACCGGGAGAAGTTGTAGGCAGGTATGAAGCACCTGAGAGAGCAAAAGTCATCTTCCATGGCAAACAACCTGGTCAGGATGAAGGGATGTGTATAAATCTGAATCTCTCTCTTCTTATTTTAGAGAAGATGGACCAAACCAGGGCTGAGTGGAGAGCTGTTCCCGGGTGCCAATGGTGATATACATTCTACCTTATGAAAGTGTCACAGGAAGCGGGGGCAACCTCCATTTTATGTTACCCTTTGAAGCAACTGTTAGGACAAAGTGGTTGCCAAGGCAGTGACCTCATTCAGTTCCAAAGAATGTGACATACCTCATTTCCTTGGTGATGGAACTCTCTGAACTTGGTATCCAAGAAGCCAGGCACCCAGAGGCAGTCCCAGTCCCAGTCCCAGTGGGCTCACTTGTTTGGATTTACTAAAAACAGAGTCAGTTTTCTTGGTACCTAATGATGTGAGGATGGCCAAATGCCAGGAGAGCTCTGAAGATGGACCGTTCCTGAGAAAACAGGTAGTGGCTAACCACTTTTTCCTGACAACTTCACAAAGTTGGTCAAGGAAACAAGATCTGAGAGAAGACAGGCCATTTCGGGGGAACATAGTATGGCCCACCAGTCAGAGGACACTCCGGATAGTCACAGACCTACTTGGGGGAAGGAGGTGCCTTTGTGGGAGTGGGTGTGGGTTTGTTGTTTTGTCTCATGTTCTGAGAATAGATAGGAAAGGCGGTTTGTTTGGTTTGGAGTGGACAGTTTCTAGTAAGTCATTTGACACGGCAAGTGTTTCTCTTTCTGTGTATCCCACTGTGTCCGTTGTTGTAGACATTAGAAAAGAGAATGCATTAATGGATGTGTACTGTCTAGTATAAATCTTCCCATGCCCAATATATGAATGGACTGCAGCTTGTCTTATCGATGTGCAACACCTGCTATCTTTCTAAGTTGTAGTTTTCTTCCTGAATTCTGGCCACTCTCCAGAATAGGCTCATGGATTTGTGTCCAAAATATGTACCACCTCCAAGCTCTGTGACATGGCAATGTACTGGATAGCTGAAGAGAATGGCGAGCATCTCAGAAAACTCAGATATCAGTGTGACCAGGAAAGTCTCAGTGCAGAAACCCTGCTTTGGGCCTTTTGCTTACTTATTGTTGTGTTGCACTGAATGTCAGGAAGGTCTTTGCCTCAGGCCACCCCTTTGTGAAGCCTGAAGAAAACAGTTTTTAAATGGAAATGAATGGGCCTCACCTGTGGCTCTTTGCTTAATTGCTTTGGAAAGGGATGTGTCTTTATCAGCCTCTTGGGCCTGTGTGTGGCTGTGACTTAGATTCTCAGCACCTGATGGATCTTAAGAATGATCCCATGTGAGCTTCCAAAACCAAAATTGCAAAAAATTTCATTCATTGTGGATGAAGTCTCTTGCCTTCCTCTGTTAGGTTCCTGCACTCCATCAAATGACAATAGGGATTCTTTGGGTCAAATGAGTTCTTCAAAGCCCTGCAGAGGTGCTTGTGTTTTCGCATGACTCTAAATCACCTAAAGAATGGATACCTAAAATCAGTAGGCCTCAAATTGGAGAAACACAGAAGTATTAACGGCAGGCTTATTTGTTCACTCCTGGTTCACAGAAACGGTGTCCAGGCTACCCTGACTTTAGACAAATGAGGGGCAAACGAGCTGATTTTGGACACTGTCTTGGGCTGCGCCCCTCATGGAAACCTCCAGCCAGAGGTTAAGATGATTGACTATATGAAATAAGATGAGGGCCATGTGGGAGTGTTTTGGTTTTAATTTTGGTCATTTGTGTGGCATTCGAAAAAATGACTGGGTCCACGTGGGCTTGAACTCTGGTGTGATTCCCCTTAGAGACTGGGTTTTGGAACTGAACTCAGAGAAGCATTGCCATGAATTTTGTTGGAATTTTAAGAGGCCACGCATGAAAGTAGCTCTTGGAAACTGAGACCTAGGCCCCGGGTGGATTTCCACAGAGGCCTGGGAATCTCAGCAAGGATATCACATGATTTTATTCTTAAAGAAATGGCAGCCATAGTTGAGAGTCAAAACACACATGGACCTCACATTGTAGACCTCAATGGGCCTGGCCTAATGTGACCTTTTGTCCACTCTTTGGGAAGCCGTGCCTGTGAGAGTTCTCCAGAGATTTCGTTGAAATGAGCTTCCTCACCATTTAATGTTTGCTGAATGAACTGAAACACACAGTGCCTCCAACTTCAGGGTTGAAAAATGGCTAGATAAATACCATGAAATTTTTGAAATTCCTATGACCAGGTGGCACTGGAGAAACATTGGATGTCCTGTTGCTGATCATGAGTATACCAGACAGTGCCTTGATTTACTGAGTTTCATGAAAATGGTGTAGAACAGAGATGCCAGAAATTTGGAGCCTGCTGAGTAGTGGGTCTAGAGCAGTGGTGGGGAGGTGTTTGCTAAAACATCCGTGGTAGGGCCATGTGGATCTACCATTGGATTCCAAATGGCTTGTAACTGACATGGTGCAGCCAACAGACCCTTATATGTAAAGGCATCTTGTTATATGGAGAGTTTTCAGAGGAAAATTAAGAATCAGGTTGATATGGACAAGGGGGCAATGGGGCAAGCTGTGAGAGATAGGAGCCTAGTTGGTGCATTCTGTTGCAGACCCTGTCCCACCACACGTGACAGAACTCCCTCCAGCACTGTGTCCCAGTTTAGCTCCTAGTATTTCGTGAAACAAATACCAAACTCACAGTGCAGCAGCAAAAACACCACAAAAAGTGGAAGAGGACCAAATGGCTTCACAGTCCACACGGGGAGACACTTAGTCCCCAGTGGCCTCAGTTTACCTACAAAGAGAGGATTCAGCACTGCTTCATCTTGTTCATTGGAAAATAAGAAACCATGTCCTCCAGGTCACATAGATGCAGACCCAGCTTTGATGTTCTCACTACAGAGGAAGCCAAATCTCCTGAAAACAACATATATTTCAAGTGTGGAAGCTCAGAGGCAGTTTCTCAAAAAGTTTTTAGGCCAGCAGAGCTCCACGTTTGTGGAGTGTTTACCCTGTCCCTTAGTTTTGGAAACTCCTCTACCACCTCCAAGGTTGTGAACTCCTGAGCATTTTCCATTCCAGATATGTATTCACTGATTTTGTAACTCTTCTCCTCTAATTGTGTCTTACTTGGGGTGAAGGTAATGTCAAGGCATTGTTCTGGATGAGAGCGGGAGGATATTTGTGCAGCATATATTTACATACACATTGGATTCATTTTCCAATTTTCCATTCGAAATACTGAATCCCTGACACTAACCCATACCTAGTAGACTCAGACTATTCATCCTAATATAATGGAGAAAATTAACCCAACACATTAGAAATACAAGTACTTCAGAGGAGACATGTTGTATAGTTGGACTTGACATTTGCATTATATAAGGTAGGAGTTATAAATCTAGTCAAATTTATTTGAAATATTCTCCATGTGTTTTAAACTTAACAAATATGTGAATTATTGTTTCCTTTTTCTGTAGTCTATTCACACATGTATATTTATATGCATTTATAGAATCCTACCAGGTATCACACGTACATTTTTGTGAGGTGGCTGTCTTGGCAGATACAAATTGTGAGAAGAGTTCACTCCTCCTAAATGCTGTTGGAAATGAAAATTCAACTTATAGGAGAGCGTCCTAGTAGAACAACATTATTCATTAGCTCATGTTCAGTAAAATAAAAATTTTTGCATTTGTGGATGATACATATTTACTGATGAATTTCGATTGGCATTTATATTGGTACTTTTTAATGTCTGTGAGTTGTGTGTGTGTGTGTGTGTGTGTGTGTGTGTGTGTGTGTGTATAGATGTAGATATAGATATAGATATACTCTCCAAATTTTTCAAAATATGAAATATATGTGTCTAATATACACTCTCTAAATTCATTCATGTTCATGTATGTGGATTTATAATCCACTTTTCACAAGATGATAATCAGAAATATTCATCCACCTGAAATACATATTTGTTTCCTAGTACTGAAAACTAACTTCAGTGAATGGTGCATACAAATCCTAATTATTCTACAGTAACTGACCCAGTCTAACATCAATGCAAGTAGACTCCTATGGGACATGATATGTAATTTGTCATTCATTTGTATTCGACACTGGTACATTATTGTTTCTTCAGTTTTTGCACATCACAGGATATACATTTCATCCACAAGTTCACAAATTAATAAGCATTTGTTTCAACTTTCACCACTTCTTGCTTCAGAACACATGTATTGTCAGGGTTTCTTGACTGGTCTTTTCATGAGACTTCTTTCCAAACACATTATTTTGAATTTCCATAATCATTTTGAAGCAAACGTCACACACTCTTCATGATAAACAAAAACACAAATATTTCCATTACATATATACCTGGTTGGAATGAATGATTGTATATCAATATACGATTTCCTTTAATTTTTCAGATATCAGTTCAGTTCATTATTTAAAGTTCAAAAAAGTTATATTATTTATTCACAGTATGGTCTATTCATGCTTTTTCTCTATATTCCTAGAAACAGGGTACACCTCTTTGTAACCCCGATTCTCATTTTACATCTTCAATATATTGCTCCCAGAAATGGTGAAAGAAATACTCATGTCACCTCATTATCACAGTAATATTCTGGACAAAAAATGGAAAGGTCACACTTATGATTGTACCAAAGCCTAAATGGAAAGTGAACATGGATTTCTAAAAACATCCATGTCCAGGTTGCCTAATGCTGTCAATTGTCAATCCTATTGGTGACTACATATTTGTTTTTTTCCTAATTTATATATTCAATCTCAACCCTGTTCAAAATGTCTAATTCTATCACTCACTTTATACTTTGCCTGATTTCGTAATATTTCTATTGATATCTGCTTTTCTACATATTTTCTCCAGTTCAACATAGTGACTGACTCTTCATATGTGCTGACATTTACATTCACTCAACAACCGAAAGTCTATTGCTAAAGAACTTTTGGTCCAAATTCTATACTCACTCTTCTTCCTAAACCTACCGACTATCTTCCTAATCCTATTGAATATCCCTTTTTGACTGGATGTTCTCTTCTAAATTCAATCATCCAATGTACAAGGTCCTATGTCATTGTATATCGAATTATCTGAGGCATCTTTGCAGAACATCATTCAAAGCTAAGTATCCCAATCAAGGGCAAAACCCTTCTGGGCTTCAAATCATACCTAGATTTCTGTTTTCCTACTTATATTTCACCTCTATATTCTTGTAAATATTGCAGGTTCCCAATACCATTATTCATCACACAGAATCACTCTTAACCCAAATCAAACCTGTTTTTAACCCCAAGTATACACTGTTCCCTCAATCATTTTACAGAAGAGCAGGGACAGAGTGGTTCTTACAATACAGGAAAGTTGGGGACCTTCCACCTGATGAGAACATCAAATGTCCATGCACAAATGATACCTGGAGAAGTTGTAGGCAGGTATGAAGCACCTGAGAGAGCAAAAGTCATCTTCCATGGCAAACAACCTGGTCAGGATGAAGGGATGTGTCTGAATCTGCCTCTCTCTCTTCTTATTGTACAGAAGATGGACCAAACCAGGGCTGAGTGGAGAGCTGTTCCCGGGTGCCAATGGTGATATACATTCTACCTTATGAAAGTGTCACAGGAAGTAGGGGCAACCTCCATCTTATGTTACCCTTGGAAGCAACTGTTAGGACAAAGTGGTTGCCAAGGCAGTGACCTCATTCAGTTCCAAAGAATGTGACATACCTCATTTCCTTGGTGATGGAACTCTCTGAACTTGGTATCCAAGAAGCCAGGCACCCAGAGGCAGTCCCAGTCCCAGTCCCAGTGGGCTCACTTGTTTGGATTTACTAAAAACAGAGTCAGTTTTCTTGGTACCTAATGATGTGAGGATGGCCAAATGCCAGGAGAGCTCTGAAGATGGACCGTTCCTGAGAAAACAGGTAGTGGCTAACCACTTTTTCCTGACATCTTCACAAAGTTGGTCAAGGAAACAAGATCTGAGAGAAGACAGGCCATTTCGGGGGAACATAGTATGGCCCACCAGTCAGAGGACACTCCGGATAGTCACAGACCTACTTGGGGGAAGGAGGTGCCTTTGTGGGAGTGGGTGTGGGTTTGTTGTTTTGTCTCATGTTCTGAGAATAGATAGGAAAGGCGGTTTGTTTGGTTTGGAGTGGACAGTTTCTAGTAAGTCATTTGACACGGCAAGTGTTTCTCTTTCTGTGTATCCCACTGTGTCCGTTGTTGTAGACATTAGAAAAGAGAATGCATTAATGGATGTGTACTGTCTAGTATAAATCTTCCCATGCCCAATATATGAATGGACTGCAGCTTGTCTTATCGATGTGCAACACCTGCTATCTTTCTAAGTTGTAGTTTTCTTCCTGAATTCTGGCCACTCTCCAGAATAGGCTCATGGATTTGTGTCCAAAATATGTACCACCTCCAAGCTCTGTGACATGGCAATGTACTGGATAGCTGAAGAGAATGGCGAGCATCTCAGAAAACTCAGATATCAGTGTGACCAGGAAAGTCTCAGTGCAGAAACCCTGCTTTGGGCCTTTTGCTTACTTATTGTTGTGTTGCACTGAATGTCAGGAAGGTCTTTGCCTCAGGCCACCCCTTTGTGAAGCCTGATGAAAAGAGTTTTCAAATGGAAATGAATGGGCCTCACCTGTGGCTCTTTGCTTAATTGCTTTGGAAAGGGATGTGTCTTTATCAGCCTCTTGGGCCTGTGTGTGGCTGTGACTTAGATTCTCAGCACCTGATGGATCTTAAGAATGATCCCATGTGAGCTTCCAAAACCAAAATGGCAAAAAATTTCATTCATTGTGGATGAAGTCTCTTGCCTTCCTCTGTTAGGTTCCTGCACTCCATCAAATGACAATAGGGATTCTTTGGGTCAAATGAGTTCTTCAAAGCCCTGCAGAGGTGCTTGTGTTTTCGCATGACTCTAAATCACCTAAAGAATCCATACCTAAAATCAGTAGGCCTCAAATTGGAGAAACACAGAAGTATTAACGGCAGGCTTATTTGTTCACTCCTGGTTCACAGAAACGGTGTCCAGGCTACCCTGACTTTAGACAAATGAGGGGCAAACGAGCTGATTTTGGACACTGTCTTGGGCTGCGCCCCTCATGGAAACCTCCAGCCAGAGGTTAAGATGATTGACTATATGAAATAAGATGAGGGCCATGTGGGAGTGTTTTGGTTTTAATTTTGGTCATTTGTGTGGCATTGGAAAAAATGACTGGGTCCACGTGGGCTTGAACTCTGGTGTGATTCCCCTTAGAGACTGGGTTTTGGAACTGAACTCAGAGAAGCATTGCCGTGAATTTTGTTGGAATTTTAAGAGGCCACGCATGAAAGTCGCTCTTGGAAACTGAGACCTAGGCCCCGGGTGGATTTCCTCAGAGGCCTGGGAATCTCAGCAAGGATATCACATGATTTTATAATTAAAGAAATGGCAGCCATAGTTGAGAGTCAAAACACACATGGACCTCACATTGTACACCTCAATGGGCCTGGCCTAATGTGACCTTTTGTCCACTCTTTGGGAAGCCATGCCTGTGAGAGTTCTCCAGAGATTTCATTGAAATGAGCTTCCTCACCATTTAATGTTTGCTGAATGAACTGAAACCCACAGTGCCTCCAACTTCATGCTTGAAAAATGGCTAGATAAATACCATGAAATTTTTGAAATTCCTATGACCAGGTGGCACTGGAGAAACATTGGATGTCCTGTTGCTGATCATGAGTATACCAGACAGTGCCTTGATTTACTGAGTTTCATGAAAATGGTGTAGAACAGAGATGCCAGAAATTTGGAGCCTGCTGAGTAGTGGGTCTAGAGCAGTGGTGGGGAGGTGTTTGATAAAACATCCGTGGTAGGGCCATGTGGATCTACCATTGGATTCCAATTGGCTTGTAACTGACATGGTGCAGCCAACAGACCCTTATATGTAAAGGCATCTTGTTATATGGAGAGTTTTCAGAGGAAAATTAAGAATCAGGTTGATATGGACAAGGGGGCAATGGGGCAAGCTGTGAGAGATAGGAGCCTAGTTGGTGCATTCTCTTGCAGACCCTGACCCACCACACGTGACAGAACTCCCTCCAGCACTGTGTCCCAGTTTAGCTCCTAGTATTTCGTGAAACAAATACCAAACTCACAGTGCAGCAGCAAAAACACCACAAAAAGTGGAAGAGGACCAAATGGCTTCACAGTCCACACGGGGAGACACTTAGTCCCCAGTGGCCTCAGTTTACCTACAAAGAGAGGATTCAGCACTGCTTCATCTTGTTCATTGAAAAATAAGAAACCATGTCCTCCAGGTCACATAGATGCAGACCCAGCTTTGATATTCTCACTACAGAGGAAGCCAAATCTCCTGAAAACAACATATATTTCAAGTGTGGAAGCTCAGAGGCAGTTTCTCAAAAAGTTTTTAGGCCAGCAGAGCTCCATGTTTGTGGAGTGTTTACCCTGTCCCTTAGTTTTGGAAACTCCTCTACCACCTCCAAGGTTGTGAACTCCTGAGCATTTTCCATTCCAGATATGTATTCACTGATTTTGTAACTCTTCTCCTCTAATTGTGTCTTACTTGGGGTGAAGGTAATGTCAAGGCATTGTTCTGGATGAGAGCGGGAGGATATTTGTGCAGCATATATTTACATACACAATGGATTCATTTTCCAATTTTCCATTCGAAATACTGAATCCCTGACACTAACCCATACCTAGTAGACTCAGACTATTCATCCTAATATAATGGAGAAAATTAACCCATCACATTAGAAATACAAGTACTTCAGTGGAGACATGTTGTATAGTTGGACTTGACATTTGCATTATATAAGGTAGGAGTTATAAATCTAGTCAAATTTATTTGAAATATTCTCCATGTGTTTTAAACTTAACAAATATGTGAATTTTTGTTTCCTTTTTCTGTAGTCTATTCACACATGTATATTTATATGCATATATAGAATCCTACCAGGTATCACACGTACATTTTTGTGAGGTGGCTGTCTTGGCAGATACAAATTGTGAGAAGAGTTCACTCCTCCTAAATGCTGTTGGAAATGAAAATTCAACTTATAGGAGAGCGTCCTAGTAGAACAACATTATTCATTAGCTCATGTTCAGTAAAATAAATATTTTTGCATTTGTGGATGATACATATTTACTGATGAATTTCGATTGGCATTTATATTGGTACTTTTTAATGTCTGTGAGTTGTGTGTGTGTGTGTGTGTGTGTGTGTGTGTGTGTGTATAGATATAGATATAGATATAGATATACTCTCCAAATTTTTCAAAATATGAAATATATGTGTCTAATATACACTCTCTAAATTCATTCATGTTCATGTATGTGGATTTATAATCCACTTTTAACAAGATGATAATCAGAAATATTCATCCACCTGAAATACATATTTGTTTCCTAGTACTGAAAACTAACTTCAGTGAATGGTGCATACAAATCCTAATTATTCTACAGTAACTGACCCAGTCTAACATCAATGCAAGTAGACTCCTATGGGACATGATATGTAATTTGTCATTCATTTGTATTCGACACTGGTACATTATTGTTTCTTCAGTTTTTGCACATCACAGGATATACATTTCATCCACAAGTTCACAAATTAATAAGCATTTGTTTCAACTTTCACCACTTCTTGCTTCAGAACACATGTATTGTCAGGGTTTCTTGACTGGTCTTTTCATGAGACTTCTTTCCAAACACATTATTTTGAATTTCCATAATCATTTTGAAGCAAACGTCACACACTCTTCATGATAAACCAAAACACAAATATTTCCATTACATATATACCTGGTTGGAATAAATGATTGTATATCAATATACGATTTCCTTTAATTTTTCTGATATCAGTTCAGTTCATTATTTAAAGTTCAAAAAAGTTATATTATTTATTCACAGTATGGTCTATTCATGCTTTTTCTCTATATTCCTAGAAACAGGGTACACCTCTTTCTAACCCCGATTCTCATTTTACATCTTCAATATATTGCTCCCAGAAATGGTGAAAGAAATACTCATGTCACCTCATTATCACAGTAATATTCTGGACAAAAAATGGAAAGGTCACACTTATGATTGTACCAAAGTCTAAATGGAAAGTGAACATGGATTTCTAAAAACATCCATGTCCAGGTTGCCTAATGCTGTCAATTGTCAATCCTATTGGTGACTACATAATTGTTTTTTCCTAATTTATATATTCAAACTCAACCCTGTTGAAAATGTCTAATTCTATCACTCACTTTATACTTTGCCTGATTTCCTAATATTTCTATTGATATCTGCTTTTCTACATATTTTCCCCAGTTCAAAATAGTGACTGACTCTTCATATGTGCTGACATTTACATTCACTCAACAACCGAACGTCTATTGCTAAAGAACTTTTGGTCCAAATTCTATACTCACTCTTCTTCCTAAACCTACCGACTATCTTCCTAATCCTATTGAATATCCCTTTTTGACTGGATGTTCTCTCTAAATTCAATCATCCAATGTACAAGGTCCTATGCCATTGTATATCGAATTATCTGAGGCATCTTTGCAGAACATCATTCAAAGCTAAGTATCCCAATCAAGGGCAAAACCCTTCTGGGCTTCAAATCATACCTAGATTTCTGTTTTCCTACTTATATTTCACCTCTATATTCTTGTAAATATTGCAGGTTCCCAATACCATTATTCATCACACAGAATCACTCGTAACCCAAATCAAACCTGTTTTTAACCCCAAGTATACACTGTTCCCTCAATCATTTTACAGAAGAGCAGGGATAGAGTGGTTCTTACAATACAGGAAAGTTGGGGACCTTCCACCTGATGTGAACCTCAAATGTCCATGCACAAATGATACCTGGAGAAGTTGTAGGCAGGTATGAAGCACCTGAGAGAGCAAAAGTCATCTTAAATGGCAAACAACCTGGTGAGGATGAAGGGATGTGTCTGAATCTGCCTCTCTCTCTTCTTATTGTACAGAAGATGGACCAAACCAGGGCTGAGTGGAGAGCTGTTCCCGGGTGCCAATGGTGATATACATTCTACCTTATGAAAGTGTCAAAGGAAGTAGGGGCAACCTCCATCTTATGTTACCCTTGGAAGCAACTGTTAGGACAAAGTGGTTGCCAAGGCATTGACCTCATTCAGTTCCAAAGAATGTGACATACCTCATTTCCTTGGTGATGGAACTCTCTGAACTTGGTATCCAAGAAGCCAGGCACCCAAGGCAGTCCCAGTCCCAGTCCCAGTGGGCTCACTTGTTTGGATTTACCAAGGACAGAGTCAGTTTTCTTGGTACCTAATGATGTGAGGATGGAAAATGCCAGGAGAGCTCTGAAGATGGACCTTTCCTGAGAAAACAGGTAGTGGCTAACCACTTTTTGATGACATCTTCACAGAGTTGGTCAAGGAAACAAGATCTGAGAGAAGACAGGCCATTTTGGGGGAACATAGTATGGCCCACCAGTCAGAGGACACTCCGGATAGTCACAGACCTACTTGGGGGAAGGAGGTGCCTTTGTGGGAGTGGGTGTGGGTTTGTTGTCTTGTCTCATGTTCTGAGAATAGATAGAAAAGGCGGTTTGTTTGGTTTGGAGTGGACAGTTTCTAGTAAGTCATTTGACACGGCGAGTGTTTCTGTTTCTGTGTATCCCACTGTGTCCGTTGTTGTAGACATTAGAAAAGAGAATGCATTAATGGATGTGTCCTGTCTAGTATAAATCTTCCCATGCCCAATATATGAATGGACTGCAGCTTGTCTTATCGATGTGCAACACCTGCTATCTTTCTAAGTTGTAGTTTTCTTCCTGAATTCTGGCCACTCTCCAGAATAGGCTCATGGATTTGTGTCCAAAATATGTACCACCTCCAAGCTCTGTGACATGGCCATGTACTGGATAGCTGAAGAGAATGGCGAGCATCTCAGAAAACTCAGATATCAGTGTGACCAGGAAAGTCTCAGTGCAGAAACCCTGCTTTGGGCCTTTTGCTTACTTATTTTTGTGTTGCACTGAATGTCAGGAAGGTCTTTGCCTCAGGCCACCCCTTTGTGAAGCCTGAAGAAAACAGTTTTCAAATGGAAATGAATGGGCCTCACCTGTGGCTCTTTGCTTAATTGCTTTGGAAAGGGATGTGTCTTTATCAGCCTCTTGGGCCTGTGTGTGGCTGTGACTTAGATTCTCAGCACCTGATGGATCTTAAGAATGATCCCATGTGAGCTTCCAAAACCAAAATGGCAAAAATTTTCATTCATTGTGGATGAAGTCTCTTGCCTTCCTCTGTTAGGTTCCTGCACTCCATCAAATGACAATAGGGATTCCTTGGGTCAAATGAGTTCTTCAAAGCCCTGCAGAGGTGCTTGTGTTTTCGCATGACTCTAAATCACCTAAAGAATCGATACCTAAAATCAGTAGGCCTCAAATTGGAGAAACACAGAAGTATTAACGACAGGCTTATTTGTTCACTCCTGGTTCACAGAAACGGTGTCCAGGCTACCCTGACTTTAGACAAATGAGGGGCAAACGAGCTGATTTTGGACACTGTCTTGGGCTGCGCCCCTCATGGAAACCTCCAGCCAGAGGTTAAGATGATTGACTATATGAAATAAGATGAGGGCCATGTGGGAGTGTTTTGGTTTTAATTTTGGTCATTTGTGTGGCATTGGAAAAAATGACTGGGTCCACGTGGGCTTGAACTCTGGTGTGATTCCCCTTAGAGACTGGGTTTTGGAACTGAACTCAGAGAAGCATTGCCATGAATTTTGTTGGGATTTTAAGAGGCCATGCATGAAAGTCGCTCTTGGAAACTGAGACCTAGGCCCCGGGTGGATTTCCACAGAGGCCTGGGAATCTCAGCAAGGATATCACATGATTTTATTCTTAAAGAAATGGCAGCCATAGTTGAGAGTCAAAACACACATGGACCTCACATTGTAGACCTCAATGGGCCTGGCCTAATGTGACCTTTTGTCCACTCTTTGGGAAGCCGTGCCTGTGAGAGTTCTCCAGAGATTTCGTTGAAATGAGCTTCCTCACCATTTAATGTTTGCTGAATGAACTGAAACCCACAGTGCCTCCAACTTCATGCTTGAAAAATGGCTAGATAAATACCATGAAATTTTTGAAATTCCTATGACCAGGTGGCACTGGAGAAACATTGGATGTCCTGTTGCTGATCATGAGTATACCAGACAGTGCCTTGATTTACTGAGTTTCATGAAAATGGTGTAGAACAGAGATGCCAGAAATTTGGAGCCTGCTGAGTAGTGGGTCTAGAGCAGTGGTGGGGAGGTGTTTGATAAAACATCCGTGGTAGGGCCATGTGGATCTACCATTGGATTCCAAATGGCTTGTAACTGACATGGTGCAGCCAACAGACCCTTATATGTAAAGGCATCTTGTTATATGGAGAGTTTTCAGAGGAAAATTAAGAATCAGGTTGATATGGACAAGGGGGCAATGGGGCAAGCTGTGAGAGATAGGAGCCTAGTTGGTGCATTCTCTTGCAGACCCTGACCCACCACACGTGACAGAACTCCCTCCAGCACTGTGTCCCTGTTTAGCTCCTAGTATTTTGTGAAACAAATACCAAACTCACAGTGCAGCAGCAAAAACACCACAAAAAGTGGAAGAGGACCAAATGGCTTCACAGTCCACACGGGGAGACACTTAGTCCCCAGTGGCCTCAGTTTACCTACAAAGAGAGGATTCAGCACTGCTTCATCTTGTTCATTGGAAAATAAGAAACCATGTCCTCCAGGTCACATAGATGCAGACCCAGCTTTGATGTTCTCACTACAGAGGAAGCCAAATCTCCTGAAAACAACATATATTTCAAGTGTGGAAGCTCAGAGGCAGTTTCTCAAAAAGTTTTTAGGCCAGCAGAGCTCCATGTTTGTGGAGTGTTTACCCTGTCCCTTAGTTGTGGAAACTCCTCTACCACCTCCAAGGTTGTGAACTCCTGAGCATTTTCCATTCCAGATATGTATTCACTGATTTTGTAACTCTTCTCCTCTAATTGTGTCTTACTTGGGGTGAAGGTAATGTCAAGGCATTGTTCTGGATGAGAGCGGGAGGATATTTGTGCAGCATATATTTACATACACATTGGATTCATTTTCCAATTTTCCATTCGAAATACTGAATCCCTGACACTAACCCATACCTAGTAGACTCAGATTATTCATCCTAATATAATGGAGAAAATTAACCCAACACATTAGAAATACAAGTACTTCAGAGGAGACATGTTGTATAGTTGGACTTGACATTTGCATTATATAAGGTAGGAGTTATAAATCTAGTCAAATTTATTTGAAATATTCTCCATGTGTTTTAAACTTAACAAATATGTGAATTTTTGTTTCCTTTTTCTGTAGTCTATTCACACATGTATATTTATATGCATATATAGAATCCTACCAGGTATCACACGTACATTTTTGTGAGGTGGCTGTCTTGGCAGATACAAATTGTGAGAAGAGTTCACTCCTCCTAAATGCTGTTGGAAATGAAAATTCAACTTATAGGAGAGCGTCCTAGTAGAACAACATTATTCATTAGCTCATGTTCAGTAAAATAAATATTTTTGCATTTGTGGATGATACATATTTACTGATGAATTTCGATTGGCATTTATATTGGTACTTTTTAATGTCTGTGAGTTGTGTGTGTGTGTGTGTGTGTGTGTGTGTGTATAGATATAGATATAGATATAGATATACTCTCCAAATTTTTCAAAATATGAAATATATGTGTCTAATATACACTCTCTAAATTCATTCATGTTCATGTATGTGGATTTATAATCCACTTTTCACAAGATGATAATCAGAAATATTCATCCACCTGAAATTCATATTTGTTTCCTAGTACTGAAAACTAACTTCAGTGAATGGTGCATACAAATCCTAATTATTCTACAGTAACTGACCCAGTCTAACATCAATGCAAGTAGACTCCTATGGGACATGATCTGTAATTTGTCATTCATTTGTATTCGACACTGGTACATTATTGTTTCTTCAGTTTTTGCACATCACAGGATATACATTTCATCCACAAGTTCACAAATTAATAAGCATTTGTTTCAACTTTCACCACTTCTTGCTTCAGAACACATGTATTGTCAGGGTATTCTTGACTGGTCTTTTCATGAGACTTCTTTCCAAACACATTATTTTGAATTTCCATAATCATTTTGAAGCAAAACTCACACACTCTTTATGATAAACCTAAACACAAATATTTCCAATACATATATACCTGGTTGGAATGAATGATTGTATATCAATATACGATTTCCTTTAATTTTTCAGATATCAGTTCAATTCATTATTTAAAGTTCAAAAAAGTTATATTATTTATTCACAGTATGGTCTATTCATGCTTTTTCTCTATGTTCCTAGAAACAGGGTACACCTCTTTGTACCCCCGATTCTCATTTTACATCTTCAATATATTGCTCCCAGAAATGGTGAAAGAAATACTCATGTCACCTCATTATCACAGTAATATTCTGGACAAAAAATGGAAAGGTCACACTTATGATTGTACCAAAGCCTAAATGGAAAGTGAACATGGATTTCTAAAAACATCCATGTCCAGGTTGCCTAATGCTGTCAATTGTCAATCCTATTGGTGACTACATATTTGTTTTTTTCCTAATTTATATATTCAAACTCAACCCTGTTGAAAATGTCTAATTCTAACACTCACTTTATACTTTGCCTGATTTCGTAATGTTTCTATTGATATCTGCTTTTCTACATATTTTCCCCAGTTCAACATAGTGACTGACTCTTCATATGTGCTGACATTTACATTCACTCAACAACCGAAAGTCTATTGCTAAAGAACTTTTGGACCAAATCCTGTACTCACTCTTCTTCCTAAACTTACCGACTATCTTCCTAATCCTAATGAATATCCCTTTTTGACTGGATGTTCTCTTCTAAATTCAATCATCCAATGTACAAGGTCCTATGCCATTGTATATCGAATTATCTGAGGCATCTTTGCAGAACATCATTCAAAGCTAAGTATCCCAATCAAGGGCAAAACCCTTCTGGGCTTCAAATCATACCTAGATTTCTGTTTTCCTACTTATATTTCACCTCTATATTCTTGTAAATATTGCAGGTTCCCAATACCATTATTCATCACACAGAATCACTCGTAATCCAAATCAAACCTGTTTTTAACCCCAAGTATACACTGTTCCCTCAATCATTTTACAGAAGAGCAGGGACAGAGTGGTTCTTACAATACAGGAAAGTTGGGGACCTTCCACCTCATGAGAACCTCAAATGTCCATGCACAAATGATACCTGGAGAAGTTGTAGGCAGGTATGAAGCACCTGAGAGAGCAAAAGTCATCTTCCATGGCAAACAACCTGGTCAGGATGAAGGGATGTGTCTGAATCTGCCTCTCTCTCTTCTTATTGTACAGAAGATGGACCAAACCAGGGCTGAGTGGAGAGCTGTTCCCGGGTGCCAATGGTGATATACATTCTACCTTATGAAAGTGTCACAGGAAGTAGGGGCAACCTCCATCTTATGTTACCCTTGGAAGCAACTGTTAGGACAAAGTGGTTGCCAAGGCAGTGACCTCATTCAGTTCCAAAGAATGTGACATACCTCATTTCCTTGGTGATGGAACTCTCTGAACTTGGTATCCAAGAAGCCAGACACCCAGAGGCAGTCCCAGTCCCAGTCCCAGTGGGCTCACTTGTTTGGATTTACCAAGGACAGAGTCAGTTTTCTTGGTACCTAATGATGTGAGGATGGCCAAATGCCAGGAGAGCTCTGAAGATGGACCTTTCCTGAGAAAACAGGTAGTGGCTAACCACTTTTTGATGACATCTTCACAGAGTTGGTCAAGGAAACAAGATCTGAGAGAAGACAGGCCATTTCGGGGGAACATAGTATGGCCCACCAGTCAGAGGACACTCCGGATAGTCACAGACGTACTTGGGGGAAGGAGGTGCCTTTGTGGGAGTGGGTGTGGGTTTGTTGTTTTGTCTCATGTTCTGAGAATAGATAGGAAAGGCGGTTTGTTTGGTTTGGAGTGGACAGTTTCTAGTAAGTCATTTGACACGGCGAGTGGTTTCTGTTTCTGTGTATCCCACTGTGTCCATTGTTGTAGACATTAGAAAAGAGAATGCATTAATGGATGTGTCCTGTCTACCTTAAATCTTCCCATAATTCATCCTGCCCAATATATGAATGGACTGCAGCTTGTCTTATCGATGTGCAACACCTGCTATCTTTCTAAGTTTTTGTTTTATTCCTGAATTCTGGCCACTCTCCAGAATAGGCTCATGGATTTGTGTCCAAAATATGTACCACCTCCAAGCTCTGTGACATGGCCATGTACTGGATAGCTGAAGAGAATGGCGAGCATCTTAAAAAACTCAGATATCAGTGTGACCAGGAAAGTCTCAGTGCAGAAACCCTGCTTTGGGCCTTTTGCTTACTTATTGTTGTGTTGCACTGAATGTCAGGAAGGTCTTTGCCTCAGGCCACCCCTTTGTGAAGCCTGAAGAAAACAGTTTTCAAATGAAAATGAATGGGCCTCACCTGTGGCTCTTTATCATCCTCTTGGACATGTGTGTGGCTGTGACTTAGATTCTCAGCACCTGATGGATCTTAAGAACGATCCCACGTGAGCTTCCAAAACCAAAATGGCAAAAAATATCATTCATTGTGGATGAAGTCTCTTGCCTTCCTCTGTTAGGTTCCTGCACTCCATCAAATGACAATAGGGATTCTTTGGGTCAAATGAGTTCTTCAAAGCCCTGCAGAGGTGCTTGTGTTTTCGCATGACTCTAAATCACCTAAAGAATCGATACCTAAAATCAGTAGGCCTCAAATTGGAGAAACAAAGAAGTATTAACGGCAGGCTTATTTGTTCGCTCCTGTTTCAGAGAAACGGTGTCCAGGCTACCCTGACTTTAGGGAAATGAGGGGCAAACGAGCTGATTTTGGACACTGTCTTGGCCTGCGCCCCTCATGGAAACCTCCAGCCAGAGGTTAAGATGATTGACTATATGGAATAAGATGAAGGCCATGTGGGAGTGTTTTGGTTTTAATTTTGGTCATTTGTGTTGCATTGGAAAAAATGACTGGGTCCACGTGAGCTTGAACTCTGGTGTGATTCCCCTTAGAGACTGGGTTTTGGAACTGAACTCAGAGAAGCATTGCCATGAATTTTGTTGGGATTTTAAGAGGCCACGCATGAAAGTCGCTCTTGGAAACTGAGACCTAGGCCCCGGGTGGATTTCCACAGAGGCCTGGGAATCTCAGCAAGGATATCACATGATTTTATTCTTAAAGAAATGGCAGCCATAGTTGAGAGTCAAAACACACATGGACCTCACATTGTAGACCTCAATGGGCCTGGCCTAATGTGACCTTTTGTCCACTCTTTGGGAAGCCGTGCCTGTGAGAGTTCTCCAGAGATTTCATTGAAATGAGCTTCCTCACCATTTAATGTTTGCTGAATGAACTGAAACCCACAGTGCCTCCAACTTCATGGTTGAAAAATGGCTAGATAAATACCATGAAATTTTTGAAATTCCTATGACCAGGTGGCACTGGAGAAACATTGGATGTCCTGTTGCTGATCATGAGTATACCAGACAGTGCCTTGATTTACTGAGTTTCATGAAAATGGTGTAGAACAGAGATGCCAGAAATTTGGAGCCTGCTGAGTAGTGGGTCTAGAGCAGTGGTGGGGAGGTGTTTGCTAAAACATCCGTGGTAGGGCCATGTGGATCTACCATTGGATTCCAAATGGCTTGTAACTGACATGGTGCAGCCAACAGACCCTTATATGTAAAGGCATCTTGTTATATGGAGAGTTTTCAGAGGAAAATTAAGAATCAGGTTGATATGGACAAGGGGGCAATGGGGCAAGCTGTGAGAGATAGGAGCCTAGTTGGTGCATTCTCTTGCAGACCCTGACCCACCACACGTGACAGAACTCCCTCCAGCACTGTGTCCCAGTTTAGCTCCTTGTATTTCGTGAAACAAATACCAAACTCACAGTGCAGCAGCAAAAACACCACAAAAAGTGGAAGAGGACCAAATGGCTTCACAGTCCACACGGGGAGACACTTAGTCCCCAGTGGCCTCAGTTTACCTACAAAGAGAGGATTCAGCACTGCTTCATCTTGTTCATTGGAAAATAAGAAACCATGTCCTCCAGGTCACATAGATGCAGACCCAGCTTTGATGGTCTCACTACAGAGGAAGCCAAATCTCCTGAATACTACATATATTTCAAGTGTGGAAGCTCAGAGGCAGTTTCTCAAAAAGTTTTTTAGGCCAGCAGAGCTCCATGTTTGTGGAGTGTTTACCCTGTCCCTTAGTTTTGGAAACTCTCTACCACCTCCAAGGTTGTGAACTCCTGAGCATTTTCCATTCCAGATATGTATTAACTGATTTTGTAACTCTTCTCCTCTAAATGTGTCTTACTTGGGTGAAGGTAATGTCAAGGCATTGTTCTGGATGAGAGCGGGAGGATATTTGTGCAGCATATTTTTACATACACATTGGATTCATTTTCCCAAATTTCCATTCGAAGTACTGAATCCCTGACACTAACCCATACCTAGTAGACTCAGACTATTCATCCTAATATAATGGAGAAAATTAGCCCAACACATTAGAAATACAAGTACTTCAGAGGAGACATGTTGTATAGTTGGACTTGACATTTGCATTATATAAGGTAGGAGTTATAAATCTAGTCAAATTTATTTGAAATATTCTCCATGTGTTTTTAAGCTTAACAATATGTGAATTCTTATTTCCCTTTTCTGTAGCCTATTCACACATGTATATTTTATATGCATATATAGAATCCTACCAGGTATCACACGTACATTTTTGTGAGGGGGATGTCTTGGCAGATACAAATTGTGAGAAGAGTTCACTCCTCCTAAATGCTGTTGGAAATGAAAATTCAACCTATAGGAGAGCGTCCTAGTAGAACAACATTATACATTAACTCATGTTCAGTAAAATAAATATTTTTGCATTTGTGGATGATACATATTTACTGATGAATTTCGATTGGCATTTATATTGGTACTTTTTAATGTCTGTGAGTGTTGTGTGTGTGTGTGTGTATATACAGATATAGATATAGATATACTCTGCAAATTTTTCAAAATATGAAATATATGTGTCTAATATACACTCTCTAAATTCATTCATGTTCATGTATGTGGATTTATAATCCACTTTTCACAAGATTATAATCAGAAATATTCATCCACCTGAAATACATATTTGTTTCCTAGTACTGAAAACTAACTTCAGTGAATGGTGCATACAAATCCTAATTATTCTACAGTAACTGACCCAGTCTAACATCAATGCAAGTAGACTCCTATGGGACATGATATGTAATTTGTCATTCATTTGTATTCGACACTGGTACATTATTGTTTCTTCAGTTTTTGCACATCACAGGATATACATTTCATCCACAAGTTCACAAATTAATAAGCATTTGTTTCAACTTTAACCACTTCTTGCATCAGAACACATGTATTGTCAGGGTATTCTTGACTGGTCTTTTCATGAGACTTCTTTCCAAACACATTATTTTGAATTTCCATAATCATTTTGAAGCAAAACTCACACACTCTTTATGATAAACCTAAACACAAATATTTCCATTACATATATACCTGGTTGGAATGAATGATTGTATATCAATATACGATTTCCTTTAATTTTTCAGATATCACTTCAATTCATTATTTAAAGTTCAAAAAAGTTATATTATTTATTCACAGTATGGTCTATTCATGCTTTTTCTCTATGTTCCTAGAAACAGGGTACACCTCTTTGTACCCCCGATTCTCATTTTACATCTTCAATATATTGCTCCCAGAAATGGTGAAAGAAATACTCATGTCACCTCATTATCACAGTAATATTCTGGACAAAAAATGGAAAGGTCACACTTATGATTGTACCAAAGCCTAAATGGAAAGTGAACATGGATTTCTAAAAACATCCATGTCCAGGTTGCCTAATGCTGTCAATTGTCAATCCTATTGGTGACTACATATTTGTTTTTTTCCTAATTTATATATTCAAACTCAACCCTGTTGAAAATGTCTAATTCTATCACTCACTTTATACTTTGCCTGATTTCGTAATGTTTCTATTGATATCTGCTTTTCTACATATTTTCCCCAGTTCAACATAGTGACTGACTCTTCATATGTGCTGACATTTACATTCACTCAACAACCGAAAGTCTATTGCTAAAGAACTTTTGGTCCAAATCCTATACTCACTCTTCTTCCTAAACCTACCGACTATCTTCCTAATCCTACTGAATATCCCTTTTTGACTGGATGTTCTCTTCTAAATTCAATCATCCAATGTACAAGGTCCTATGCCATTGTATATGGAATTATCTGAGGCATCTTTGCAGAACATCATTCAAAGCTAAGTATCCCAATCAAGGGCAAAACCCTTCTGGGCTTCAAATCATACCTAGATTTCTGTTTTCCTACTTATATTTCATCTCTATATTCTTGTAAATATTGCAGGTTCACAATACCATTATTCATCACACAGAATCACTCGTAATCCAAATCAAACCTGTTTTTAACCCCAAGTATACACTGTTCCCTCAATCATTTTACAGAAGAGCAGAGACAGAGTGGTTCTTACAATACAGGAAAGTTGGGGACCTTCAACCTGATGAGAACCTCAAATGTCCATGCACAAATGGTACCTGGAGAAGTTGTAGGCAGGTATGAAGCACCTGAGAGAGCAAAAGTCATCTTCCATGGCAAACAACCTGGTCAGGATGAAGGGATGTGTCTGAATCTGCCTCTCTCTCTTCTTATTGTACAGAAGATGGACCAAACCAGGGCTGAGTGGAGAGCTGTTCCCGGGTGCCAATGGTGATATACATTCTACCTTGTGAAAGTGTCACAGGAAGTTCTGGCAACCTCCATCTTATGTTACCCTTGGAAGCAACTGTTAGGACAAAGTGGTTGCCAAGGCAGTGACCTCATTCAGTTCCAAAGAATGTGAAATACCTCATTTCCTTGGTGATGGAACTCTCTGAACTTGGTATCCAAGAAGCCAGACACCCAGAGGCAGTCCCAGTCCCAGTCCCAGTGGGCTCACTTGTTTGGATTTACCAAGGACAGAGTCAGTTTTCTTGGTACCTAATGATGTGAGGATGGCCAAATGCCAGGAGAGCTCTGAAGATGGACCTTTCCTGAGAAAACAGGTAGTGGCTAACCACTTTTTCCTGACATCTTCACAGAGTTGGTCAAGGAATCAAGATCTGAGAGAAGACAGGCCATTTCGGGGGAACATAGTATGGCCCACCAGTCAGAGGACACTCCGGATAGTCACAGACGTACTTGGGGGAAGGAGGTGCCTTTGTGGGAGTGGGTGCGGGTTTGTTGTTTTGTCTCATGTTCTGAGAATAGATAGAAAAGGCGGTTTGTTTGGTTTGGAGTGGACAGTTTCTAGTAAGTCATTTGACATGGCGAGTGTTTCTCTTTCTGTGTATCCCACTGTGTCCGTTGTTGTAGACATTAGAAAAGAGAATGCATTAATGGATGTGTCCTGTCTATTATAAAACTTCCCATAATTCATCCTGCCCAAAATATGAATGGACTGCAGCTTGTCTTATCAATGTGCAACACCTGCTATCTTTCTAAGTTGTTGTTTTCTTCCTGAATTCTGGCCACTCTCCAGAATAGGCTCATGGATTTGTGTCCAAAATATGTACCACCTCCAAGCTCTGTGACATGGCCATGTACTGGATAGCTGAAGAGAATGGCGAGCATCTCAAAAAACTCAGATATCAGTGTGACCAGGAAAGTCTCAGTGCAGAAACCCTGCTTTGGGCCTTTTGCTTACTTATTGTTGTGTTGCACTGAATGTCAGGAAGGTCTTTGCCTCAGGCCACCCCTTTGTGAAGCCTAAAGAAAACAGTTTTCAAATGGAAATGAATGGGACTCACCTGTGGCTCTTTATCATCCTCTTGGACCTGTGTGTGGCTGTGACTTAGATTCTCAGCACCTGATGGATCTTAAGAACGATCCCACGTGAGCTTCCAAAACCAAAATGGCAAAAAATATCATTCATTGTGGATGAAGTCTCTTGCCTTCCTCTGTTAGGTTCCTGCACTCCATCAAATGACAATAGGGATTCTTTGGGTCAAATGAGTTCTTCAAAGCCCTGCAGAGGTGCTTGTGTTTTCGCATGACTCTAAATCACCTAAAGAATCGATACCTAAAATCAGTAGGCCTCAAATTGGAGAAACAAAGAAGTATTAACGGCAGGCTTATTTGTTCGCTCCTGTTTCAGAGAAACGGTGTCCAGGCTACCCTGACTTTAGGCAAATGAGGGGCAAACGAGCTGATTTTGGACACTGTCTTGGGCTGCGCCCCTCATGGAAACCTCCAGCCAGAGGTTAAGATGATTGACTATATGGAATAAGATGAAGGCCATGTGGGAGTGTTTTGGTTTTAATTTTGGTCATTTGTGTTGCATTGGAAAAAATGACTGGGTCCACGTGAGCTTGAACTCTGGTGTGATTCCCCTTAGAGACTGGGTTTTGGAACTGAACTCAGAGAAGCATTGCCATGAATTTTGTTGGGATTTTAAGAGGCCACGCATGATAGTCGCTCTTGGAAACTGAGACCTAGGCCCCGGGTGGATTTCCACAGAGGCCTGGGAATCTCAGCAAGGATATCACATGATTTTATTCTTAAAGAAATGGCAGCCATAGTTGAGAGTCAAAACACACATGGACCTCACATTGTAGACCTCAATGGGCCTGGCCTAATGTGACCTTTTGTCCACTCTTTGGGAAGCCGTGCCTGTGAGAGTTCTCCAGAGATTTCATTGAAATGAGCTTCCTCACCATTTAATGTTTGCTGAATGAACTGAAACCCACAGTGCCTCCAACTTCATGGTTGAAAAATGGCTAGATAAATACCATGAAATTTTTGAAATTCCTATGACCAGGTGGCACTGGAGAAACATTGGATGTCCTGTTGCTGATCATGAGTATACCAGACAGTGCCTTGATTTACTGAGTTTCATGAAAATGGTGTAGAACAGAGATGCCAGAAATTTGGAGCCTGCTGAGTAGTGGGTCTAGAGCAGTGGTGGGGAGGTGTTTGCTAAAACATCCGTGGTAGGGCCATGTGGATCTACCATTGGATTCCAAATGGCTTGTAACTGACATGGTGCAGCCAACAGACCCTTATATGTAAAGGCATCTTGTTATATGGAGAGTTTTCAGAGGAAAATTAAGAATCAGGTTGATATGGACAAGGGGGCAATGGGGCAAGCTGTGAGAGATAGGAGCCTAGTTGGTGCATTCTCTTGCAGACCCTGACCCACCACACGTGACAGAACTCCCTCCAGCACTGTGTCCCAGTTTAGCTCCTAGTATTTTGTGAAACAAATACCAAACTCACAGTGCAGCAGCAAAAACACCACAAAAAGTGGAAGAGGACCAAATGGCTTCACAGTCCACACGGGGAGACACTTAGTCCCCAGTGGCCTCAGTTTACCTACAAAGAGAGGATTCAGCACTGCTTCATCTTGTTCATTGGAAAATAAGAAACCATGTCCTCCAGGTCACATAGATGCAGACCCAGCTTTGATGGTCTCACTACAGAGGAATCCAAATCTCCTGAATACTACATATATTTCAAGTGTGGAAGCTCAGAGGCAGTTTCGCAAAAAGTTTTTAGGCCAGCAGAGCTCCATGTTTGTGGAGTGTTTACCCTGTCCCTTAGTTTTGGAAACTCCTCTACCACCTCCAAGGTTGTGAACTCCTGAGCATTTTCCATTCCAGATATGTATTCACTGATTTTGTAACTCTTCTCCTCTAATTGTGTCTTACTTGGGGTGAAGGTAATGTCAAGGCATTGTTCTGGATGAGAGCGGGAGGATATTTGTGCAGCATATTTTTACATACACATTGGATTTATTTTCCAAATTTCCATTCGAAGTACTGAATCCCTGACACTAACCCATACCTAGTAGACTCAGACTATTCATCCTAATATAATGGAGAAAATTAGCCCAACACATTAGAAATACAAGTACTTCAGAGGAGACATGTTGTATAGTTGGACTTGACATTTGCATTATATAAGGTAGGAGTTATAAATCTAGTCAAATTTAATTGAAATATTCTCCATGTGTTTTTAAGCTTAACAAATATGTGAATTCTTATTTCCCTTTTCTGTAGCCTATTCACACATGTATATTTATAGCCATATATAGAATCCTACCAGGTATCACACGTACATTTTTGTGAGGTGGCTGTCTTGGCAGATACAAATTGTGAGAAGAGTTCACTCCTCCTAAATGCTGTTGGAAATGAAAATTCAACCGATAGGAGAGCGTCCTAGTAGAACAACATTATACATTAACTCATGTTCAGTAAAATAAATATTTTTGCATTTGTGGATGATACATATTTACTGATGAATTTCGATTGGCATTTATATTGGTACTTTTTAATGTCTGTGAGTGTTGTGTGTGTGTGTGTGTATATACAGATATAGATATAGATATACTCTGCAAATTTTTCAAAATATGAAATATATGTGTCTAATATACACTCTCTAAATTCATTCATGTTCATGTATGTGGATTTATAATCCACTTTTCACAAGATTATAATCAGAAATATTCATCCACCTGAAATACATATTTGTTTCCTAGTACTGAAAACTAACTTCAGTGAATGGTGCATACAAATCCTAATTATTCTACAGTAACTGACCCAGTCTAACATCAATGCAAGTAGACTCCTATGGGACATGATATGTAATTTGTCATTCATTTGTATTCGACACTGGTACATTATTGTTTCTTCAGTTTTTGCACATCACAGGATATACATTTCATCCACAAGTTCACAAATTAATAAGCATTTGTTTCAACTTTAACCACTTCTTGCTTCAGAACACATGTATTGTCAGGGTATTCTTGACTGGTCTTTTCATGAGACTTCTTTCCAAACACATTATTTTGAATTTCCATAATCATTTTGAAGCAAAACTCACACACTCTTTATGATAAACCTAAACACAAATATTTCCATTACATATATACCTGGTTGGAATGAATGATTGTATATCAATATACGATTTCCTTTAATTTTTCAGATATCAGTTCAATTCATTATTTAAAGTTCAAAAAAGTTATATTATTTATTCACAGTATGGTCTATTCATGCTTTTTCTCTATGTTCCTAGAAACAGGGTACACCTCTTTGTACCCCCGATTCTCATTTTACATCTTCAATATATTGCTCCCAGAAATGGTGAAAGAAATACTCATGTCACCTCATTATCACAGTAATATTCTGGACAAAAAATGGAAAGGTCACACTTATGATTGTACCAAAGCCTAAATGGAAAGTGAACATTGATTTCTAAAAACATCCATGTCCAGGTTGCCTAATGCTGTCAATTGTCAATCCTATTGGTGACTACATATTTGTTTTTTTCCTAATTTATATATTCAAACTCAACCCTGTTGAAAATGTCTAATTCTATCACTCACTTTATACTTTGCCTGATTTCGTAATGTTTCTATTGATATCTGCTTTTCTACATATTTTCCCCAGTTCAACATAGTGACTGACTCTTCATATGTGCTGACATTTACATTCACTCAACAACCGAAAGTCTATTGCTAAAGAACTTTTGGTCCAAATCCTATACTCACTCTTCTTCCTAAACCTACCGACTATCTTCCTAATCCTACTGAATATCCCTTTTTGACTGGATGTTCTCTTCTAAATTCAATCATCCAATGTACAAGGTCCTATGCCATTGTGTATGGAATTATCTGAGGCATCTTTGCAGAACATCATTCAAAGCTAAGTATCCCAATCAAGGGCAAAACCCTTCTGGGCTTCAAATCATACCTAGATTTCTGTTTTCCTACTTATATTTCACCTCTATATTCTTGTAAATATTGCAGGTTCCCAATACCATTATTCATCACACAGAATCACTCGTAATCCAAATCAAACCTGTTTTTAACCCCAAGTATACACTGTTCCCTCAATCATTTTACAGAAGAGCAGAGACAGAGTGGTTCTTACAATACAGGAAAGTTGGGGACCTTCAACCTGATGAGAACCTCAATTGTCCATGCACAAATGGTACCTGGAGAAGTTGTAGGCAGGTATGAAGCACCTGAGAGAGCAAAAGTCATCTTCCATGGCAAACAACCTGGTCAGGATGAAGGGATGTGTCTGAATCTGCCTCTCTCTCTTCTTATTGTACAGAAGATGGACCAAACCAGGGCTGAGTGGAGAGCTGTTCCCGGGTGCCAATGGTGATATACATTCTACCTTATGAAAGTGTCACAGGAAGTTCTGGCAACCTCCATCTTATGTTACCTTTGGAAGCAACTGTTAGGACAAAGTGGTTGCCAAGGCAGTGACCTCATTCAGTTCCAAAGAATGTGAAATACCTCATTTCCTTGGTGATGGAACTCTCTGAACTTGGTATCCAAGAAGCCAGACACCCAGAGGCAGTCCCAGTCCCAGTCCCAGTGGGCTCACTTGTTTGGATTTACCAAGGACAGAGTCAGTTTTCTTGGTACCTAATGATGTGAGGATGGCCAAATGCCAGGAGAGCTCTGAAGATGGACCTTTCCTGAGAAAACAGGTAGTGGCTAACCACTTTTTCCTGACATCTTCACAGAGTTGGTCAAGGAATCAAGATCTGAGAGAAGACAGGCCATTTCGGGGGAACATAGTATGGCCCACCAGTCAGAGGACACTCCCGATAGTCACAGACGTACTTGGGGGAAGGAGGTGCCTTTGTGGGAGTGGGTGTGGGTTTGTTGTTTTGTCTCATGTTCTGAGAATAGATAGAAAAGGCGGTTTGTTTGGTTTGGAGTGGACAGTTTCTAGTAAGTCATTTGACATGGCGAGTGTTTCTCTTTCTGTGTATCCCACTGTGTCCGTTGTTGTAGACATTAGAAAAGAGAATGCATTAATGGATGTGTCCTGTCTAGTATAAATCTTCCCATAATTCATCCTGCCCAATATATGAATGGACTGCAGCTTGTCTTATCAATGTGCAACACCTGCTATCTTTCTAAATTGTTGTTTTCTTCCTGAATTCTGGCCACTCTCCAGAATAGGCTCATGGATTTGTGTCCAAAATATGTACCACCTCCAAGCTCTGTGATATGGCCATGTACTGGATAGCTGAAGAGAATGGCGAGCATCTCAAAAAACTCAGATATCAGTGTGACCAGGAAAGTCTCAGTGCAGAAACCCTGCTTTGGGCCTTTTGCTTACTTATTGTTGTGTTGCACTGAATGTCAGGAAGGTCTTTGCCTCAGGCCACCCCTTTGTGAAGCCTGAAGAAAACAGTTTTCAAATGGAAATGAATGGGCCTCACCTGTGGCTCTTTATCAGCCTCTTCGACCTGTGTGTGGCTGTGACTTAGATTCTCAGCACCTGATGGATCTTAAGAATGATCCCATGTGAGCTTCCAAAACCAAAATGGCAAAAAATTTCATTCATTGTGGATGAAGTCTCTTGCCTTCCTCTGTTAGGTTTCTGCACTCCATCAAATGACAATAGGGATTCTTTGGGTCAAATGAGTTCTTCAAAGCCCTGCAGAGGTGCTTGTGTTTTCGCATGACTCTAAATCACCTAAAGAATCGATACCTAAAATCAGTAGTCCTCAAATTGGAGAAACAAAGAAGTATTAACGGCAGGCTTATTGGTTCGCTCCTGTTTCAGAGAAACGGTGTCCAGGCTACCCTGACTTTAGGCAAATGAGGGGCAAACGAGCTGATTTTGGACACTGTCTTGGGCTGCGCCCCTCATGGAAACCTCCAGCCAGAGGTTAAGATGATTGACTATATGGAATAAGATGAAGGCCATGTGGGAGTGTTTTGGTTTTAATTTTGGTCATTTGTGTTGCATTGGAAAAAATGACTGGGTCCACGTGAGCTTGAACTCTGGTGTGATTCCCCTTAGAGACTGGGTTTTGGAACTGAACTCAGAGAAGCATTGCCATGAATTTTGTTGGGATTTTAAGAGGCCACGCATGAAAGTCGCTCTTGGAAACTGAGACCTAGGCCCCGGGTGGATTTCCACAGAGGCCTGGGAATCTCAGCAAGGATATCACATGATTTTATTCTTAAAGAAATGGCAGCCATAGTTGAGAGTCAAAACACACATGGACCTCACATTGTAGACCTCAATGGGCCTGGCCTAATGTGACCTTTTGTCCACTCTTTGGGAAGCCGTGCCTGTGAGAGTTCTCCAGAGATTTCATTGAAATGAGCTTCCTCACCATTTAATGTTTGCTGAATGAACTGAAACCCACAGTGCCTCCAACTTCATGGTTGAAAAATGGCTAGATAAATACCATGAAATTTTTGAAATTCCTATGACCAGGTGGCACTGGAGAAACATTGGATGTCCTGTTGCTGATCATGAGTATACCAGACAGTGCCTTGATTTACTGAGTTTCATGAAAATGGTGTAGAACAGAGATGCCAGAAATTTGGAGCCTGCTGAGTAGTGGGTCTAGAGCAGTGGTGGGGAGGTGTTTGCTAAAACATCCGTGGTAGGGCCATGTGGATCTACCATTGGATTCCAAATGGCTTGTAACTGACATGGTGCAGCCAACAGACCCTTATATGTAAAGGCATCTTGTTACATGGAGAGTTTTCAGAGGAAAATTAAGAATCAGGTTGATATGGACAAGGGGGCAATGGGGCAAGCTGTGAGAGATAGGAGCCTAGTTGGTGCATTCTCTTGCAGACCCTGACCCACCACACGTGACAGAACTCCCTCCAGCACTGTGTCCCAGTTTAGCTCCTAGTATTTCGTGAAACAAATACCAAACTCACAGTGCAGCAGCAAAAACACCACAAAAAGTGGAAGAGGACCAAATGGCTTCACAGTCCACACGGGGAGACACTTAGTCCCCAGTGGCCTCAGTTTACCTACAAAGAGAGGATTCAGCACTGCTTCATCTTGTTCATTGGAAAATAAGAAACCATGTCCTCCAGGTCACATAGATGCAGACCCAGCTTTGATGGTCTCACTACAGAGGAAGCCAAATCTCCTGAAAACTACATATATTTCAAGTGTGGAAGCTCAGAGGCAGTTTCGCAAAAAGTTTTTAGGCCAGCAGAGCTCCATGTTTGTGGAGTGTTTACCCTGTCCCTTAGTTTTGGAAACTCCTCTACCACCTCCAAGGTTGTGAACTCCTGAGCATTTTCCATTTCAGATATTTATTCACTGATTTTGTAACTCTTCTCCTCTAATTGTGTCTTACTTGGCGTGAAGGTAATGTCAAGGCATTGTTCTGGATGAGAGCGGGAGGATATTTGTGCAGCATATTTTTACATACACATTGGATTCATTTTCCAAATTTCCATTCGAAGTACTGAATCCCTGACACTAACCCATACCTAGTAGACTCAGACTATTCATCCTAATATAATGGAGAAAATTAGCCCAACACATTAGAAATACAAGTACTTCAGAGGAGACATGTTGTATAGTTGGACTTGACATTTGCATTATATAAGGTAGGAGTTATAAATCTAGTCAAATTTATTTGAAATATTCTCCATGTGTTTTTAAGCTTAACAAATATGTGAATTCTTATTTCCCTTTTCTGTAGCCTATTCACACATGTATATTTATAGGCATATATAGAATCCTACCAGGTATCACACGTACATTTTTGTGAGGTGGCTGTCTTGGCAGATACAAATTGTGAGAAGAGTTCACTCCTCCTAAATGCTGTTGGAAATGAAAATTCAACCTATAGGAGAGCGTCCTAGTAGAACAACATTATACATTAACTCATGTTCAGTAAAATAAATATTTTTGCATTTGTGGATGATACATATTTACTGATGAATTTCGATTGGCATTTATATTGGTACTTTTTAATGTCTGTGAGTGTTGTGTGTGTGTGTGTGTATATACAGATATAGATATAGATATACTCTGCAAATTTTTCAAAATATGAAATATATGTGTCTAATATACACTCTCTAAATTCATTCATGTTCATGTATGTGGATTTATAATCCACTTTTCACAAGATTATAATCAGAAATATTCATCCACCTGAAATACATATTTGTTTCCTAGTACTGAAAACTAACTTCAGTGAATGGTGCATACAAATCCTAATTATTCTACAGTAACTGACCCAGTCTAACATCAATGCAAGTAGACTCCTATGGGACATGATATGTAATTTGTCATTCATTTGTATTCGACACTGGTACATTATTGTTTCTTCAGTTTTTGCACATCACAGGATATACATTTCATCCACAAGTTCACAAATTAATAAGCATTTGTTTCAACTTTAACCACTTCTTGCTTCAGAACACATGTATTGTCAGGGTATTCTTGACTGGTCTTTTCATGAGACTTCTTTCCAAACACATTATTTTGAATTTCCATAATCATTTTGAAGCAAAACTCACACACTCTTTATGATAAACCTAAACACAAATATTTCCATTACATATATACCTGGTTGGAATGAATGATTGTATATCAATATACGATTTCCTTTAATTTTTCAGATATCAGTTCAATTCATTATTTAAAGTTCAAAAAAGTTATATTATTTATTCACAGTATGGTCTATTCATGCTTTTTCTCTATGTTCCTAGAAACAGGGTACACCTCTTTGTACCCCCGATTCTCATTTTACATCTTCAATATATTGCTCCCAGAAATGGTGAAAGAAATACTCATGTCACCTCATTATCACAGTAATATTCTGGACAAAAAATGGAAAGGTCACACTTATGATTGTACCAAAGCCTAAATGGAAAGTGAACATGGATTTCTAAAAACATCCATGTCCAGGTTGCCTAATGCTGTCAATTGTCAATCCTATTGGTGACTACATATTTGTTTTTTTCCTAATTTATATATTCAAACTCAACCCTGTTGAAAATGTCTAATTCTATCACTCACTTTATACTTTGCCTGATTTCGTAATGTTTCTATTGATATCTGCTTTTCTACATATTTTCCCCAGTTCAACATAGTGACTGACTCTTCATATGTGCTGACATTTACATTCACTCAACAACCGAAAGTCTATTGCTAAAGAACTTTTGGTCCAAATCCTATACTCACTCTTCTTCCTAAACCTACCGACTATCTTCCTAATCCTACTGAATATCCCTTTTTGACTGGATGTTCTCTTCTAAATTCAATCATCCAATGTACAAGGTCCTATGCCATTGTGTATGGAATTATCTGAGGCATCTTTGCAGAACATCATTCAAAGCTAAGTATCCCAATCAAGGGCAAAACCCTTCTGGGCTTCAAATCATACCTAGATTTCTGTTTTCCTACTTATATTTCACCTCTATATTCTTGTAAATATTGCAGGTTCCCAATACCATTATTCATCACACAGAATCACTCGTAATCCAAATCAAACCTGTTTTTAACCCCAAGTATACACTGTTCCCTCAATCATTTTACAGAAGAGCAGAGACAGAGTGGTTCTTACAATACAGGAAAGTTGGGGACCTTCAACCTGATGAGAACCTCAAATGTCCATGCACAAATGGTACCTGGAGAAGTTGTAGGCAGGTATGAAGCACCTGAGAGAGCAAAAGTCATCTTCCATGGCAAACAACCTGGTCAGGATGAAGGGATGTGTCTGAATCTGCCTCTCTCTCTTCTTATTGTACAGAAGATGGACCAAACCAGGGCTGAGTGGAGAGCTGTTCCCGGGTGCCAATGGTGATATACATTCTACCTTATGAAAGTGTCACAGGAAGTTCTGGCAACCTCCATCTTATGTTACCCTTGGAAGCAACTGTTAGGACAAAGTGGTTGCCAAGGCAGTGACCTCATTCAGTTCCAAAGAATGTGAAATACCTCATTTCCTTGGTGATGGAACTCTCTGAACTTGGTATCCAAGAAGCCAGACACCCAGAGGCAGTCCCAGTCCCAGTCCCAGTGGGCTCACTTGTTTGGATTTACCAAGGACAGAGTCAGTTTTCTTGGTACCTAATGATGTGAGGATGGCCAAATGCCAGGAGAGCTCTGAAGATGGACCTTTCCTGAGAAAACAGGTAGTGGCTAACCACTTTTTCCTGACATCTTCACAGAGTTGGTCAAGGAATCAAGATCTGAGAGAAGACAGGCCATTTCGGGGGAACATAGTATGGCCCACCAGTCAGAGGACACTCCGGATAGTCACAGACGTACTTGGGGGAAGGAGGTGCCTTTGTGGGAGTGGGTGCGGGTTTGTTGTTTTGTCTCATGTTCTGAGAATAGATAGAAAAGGCGGTTTGTTTGGTTTGGAGTGGACAGTTTCTAGTAAGTCATTTGACATGGCGAGTGTTTCTCTTTCTGTGTATCCCACTGTGTCCGTTGTTGTAGACATTAGAAAAGAGAATGCATTAATGGATGTGTCCTGTCTAGTATAAATCTTCCCATAATTCAACCTGCCCAATATATGAATGGACTGCATCTTGTCTTATCAATGTGCAACACCTGCTATCTTTCTAAGTTGTTGTTTTCTTCCTGAATTCTGGCCACTCTCCAGAATAGGCTCATGGATTTGTGTACAAAATATGTACCACCTCCAAGCTCTGTGACATGGCCATGTACTGGATAGCTGAAGAGAATGGCGAGCATCTCAAAAAACTCAGATATCAGTGTGACCAGGAAAGTCTCAGTGCAGAAACCCTGCTTTGGGCCTTTTGCTTACTTATTGTTGTGTTGCACTGAATGTCAGGAAGGTCTTTGCCTCAGGCCACCCCTTTGTGAAGCCTGAAGAAAACAGTTTTCAAATGGAAATGAATGGGCCTCACCTGTGGCTCTTTATCAGCCTCTTGGACCTGTGTGTGGCTGTGACTTAGATTCTCAGCACCTGATGGATCTTAAGAATGATCCCACGTGAGCTTCCAAAACCAAAATGGCAAAAAATTTCATTCATTGTGGATGAAGTCTCTTGCCTTCCTCTGTTAGGTTCCTGCACTCCATCAAATGAAAATAGGGATTCTTTGGGTCAAATGAGTTCTTCAAAGCCCTGCAGAGGTGCTTGTGTTTTCGCATGACTCTAAATCACCTAAAGAATCGATACCTAAAATCAGTAGGCCTCAAATTGGAGAAACAAAGAAGTATTAACGGCAGGCTTATTTGTTCGCTCCTGTTTCAGAGAAACGGTGTCCAGGCTACCCTGACTTTAGGCAAATGAGGGGCAAACGAGCTGATTTTGGACACTGTCTTGGGCTGCGCCCCTCATGGAAACCTCCAGCCAGAGGTTAAGATGATTGACTATATGGAATAAGATGAAGGCCATGTGGGAGTGTTTTGGTTTTAATTTTGGTCATTTGTGTTGCATTGGAAAAAATGACTGGGTCCACGTGAGCTTGAACTCTGGTGTGATTCCCCTTAGAGACTGGGTTTTGGAACTGAACTCAGAGAAGCATTGCCATGAATTTTGTTGGGATTTTAAGAGGCCACGCATGAAAGTCGCTCTTGGAAACTGAGACCTAGGCCCCGGGTGGATTTCCACAGAGGCCTGGGAATCTCAGCAAGGATATCACATGATTTTATTCTTAAAGAAATGGCAGCCATAGTTGAGAGTCAAAACACACATGGACCTCACATTGTAGACCTCAATGGGCCTGGCCTAATGTGACCTTTTGTCCACTCTTTGGGAAGGCCTGGGTGTGAGAGTTCTCCAGAGATTTCAATGAAATGAGCTTCCTCACCATTTAATGTTTGCTGAATGAACTGAAACCCAGAGTGCCTCCAACTTCATGCTTGAAAAATGGCTAGATAAATACCATGAAATTTTTGAAATTCCTATGACCAGGTGGCACTGGAGAAACATTGGATGTCCTGTTGCTGATCATGAGTATACCAGACAGTGCCTTGATTTACTGAGTTTCATGAAAATGGTGTAGAACAGAGATGCCAGAAATTTGGAGCCTGCTGAGTAGTGGGTCTAGAGCAGTGGTGGGGAGGTGTTTGATAAAACATCTGTGGTAGGGCCATGTGGATCTACCATTGGATTCCAAATGGCTTGTAACTGACATGGTGCAGCCAACAGACCCTTATATGTAAAGGCATCTTGTTATATGGAGAGTTTTCAGAGGAAAATTAAGAATCAGGTTGATATGGACAAGGGGGCAATGGGGCAAGCTGTGAGAGATAGGAGCCTAGTTGGTGCATTCTCTTGCAGACCCTGACCCACCACACGTGACAGAACTCCCTCCAGCACTGTGTCCCAGTTTAGCTCCTAGTATTTCGTGAAACAAATACCAAACTCACAGTGCAGCAGCAAAAACACCACAAAAAGTGGAAGAGGACCAAATGGCTTCACAGTCCACACGGGGAGACACTTAGTCCCCAGTGGCCTCAGTTTACCTACAAAGAGAGGATTCAGCACTGCTTCATCTTGTTCATTGGAAAATAAGAAACCATGTCCTCCAGGTCACATAGATGCAGACCCAGCTTTGATGGTCTCACTACAGAGGAATCCAAATCTCCTGAAAACTACATATATTTCAAGTGTGGAAGCTCAGAGGCAGTTTCTCAAAAAGTTTTTAGGCCAGCAGAGCTCCATGTTTGTGGAGTGTTTACCCTGTCCCTTAGTTTTGGAAACTCCTCTACCACCTCCAAGGTTGTGAACTCCTGAGCATTTTCCATTCCAGATATGTATTCACTGATTTTGTAACTCTTCTCCTCTAATTGTGTCTTACTTGGGGTGAAGGTAATGTCAAGGCATTGTTCTGGATGAGAGCGGGAGGATATTTGTGCAGCATATATTTACATACACATTGGATTCATTTTCCAATTTTCCATTCGAAATACTGAATCCCTGACACTAACCCATACCTAGTAGACTCAGACTATTCATCCTAATATAATGGAGAAAATTAACCCAACACAGTAGAAATACAAGTACTTCAGAGGAGACATGTTGTATAGTTGGACTTGACATTTGCATTATATAAGGTAGGAGTTATAAATCTAGTCAAATTTATTTGAAATATTCTCCATGTGTTTTAAACTTAACAAATATGTGAATTCTTGTTTCCTTTTTCTGTAGTCTATTCACACATGTATATTTATATGCATATATAGAATCCGACCAGGTATCACACGTACATTTTTGTGAGGTGGCTGTCTTGGCAGATACAAATTGTGAGAAGAGTTCACTCCTCCTAAATGCTGTTGGAAATGAAAATTCAACTTATTGGAGAGCGTCCTAGTAGAACAACATTATACATTAACTCATGTTCAGTAAAATAAATATTTTTGCATTTGTGGATGATACATATTTACTGATGAATTTCGATTGGCATTTATATTGGTAATTTTTAATGTCTGTGAGTTGTGTGTGTGTGTGTGTGTGTGTGTGTGTGTGTGTATATAGGTATAGATATAGATATAGATATACTCTCCAAATTTTTCAAAATATGAAATATATGTGTCTAATATACACTCTCTAAATTCATTCATGTTCATGTATGTGGATTTGTAATCCACTTTTCACAAGATTATAATCAGAAATATTCATCCACCTGAAATACATATTTGTTTCCTAGTACTGAAAACTAACTTCAGTGAATGGTGCATACAAATCCTAATTATTCTACAGTAACTGACCCAGTCTAACATCAATGCAAGTAGACTCCTATGGGACATGATATGTAATTTGTCATTCATTTGTATTCGACACTGGTACACTATTGTTTCTTCAGTTTTTGCACATCACAGGATATACATTTCATCCACAAGTTCACAAATTAATAAGCATTTGTTTCAACTTTCACCACTTCTTGCTTCTGAACACATGTATTGTCAGGGTTTCTTGACTGGTCCTTTCATGAGACTTCTTTCCAAACACATTATTTTGAATTTCCATAATCATTTTGAAGCAAAACTCACACACTCTTCATGATAAACCAAAACACTAATATTTCCATTACATATATACCTGGTTGGAATGAATGATTGTATATCAATATACGATTTCCTTTAATTTTTCAGATATCAGTTCAATTCATTATTTAAAGTTCAAAAAAGTTATATTATTTATTCACAGTATGGTCTATTCATGCTTTTTCTCTATGTTCCTAGAAACAGGGTACACCTCTTTGTACCCCCGATTCTCATTTTACATCTTCAATATATTGCTCCCAGAAATGGTGAAAGAAATACTCATGTCACCTCATTATCACAGTAATATTCTGGACAAAAAATGGAAAGGTCACACTTATGATTGTACCAAAGCCTAAATGGAAAGTGAACATGGATTTCTAAAAACATCCATGTCCAGGTTGCCTAATGCTGTCAATTGTCAATCCTATTGGTGACTACATATTTGTTTTTTTCCTAATTTATATATTCAAACTCAACCCTGTTGAAAATGTCTAATTCTATCACTCACTTTATACTTTGCCTGATTTCGTAATGTTTCTATTGATATCTGCTTTTCTACATATTTTCCCCAGTTCAACATAGTGACTGACTCTTCATATGTGCTGACATTTACATTCACTCAACAACCGAAAGTCTATTGCTAAATAACTTTTGGTCCAAATCCTACACTCACTCTTCTTCCTAAACCTACCGACTATCTTCCTAATCCTACTGAATATCCATTTTGACTGGATGTTCTCTTCTAAATTCAATCATCCAATGTACAAGGTCCTATGCCATTGTATATCGAATTATCTGAGGCATCTTTGCAGAACATCATTCAAAGCTAAGTATCCCAATCAAGGGCAAAACCCTTCTGGGCTTCAAATCATACCTAGATTTCTGTTTTCCTACTTATATTTCACCTCTATATTCTTGTAAATATTGCAGGTTCCCAATACCATTATTCATCACACAGAATCACTCGTAATCCAAATCAAACCTGTTTTTAACCCCAAGTATACACTGTTCCCTCAATCATTTTACAGAAGAGCAGAGACAGAGTGGTTCTTACAATACAGGAAAGTTGGGGACCTTCCACCTGATGAGAACCTCAAATGTCCATGCACAAATGGTACCTGGAGAAGTTGTAGGCAGGTATGAAGCACCTGAGAGAGCAAAAGTCATCTTCCATGGCAAACAACCTGGTCAGGATGAAGGGATGTGTCTGAATCTGCCTCTCTCTCTTCTTATTGTACAGAAGATGGACCAAACCAGGGCTGAGTGGAGAGCTGTTCCCGGGTGCCAATGGTGATATACATTCTACCTTATGAAAGTGTCACAGGAAGTAGGGGCAACCTCCATCTTATGTTACCCTTGGAAGCAACTGTTAGGACAAAGTGGTTGCCAAGGCAGTGACCTCATTCAGTTCCAAAGAATGTGACATACCTCATTTCCTTGGTGATGGAACTCTCTGAACTTGGTATCCAAGAAGCCAGGCTCCCAGAGGCAGTCCCAGACCCAGTCCCAGTGGGCTCACTTGTTTGGATTTACCAAGGACAGAGTCAGTTTTCTTTGTAGCTAATGATGTGAGGATGGCCAAATGCCAGGAGAGCTCTGAAGAAGGACGTTTCCTGAGAAAACAGGTAGTGGCTAACCACTTTTTCCTGACATCTTCACAGAGTTGGTCAAGGAAACAAGATCTGAGAGAAGACAGGCCATTTCAGGGGAACATAGTATGGCCCACCAGTCAGAGGACACTCCGGATAGTCACAGACCTACTTGGGGGAAGGAGGTGCCTTTGTGGGAGTGGGTGTGAGTTTGTTGTTTTGTCTCATATTCTGAGAATAGATTGGAAAGGCGGTTTGTTTGGTTTGGAGTGGACAGTTTCTAGTAAGTCATTTGACATGGCGAGTGTTTCTCTTTCTGTGTATCCCACTGTGTCCGTTGTTGTAGACATTAGAAAAGAGAATGCATTAATGGATGTGTCCTGTCTAGTATAAATCTTCCCATAATTCATCCTGCCCAATATATGAATGGACTGCAGCTTGTCTTATCAATGTGCAACACCTGCTATCTTTCTAAGTTGTTGTTTTCTTCCTGAATTCTGGCCACTCTCCAGATTAGGCTCATGGATTTGTGTCCAAAATATGTAACACCTCCAAGCTCTGTGACATGGCCATGTACTGGATAGCTGAAGAGAATGGCGAGCATCTCAGAAAACTCAGATATCAGTGTGACCAGGAAAGTCTCAGTGCAGAAACCCTGCTTTGGGCCTTTTGCTTACTTATTGTTGTGTTGCACTGAATGTCAGGAAGGTCTTTGCCTCATGCCACACCTTTGTGAAGCCTGAAGAAAACAGTTTACAAATGGAAATGAATGTGCCTCACCTGTGGCTCTTTATCAGCCTCTTGGACCTGTGTGTGGCTGTGACTTAGATTCTCAGCACCTGATGGATCTTAAGAATGATCCCATGTGAGCTTCCAAAACCAAAATGGCAAAAAATATCATTCATTGTGGATGAAGTCTCTTGCCTTCTTCTGTTAGGTTCCTGCACTCCATCAAATGACAATAGGGATTCTTTGGGTCAAATGAGTTCTTCAAAGCCCTGCAGAGGTGCTTGTGTTTTGCATGACTCTAAATCACCTAAAGAATCGATACCTAAAATCAGTAGGCCTCAAATTGGAGAAACAAAGAAGTATTAACGGCAGGCTTATTTGTTCACTCCTGGTTCAGAGAAACGGTGTCCAGGCTACCCTGACTTTAGGCAAATGAGGGGCAAACGAGCTGATTTTGGACAGTGTCTTGGGCTGCGCCCCTCATGGAAACCTCCAGCCAGAGGTTAAGATGATTGACTATATGGAATAAGATGAAGGCCATGTGGGAGTGTTTTGGTTTTAATTTTGGTCATTTGTGTTGCATTGCAAAAATGACTGGGTCCACGTGGGCTTGAACTCTGGTGTGATTCCCCTTAGAGACTGGGTTTTGGAACTGAACTCAGAAAAGCATTGCCATGAATTTTGTTGGGATTTTAAGAGGCCACGCATGAAAGTCACTCTTCGAAACTGAGACCTAGGGCCCGGGTGGATTTCCACAGAGGCCTGGGAATCTCAGCAAGGATATCACATGATTTTATTGTTAAAGAAATGGCAGCCATAGTTGAGAGTCAAAACACACATGGACCTCACATTGTAGACCTCAATGGGCCTGGCCTAATGTGACCTTTTGTCCACTCTTTGGGAAGCCGTGCCTGTGAGAGTGCTCCAGAGATTTCATTGAAATGAGCTTCCTCACCATTTAATGTTTGCTGAATGAACTGAAACCCAGAGTGCCTCCAACTTTATGCTTGAAAAATGGCTAGATAAATACCATGAAATTTTTGAAATTCCTATGACCAGGTGGCACTGGAGAAATATTGGATGTCCTGTTGCTCATCATGAGTATACCAGACAGTGCCTTGATTTACTGAGTTTCATGAAAATGGTGTAGAACAGAGATGCCAGTAAGTTGGAGCCTGCTGAGTAGTGGGTCTAGAGCAGTGGTGGGGAAGTGTTGATAAAACATCCGTGGTAGGGCCATGTGGCTCTACCATTGAATTCCAAATGGCTTGTAACTTACAAGGTGCAGCTAGCAGACCCTTATATGTAAAGGCATCTTTTTATATGGAGAGTTTTCAGAGGAAAATTAAGAATCAGGTTGATATGGACAAGGGGGCAATGGGGCAAGCTGTGAGAGATAGGAGCCTAGTTGGTGCATTCTCTTGCAGACCCTGACCCACCACACGTGACAGAACCTCCTCCAGCACTGTGTCCCAGTTTAGCTCCTAGTATTTCATGAAACAAATACCAAACTCACAGTGCAGCAGCAAAAACACCACAAATTGGAGGAGGACCAAATGGCATCACAGTCCACACGGGGAGACACTTAGTCCCCAGTGGCCTCAGTTTACCTACAAAGAGAGGATTCAGCACTGCTTCATCTTGTTCATTGGAAAATAAGAAACCATGTCCTCCAGGTCACATAGATGCAGACCCAGCTTTGATGGTCTCACTACAGAGGAATCCAAATCTCCTGAAAACAACGTATATTTCAAGTGTGGAAGCTCAGAGGCAGTTTCTCAAAAAGTTTTTAGGCCAGCAGAGCTCCATGTTTGTGGAGTGTTTACCCTGTCCCTTAGTTTTGGAAACTCCTCTACCACCTCCAAGGTTGTGAACTCCTTAGCATTTTCCATTCCAGATATGTATTCACTGATTTTGTAACTCTTCTCCTCTAATTGTGTCTTACTTGGGGTGAAGGTAATGTCAAGGCATTGTTCTGGATGAGAGCGGGAGGATATTTGTGCAGCATATATTTACATACACATTGGATTCATTTTCCAATTTTCCATTCGAAATACTGAATCCCTGACACTAACCCATACCTAGTAGACTCAGACTATTCATCCTAATATAATGGAGAAAATTAACCGAACACAATGGAAATACAAGCACTTCAGAGGAGACATGTTGTATAGTTGGACTTGACATATGCATTATATAAGGTAGGAGTTATAAATCTAGTCAAATTTTAATTGAAATATTCTCCATGTGTTTTTAAACTTAACAAATATGTGAATTCTTGTTTCCCTTTTCTGTAGCCTATTCACACATGTATATTTATATGCATATATAGAATCCTACCAGGTATCACACGTACATTTTTGTGAGGTGGCTGTCTTGGCAGATACATATTGTGAGAAGTGTTCACTCCTCCTTAATGCTGTTGGAAATGAAAATTCAACCTATAGGAGAGCGTCCTAGTAGAACAACATTATACATTAACTCATGTTCAGTAAAATAAATATTTTTGCATTTGTGGATGATATATATTTACTGATGAATTTCGATTGGCATTTATATTGGTACTTTTTAATGTCTGTGAGTGTTGTGTGTGTGTGTGTGTGTGTGTGTGTGTGTGTGTGTAGATGTAGATATAGATATAGATATACTCTCCAAATTTTTCAAAATATGAAATATATGTGTCTAATATACACTCTCTAAATTCATTCATGTTCATGTATGAGGATTTATAATCCACTTTTCACAAGATTATAATCAGAAATATTCATCCACCTGAAATACATATTTGTTTCCTAGTACTGAAAACTAACTTCAGTGAATGGTGCATACAAATCCTAATTATTCTACAGTAACTGACGCAGTCTAACATCAATGCAAGTAGAATCCTATGGGACATGATATGTAATTTGTCATTCATTTGTATTCGACACTGGTACATTATTATTTCTTCAGTTTTTGCACATCATAAGATATACCTTTGCCAAGGCAGTGACCTCATTCAGTTCCAAAGAATGTGACATACCTCATTTCCTTGGTGATGGAACTCTCTGAACTTTGTATCCAAGGAGCCAGGCACCCAGAGGCAGTTTCAGTCCCAGTCCCAGTGGGCTCACTTGTTTGGATTTAGCAAGGATAAAGTCAGTCATTCTTGGTTCCTACTGAAGTGAGGATTACCAAATGCCTGGAGAGCTCTGAAGAGGGAACTTTCCTGAGAAAGCAGGTAGTAGCTCTCCATTTTTTCCTTACAACTTTACAGAGTTCGCCAAGGAAAACAGATCTGAGAGAGGACAGGCCATTTCAGAAGAACAGAGTGTGGCCACCAGTCAGAGGACACTCTGGTTAGTCACACAGCTACTTGGCGAAGAAGGTTCCTTTTTGGGAGTGGGTGTGGGTTTGTGGTTTGTCTCATGTTCTGAAAATAGGTAGGAATGGCGGTTTGTTTGTTTTGGAGTGAACTGTTTCTGGTAAGTCGTTTGACGAGGTGAGTGTTTCCATGTCTGTGTATCCCACTGTGCCTGTGGTAGTAGACATGAGAAAAGAGAATGCAGCAATGGATGTGTCATGTCTAGTATAAAGCTTCCCAGCATTCATCCTGCCCAATTTATGAATGGAGTGTGGCTTGCCTTATGCACGGGCAACACCTAATACCTTCCTAAGTCCCTGTTTTCTTCCTGAATTCTGGCCACTCTCTAGAATAGGCTCATGGTTATGTGTCCAAGATACGTACCAAATCCAAGGTCTTTGACATGGCCATGTACTGGATACCTGAATGGAATGGCCCGCATCTCAGAAAACTCAGATATCAGTGTGACCAGGAAAGTCTCAGTGGAGATACCCTGCTTTGGGCCTTTTGCTTACCTATTGTTCTGTTGCCCTGAATATCAGAAAGGTCTATGTCTCATGCAACCCCTTTGTTAAGCCTGAAGAAAACAGTTTTCAAATGGAAATGAATGTGCATCACCTCTGGCACTTTGCTTAATTTCATTGGAAAACGATGTGTCTGATTCAGGCCCTTTGCCCTGTTTTAGGCTGTGACTTAGATTCTCAGCACCTGATGGATGTAAAGAAAGATCCCATATGTGCATCTAAACCAAAATGGAAAAACGTTCAATCAATGTGCATGAAGTATATTGCCTTCCTTTGTTAGGTTTCTGAAATCCATCATGTCAGAATAGGGATCCTTTGGGTGAAATGAGTTCTTCAAATCTTTGCAGAGGTGCTTGGCTTTTCTCATGACTCCAATTCACAAAAAGAATCTAGACCCCACAGTCAGAGAGGCTCAAATTGGAGAAGCGAAGCAGTATTAAGGGCAGGCCTATTTGATCACTCCTGGTTCACAGGAAGGGTGTCCAAGCCACCCTGTCATTTGGCAAATGAGGGGCAAGGGAGCTTATTTTGGACACTGTCTTGGGATGTGCCTCTCATGAAAACCTCCATCCAGATGTTATGATGAGTATCTTTATGGTAGAAGATGAGGGCCATGTAGGAGTGTTTTGGTTATAATTGTGGTCATTTGTGTGGCAGTTGGAAGAGATGACTGGGTCCACCTGGGCATGAATTCTGCTGTGATTCCCCTTAGAGACTGAGTTCTGGAACTGACCTTAGAGAAGTATTGACATGAACTGTGTGGGGATTTTAGGAGGCCAGGAATGAGAGTTGCCATTGGGAACCTGGGATCAAGGCCCAGAGTGGCTTTCCACAGAACACTGGGAATCACAGCCAGGATATTACATGATTTTATTCTGAAAGACTTGGCAGGCATAATTGAGATTCAAAACACACTTGGACCTCGCTTTGCAGACCTCAATGGGCCTGGCTTCATGTGACTTTTTGGCCACTCTTTGGGTAGACTTGCCTGTGAGAGTGCTCCAGAGATTTCCCTGAAATTAGCTTCCTCACCATTTAATGGTTCCTGAATGAATTGAAACCAACATTGCCCCCAAATGCATCTGTGAAAAAATGCTAGATAATTACCATGAAATTTTAGAAATTCCAATGACCAGCTGGCACTGGAGGACCTTTGATGTCCTGTTGATGATCATGAGTATAACAGACAGGGCCTTGATTGACTGGGTTTCATGAAAATGGTGTAGAACAGAGATGCCAGTAAGTTGGGGCCTGGTAAGTAGTGGGCCTAGAGCTGTGTTATGCAAATGTGTGATAAAACATCTGTGGTGGGGCCATGTGGATCTTCCATTGGCTTCCAAATGACTGTGACTGACATGGTGCAACCATCACACCCATATATGTAAAGGCATATTTTTATATGGAGAGGTTTCAGAGCAATGTTCAGTATCATGTTGTAATTGTCAAGGGGGCAAGCTACTTGAGATAGAACCCTGGTTGGTGCATTCTCCTGGAGACCCTGCCAACCACACCTGACAGAACTCCCTTCAGCACTGTGTCCCATTTGAACACGTTGTATTTCATGAAGCAAATACCAAACTCCCAGTGCAGCAGCAAGAAACACCACGAAAATTGGAGGATGACCATTGGTTTCACAGTCCACACGGGAAGACCCTTAGCCCTCAGTGGCCAAAGTTTACCTACAAAAAGTGAATTCATCACTGCTGCCTCATTTTTATTTGAAAATAAGTAACCATTTCCTCCAGGTCACATAGATGCAGATCCAGCTTTGATGGTTTCACTACAAATAAAGCTAAAGCTCCTGACAACAACATATATTTCAAGTGCCCAACCTCAGAGGCAGATTCTCAAAAAGTCTTTTGGCCAGCAGAGCTCCATGTTTGTGGAGTGTTTACCCTGTCTCTTACTTTTGGAAACTCCTCTACCACCTCCAAAGACGTGAAATCTGGAGCATTTTCCATTCTAGATATGTATTCACAGATTTTCTAACTCTTCTCCTCTAATTGTGTCTTACTTGGGGTGAAGGTAATGTCAAGGCATTGTTCTGGAGGAGAGTGGGAAGATTTTTCCGTAGCATATATTTGCATACACATTGGATTCAGTGTCCTATTTTCAATTCAAAATACTGAATACCTGACTCTAACCCATACCCTACCAGACTCTGACTACTAATCCTAATATGATGGAGAAAAATAACCCATAAAGAATAGAAATACAAGCAGTTCAGAGTAGGCATGGTGTATAGATGGACTTGCCTTTTGCATGATACAGAGTTGGAGTTATAAATCTAGTCAATTGTTTGTTGAAATAGTTGTCCTAGTATTTTTAAGGTTAACAAATATGTGAATTCCTGTCTCCCTTTCTCTGTATTCTTATATGCACATATAGATTCCTATCTGGTACCACACGTACATTCTTGTGAGGTGGCTGACTTGGCAGATACAAATTGTTAGAAGAGATCACTCCTACTAAACCCTGTTGGAACTGAATATTCAACCTATGGGTGAGCTTGCTAGTTGAACAGCATTATACATAAATCCATGTTCAGTAAAATGAATATTTTTAGATCTGTGGATGGTATATATTTTATAATGAATTTTGATTGACATATATATTGCTACTTTTTTGTCTGTGTGTGTGTTTTATGTATATGTATATATATGTATATATATATATATGTATATATATATATATATATATATATATATATATATATATATACACTCTCCAGATTTTTCAAAATATGAAATATATGTGTCTTATATTCACTCCCTAAATTCATTCATGTTCATGTATGTGGATTTATAATCAACTATTCACAAGATTATTCTCAGAAATATTCATCCACCTGAAATTTGCCCAGTGCTCTCAAATGTCAATCCTATTTGTGACTACATATTTGTTTCTTCCTAAGATTATATATTTAAACTCAACCCTGTTCAAAATGTCTAATCCTATCACTCACTTTATACTCTGCCTGATTTTGTAATGTCTATATTGATATATGCTTTCCTACATATTTTCCCCAGTTCATCATTGTGACTGACTCTTCACCTGTGCTGACATTTACATTCACTCTCTAATCGAAATCCTATTGCTAAGAAACTTTTGTTCCAAATCTTATACTCACCCTTCTTCCTAAACTTATTGACTATCTTCGTAATGCTACAGACTATCCCTTTTTGACTGGATGTTCTCTTCTACATTTAATCATCCAAGTAAATGTGGTGCGAGCTTCAGAGGAGGAGACTACCAACAGACTATCTCATGCAACATCAAACGGTTTATTGGGTGTCCAGCAGGCTGGGGTTCAGAGCTCACCTGAATAGAGCAGATAGCCCTGAGAATAGCTGAAGTAGAGCTTATATACTTTCCCTGGAGAGGGAAGGGAGGGAATTGTATTAATGGGTCAGGGCGAGTGGGCGGTTTGCATGCAACTCTGAGAGGGAGTACATTCTGCAATTTGGCAGCTGGGGATAGAACATTCTGGGAACAAGATTTGCAAACATTTCTCAAGATTTCAACAGTGTTCTGTTAAGCATACAGAAAAACAAGATGTGACAAGTACCTATTTTATTAATATTTCATTCCCCACTTCTTCTTCTGGCTAATTTTAATCATAAAAATGATCATTGGAGGGTGTCACATTCAATGTCTGCTAGTGGGGTATTACCATAAGTTTAACTCGTCCAATTTGAGCCTGGAGAAAAGACATTACACGGTTGAGCAAACAGGGTTTTATAGTTAGCAATAATATGAGGATTATTATTGGACCGGCCAGGGTTGATAAAAACGTAGTTAACCAGGGGGACTGTGTGAACCAAGACTCAAGCCACCCTTTTTGGGCCTCTCTCACTTGTTGATGCTCTTCAAGGTGTCTTTTAAATTTACTCATAGATTTTATTACAACTCCAGTATAGTCAGCATAAAAACAACATTCTTCCCTCAATGCAGCACAAAGGCCCCCTTCTCTAATGAAGAGGAGGTCCAACCCTCAACTGTTCTGTAAAACAACTTCAGAGAGAGAGGTTAAAGTTTCATGCAAAGCCCTGAAGGAGGTTTCTAATATCTTACTTTTGCTCTATTGCTGCTTCTAATTGGGTCATCTTTTGTGTCCCATGGACAATGCCACTGGTTCCTCTGCCCACCCGTGCAGCAACTCCTATTCCTAATAGGATGGCTAAAGTGAGGGATATATGTTCCCAATGGAACCGGTTGTATGCCCCCCCTATTTGATCCTCAAATGAACCTGCGTCATGATAGAGCACTCTGGGAAACATCTGCACCATTACACAAATTATCACATATCTTGATCATTTCATGAAAACATAAACGATGTTTAAGTATATAGAATTATGCTGTTGTAGGCACTGACAAAGCAAGGCACCTAAGATAGCACTCAAGAGAGGGAAACAGTCCTATTTGGTTGCAACCGGATTCAGAGGGCATTGCTTCTATTGTAATCAATTAATCCCCTGAAACTCAAGTTTAGGTAGTTTCAGAAATTTGTACCCAACATATAAGGCATGGGGCTCAGAAGTTCACAGTCTTCAGAAGTTTTAAAAAGCAGTATTTGTTTCTGTTTTTCCTTCTGTTCTGGGCAAGTTAACTTTTCAAGGACACCTGGGAGGAGGAGAGCTTTTTCTTCCCTTTCTTATTTTCCCCCTGCCAGCTGTTACCATGGAGCCCGGTTGGTAATTTCTTTATCTTAGAAATGTAGCCATCTCTGTGAAGCCCCAGCTGAAGGCCAGAGGACTTGTTCACATATTTTGTGAAAAACTAGTTAGAGGTTGTCTAGCTTAGAAGTACTGAGATTTTTAGCCAGTGGCCAAGTAGAACAGGGCAATACAAAAGAGAATGTTTATCTACATTAAAGTCTTTATTGGGACTCTTTGGCTGAAAGTTCAAAACTCAGCCATGGTGAAGACTTCTGAAGAAGGTCATTTAAGACTTTTCTGTGGACCTGGTACAGAGGGGGAAAGACGGGGAAGTTGGGGCTGAGAGCACCTCCGAGGATCTGAGAATGAGGGAAAAGAGAGATGTAAAAGAATAATGCGAAAGGGTATTTGGAATTTCCTAGCAGCAAACTTGAGCAGTAGATCAGGTAGAGCAGAGTGAAAGACGGGAGTGAGGATCCCAAAATCCTGTGAGGGACTTTAAATTTTAGTTACCTGTTTTCAGTGATGACAAAGCAACTTTAAAGGCCAATTATATTACATCTTGGATAAGGGTCTCAGGGCTCTCCTCAGCTCGTTTGAGCATTGGGTTAGCTGATAAGAGGACCTGGTGGGACCCGGTGAGGGCACTGACAGGAGATGAGAGGAATGAGTCGGTGGAGCGGTACCTATGTACCTGCTACCTCAGCAAGGGGGCTATGGTCAGAGAACTGGTGGAGCTTTGGGTTTCTGATCTAGTTATTGGAGGGGAGAAATCAAGTTGCTGAGATGGGAGTGACAGCAGAGGGTCTGGAGCAGAAGGCTGAGGATAATGATCTATTGGAGAAGCATAGTTCAGGATGTGAGTGAAGGAGGGAATAGGCTTCCACATAGGGGAATTTCCTTTCACTCTTTTGAGCACTTGCAGAAGTCAAAAAGGTCATGCAAAATTTGAGGATCTAGAGACCCCTCTGGGTGCCATAGTTTTTGGTTGTCTAATTGGTAATGTGGCCAATGCTGTGTACTGAATTTGATGAAGAATTGGGGTTCCATCAGGCAGCCCCTGTATGCACACATTCCCATGACATACAGAAAAAGTCGGCTTTTCCCCCACACAGCCGTTACTCTTTGTGGCTTTGATAGTCTGCCAGGCAAACTTAGTAATCTAGACTAGCCAACCTGCATCTGGCTTGCGTGTCCCTACATCCATAATGTTTGTTTCCATTATCTATGGTACAGAAGGGATTTAATGGTATTTTAGTGGGATCCTCTTCATCAGTGATATCACAATAGGAAATACCTATAGCCAGCTAACAAATGTCTGGGTGGAGAGATGGCCACCAGGTCCCTAAGGGGGCTGTATGCAAGATAGACCATACTTCTTTTCCAGTAGGATTTGTGATCAGCCATCACTGCTTAATGGGCTGATGAGGGTTAGGACTACTTGTAGCCAAGGGGAGAGTATATAACCTTATTCACATTGCGAATACACAATTTGAAACTGTTACCAGTCTTTTTCAGTTTCCAGAAAGATTCTGTACAGGGAGCAGGCTTGAGATGAGAGGCATGGATCCTGGAAGTGATTCTGTTTACGTTTACCACTGTAGGTGTTATAATAGCACCTGGTATGGTCCTTTTCAGCGGGGTACCAGGGATGACACCTGATATCATCTTACATAGATGAAATCTCTTACTTGATATGGATGTGGAATCCCCTGGTTCCCAGTTGGGTAGGCAGTGGCCAGCTGTTTTCACAGGTATTACTGAGTTCTTTCAAGATATTTAAGTCTGTCAAGCAAGGGGGTGTGGAAAGGATCTTTAGGTCTTACAGTTGGGCTTAGGTCCCCTACTGGAGGAGGGCCACCATAAAGAATTTCACACGTGTTAAGGTTACTCAAAGAAACAAAGGGATTTTTTCTTGCATGAAACATTGCATAAGGCAGGAGCATAGTCCAATCCTATGCTGGTCTCTAAGCTTAATTTCGTTAAGGTCTCTTTAATGGTTCTATTCATTCTTTCTACTTGTCTTGAACTCTGTGGTCTATAAGCACAATTTAACTTCCAATTAATCCCCAGGTTCCTGGCTAACCCCTGACTTACCTGGGCCATGAACATCGGTCCATTGTCAGATCCTATTACCGGCTTAGCTTCCTCCAATGGTAGAGAGGCTTAGTCAGCAGCAGCGGAATCACTTAGAGTGTGTTGTGTGTTAGGGGACGAGGGCAGGGGATAAGGAGGGGGAGAAGAGTCCAGTAGAGTCAAATCTGTGACTCAGGGAGAACAGAGGGTGGAGGAGGAGGAGGTTGAGAGGGTTTGAGAGATCATGGGGGAAGGAGTAGGAGCAGAGGTAGGGGCAAGGAAAGGCTTCACCCATGGAGGAGGAGATTTGCAGAGGTCCTGCCAAGTTAAGATATATGGCTGTTGATCCGGATGGCTATGTGGCGCTGGCTGAAAGACAATACCTCTGACTTTTTAAATTAGTGGGAAGTAGAAAGATCCTTCTAGGGGCCATACGACTCCAAAGATGGGCCATTCTGAGGCACAGAGATTCTGCCAGGTCCAGCGTTTTACTAAAAAAAGAAAGATTCTGAGCCCTTAAGCGGACTTTGGTCCAGTGATCAAGGGTCAGGGACAGAGGCATTGACGTGCTCTGTTCCATAATGAAAGTTCCACAAACAGTAAAAGCAAGGACACACGACACAGATAAGACAAGACGATAAAGACAGGCAATGAACGTCCAACACTGAGACCAGGAATGAGTAGCCGGCAAAACCCAATGGTATGGCAACAACGAATCTAAAAGAAAATATCACTGAGTCGAGAAGACTATTGTTCCTTGATTTCCCGAGTTCTCTGCGGGGTCCTCCAGAGAGGTGCCCTTTGTCTCTGTGACACGTCTCTCAGCCACCGTCGGAGAGAGCCCAGGCTCTTCATCGCCAGCAATTTTGCCAAGCCCTAACAAGAAACCTGAAACCGGAAAGAGGCGCCTTACTTGCTCCAAGAGGAGCCCGTTGGGGTCTCTCCTCCGCCACTGCTGGAACTCGGTGGAACCTCAATATGTAAAGGTCAGGCGAGTGTCAGAGGAAGATACTATCAAGAGACTGTCTCATGCAACAGCAAAGGGTTTATTTGTGGTCCAGCATGCTGGAGCTCAGAGCTAAATTAAATAGAGCAGAGACCTCTGAGAACAGCTTAAGCAGAGCTTATATACTTTCCTTGGAGAGGGAAGAGAGGGAAGTTTAGTGATGGGTAAGGGCGAGTGGGCGGTTTGCATGACACCGAGTGAGGGAGTACATTCTGCAGTTCGGCTGTTGGGAACAGTACATTCTAGAACAAGATTAGCAAACATTTCTCAAGATTTCAAAAGTGTTTTGTTAAGCATACAGAAAAACAGGAAGTGACAAGTACCTATTTTATTAATTTTATTAACCTTTCACTACCGACTATGCCTTTTTGACTTGATGTTCCTTCTACATTAATTCATGCAACGTACAAGGTGCTATGCCATTGTATATCGATTTATCTGAGACAACTCTGCAGAACGTAATTCAACACCACGTATCCCTATCAAGGGCCCAATGCCCTTCTGGGCTTCAAATCAGACTTAGATTTCTTTTTTCATACATATATTTCACCTATATATTCTTCTACACATAGCAAGTTCTCAATACGATCATTCATCCAGCAAAATGATTTCTAACCCAAATCGATCATGTTTTTAACCATAACCGGACACTGTTCCCTCAATCTAACTTTACAGAAGAGCAGGGAAGGAGTTGATATTACAATACAGAAATGTAGAAAAACTTCCACCTGCTGAGAACCTCAAAGGTCCATGCAGAAATGATCCCTGGAGAAGATGTAGGAAGCAATAAAGGACCTGAGAGACCAAAAGTCATCTTCCATGGCAAACAACCCGGTCAGGATAAAAGGTTGTGTCTGAATCAGATTTTTTTTAATGTAGAGATCATGGACCAAACCAGGCCTGTGTGGAGATCTATTCCTGGGTGCCTTTGGTTGATATACCATTCTAACTTGTGAAAATGTCACAGGAAGTAGGGGCAGCCTCAATCTCTTGGGACCCTTGGAAGCAACAGTTAGGACAAAGTGGCTGCCAAGACAGTGCCCTCATTCAGTTCAGGAAGGAAGTGACCTCACCTCACTTTCTTGGTGATGGAACTCTCTGAACGTGGGATCCAGGAAGCCAGGCACACAGAGCCAATCCAAGTCCCAGTCCCAGTGGTCTCACTTGTTTGGATTTACCAAGGACAGGGTCAGTATTTTTTGGTACCTACAGATGTGACGAAGGCCAAATGCCAGGAAAGCTCGGATGCAGGGTTTTTCATGAGAAAGCAGGTAGTTGCTCACCGTTGGCTCCTAAGAAGTTCACAGAGTTGGCCAAGGAGACAAGATCTGAGACAGGAAAGGCCATTTTGGGGGAACATATTATGGCCCACAAGTCAGAGGACACTCTGGATATTCACAGACCTACTTAGGGGAAGGAGGTGCCTTTGTGGGTGTGGTTGTGGGTTTGTGGTTTTGTCTCATTTTCTGAGAATAGGTAGGACAGTCGGTTTGTTTCATTTGAAGTGGACTGTTTCTAGTAAGTCTTTTCACAGGGCGAGTGTTTCTATGTCTGTGTATTCCACTGTTTCCGTGGTTGTAGACATTAGAAAAGAGAATTCATCAATGGATATGTCCTGTCTTGTAGAAAGCTTCTCAGCATTCATATTGCCCCGTTTTTGAATGGACTGTAGCTTGCCTTATCGATGAGCAACACCTGCTACCTTCCTAAGTTTCTATTTTCGTCCTGAATTCCGGCCAATCTCAAGAATAGGCCCATGGTTTTGTGTCCAAGATATGTACCACCTCCAAGCTCTGTGACATGGCCATGTACTGGATAGCTGTAGGTGATGGCGAGCATCTCAGAAAACTCAGATATCAGTGTGACCAGGAAAGTCTCAGAGGAGAAATCCTGCTTTGGGCCTTTTGCTTACCTATTGTTCTGTTGCCCTGAATGTCAGGAAGGTCTTTGCCTCAGGCCACCCCTTTGTGAAGCCTGAAGAAAACAGTTTTCAAATGGAAATGAATGGGCATACCTGTGGCACTTTCCTTAATTGCTTTGGAAAGAGATGTGTCTGAATCAGGCCCTTGGCCCTGTGTGTGGCTGTGGCTTAGATTCTCAGCACCTGATGGATCTAAAGAAAGTTACCATGTGTGCATCCAAAAGAAAATTCGCCAAAAGAACAATTATTGGGATGAAGTCTCTCGACTTCCTCTGTAAGGTTCCTGACCTCCATCAAGTGAAAATGGGATCCTTTGGGTCAAAAGAGTTCTACAAAACCTGCAGAGGCTAGCCCATTGTGCTTGGGTTTTCTCATGACTAAAATTCACATAAAGAATCTAAACCCCACAGACAGTAGTCCTCAAATTGGAGCAGTATTAATGGCAGGCCTATTTGATCACTTTTGGTTCACAGGATGGGTGTCCAGGCCACCTTGACTTTAGGCAAATGAGGGGCAAAGGAGCTTATTTGGGACACTGTCTTGGTCTGCGCCCCTCATGGAAACCTCCAGCCAGATTATGATGAGTGTCTATATGAAAGAAGATGAGGGCCATATGGGAGGGTTCTTGTTTTAATTGTGGTAATTTGTGTGGTAGTTGGAAGAGATGACTGGGTCCACCAGGGCTTGAACTCTGGTGTGATTCCCCTTAGAGACTGAGTTCTGGAACTGACCTCAGAGAAGTATTGCCATGAATAGTGTTGGGATTTTAGGAGACCACGCATGAGAATCGGTTTTGGAAACTGAGATCTAGGCCCAGGATGGCTTTCCACAGAGCTCAGGGATTCTGAGCCAGGATATCACATGATTTAATTCTTAAAGACTTGGTAGCCATAGTTGAGAGTCCAAACACACATGGACCTCACATTGTATACCTCAATGGGCCTGGATTCATGTGTCCTTTTGGCCACTCTTTGGGAAGGCTTGCCTGTGAGTGTTCTCCAGAGCTTTCATTGAAATGAGCTTCCTCACCATTTAATGGTTCCTGAATTAAATGAAACACACAGTGCCTCCAACTTCATACTTGAAAAATGACTAGATTAATACCATGAAATTTTTGAAATCCCCATGACCAGGTGGCACTGGATAACCTTTAGATATCCTGCTGCTGATCATGAGTATAACAAACAGTGCCTTGATTGACTGAGTTTCGTGAAAATGGTGTAGAATAGAAATGCCAGTAAGTTGGAGCCTGCTGGGTAGTGGGTGTAGAGCAGTGGACTGTAGGTGTGTAAATAAATATTTTTGGTAGGACCACCTGGATCTTCCATTGGCTTCCAAAACTTGCGACTGACATGGTGCAGGCAGCAGACCTTTATATGTAAAGGCATCTTGTTATATGTAGAGGTTTCAGGGCAATGTTCAGAATCAGGTTGCTATAGTCAAGGGGAAAGCTATGTGGGATAGAAGCCTGGTTCGTACATTCTCTTTCCGACCCTGACCAACCACACATGACAGAACTCCCTCCAGCATTGTGTCCCAGTTGAACATATTGTATTTCGTGAAGCAAATACCAAATTCCCAGTGCAGCAGTAAGAAACACCCTGAAAAGTGGAGGATGACCAAATGGCTTCACAGACCACACGGGAAGACACTTAGCTCCCAGTGGCAAAAGTTTACCTACAAAGGGAGAATTCAGACCTGCTGCCTCATGTTCATTACAAAATAAACAACCATGTCCTCCAGGTTACATAGATGCAGACCCAGATTTTTGGTGTCACTATAAACGAAGCTAAATCTCCTGACAATGACATATATTTCTTTTTCTTTTTTTAATTAATTTTCATTGTAGGTTGTTCAAAACATTACATACTTCTTGATATATCATATTTCACACTTTGATTCAAGTGGGATATGAGCTCCCATTTTTATTCCATATACAGATTGCAGAATCACATCAGTTGCAGAACCATTGATTTACATATTGCCATACATATATTTCTTGTGCCTAACCTCAGAGGAAGTTTCTCAATAAGTCTTTAGGTCAGCACAGCTCCATGTTTCTGGAGTGTTTACCCTCTCCCATACTTTTGTAAACTCTTTTACCACCTCCAGTGTTGTGAACTCCTGAGCATTTTTTATTCCACATATGTATTCACAGGTTTTCTAACTCCTCTCCTCTAATTGTGTCTTACTTTTAGCGATGGTTATGTCAAGGCATTGTTCTGGATAAGAGAGGGATGATTTTTGTGTATCACATGTTTGCATACACATTAGATTCATTTTCCTATTTTCCATTTGAAATACTGAATCCCTGACACTAACCCATACCCTACTAGACTCTGACTACTAATCCTAATATCATGGAGAAAAAAAAAACTAACTGAATAGAAGTACAGTCCTTTCATAGGAAGCATGGTGTATATTTGTATTTGTCTTCTTCTTTATCAAGAGTATGTGTTTTAAATTTAGTAAACTTTTCATTTTAATATTTCTCCATGATTTTTTAAAGTTATCACATATGTAAATTCCTGTCTCCCTTTCTCTGTATCCTATTCAGCACATGTAATTTTTTTATGCATATACAATATCCTACCTGGTATCACACGTACATTCTTGAAAGATCACTGGCTTTGGAATATAAAAATTGTGAGAAGAGATAACTTTCCCTGAATAATGATGGAACTGAAAATTCCACCTATGGGTGAGCTTCCTAGTGAAAAACACTATACATAAATCCATGTTCAGTAAAATGAATATTTTTGGATTTGTGAATGAATTATATTTCATGATGAATATCGATTGGCATATATATTGCTAAATATTAATGTGTGTGTGTGTGCGTGTGTGTGTGTGTGTGTGTGTGCGTGTGTGTGTGTGTGTGTATTCTCCAGATTTTAAAAAAATATGAAAAATATGTGTCTTTTTATACACTCCCTAAATTCATTCATATTCATTTATGTTCATTTAAATTCAAATTTTCACAAGATTATTCTCAGTAATATTCATACACCTGAAATATATTTTGGTTTCCTACTACTGAAAACTAAGTTCAGTGGATGGTGCTTAAAAATCCTAATATTTCTACAGTAACTGACCTAGTTTAACATTAATGCAAGTAGATTGCTATGGGACATGATGTGTAATTTGAAGTTCATTTTTACTCAACACTGGTACATTACTATTTCTTCAGTTTATGGACATCATAGGATGTATTTTTTCATCCACAACTTCACAAATTTTTTGGCATTTGGTTCACTTTCAATTACTTACTACTTCAGAACACATGTATTCCTCCATGTTTCTTTACTGGTCTTTTCACTAGACTTCTTTCTAAACACATTATTTTCGATTCCATAATCATTTTTGAAGCAAAACTCACTCTTCACGATAAACCGTAACCCTAATAATACCATTGCATATATAACTGGTTGGAATGATGGTATATATATCAATATAAGATTTCCAATATATTTTCAGATGCAAACTCAAACCATTATTTAATGTTGGATCCAGTTACATACTTTATTCACAATATGGTCTATTCATGCATCATCTCAATAATCATCAACACAAGGTACACCTATTTTTATCCCCAGTACTAATTTATAAGTTTCCAGAATATTACTCCCCTTTATAGTGCAAGAAATACTCATGTCACCTGATCTACATATACATTTTACCACAGTAGTATTCTGTACACAAAATGCAAAGGTCACACATATGATTGTACCAAAGCCTAAATGGGAAGTGACCATGGATTACTAAAAGCATCTATGTCCAGGGTGCCTACTGCTCTCAAATGTCAATCCTATTGGTTACTACATATTTGTTTCTTCCTAAGATTATATATTTAACCTCAAGCCTTTTGAAAATATCTAATCCTATCACTCACTTTATACGTTTCCTGATTTCCTAATGCCCCTATTGATATCTGCTTTCCTACATATTTTTCCCAGTTCATCATTGTGACTGTCTCTTCACATGTGCTGACATTTACATTTACCCTCTAACTGAAAACCAATTGCTAAAGAACTTTTGGTCCAACTCCGAGACTCACTCTTCTTCCTAAACCTACTTACTATCTTCCTAATCCTACAGACTATCCCTTTTGACTGGATGTTCTCTTCTACTTTCAATCATCCGAGGTATAGGGTCCTATGCCATTGTATATCAATTTATCTGAGACCTCGGTGCAGAACATGATTCAATCTAAGTATACCAATCAAGGGCCCAATGCCTTTCTGGGCTTCAAATCTTTCCTAGATCTCTGTTCTCATACATATATTTCACATTTATATTGTTATAAATATCACAGGTTCCCAATACCATAATTCATCCAGCAGAATGACTCCTAACCCAAATCGAACATGCTATTAACACTAACCATACACTGTTCCCTCAATCTCACTTTACAGAAGAGCAGGGACAGAGTTGGTCTTAAAATCCAGGAAGGTAGGGTATCATCCCCCAGCTGAGAACCTCAAAAGTCCCTGCAGAAATAATCCCTGGAGAAGGTGTAGGCAGGTATGAAGGATTTGAGAGAGCAAAAGTCATCTTCCATGGCAAACAACCTGGTCAGGTTGAAGGGATGTGTCTGAATTAGCCTCTCTCTTCCTAATGTAGAGAAGATGGACCAAACCATGGCTGTGTGGAGAGCTGTTCCCCGGTGCCTATGGTTGATATACCATTCTAACTTATGAATGAGTCACAGCAAGTAGAGGCAGACTCCATCTTTTGAGAACCTCGGAAGCAACTGTTAAAACAAAGTGGTTTCCAAGGCAGTGACTTCATTCAGTTCTTGAAGGAAGTGACCTCACCTTACATTATTGGTGATGAAAGTCTGTGATCTTGGGATCCAGGAAACCAGGCACACAGAGTCAAACCCACTCCATGTCCCAGTGGGCTCACTTGTTTGGATTTAACAAGACAGAGTCACTCTTTCTTGGTACCTACTGATGTGAGGACAGTCAAATGCCTGGAAACTATGAAGACTGGCCTTTCCAGAGAAAGCAGGTAGTTTCTCACCACGGGCTCCTGACAACTTCACAGAGTTTGCTAAAGAGACCAGATTGAAGACAGGACACGCCATTTTTGGGGAACATAGTATGGCCCACAAGTCAGAGGACACTCCGGATAGACACAGACCTACTTTGGGGAAAGAGGTACCATTTTGGGTGTGAGTGTGAGTTTGTGGTTTTGTCTCATGTTCTGAGAATAGTTAGGAAAGCTGGTTTGTTTGTTTTGGAGTGAACTGTTTCTAGTAAGTCCTTTGACAACGTGAGTGTTTCTGTGTCTATATATCATACTGTGTCCGTGATTGTAGACAGTAGAAAAGAGAATGCATCAATGGATGTGCCCTGTCTACGAGAAAGCTTCAAAGCATTCATCCTGTGCAATTTATGAATGGACTGCAGCTTGCCGTATGGATGGGCAATTCCTGCCATCTTTCTAAATTCCTGTTTTCTTCCTGAATTCTGGACACTCTCCAGAATACGCTCATGATTTTGTGTCCAAGATATGTACCACCTCCATCTCTGTGACATGGCCATGTACTGGATAGCTGATGGGAATGGTGAGTATCTCAGAAAACTCAGATATCAGTATGCCCAAGAAAGTCTCAGTGGAGAAACCCTGCTTTGGGCCTTTTGCTTACCTATTCTGTTGCCCTGAATGTCAGGAAGGTCTTTGCCTTAGGCCACACTTTGTGAAGCCTGAAGAAAATAGTTTTCAAATGGAATTGAATGGTCATTACCTGTGCCTCTTCGGTTAATTGCTTTGGAAATGGATGTGTCTGAATCAGCCTCTTGGCCCTATGTGAGGCTGTGGCTTAGATTCACAGTACATGATGGGTCTAAAGAAAAATCCCATGTGTGCATCCAAAACCAAAATGGACAAAAGAACTGTCATGGTGGATAGAGTCTCTCGCCTTCGTCTGTAAGGTTCCTGACCTCCATTAAGTGAGAATAGGGATCATTTGGGTCAACTGAATTTTTTAAAGCCCTGCAGAGGCTATCCCATAGGTTCGTGGGTTTTCTCATGACTCCAATTCACATCTATGTTTACTGAAGAGCAGGGACAGTGTTGGTCTTACAATACAGGAATGCAGTGGATCTTCCATCTGTTGAGAACCTCAAAGCTCCATGCAGAAATGATCTCTGGAGAAGATGTAGGCAGCTATGTAAGACCTGAGAGAGCAAAAATCATCTTCCATGGCAAACAACCTGGTCAGGATTAAGGGTTGCGTCAGAATGAGCCTATCTCTTCTTAATGTAGAGAAGATGGACCAAACCCGGCCTGTGTGGAGAGCTGTTCCCTTTTGCCTACGGGTGATATACCATTTTAACTTGTGAAAGTGTCACAGGAAGTAGGGGCAGCCCTCATCTCATGGGACCGTTGGGAGCAATTGTTATGACAAAGTGGTTGCCAAGGCAGTGATCTCATTCAGTTCCTGAAGGAAGTGATCTCATCTCACTTCCTTGGTGATGGAACTCTCTGAACTTGGTATACAGAAAGCCAGGCACCCAGAGCCAGTCCCAGTCCTATTCCCAGTGGTCTCACTTTTTTGGATTTACAAAGGACAGAGTCAGTATTTCTTGATACCTACTGATGTGAGGATGGCCAAATGCCAGGAAAGCTCGGAAGAGGGGCTCTTCCTGAGAAAGCAGATAGTGGCTCACTCCTGGCTTCTAACAACTTCACATTGTTGGCCAAGAAGATCAGATCTGAGACAGGTCAGGCCATTTCGGAGCATCATAGTATGGCCCATCAGTCAGAGCACACTCCGGAGAGTCACAGACCTATTTGGGGGAAGGAGGTGCCATTGCGGGTGTGGGTTTGTGGTTTTGTCTCATGTTCTGAGAATAGGTAGAAAAGGCAGTTTGTTTGGTTTGGAGTGAACTGTTTCTAGTAAGTCGTTTGACAATGCAAGTGTTTCTATGTCTGTGTATCCCACTGTGTCCGTGCTTGTAGACATTAGAAAAGAGAATGCATCAATGGATGTGTCCTGTCTCATAGAAAGCTTCCCAGCATTCATCCAGCACAATTTATGAATTGACTGTGGCTTGCCTTATTGATGGGCGATACCTGCTACCTTCCTAAGTTGCTGTTTTCTTCCTGAATTATGGCCAATCTCCAGAATAGGCTCATGGTTTTGTGTCCAAGATATGTACTACCTCCAAGCTCTGTGACATGGCCATGTACTGGATAGATGAATGGAATGTCGAGCATCTCAGAAAACTCAGATATCAGTGTGACCAGTAAAGTCTCAGTGGAGAATCCCTGCTTTGGGCCATTTGCTTACCTATTGTTCTGTTGCCCTGAGAGTCAGGAAGGTCTTTGTCTCAGGCCAACCCTTTGTGAATCCTGAAGGAAAGATTTTTCAAATGGAAATGAATATGCTTTACCTTTGGCTCTTTCCTTAATTGATTTGGAAAGAGATGTGTGTGAATCAGCCTCTTGGCCCAGTGTGATTCTTTGACTTAGATTCTCAGCACCTGATGGATCTAAAGAAAGATCCCATGGGTGCATAAAATCCAAAATGGCAAAAAGAGCAGTCATTGTTGATGAAGTATTTTGCCTTCCTCTGTAAGGTTCCTGAATTCCATCAAGTGAGAATAGGGATCTTTTGGGTCAAATGAGTTCTTCAAATCTATTCAGAGGCTATCCAATTGGTGCTTGAGTTTTCTCATCTTTCCAATTCACATAAAGAATCTGTACCCGACACTCAGTAGGACTCAAATTGGAGAAGCAGAGCAGTATTAAGGGCAGGCCTATTTGATCACTCCTGGTACACAGGAAGGGTGTACAGGCCACTGGGAATTTAGGCAAATGAGGGGCAACAGAGCTTATTTTGGACACTGTCTTGGGCTACGCTAATGCTATCAAATGTCAATCCTATTGTTGACTTCATATTTGTTTTATCCTAAGCTCACATATTCATCCTCAACCCTGTTGAATATATCTAATCCCATCACTCACTTTATTCTTTTCCTGATTTCCTAATGTCTCTATTGATATCTGCTTTCCTACATATTTTGCCCTGTGCATCATTGTGACTGACTCTTCACTTGTGTTGACATTTACATTGACTCTCTAACCAAAACCCTATTGCTAAAGAACTTTTGTTCCAAATCCTATACTCACTTTTCTTCCTAAACTTACCGACTATCTTTCTAATCCAACTGACTATAACTTTTTGAATGGATGTTCTCTTCTACATTCAATGATCCAAGTAGAGTTCAGGTTTCTATTCAACTGGGTGAGGGAGTAGATTCTGCAGTTTGGCAATTGGGGACAGCACATTCTGGCAACAAGATTAGCAAAGAGTTCTCAAGATTTCAACAGTGTTTTGTTAAGCGTACAGAAAAACAGGAAGTGACAAGTACATATTTTATTAACCTTTCATTCCCCACTTCTTTTTCTGGCTACTTTAAATCATAAAAGTGATCATTGTGGGGTGTCACATTCTATGTCTGCTAGTGGGGTATTACCATAATTTTAATTTGTCCAATTTGAGCTTGGAGAAAAGAAATTACATGATTGAGGAAACAGAGTTTTATAGTTAGTAATACTATGAGGATTATTATTGGACCAGCCAGGGTTGATAAAAACGTAATTAACCAGGGGGACTGTGTAAAAAAAGACTCAAACTACCGTTTTTGTGCCTCTCTCTCTCGTTGTTGCTCTTCAAGGCATCTTTTTAATTTACTCATAGATTTTTTTACAACTCCAGTATTGTCGACATAAAAACAACATTCTTCCCTCAATGAAGCACAAAGGCCCCCTTCTGTCATGAAAAGGAGGTCCAACCCTCGCCTTTTCTGTAAAACAACTTCAGAGAGAGAGGTTAAAGATTCCTGCAAAGCTGTGATGGAGGTTTCTAAAATCTTTAAGTTTTGATCTATTGCTTCTTCTAATTGGGTCACTTGTTGTGTTCCATGGACCAGAGCAGTGGTTCTTGTGCCCAACCCTGCAGCAACTCCTATTCGTAATAGAATGGCTAAGGTGAGGGACATATGTTCCCAGCGGAACCGGGTTGTATGTCCCCCTCTTTGATCTTCAGATGAACCTGCGTCATGATAGAGCACTCTGGGAAACATCTGCACCATTTCACAATTAATCACATCTGTTGACCATTTCATGAAAACATAAACTATGTTTAAGTATATAGAATTATACTGTTGTAGGGACGGACAAGGCAAGGCACCTAAGATAGCACCAAAGACACGGAAACAGTCTTTTTTGGTTTCAACCAGATTCAGAGGGCATTGCTTCTGTTGTAATCAATTAATCCCCTGAAACCCAAGTTACGTAGTTTCAGAATTTTGTACCCAACACGTAAGGGAAGGGGCTCAGAAGTTCACAGTCTGCAGAAGTTCACAAAAAGCAGTTTTTGTTTCTGTTTTTTCCTCAGTTTGGGCAAGTTAACTTTTCAAGGACACCTGGGTGTGGGTGTCTTCCCTTTCTTTTTTTCCCCCTTCCAGCTGTTTCCATACAGCCCAGTTTGTAACTTCTTTATCTTAGAAATGTAGCCATCTCTGTGAAGCCCCAGCTCAAGGCCAGAGGACTTTTTTTCAAATATTTTGTGAAAAACTAGTAAGGGTGTGTCTAGATCAGGAGTGCTGAATTTTTTAGCCAGTTGCCAAGGAGACCAGGGCAACACAAAAATAGGAAGTTTATCTACAGTGAACTCTTTTATAGGGACTCTTTTGCTGAAAGTCCTAAATCAGCCATGGTGAAGACTTCTGGAGAAGGTCAGTTAAGACTTTTCTGTGGGCCTGGTACAGAGGGGGACAATTTGGAAGGCAGAAATAAGAGCAGCTCTGTGGATCTGAGAATGAGGAAGGAGAGATGTAAAAGAATATTGGGAGAGGGCTTTGGGATCTTAATAGCAACAAAAACTTGAGCAGTAGAACAGATAGAACAGAGGGGGAGACGGGAGTGAGATTCCAAAAAGCCTGTGAGGGACTTTAAATTCTTAGTAACCTGTTTTTAGTGATGACAAAGCAACATTAAAGGCCATTTTCATTACATCTTGTATTAGGGTCTGAGGATTCTTCTCAGCGGGTTTGAGCTTTGCATTAGGTGGTAAGAGGACTGGGTGGGACCCGGTGCGGGCACTGACAGGAGAGGAGAGGAGTGAGTGAATGGAGTGGTACCTCAGTACCTGCAACCTCAGCAAGGGAGCAATGGTCTGAGAACCAGTCGAGATTTGGGTTTTTGATCTAGATATTGGAGGGGAGAAATCAAGTTGCTGAGGTGGGAGTGACAGCAGAGAGTCTAGAGCACAAGGCTGAGGGTGAGCATCTATTGGAGAAGCATAGTTCAGGATGTGAGCAAAGGAGAGAGAAGGCCTCCACATAGCGGAATCTCCTTTCACCCTTTTGAGCACTTGCAGAAGTTAAAAAGGTCACACAGAATTTGAGGATCTAGAGACCCCTCTGGGGGCCATCGGTTTTGGTTATCTAATTCGTAATATGGCCAATGCTGTGTACAGAATTTGATGAGGAGTTTGGGTTCCATCTGACAGTCCCTGTATGCTCACATCCCCATGACTTACAATAGAAGTCTGCTCTCCCCCCCCACAGCCGTGACTGTTTGTGGCTTTGATAGTCTGCCGGGCAAACATAGTAATCTAGGCTAGCCAACCTGCATCTGGCTCACGTGTCCCTACATCTATAATGTTTGTTTCCATTATCTATGGTACGGAAGGGATTTAATGGAATTTTAGTGGGATCCTGTTAATCAGGGATATCCCAATAGGAAAGACCTATAGCCAGCTGACAAATGACTGGGTGGAGAGATGGCCACCAGGTTCGTAAGGGGGCTGTATTCGAGATAGGCCATACTTCGTGTCCAGTAGGATTTGTGATCAGCCATCGCAGCTTAAGGGGCTGATGAGGGTTAAGACTACTGGTCGTCAAGGGGAGAATAAATATCTTCCAGGATCTTCTTTACAACCATTTGCGATGTTTCTTTTTTCTTCTTTTTTATTTCTTTTTTTTTGTGTGTGTGGGGAAGGCTTCAATACATCCTGAAAATGTATGTTCAAAGACTAGGAGTTATTTAAGTCCATACCTTACTGGCTTAATTTCAGTAAAGTCCACTTCCCAGAATTGTCCTCGTCTGGTTCCTCATAGGTGCTTTCCTGCAGGAAGCTTGGAAGTGTAAGCTTTAACCAATTAATGGACCTGACAGGCTTTTGTTACCCATTCAGTTATTTCCTTTTGCTGTGAGTAGGTTAGTGGAAAACTGTGTTCTTGATCCTTCACGAATGAATGCAGTTTCTTTGAACAAAGGTGAGTGAGTTGATGAACATTTGCTACTGACATAGTTAGAGCCATGATTATAGGAGTAGTTACTGAAGGATTAAAAAATTCCACTTGGGGGCCTTCAGGGTTAAAAGTTATTTTGGCCCAGGGCTTGGTGAGCAGAACTCTGCCCATCAATGGGGCCAGGCATTCTGGGATTACTAGGAAGGAGTGATGGATTTTTCCTTTTCCCTGGTCCATGGTCCTCTTAGTTGTCAAAGCCCGATATTTACTTCTGTTAGACTCTTGAATTAGAGACCTTTTATTCGGTAGAGGGCCCAATGGGCCTTATGGGCTGAGTATATTGCCCCTGTATCTACTTCAAAGTTTATTGTGTTCCCCTCCATTTCAAAAGTTACCTTGAGGTCAGGGAGAGGATCTGAGCCCGGACATTCTTAGTATTCCTCCAGAGTCAGAATATCTGGCTGGCATGGCTGTCTCTTTCTAGGGCACTCTTTGGCCCAGTGTCCTTTTTCTTTAGAGTAGGCACATTGATCTGAGGCCAGGGGTGGCCTCTAGTGTGTGCCCAGGTATCCCTTCCTGTCTCTCTGTTTCTTAGTTTCTGGCCTATTTGTTGTTGTGACCAGGACCTTAGTCAATGCCTTAGTCTGTCTTTTGTTTCTTTTATCCTCACTCAGCTCCCTTCTCTTCCTCAGTTTCTCTCTTAAAGTATACCTTCTCGGGTTCTCTGACTAAATCCCTCAACGTCATATCTTGTAATCCATCTAAGCATTGTAACTTTCTTTTAATATCCAGGGCAGCTTTCCCAATAAAGGCCATTGTGACAGATGCCTTTTGATCCTCTGCCTGAGGATCGAAAGGAGTATGTCTCTTATATGCCTACATAATTATCTCTAGGAACATACAGGGAGATTCATCAGGCCCTTAAATAATCTCTCTTACCTTGGCCAAATTAGTTGGTCACCTAGCGGCCACTAAGATACCCACTATTAGAGCCCGGCGATAAGTGGACAGATGCTCCCTACCTTCAAAGGTGTTGGGGTCCCAGTTGGGTCGTTTCAAGAGAAAGCCGGCTTTGAATATGTTGGGAAGTTGTGTCGGTCACGCATTTGGTCCGAGGATACTTTTTTCTAGCCTCCAGGAGGATTCTCTTTTGTTCCTCTGTCATGAAGATAGTGCCTAGGAGTTGTTGGCAGTCATCCCAAGTAGGTTGGTGTGAAAACATCAATGACTTCACCAGACCTGAGAGCCAGGTTGGGTCCTCGGTAAAAGGGGGATTGTTATTTTTCCATTTATATAGGTCTGAAGAGGAGAAGGCCAATACTGGTAGGCTTCCATTTTTTTCCCCATGGCCATCGTCAATCATTGGCCCTTAGGGATGGAGGGAAGCAACACGGGAGTTCCAGGGTTTTCAATCATTTGCCACCAGCGAGTTCCTTTAGCAAGTCCAGCTTCCTCCAGGGGAGGAGGGGCTGTGTGTGACGCAGGGGAGTTATCTGGAGGGCCCTGGGCTGGCTTAGCGTCCTCCAATTGCGGAGAGGCTGAGTCAGCAGCTGGAGAATCACTTAGAGGGTGTTGGGGGTTGTGGGACAAGGGTAGAAGATAAGGAAGGGGAGGAGAGTCCAGTAGAGTCAAATCTTGTGACTCAGGGAGAACAGAGGGTGGAGGAGGAGGAGGAGCAGAGGGGTTGAGAGATCGTGGGGGAAGGAGTAGGAACGGGGACACAGCAAGGAAAGGCTTCACCCACGGAAGAGGAGATTTGCAGAGGTCCTGCCAAGTTAAGGTATATTCCTGTTTATCAGTATGGCTATGTGGCCCTGGCTGTAAGACAATATCTCTGTCTTTTTAAATTAGTGGTAAGTAGAAAGATCCTTCTAGGGGCCATCCAAATCCAAAGGTGGGCCATTCTGAGGCACACAGAGTCTGCCAGGTCCAGCGTTTTACTGAAAAAGAAACATTCTGAGCCCTTAAGCGGACTTTGGTCCATAGATCAAGGGTCAGGGACAGAGGCATTGAAGTGATCTGTCCCATAATGAAAGATACACAAACAGTAAAAGCAACGACACAGGACACAGACAAGAGAAAACAATAAAGACAGGCAATGGACGTCCAACACTGAGACCAAGACTGAGCAGGCGGCAAAACCCGATGGGCTGGCAATACCGAATCTGAAACAAAGTATCACTGAGTCAAGGGGACTATTATTCCTCGATTCCTGAGTCCTCTGTGGCCTCCCCCAGGGACTTGGCTTGTGGCTCTGTGACACGTCTGCCAGCCACCATCAAAGAGAGCTCACACACTTCATCGACAGCCATTTTGCCAAGCCCTAACCTGAAACCTGAAACCAGAAAGATGCGCCTTACTTACCCTGAGAGTAGCCCATTGGGGTCTCTCGTTCACCGCTGCTGGATTTCGGTGGAACCTCCATATATAAAGATCGGAAGAGCATTGGGGGAAGAGACCACTAAGAGACTCTCTCATGCAGAAACAAAGGGTTTATTGGGGGTCCAGCATGCTGGGGCTCAGAGCTCATTTGAATAGAGCAGAGAACCCTGAGAACAGCTTAAGCAGAGCTTATATACTTTCCTTGAAGAGGGCAGGGAGGAAAGTTTATTGATGGGCCTGGGCGGGTGAGCAATTTGCGTGCAACTGGGTGAGGGAGTACATTCTGAAGTTTGGCTGTTGGGGACAGCACATTCTGGGAAAAAGTTTAGAAAACACTTCTCAAGATTTCAACAGTGTTTTATTAAGCATACAGAAAAACAGGAAGTGACAAGAATCTATTTTATTAACATTTCACTACCGACTATACTTTGCCAGATTTCCTAAAGTCTCTATTGATATCTGCATTCCTACATATTTTCCCCAGTTCATCATTGTGATTAATTCTTCACATGTGCTGACATTTACATTCACTCAATACCCGAAACCCTATAGCTAAAGAACTTTTGGTCCAAATCCTATACTCACTCTCCTTTATAAACATACCGACTATCTTCCTAATACTCCTGACTATCCATTTTGACTGGAAGTTCTCTTTGAAAATCAATCATCCAAGTTACAAGGTCCTATGCTTAATACCGCAATCAAGGGCCCAATGCCCTTCTGGGCTTCAAATCTTACCTAGATTTCTGTTTTCAGATTCCTATATTTTACCTATATATTCTTGAAAATATCGCAGATTCCCAATACCATTATTCATCCAGCAGAATGATTTCTATTCCAAATCAAACCTGTTATTAACCCTAACCATACACTGTTCCTTCAATCTAACTTTAGAGAAGAGCAAGGACAGAGTTGGTCTTAAAATACAGGAATGTAGGGGATCTTCCAACTGCTGAGAAACTCAAAGGTCTATGCGCAAATGATCCCTAGAGAAGTTGTAGGCACCTATGAAGGAACTGAGAGAGCAAAAGTCATCTTTCATTGCAAACAACCTGGTCAGCATGAAGGGATGTGTCTGAATCAGCCTCTCTCTTCTTTATGTAGAGAAGAAGGACAAAACGAGGCCTCTGTGGAGAGCTGTTCCTGGTTACCAATATTTGATATACCATTCTAACTTGTGAAAGTGTCAAAAAAATTAGGGACAGCCTCCATTTCATGGGACCTTTGGAAGCAAATGTTAGGACAATGTGCTTGCCAAGGCATTGACCTCATTCAGTTCCTGAAGGAAGTGACCTCACCTCACATTCTTGGTGATGGAACTCTCTGAACTTGGGATCCAGGCATCCAGGCACACAAATCTAGTCCCAGGCCCAGTCCCAGTGGTCTCCCTTCTTTTGATTTACCAAGGACAGAGTCAGTCTTTCTTGGTATCTACTGATGTGAGGATGGCCAAATGCCAGGAAAGCTCTGAAGAGTGGCCTTTCCTGAGTAAGCAGGAAGTGGCTCACCGCTGTCTCCTGACAACTTCACAGAGTTGGCCAAGGAAACCAGATCTGAGACAGAACAGGCCATTTGATGGGAACATAGTACGGCCCACCAGTCAGAGGTCACACCCGATAGTCAGAGACCTACTTTGGGAAAGGAGGTGACTTTGTGGGTGTGAGTGTGTGTTTGTGATTTTGTCTCATGTTTTGAGAATAGGTAGGAAAGGCAGTTTGTTTGGTTTGGAGTGGACGATTTCTAACAAGTGATTTGACAAGGCGAGTGTTTTTAAGTCTGTGTATCCCACTGTGTCCATGGTTGTAGAAATTAGAAAAGAGAATGCATCAAAGGATGTGTCCAGGCTAGTAGAAAGCTTACCAGAATTCTTTCTGCCCAATGTATGAAAGGAATGCGGCTTGCCTTATGGATGGGTAACACCTGCTATCTTCCTAATTTCCTGTTTTCTTCCTGAATTCTGGCCACTCTCCAGAATAGGCTCATGATTTTGTGACCAAGATAAGTACCGCCTCTAAGCTCTGTGACATGGCCATGTACTGGATAGCTGAAGGGAATGGTGAGCATCTCAGAAAATTCAGATATCAGTGTGACCAGGAAAGTCTCAGTGGAGAAACACTGCTTTGGGCCATTTGCTAACCTATTGTTCTGTTCCCCTGAATGTCAGGAAGGTCTTTGCCTCAGGCCACCCCTTTGTGAAGCCTAAAGAAAACAGTTTTCAAATGGAAATGAATGGGCATCACCTGTGGCTCTTTGCTTAATTGCTTTGAAAAGGGATGTGTCTGAATCAGCCTCTTGGCCCTGTGTGAGGTTGTGGCTTAGATTCTCAGCACCTGGTGGATGTAAAGAGAGATCCCATGTGTGCATCCAAAACCAAAACGGCCAAAAAGCAGTCCTTGTGGATGAAGTCTGTCGCCTTCCTCTTTAAAGTTCTTGAACTCCATCAAGTGAGAATAGGGATCCTTTGGGTCAAATGGGTTCTTCAAAGACCTGCAGAGGTGCTTGTGATTTCTCATGACTGCAAATCACATAAAAATATATACCTGACACTCAGTTTTCCACAAATTGGAGAAGCATAGAAGTATTAACGTCTAGCATATTTGATCACTCCTGTTTCACATGAAGGGTGTCCAGACCACCCTGAATTTACGCCAATGAGGGGCAAGGGAGTTATTTTGGACACTCTCTTGGACTCCGCCACTCATGGAAACCTTCCGCCAGAGGTTGTGATTAGTGTCTATATGGAAGAATATGAGGGCCATATGGGAGGGTTTTGGTTTTAAATTTGGTCATTTGTGTCCAGTATGAAGACATGACCTGGACCACCTGGGCTTGAACTCTGGTGTGATTCCCCTTAGAGACTGAATTCAGAGAAGTATTGCCATGAATTTTGTTGGGATTTTAGGAGTCCACCCATGAGAATCACCCTTGGAAACTGAGATCTAGGCCCAGGTTGGCTTTCCACAGAGCCCTGGGTATCTCAGCCAGGATATCACATGATTTAATTCTGAAAGACTTGGCAGCCATAGTTGAGAGTCAAAACACCCATGGACGTCACATTGTAGACCTCAATGGGCCTGGCTTCATGTGACATTTTGGCCACTCTTTGGGAAGCCTTGCCTGTGAGAGTTCTACAGAGCATTCATTGAAATGAGCTTCCTCACCATTTAATGGTTCCTGAATGAATTGAAACCCACAGTGCCTGCAACGTCATCCTTGAAAAATGCCTAGATAAATACCATGAAATTTTTGAAATTCCCATGACCAGGTGGCACTGGAGAAACTTTGGATGTCCTGTTGCTGATCGTAAATATGCAAGACAGTGCCTTGATTGAGTGGGTTTCATGAAAATGGTGTAGAACAGAGATGCCAGTATGTTGGAACCTGCTGAGTAGTGGGCCTAGAGCAGTGGTAGGCAGATGTGTGATAAAAAATTTGTGGTGGGGCCATGTGGATCTGCCATTGGCTTCCAAATGGCTTGTGACTGACATGGTGCAGCCAGCAGACCCTTCCATGTAAAGGCTTCTTGTTATATGGAGATGTTTCCGGGCAATGTTCAGAATCAGGTTGCTATAGACATGTGGCCAAGCTATGTGGGATAGAAGCCTGGTTGGTGCATTCTCCTGCAGACCCTGACCAACCACACATGAAAGAATTGCCTCCAGAACTGTGTCCCAGTTGAACTTCTTTTATTTCATGAAGCAAATGCCAAAGTCCCAGTGCAGCAGCAAGAAACACCACGAAAAGTGGAGGATGACCAAATGGCTTCCCAGTCCACATGGGAATACCCTTAGCCCCCAGTGGCCACAGTTTACTTACAAAGAGAGAATTCAGCACTGCTGCCTCATGTTCATTGGAAAATAAGAAATCATGTCCTCCAGGTCACATAGATGCAGACACAGCTTTGATGGTCTCACTAGAAAGAAGCTAAAGCTCCTGACAAAAACATATATTTCAAGTGCCCAAACTCAGAGGCAGTTTCTCAAGAAGTATTTAGGCCAGCAGAGCTCCATATATATGGAGTTTTTATCCTGTCCCATACTAGGAAAACTCCTCTACCACTTCCAAGGTTGTAAACTCCTGAGCATATTATTCACAGATTTTATTACTCTACTCCTCTAATTGTGTCTTACTTTGGGGGAAGGAAATGTCAAGGAATTGTTCTGGATGAGAGTGGGAAGATTTTGTTTAGCACATATTTGCATACACATTGGTTTCATTTTTCTATTTTACATTTGATATACTGAATCCCTGACACTAACACATACCCTACTAGATTCTGAATACTAATCCTAATATGATGGAGGAAAAATAACCGAAACAGAATAGAAATACAAGCAGTTCAGAGGAGGCACGTTGTATACTTGGACTTGCCTTTTGCATTATATAGGGTAGGAGTTATAAATCTAGTCAATTTTTTGTTGAAATAGTTTTCCATGTGCTTTTACAGTTAACAAATATGTGAATTCCTGTCTCCCTTTCTCTGTATTCTATTCAGCACATGTATTTTTATATGCACATTTAGAATCCTACCTGGTATCACACGTACATTCTTGTGAGTTACATAACTTGGCAGATACAAAGTGTGAGAAGAGATCACTCCTCCTAAACGCTGTTTGAACTGAAAATTCAAACTATGGGTGAGCTTCCTAGTTGAAAAAAGTTATACATAAATCCATATCCAGTAAAATGAATATTTTTGGATCTGTGGATGATATGTATTTCACGGTGTAATTTGATTGGCATATATATTGCTAATTTTTAAAATCTGTGTGTGGTTATATATATATATATATATATATATATATATATATATATATATTCTCTCCAGATATTTCAAAATATTTAATATATGTGTCTTATTATACACTCCCTAAATTCATTCATGAATATGTATGTGGATTTATAAAAAACTTTACACAAGATTATTCTCAGAAATATTCATTCACCTGATATACGTATTTTTTTCCTAGTATTGAAAACTAACTTCAGTGAATGGTGCATATGAATCCTAATATTTCTACAGTAACTGATCCAGTTTCACATCAATGCAAGTAGATTCCTATGGGACATGATAAGTATTTTGAAGGTCATTTTTATTTCAACACTGGTACATTACTATTTCTTCAGTTTATGCACATTATAGGATATATATTTCATCCACAAGTTCACAAATTTATAGGCATATATTTCACTTTCAATCACTTTCTGCTTCAGAAAACACGTGTTCCGCCATGTTTCAAACTGGTCTTTTCATGAGACTTCTTTCAAAACACATTATTTTTGATTTCCATAATCACTTTTGAAGCAAAACTCACACACTCTTCATGATAAACCATAAGCCTAGGATTACAATTAGATGTATAACTAGTTGTTATGAATGATTCTATATCAATATATGATTTCTTGAGAGGCAAGATGGCCACAAAGGGAGTGCAGTAACTCCGTGTACTGCGTCACTGTGAGGGAAAATGACGAGTTAGAACGGCTAAAAGCTATCTTGTTAGGAATTTCCAGCAAAATTGGGGTGCTCCAAAACCTAGTGGAAGGATTTTCATCGCACGAGGATCAGCTTCAGGGGCTCAAATGCGAGTGATCTGTCCGTCTGTATGGAGCGCTGCTTGTTCGGCAGATCACCCCATGGCTGGAGTCTGCGGCGCGCGCTGGGAAATGACAGGCTGGTGGCGCAGAGATACAGCAATGCTGATTCTGTGGGCTCCTGCCAGCTAGGCATTTGCTGAGCTCGGAGCTGAATTCTGGGTTGGAGACAGGGAAAGGAAACGGTCCAGGTTGGTTCTCCACACCGGTCAGACCACGGAGGAAGCCAGCGGCCACCATCTTGGAGAGCTGACGTCACCATCCTTGTTTTCGACTGATTGCAGCTCTTTCAGCTATAGAACAGGTAATTTCAGGCTGTCAATTGTCTGCATCTCGCAGACAAATTGCTCAGACTTAGTGCTAAATAACCCGCGGAAACTGCTTCTTGGAGCCTGCTCCTATCAGAACACGCACCGAGCCCGGAGTGTCGGAGTTCCGGCTCCCGGAGCTGCTCTGGCCCAGGGCTATAGAACCCGCTGAAACTGCTTCTTGGAGCCTGCTCCTGTCGGAGCATGCACCAAGTCCGGAGAGGCCGAATTCTGGCTCCCGGAACTGTTTTGGCCCGGTGATAAAGAACCCGCGGAAACTGTTTCTCGGTCCGGGTCCTGCTGAATGCTGTGGAGGCCAGAGGGGCCGAACAGAGCCGCCGCCCGGGCCCGTAACAGGTCCAGCGACCTGCCGGCGTGGTAGTCAAGAAAACCCGGAGGCAGCACTGGCACAGGAGCCAGCGGTAGCTGCGCGGCGCGGGTCTCCCAGCTACCGCTCCCACCAGTGCTGACAACTGAGGTCTCTTGCACCGACTCGCCTCGGCGTGGGACTCACGGCTACCGCTCCCACCAGTGCTGACAACTGAGGTCTCTTGCACCAGATACGGGGGCGTGGCTACGAGAAGGTAAGCAAATTGGCTGGGGTTTCTCAGCCCCAAGCTCTACAAACTTAGGGCCTGAGGGAGGCCAACGAGAAGAGTGTGCCCAGGCACTAATGAAACAGCTGCTCCACGCGTGTGCAAGGTAGGCGGAACTGTGAACACCGACAAAACAGGCCCAGTGAACCGCCAGACACATCCCTCCGGTTGGGGGAGGGGCAGAGCCACCGGGCGCCTGCAAGGTAGGCGGACCCGCGACCCACCAGCAGAAAATGCACAGCAATCCACAAAGCGGCATAGCCACCCCCCGAGCCTACAAGGTAGGCAGACCTGTGACCTACCGGCAGGTCATGCCCAAAATCCTGCGGAGGGGCACAGCTGCCCCACGTGCCTGCTAGGTAGGCTGAACCGTGACCACCAACAGAACAGGCCCAGCGGCCGGCCAGACACATCGCCCCGCCCAGGTTGGGGGAGGGGCAGAGCCGCCGGGCGCCTGCAAGTTAGGCATACCTGCGAATCACCAGCAGATCAGGCCCAGCAACCGCGGAGCGGCAGAGCCACCCCCGGGCCTGCAAGGTAGGCACACTTGCCACCCACCGGCAGGTCAGGCCCAACAAACTGCGGAGGGGCACAGCTGCCCCACGAGCCTGCTAGGTAGGCAGAACCCTGACCACCGACAGAACAGGCCCAGAGGCCGGCCAGATACATCGCCCCGCCCCGGTTGGGGGAGGGGCAGAGCAGCCGGGCGCCTGCAAGGTAGGCAGACCTGCCACTCACCAGCAGATCAGGCCCAGCAACTGTGGAGCGGCAGAGCCACCCCCGGGCCTGCAAGATAGGCGCACTTGCCACCCACCGGCAGGTCAGGCCCAAGAAACTGCGGAGGGGCACAGCTGCCCCACGAGCCTGCTAGGTAGGCAGAACGCTGACCACCAACAGAACAGGCTCAGAGGCCGGCCAGACACATTGCCCCACCCCGGTTGGGGGAGGGGCAGAGCCGCCGGGCGCCTGCAAGTTAGGCAGACCTGCATCTCACCAGCATATCAGGCCCAGCAACCCGCGGAGCGGCAGAGCCACCCCCGGGCCTGCAAGGTAGGCGCACTTGCCACCCACCGACAGGTCAGGCCCAGCAACTCTCAGAGAGACCCAGCTGCTCCACGCGCGTGCAGGGTAGGCGGAACCGTGACCACCAACAAAAGAGGCCCAGTGGACCGCCAGACACATAGCTCCGGTTGGGGGAGGGGCAGAGGCGCCGGGTGCCTGCAAGGTAGCCGGACCCGCGACCCACCAGCAGAACAGGCACAGCAATCCACAGAGCGGCAGAGCCACCCCCCGAGCCTACAAGGTAGGCAGACCTGCGACCCACCGACAGGTCAGGCCCAAAAAACTGCGGAGGGACACAGCTGCTCCACGTGCCTGCTAGGTAGGCTGAACCATGACCACCAACGGAACAGGCCCAGCGACCGGCCAGACACATCGCCCTGCCCCGGTTGGGGCAGAGCCGCCGGGCGCCTGCAAGTTAGGCAGACCTGCAACTCACCAGCAGATCAGGCCCAGTGACCCGCGGAGCGGCAGAGCCACCCCTGCGCCTGCAAGGTAGGCAGACTTGCCATCCACCGGCAGGTCAGGCTCAGCAACTCTCAGAGGGACACAGCTGCTCCACGCACGTGCAATGTAGGCGGAACCGTGACCACCGACAAAACAGGCCCAGTGGCCCGCCAGATACATCACCCCGGTTGGGGGAGGGGCAGAGCCGCCACCAGGGCCTTTTAGGTAGACATACCTGCAACCGACAGACAGAACAGGCCTAGTGGCCAGCGGAGGGGCAAAACCGCTGCTCACTCCTGCAAGGTAGGCGGACCTGTGACCACCAAAAGAACAGGCCCATCGAAAGTAGAGGCACAGCGGCCTCCCGGCGTGGTAGGCACATTGCCTCAATTGAAGGAGGGGCAGAACCACCGCCAAAGCCTGCAAGGGAGACGATGCAGCTATACAAAAGCAATATAAATACATAGGGGGAAAAATCAATAACACAACAGTTTCACCAAGCAGAAAGAAACGCGATCAGTATGAAAAGACAAGGAAAAAAAGGACCACAATCAATGCAGGTCAATTCAACTTTAGAAGAGGTAATATCTGCAGCAGATGGAATGTCAGATAAGGAATTCAGGATATACATGCTTCAGATGATCTGGAGTCTCAAGGAAGACATTAAACAGCAAAATCAGACAATGAAAGACCACTTCGACCACTTCGACAATGAATTACATAAACAAATCCAAGAAGCAAAAGATCAATTATTCAGGGAGATAGAGGTTATAAAAAACAAACAAACAGAAATCCTGGAAATTCAGGAAATAATAAACCAACATAAAAACTCAATTGAGAATACTACCAGCAGAGTAGAACACTTAGAAGATAGAACATCAGACAATGAAGACAAAGTATTTCAACTGGAGAAGAACATAGACAGCTCAGCAAAGCTGTTAAGAAACCATGAGCAGAACATTCAAGAAATATGGGATAACATAAAGAGACCAAACTTAAGAGTCATTGGGATACAGGAAGGTATTGAGGTCCAAACCAAAGGAATGAGCAATCTATTCAACGAAATAATACGAGAAAACTTCCCAGACTTGAAGAATGAGACAGAATCCCAAATCCTAGAAGCCTACAGGACGCCGAATGTGCAAAATCATAAGAGATCCACACCTAGACACATTATAATGAAGATGCCCAACATACAGAATAAGGAGAGAATTTTAAAAGCTACAAGAGAAAGGAAGCAGATTACATTTAGGGGTAAACCAATCAGGATAACAGCTGATCTTTTAACACAGACTCTGAAAGCTAGAAGATCCTGGAATAACATATTTCATACACTAAAAGAAAATGGGTTACAACCAAGAATTGTGTATCCCGTGAAATTAAGCTTCAGGATGGAAGATGAAATTAAAACCTTTCATGATAAACAAAAGTTAAAAGAATTTGCAGCTAGAAAACCATCTCTTCAAAACATCCTCGGCAAAATATTACAGGAAGAGGAAATGGAAAATGTCAATGAAAACCAACAGCGGGAGGTAGTACAGTGAAGGGGGGGGAATAATCAAAGAGGAAAACAAACCATGTTTAGTAACATAAATAAACCAATATGGCTGGAAGAACACCCATATCTCAATAATAACCCTAAATGTTAATGGCTTAAACTCACCAATTAAGAGACACAGGCTAATAGAATGGATCACAAAACAAGACCCAACAATATGCTGCCTTCAGGAGATGCATTTGATAGGAAAAGACATACTTAGACTGAAGGTGAAAGGTTGGGAAAAATCATATCACTCATATGGACTTCGGAAACAAGCAGGAGTGTCCATATTCATATCAAATAAAATAGATTTCAAGCCAAAGTTAATCAAAAGGGATGAAGATGGACACTACATACTTCTCAAGGGAACCATACACCAACAAGACATAACAATCATAAATATATATGCCCCAAACAATGGTGCAGCTATGTTCATCAAACAAACACTTCTCAAGTTCAAGAGTCTAATAGACCACCATACAATAATCATGGGAGACTTCAACACACCTCTCTCACCACTGGACAGATCTTCCAAACAAAAGTTGAATAAGGAAACTATAGAGCTCAATAACACAATTAATAACCTAGACTTAATTGACATATATAGAATATACCACCCAACATCAAGCAGTTACACTTTTTTCTCAGCAGCACATGGATCCTTCTCAAAAATAGATCATATATTATGTCACAGGGCAACTCTTAGACAATATAAAGGAGTAGAGATAATACTATGCATCTTAACTGATCATAATGGAATGAAATTGAAAATTAACGATAAAAGAAATAAGGAAAAATCATGCATCACTTGGAGAATGAACAATAGGTTACTGAATGATCAATGGGTTATAGAAGACATCAAGGAGGAAATTAAAAAATTCTTAAAGATAAATGAAAACCCAGACACAACATATTGGAATCTATGGGACACATTGAAAGCAGTTCTAAGAGGAAAATTTATTGCTTGGAGTTCATTCCTTAAAAAAAGAAAAAACCAACAAATAAATGATCTAATACTTCAACTCAAAATCCTAGAAAAAGAAGAGAAAAACAACAGCAAAAGAAGTAGAAGACAAGAAATAATTAAAATCAGAGCTGAAATTAATGAAATCGAAACGAAAGAAACAATAGAAAAAAATGACAAAACTAAAAGTTGGTTCTTTGAAAAAATAAAAAAAATCGACAGACCCTTAGCCACGCTAACGAAGAGAAGAAGAGAGAGAACTCATATTACCAGCATACGGGATGAAAAAGGCAATATCACAACAGACACTTCAGAAATACAGGAGATTATCAGAAGTTATTTTGAATCCTTATACTCCAACAAAATAGAAGATAGTGAAGGCATCGATAAATTTCTTAAGTTATATGATTTGCCCATATTGAGTCAGGAGGATATTGACAACCTTAACAGACCAATATCAATTGAGGAAATAGAAGATACCATCAAAAGACTACCAACTAAGAAAAGCCCAGGACCGGATGGGTATACAGCAGAGTTTTACAAAACCTTTAAAGAGGAACTAATACCAATACTTTTCAAGCTATTTCAGAAAATAGAAAAAGAGGGAGAACTTCCAAATTCATTCTATGAGGCCAACATCACCCTGATTCCTAAATCAGACAAAGACACTTCAAAGAAAGAAAACTACAGACCAATATCTCTAATGAACCTAGATGCAAAAATCCTCAATAAACTTCTGGCGAACCGGATACAAAAACATATCAAAAAAATTGTGCAACATGATCTGGTAGGATTTATCCCTGGGATGCAAGGTTGGTTCAATATACGGAAATCAATAAATGTTATTCACCACATCAATAGGCTTAAAAATAAGAACCATATGATCATCTCGATAGATGTGGAAAAAGCATTCGACAAAGTAGAGCATCCCTTTATATTCAAAACTCTAGAAAAACTAGGGATAACAGGAACATACCTCAATATTGTAAAAGCAATCTATGCTAAGCCTCAGGCTAGCATCATTCTGAATGGAGAAAAACTGAAGGCATTCCCTCTAAAATCTGGAACAAGACAGGGATGCCCTCTCTCACCACTTCTGTTCAACATAGTTCTCGAATCACTGGCCAGAGCAATTAGACAGACGAAAAAAAATAAAGGCATAAAAATAGAAAAGAAGAACTCAAATTATCACTATTTGCAGATGACATGATTCGATACCTAGCAGACCCAAAAGGGTCTACAAAGAAACTATTAGAGCTAATAAATGAATTCAGCAAAGTGGCAGGCTATAAAATCAACACGCATAAATCAAAGGCATTCCTGTATATCAGCGACAAATCCTCTGAAATGGAAATGAGGACAACCACCCCATTCACAATATCCTCAATAAAAGTAAAATACTTGGGAATCAACCTAACAAAAGAGGTGAAAGACTTATACAATGAAAACTACAGAACCCTAAAGAAAGAAATAGAAGAAGATCTTAGAAGATGGAAAAATATACCCTGTTCATGGATAGGTAGAAGTAACAACATCAAAATGGCGATAATACCAAAAGTTCTCTATAGGTTTAATCCAATGCCAATCAAAATCCCAACGGCATTTCTTGTAGAAATAGAGAAAGCAATCATGAAATTCATATGGAAAAATAAAAGACCCAGTATAGCAAAAACAATGCTAAGCAGGAAGTGTGAATCAGGCGGGATAGCTATACCAGACTTCAAACTATACTACAGAGCAATAGTAACAAAAACACCATGGTACTGGTAACAAAACCGGCGGGTGGACCAATGGTACAGAATAGAGGACACAGAAGCCAATCCACAAAACTACAACTATCTTATATTCGATAAAGGGGCTAAAAGCATGCAATGGAAGAAGGATAGCATCTTCAACAAATGGTGTTGGGAAAACTGGAAATCCATTTGCAACAAAATGAAACTGAATCCCTTTCTCTCGCCATGCACAAAATTAACTCAAAGTGGATCAAGGAACTTGATATCAAATCAGAGACATGGCATTTGATAGAAGAAAAAGTTGGCTATGATCTAAATACTGTGGGGTCGGGCTCCAAATTCCTCAATAGGACACCCATAGCACAACAGTTAATAACTAGAATCAACAAATGGGACTTACTCAAACTAAAAAGTTTTTTCTCAGCAAAAGAAACAATAAGAGAGGTAAATAGGGAGCCTACGTCCTGGGAACAAATCTTTACTCCTCACACTTCAGACAGAGCCATAATATACAGAATATACAAAGAACTAAAAAAATTAGACAATGAGATAACGAATAACCCAATCAACAAATGGGCCTAGGACCTGAACAGAAATTTTTCAGAGGAGGACATACAATCAATCAACAAGTATATGAAAAAATGCTCACCATCTCTAGCAGTCAGAGAAATGCAAATCAAAACCACCCTAAGATACCATCTCACTCCAGTAAGATTGGCAGCCATTAGGAAGTCAAACAGCATCAAGTGCTGGTGAGGATGTGGGGAAAAGGGTACTCTTGTACATTGCTGGTGGGACTGCAAATTGGTGCGGCCAATTTGGAAAGCAGTATGGAGATTTCTTGGAAAGCTCGGAATGGAACCACCATTTGATCCAGCTATTCCCCTACTCGGTCTATTCCCTAAAGACCTAAAAAGAGCACACTATAGGGACACTGCTACATCCATGTTCATAGCAGCACAATTCACAATAGCAAGACTGTGGAACCAACCTAGATGCCCTTCAATAGACGAATGGATAAAAAAATGTGGCATTTATACAGAATGGAGTATTACTCTGCATTAAGAAATGACAAAATCATAGAATTTGGAGGGAAATGGATGGCATTAGAGCAGATTATGCTAAGTGAAGCTAGCCAATCCCTTAAAAACAAATGCCAAATGTCTTCTTTGATATAAGGAGAGTAACTAAGAACAGAGTAGGGACGAAGAGCATGAGAAGAAGATTAACATTAAAGAGGGATGAGAGGTGGGAGGGAAAGGGAGAGAGAAGGGAAATTTCATGTAAATGGAAGGAGACCCTTAGGGGTATACAAAATTACATACAAGAGGATGTGAGGGGAAAGGAGGAAAATATAAGGGGGAGAAATGAACTACAGTAGAGGGGGTAGAGAGAGAAGAGGGGAGGGGAGGGGGGAGGGGGGATAGTAGAGGATAGAAAAGCCAGCAGAATACAACAGACACCAGAATGGCAATATGTAAATCAATGGTTCTGCAACTGATGTGATTCTGCAATCTGTATATGGGGTAAAAATGGGAGCTCATATCCCACTTGAATCAAAGTGTGAAATATGATATATCAAGAACTATGTAATGTTTTGAACAACCTACAATAAAAATTAATTAAAAAAAATATATGATTTCTTATATATTTTCAGATATCAATTCAATACATTATTTAAAGGGGAACCAGTTATATTATTTATTAACTGTATGATCAATTAATGCATTATCTCTATATTCATAGACACAGGGTACACCTATTTTTACCCTCAATACTAATTTATACGTTTTCAAAATATTCCTCAAAAAATGGTGGAAGAAATACTCATGTCACCTGATCTATATATACATTTTATCACAGTAATATTCTGTACAAAAAAATCAAAGGTCACCCTTAAGTTTGTACCAAAGCCTAAATGGAAAGTGAGCATGGATTACTAAAACCTTCCATGTCCAGGTGGCCTAATGCTCTCAAATGTCAATCTTATTGGTGACTACATTTTTGTTTCTTCCTAAGATTATATATTCAACCTCAAGCCTGTTGAAAATGTCTAATCCTATCACTCACTTTATACTTTGCCTGATTTAGTAATGTCTCTATTTATATCTATTTTCCTACATATTTTCCCCTGTTCATCATTGTGACTGACTCTTCACTTGTGCTGACATTTACATTCACTGTCTACCTGAAACCCTATTGCTTAAGAACTTTTGGTCTAAATCCTATTCTCACTGTTCTTTGTAAACCTACTGACTATCTTCCTAATCCTACCGACTATCCCTTTTTGAGTGGATGTTCTCTTCGACATTCAATCATCCAAGGTACAAGCTCCTATGCCATTGTATATAGATTTATCTGAGGGTCTCCTTTCATTTCCAAGCAATTTCCCTTAAATAATTCAAAGCTAAGTGTACCAATTAAGGGCCCAATGCCCTTCTGGACTTCATATCTTCCATAGATTTCTGTTTTTATACTTATATTTCACCTATATATTCTTGTAAATATCATAGTTTCCCAATACCATTATTCGTCATGCAGAAGGATTCCTAACCCCAAATTGAAGATGTTACTAACCCAAAACCATACATTGTTCTCTCAATCGAACTTTACAGAACAGCAGGGACAGGGTTGCTCTTAAAATACAGGAATGTAGGGCATGTTCCAGCTGTTGAGAACATCAAAGGTCCATGCAGAAATGATCCCTTGAGAAGATGTAGGCAACTACGAAAGACCTGAGAGAGAAAAGTCATCTTCTATGGCAAACAACCTTGTCAGCATGAAGGGATGTGTATGAATCAGCCTCTCTCTTCTTAATGTAGAGAAGATGGACCAAAACAGTGCTAGGTGGAGAGCTGTTCCCGGGTGCCCATGGTTTATATACCATTCTAACTTGTGAAAGTGTCACAGGAAGTAGGGGCAGCCTCCATCTCATGGGACTCTTGAAAGCAACTGTTAGGACAAAGTGGTTGTCAAGGCAATGACCTCATTCAGTTCCTGAAGAAGTGATCTACCTCACTTCCTTGGTGATGGAACTCTCTTAACTTGGGATCCAGGAAGCCAGGCACCCGGAGCCAGTCCAGTCCCAGACCCAGTAGGCTCACTTGTTTGAATTTACCAAGGAGAGTGTCAGTCTTTCTTGGTACCTACAGATGTGAGGATGGCCAAATACCAGGAGAGCTCTGCATAGGGGCCTTTCCTGAGAAAGTAGGTAGTGGTTCACCGCAGGCTCCTGACAACTTCACAGAGTTGGCCAAGGAGACCAGATCTGAGATAGGACAGGCCATTTTGGGGGAACATAGTATGGCCCACCACTCAGAGAAAACTCCGGATAGTCACAGAGTTACATGGGGGAAGGAGGTGTCTTTGTGGGTGTGGGTGTGATTTTGTGGTTTTGTCTCATGATCTGAGAATAGGTAGGAAAGACGGTTTGTTTGATTTGGAGTGGTCTTCTTCTAGTAAGTCGTTGGACAAGGCAAGTGTTTCTATGTCTGTGTATCCCACTGTGTCCGTGGTTGTAGACATTAGAAAATAGAATGCAACAATTGATATGTCCTGTATAGTAGAAAGATTCCCGGCATTCATCCTGCCCAATTTATGAATGGACTGCAGCTTGCCTTATCCATGGGCAACACCTGCTACCTTCCTAAGTTCCTGTTTCTTCCAGAATTCTCACCACTCTCCAGAATATTCTCATGGTTTTGTGTCCAAAATATGTACCACCTCCAAGCTCTGTGACATTGCCATGTCCTGGATAGCTGAAGGGAATGGCGAGCATCTCAGAAAACACAGATATCAGTGTGACCAAGAAAGTCTCAGTTGAGAAACCATGCTTTTGGCCTTTTGCTTATCAATTGTTCTGTTTCCCTGAATGTCAGGAAGGTCTTTGCCTCAGGCCACCCCTTTGTGAAGCCTGAAGAAAACAGTATTCAAATGAAAATGAATGGGCACCACCTGTGGCTCTTTGCTTAATTGCTTTGGAAAGGGATGTGTCTAAATCAGCCTCTTGGCCCTGTGTGAGGTTGTGGCTTAGATTCTCAGCACCTGATGGATATAAAGAGAGATCCCATGTGTGCATCCAAAACCAAAATGGCCAAAAGAGCAATTATTGTGAATGAAGTCTCTCGCATTCATTTGTAAGGTTCCTGACCACCATCAAGTGAGAATACGGATCCTTTGGGTCAAATGAGTTATGCACAGCCCTGCAGAGTCTAGCCCATAGGTTTTTGGGTTTTCTCATGGCTCCAAATCATATAAAGAATCTATACCTGACAGTCAGTAGGCCTCAAATTGGAGATGCAGAGCAGTATTAACAGCTAGCCTATCTGATCACTCCTGGTTCACCGGATGGGTGTCCAGGCCACCTTGACTTTAGGCAAATGAGGGGCAAGGGAGCTTATTTTTGACACTGTCTTGGGCTGCACCCCTCATGAAAAACTCCAGCCAGAGGTTATGATAAGTGTCTATATGGAAGAAGATGAGGGCCATGTGGGAGTGTTTGGTTTTAATTGTGGTCATTTGTTTGGCGGTTGGAAGAGATAACTGGATCCACCTGGGCTTGAACTCTGGCATGATTCCTCTTAGAGACTGAGTTCTGGAATTTACCTCAAAGAAGTATTGCCATGAAATGTGTTGGGATTTTAGGAGGCCACGCATAAGAAGCCTCCCTTGAAAACTGAGATCGAGTGCCAGGGTGTCTTTCCACAGTGCAGTGAGAATCTCAGCCAGGATATCACATGATTTTATTCTGAAAGACTTGGCAGCCATAGTTGAGAATCTAAACAAATATGGAACTCATATTGTAGACCTCAATGATCCTGGCTTCATGTGACCTTTTGGCCACTCTTTGGGAAGCCTTGCCTGTGAGATTTCTCCAGAGTTTTAATTTAAATGAGCTTCCTCACCACATAATGGTTCCTGCATTAATTGAAACGTACAGTGACTCCAACTTCATCCTTCAAAAATGGCTAATTAAATACCATCAAATTTCTGAAATTCCCATGACCAGGTGGCACTGGAGAACCTTTGGATATCCTGTTGCTGATCATGAGTGAAATAATTCCCCACGCAATGACACTTCACCGGGAGAATTCCAATTTTATTGCTCAAAGCTGTGTGCTTATATAGAACTAAGGGGGAGATGGTAGGGCTTAGATAAATGGCAGCAACCCGTTTATTGGCAAGTTCTTTCAGATATCAGCTCCAGAGCCCAGGAATTAGTTCTCATTGGGGCTAAGGTTCCCCACAAGTGAGATTTGAAATTGGCGCTGACGTGAGAGTTCACAAGGGTGGGAACTTTTTGCGCCACTGCAGAAATGAAGAAGGTAGGAAGAAGAAGTCCTTAGGCGCCATGTTGAGGTTTTTCTCTGGGGTATGGCTGCCATTTATTCTTTTCCCAACATTCCACCCTTTTTGTTTTCTTAGGAAGTGGGGCGTCATTTGTCAGATCCGGCTGCTTCCTGCTGTGTGGGGGTGGTGTGGGGCCTAGAAAGAGAAGTGGAGGAATGCTCATGGAGCAGGTTTGGGATTATCATGGCAGCCAGAAATAAAACCCAGTGGCTATAGACAGCTACTTTCGTAGGGGTGAAGTCAATGAATGTTCCCTGAAGCCAAAGTTGTCGATGGCATGGAACTAGTCCTGGATGGAAGAGATTGTTGGTATCAGCCACTGGTCCTGTAACAGAGACTCTAGGAAATACTGGAAGCGTTGCCTGGACATGGCGTCACCAGCACCTGAAGAAGATCAGAGCAAATAAAAACAGAATGAAGATAAAAATTAAAGGAAATGTCATTTTTTGGCAGAAGTTCCATGTTGGGGGACTGACATAGAAGAGGCCAAGGCCCATGAGAAATCTTAGAAGGTGGTAAAGACTCATGAATCCAGGATGGCAGATTAAGAGGTTCTCAGAGCTCGTTGTCTCCCGCTGTCTGATACCCATTGCATTCCATCATGCCTGGTAGTGAGCTTCATCACTGAGTTACTGTTCTCTTGGAGATGTTGGGGGTTCATCGGTCATCAGAGGCTGGTAGTGCCTAAGCAAAAGCTGGTTGAAAGTTTGATTAGGAAATTTTTGCAGTTGGGTTTGAAGGCACTTCATTTTGCAGGGCAAGAGAGCACAAAAAGGAGCATCCCAATAAGGGGCCCCAAGATATGTAGTAAGTACATGGCAAGATAGGATTGGAAGAACCCTATGATGGGATTGGAGGAGGTATGTTTGAGAAATTCAGTCGATAATTCCTGCAATTTAACAACATTTTTTTTATTAGCCCAGATTCATTAACATAATAGCAAAATTCCTCTCTGAGGAATAGGCATGTAACCCCTTTTTCTGCAGTGAGAAGATCAATTGCCCTTTGGTTCTGTAAAGCCACTTGTGCCAATGATGTAACCTGCCGCTGCAAGGAACCCAGAGACTCAGCCATGGTATTGAGTGTTTCCTGCAGTTTTTGTTGAAGGTCATTGGATGCCCATAGAGCATGACCTATAGCTCCACCAGAGAGTCCGAGACTCGTCACTGAGGTTGTTAAAATGAGGCCTACCAGAACCGGCAGAAAGACTACCTTACGGGTGCGGGAAGGTAGGGCCAACTGTCGGAATTCGGTGGGAGTATACAAAGATAGCTGAGGAACTACAGTAACCAAGAAACAGGTGCCAGAGACATTGATCGTTGAGGTACTTAAAGACCCATTACACCAGAGGAAATGTTCAGGTTGCCTAAACACAGGGCTCTATGGGGTGTTGTAGCTCAAGGAACAAACGGGTAAAGGATTCATTATTGGCAGGTGGAAACAGATGAAAGGAAATAAAGTATTGGTGGAATAACTTTCCCACAGTGGGTTACGTGTCACATGTAGGGTTTGTCCTTTTTAGAGAAATTGTAGGGTTTTGCTGGAATATTTTCTGCCGCTAATGGGACTGCTGCTAGAAGTGGACGACTAAGTGAAGCACAGAGAAAGCACTGAGAAGTAGGCAAAGAAAGACGGGTGGAGTTTAATAATCAAAACGTTTGGTGTAGCAAATTGAGCCATGTGGGAGAGGGACCTGAGGGGGTTGAAGGCTCTGAATCCTCTTTGGATGAGCTATGGATACGATCTCGAAGTTTTGATTCTGAGTCCTTAATGTGTTCAACTACCTGGATGGTTGCCTTAGGTGGCGTAATCAGGGTGCGGCCAATAGTCATCCACCCTGTGGGTCTGACTGAGGTTGTCTGAGCATAGACAGCAAACTCATCATAGCCCCAACGTTTGGCCTTGGGGTCAGGTTTATCTAAAGTATACCATCCATTGTTATTGGATGAAGAGCCTTTATGCCACTTTATGTAACTAGAAGTCCACCCTTCAGGGTAACCGAGTGAGTGGTAAGAATAGCTACCACGTTCATCATGGAACCTGCATGACCAATAGGGGCACCCATTATATATCTCAGGCCACCAATGACAATAATCTTTTGTTTGATCAAAAAGGAAGCAAATGAAAGGCCAGCTCCAGCTACCAGGGACGAAGGTCCTTGAAGGTGACAATTTTAGGGAAATAGAGGTGCAGTTGTGGATGAAGCAAGTAGTTGCATCCACTCCGCGGACCGTCTGCATGCCATGTTCTGAGTATCGTTCCTGAAGAGTGAATAAATGCATGGTAGGTGAGGAGGGTAAAGACCAGTCCTGACAGAGCACAGAAAATAAGCAGAGCACAAAAAACAAGCAGTTAGAGAAGACTAGGGTGTTGGGAGAGCTTATTGTGCCTTCTTTAAGAGGAATTGGGCTGCAAGGAAAACCGTGTGAGCCGCAACTTAAATGGGTGAGATGGGTGTGGAGAGCAGGAGTAAAGGGGAGGTTCAGGAGGTGATTCTTGGAGTTCCTCTGGGGTGGCCCTGTCGTCAGCATGTGGGGCCTCCTGGTGATGTGGCTTCAACCTAGACATGTGATTCCAGGGAGTGAGACGGTTGTCTGGTAAGGAGAGTTTGGCGGCGGTGGGGGTACAGAGAATGACAGGATGGGGCCTTCCCATTTTGGGGCAAGAGTCCCTTTCTCCTCTGGGGTATTATAATTGACTAGACTAACAGGTGTTAAGGGAGGAGTGTTTGGAGAGGAGACTGGGTCCGGAAGAAGCCAGTCCTGATATTTCCAGAGTTCCGAGCGGAGATGAAGCAAGAGAGGCAAAGACAAATCTCGGGTGAGAGGTCCTTGTGAAATGACCAACGCAGGGGTTATAAGATGTCTTTCATACATTATCTCAAAAGGAGACAGTAAAGATGGTTTCTTAGGGAGAGCTCTGATTCGAAGCAAAGCCAAGGGAAGGAGTTTGACCCAGTCTATGTTTAATTCCATTGTCAATTTGGTAAGGACTTCCTTTAGAGTACGATTTACCCTTTCCACATTCTCTGAAGCCTGGGGGAAATATGGACAGTTGAAATGCCACTTGAAGGAGAGGGCTTGAGAGACCTTTTGTGTGATCCTAGAAGTAAACTCAGGGCCATTGTCATATTGTAGGGAAGTGGGCATACCAAACCTGGGGATGATGTCTGTCAGTAAGATTGAAGCTAAAGTGGAAGCCTTTTTATTGGAAGTGGGAAATGCCTCAACCAAACCAGAGAAAGTGTCCACAAAGACAAGGAGGTATTTAGTGTGCCATACTGTGGGCATGTTGGTGAAGTCTACCTGCCAGTCAGCAGAGGGAATGTGTCCCCGGGCTTGTTGGGAAGGGAAACGTTTGGGCCTTAAAGGAGTATGAGGGTTGGTCCGCTGACAGATCTGACAATTAGAGGCTATATTCTGTAGCATGGCTTGTCAGAGGGAGTGAGGAAGAAGAAACTCTGTAAAAAGAGGGTCAAAGACTGAGAATTGGAAAGGAATAGAGTATGAAGGAACTTGAAAAGATGCTTGTTCTTACTGAAAGAAGTAGGGGCTTCAGATGAGCTGTCTAAAGTGGCCATTATATGTCCACCATGGGGGCCATGATTGGAAGTGGTAGCAGCCATTCGTGCCACCTGGTCAGCTTTGGCATTGCCCTCAGTGATAAGAGAGCCGTCCTTCTGATGGGACCTACAATGGACATCTCCCAACTGGGTGGGTAAGTGGGAGGCCTCTATCAGATTGGTTATAAGAGCTGAATTAGTGATCGCATTACCTTTGGTGGTAAGTAGGCCTCGCTTCTTTCAAATTGCAGCATGGGATAATAAGATATGGAAGACATATTTTGAATCATTTTAGAGGGTGAGGGATTTGCCTTGTGCTAGAAGGCAGGCACGAGTGGATGCTATAAAATCAGCCTGCTGGTCTGTAGTTCCTGAAGGCAAAACTTTGGCCTCTATAATCTCAGTGGCTGAAAATACAGCGTATCCAGAGTAATGAGTTCCATTCTGCCTAAAGGAACTGCTGTCAGTAAACCAGATAAGGTCAGGCTTGGTGAGTGGTCTCTCAAAAATGGAAGAATGACAGGGGAGGAAATCATATTAGTTTTCCAAGCAATTTTGAGTTGGTGTGTGAGACATGGGAGTTATTGGGAGCAGTGAGGCAGGGTTCAGTGCAGAGCAGGGGAGGAAAATAATATTAGGGTTTTCCAGAAAGGAAGTGAGGAGCGACAGAACTCTGGATGTAGGGAGGGTTTGAAGACCCTTTTAAGGTAAAAGATCTTTCAAGTGATGTGGGGAGTAGATAGTTCAAGGGGCCCCAAAAGTCAGATTAGAGGCTTCTTTGTGTAAAATTTGTCCAGTAGCCAGAGCTCTTAAGCAAGGGGCCCACCCACGGATGGAAAATAAGAAACCATGTCCTCCAGGTCACATAGATGCAGACCCAGGTTGATGATTTCACTAGAAAGGAAGCTAAAGCACGTGACAACAACATATATTTCAAGTGCCCAACCTCACAGGCAGTATCTCAAGAAGTCTCTAGGACAACAGACCTCCATATTTTTGAAGTGTTTACCCTGTCCCTTACTTTTGGAAACTCCTCTAACACTTCCAAGGTTGTGAACTTCTGATCGCATTCCATTCCAGATATGTATTCATGGATTTTCTAACTCTTCTCCTCTAATTGTGTCTTACATGGGGTGAAGGTGTTGTCAAGGTATTGTTCTGGATGAGAGTGGGAAGATTTTTGTGTAGCACATATTTACATACACATTGGATTCATTTTCCAATTTTCCATTCGAAATACTGAATCCCTGTCAGTAACCCATACCCTAATAGACTCTGACTACTAATCCTAATATGATGGAGACAAATAACCCAAACATAATATTAATACAAGCAGTTCAGAGGAGGCATGGTGTATAGTTGGTCTTGCCTTTTGCATGATATAGTGTAGGAGTTATAAATCTTGTCAATTGTTTGTTGAAATAGTACTCCATGTGTTTTTAAAGTTAATACATATGTGAATTTCTGTCTCCTTTTTTCTGTAGCCAATTCAGCACATGTATTTTTATATGCACATATAAAATCATACCTGGTATCACACGTACATTTTTGTGAGGTGGCTAACTTGGCAGAAACAAAGTATGAGAAGAGATCACCCCTCCTAAACGCTTTTGGAACTGAAAATTCAAACTATGAGTGAGATTTTTAGTTGAACAACATTATACATAAATCCATGTTCAGTAAAATTAATATTTTTGGATCGGTGGATGATATATATTTCACGATGAATTTTGATTGGCATATATATTGCTACTTTCTAATGTTTCTCTGTGAGATATATATATATATATTCTCTAGATTTTTCCAAATATAAAATATATGTGTCCTATTATACACTCCCTAAATAATTCACTCATGCTCATGTATGTGGTTTTATAATCAAATTTTCATACGATTATTTTCAGAAATATTCATCCACCTGAAATACATATTTGTTTTCTAGTACTGAAAACTCACTTCACTGAATGGTGCAAACAAATCCTTATATTTCTACTGTAACTGACCCAATTTAACATCAATGCAAGTAGATTCCAAAGGGGCATGATGTGTATTTTGACGTTCATTTTTATTTAACACTGGTACATTACTATTTCTTCAGTTTTTGTACATCATAGTATATACATTTCATCCACAAGTTCACAAATTTAAAGACATTTGAAACACATTCAATCACTTCCTGCTTCAGTACACATGTATTCCTCCTTGCTTTTGACTGGTTATTTATTGAGACTTCTTTCCAAACACATTATTTTCGATTTCCATAATCAATTTTGAAGCAAAACTCACACACACTTTATGATAAACCACAACCCTAATATTACCATTAGATGTATAACTGGTTGGAATGAATGTATGTATGTCAATATGACATTTCCTGTGTATTTTCAGATATCAATTTATTCCAATTTCTAAAGTTGGAATCTGTTATATTATATATTCACACATGGTACACCTATTTGTGCCCCCAATACTAATTTATATCTCTTCTAAATATTGCTCCCAGAAATGGTGCAAGAAAGACTCATGTCACCTGATCTACATATACATTTTATCACAGTAATATTCTGGCCACAAAATGCAAAGTCACACTTACAATTGTACCAAAGCCTAAATGGAATGTGAGTATGGATTATGAAAATCACCCATGTCCATGTTGCCTAATGCTCTCAAATGTCAATCCTATTGGTGACTACATATTTGTTTCTTCCTAAGATTATGTATTCAACCTCAAGCCTGTTGAAAATGTCTAATCCTATCAATCACTTCATCATTTGCCTGATTTCCTAATGTCTTTAATGATATCTGCTTTCGTACATATTTTCCCCAGTTCATCATTGTGACTGACTCTTCAAATGTGCTGACATTTACATTTTCTGTCTACCTGAAACCCTATTGCTAAGGAAGTTTTTGTCCAAATCCTATACTGACTCTTTTTTCTAATCCTATCAAGTATCTTCCTAATCCTACCAACTATCCTTTTTTGACTGGATGTTCTCTTCAACATTCAATTATCCAAGGTACAAGGTCCTATGCCATTATGTATAGATTTATCTGAGACACATGTGCACAACATAATTCAGAGTAAAGTATCCCAATCAAGGATCCAATGCCCTTTTGGGCTTCAAATCTTACCTAGATTTGTGTTTTCATACATATATTTCACCTCTATATATCCTTATAAATATTGCAGGTTCCCAATACCATTATTCATGCAGCAGAATGATTCCTAACCCAAATCAATCATGTTATTAATCCTAACCATACTTTGTTTCCTCAACCTAACTTTACAGAAAAGCAAGGACAAAGTTGTTCTTATATAGAAATGTAAGAGATCTTCCACCTGCTGAGAACCTCAAAGGTCCATGCAGAAGTGAACCCTGGGGAAGATATAGAAAGCTATGAAGGACCTGAGAGAGCGAAAGTCATCTTTCATGCCAAAAAAAAAAAAAAAAAAAAAAAACAGGTCAGGATGAAGGGGTGTGTCTGAAGCAGTCTCTCTCTTCTTAATGTAGAGAAGATGGACCAAACCAGGCTTGTGTGGAGAGCTGTTTACGGGTGCCTATGTTTGATATAGCATTCTTACTTGTGAAAGTGTCACAGGAAGTAGGGGCAGCCTCCATCTATTGGGACACTTGGAAGCAACTGTTAGGACAAAGATGTTGCCAAGGCAGTGACCTCATTCAGTTCCTGAAGGAAGTGACCTATATAACTTTCTTGGTGATGGAACTCTCTGAACTTGGGATCCAGGAAGCCAGGTACCCAGAGTCATTCCCAGTCCCAGTCCCAGTGGCCACACATGTTTGGATTTACCAAGGACAGAATCGGTCTTTCTGTGTAACTACTGATGTGAGGATAGCCAAATTCCAGGAGAGCTCTGAAGAGGGGCCTTTCCTGAGAAAGCAGGTAGTGTCTCACTACTGGCACCTGACAACTTCACAGTGTTGGCCAAGGAGACCAGATGTGACATAGGACAGCCCATTTCGGGGAAACGTAGTATGTCCCATCAGTCAGAGGACACTCCGGATAGTCACAGACCTACTTGGGGGAAGGAGTTGACTTTGTGGGTGTGCGTGTGAGTTTGTGGTTTTGTCTCATGATCTTAGAATATATAGGAAAGTCGGTTTGTTTGATTTGGAGTGGACTGTTTCTAGTAAGTCTTTTGACAATGCGAGTGTTTCTATGTCTGTTTATCCCACTGTGTCCGTGGTTGTAGACATTAGAAAAGAGAATGCATCAATGGATGTGTCCTGTCTAGTAGAAAACTTCACAGCATTCATCCTGCCCAATTTATGAATGGACTGTGGCTTTCCTAATGGATGGGCAACAACTACTATCTTCCTAAGTTCCTGTATGTCTTCTTGAATTCTGGCCACTCTCCAGAATAGGTTCAGGGTTTTGTGTCCACGATATGTACCACCTCCAAGCATTGTGACATGGCCATGTACTGGATAGCTGAAGGGAATGGGATCATCTCAGAAAACTCAGATATCATTCCAGAAACCCTGCAATGGGCCATTTGCTTATCTATTGTTCTGTTGCCCTGAATGTCAGAAAGGTCTTTGCCTCAGGCCACTCCTTTGTGAAGCCTGAAGGAAACGGTTTTCAAGGGGAATTAATGGGCATCATCTGTTGCTCTTTGCTTAATTGCTTTGGAAAGGAATGTGTCTGCATCAGACTCTTGGCCATGTGTGAGGCTGTTGCATAGATTCTCAGCACCTGATGGATCTAAAGAAAGTTCCCACGTGTGCTTCCAAAACCAAAATGGCCAAAAAAGCAGTCATTGTGGACGAAGTCTCTCGCCTTCCTCTGTAACGTTCCTAACCTCCATCAAGTGAAAATAGGGATCCTTTGTGTCAAATGAGTTCTCAAAACACTGCAGATGATAGCCCATATGTGCTAAGGTTTTCTCATGATTCCAATTCACATAAAGAGTCTATACCCGAGAGTCAGTAGGCCTCAAATTGGAGAAGCAGAGCAGTATTTATGGCAGGCTTATTTGATCACTCCTGGTTCTCAGGAAGGGTATCCAGGCAACCCTGACTTTAGGCAAATTATGGGCAAGGGAGTTTATTTTGTACACTGTCTTGGGCTGAGCCCCTCATGGAAACCTCCAGCCACAGGTTATGATGAGTGTCTATATGGAAGAAGATGAGGGCCTTGTGGGAGTGTTTTGGTTTTAATTGTGGTCATTTGTGTAGTGCTTGGAAGTGATGACAGGGTCTACCTGGGCTTGAACTCTGGTGTGATTCCCCTTAGAGTCTGAGTTCTGGAACTGATCTCAGAGAAATATTGCCATGAACTGTGTTCAGATTTTAGGAGGCCACACATTGGATTTCCCCTTGGAAACTGAGATCAAAAAAGAAGGGTGACTTTCCACAGAGCCTTGGAATCTCAGCTAAGATATCACATGATTTTATTCTGAAAGATGTGGCAGCCATAGTTGACAGTCAGAACACCCATGGACGTCACATTGAAGACCTCAATGGGCCTGTCTTCATGTGACCTTTTGACCACTCTATGGGATGACTTGCCTGTGAGATTTCTCCAGAGATTTCATTGAAATGAGTTTCCTCACCATTTAATGGTTCCTGAATGAACTGAAACCCACAATGCCTCCAAATTCATCCATGAAAAATGGCTAAATAAATACAATAAAATTTTTGAAATTCCCTTAACCAGGTGGCACTGGAGAACCTTTGGATGTCTTTTTCCTGATCATGAGTGTACAAGAGAATGCCATGATTGTCGGGGTTTCATGAAAATGGTGTAGAACAAAGATGTCAGTAAGTTGGACCCTGCTGAGTAGTGGGCCTATTGCAGTGGTGGGCAGGTGTGTGATAATACATCTGTGGTGTGGCCAGGAGGATTTTCCATTGCCTTCAAAATGGCTTGTGACTGATATGGTGCAGCCAGCAGACCCTTCTTGTTACATGGAGAGGTTTCTGGGCAAAGTTCAGAGTCAGATTTCTATGGACAAATGGGCAAGCTTTGTGAGATAGAAGCCTGGTTGGTGCATTCTCTGTCACCACAAGTGACAGAACTCCCTCCAATACTGGGTCCCAGTTGAACTCGTTGTATTTCATGAAGCAAATACCAAACTCCCAGTGCAGCAGCAAGAAACACCACGAAAAGTGGAGGATGACCAAATGGCTTCACAGTTCACACGGGGAGACACTGAGCACCAAGTGGCCACAGTTTACCTATAAATACAAAATTCAGCACTGCTGCCTCATGTTCATTAGAATACAAAAAACCATGTCCTCCAGGTCACGTAGATGCAGACCCAGCTTTTATGGTGTCACTAGAAAGGAAGCTAAATCTCCTTACAACAACATATATTTCAAGTGCCCAACCTCAGAGGAAGTTTCTCAAGAAGTCTTTAGGCCGGCAGAGCTCCACGTCTTTGGAGTGTTTACCTGTTAGACCAGGACGCTAGAAAAGACCACTGACTCAAATTAAAATCAAATAAAATTAAGCTTATTATTTCCACCGGCCGTGCTGCCTCTCCCTCCCAAAATGGTGGGAACAAGACAGCATCCCCAGCTTTCCTACAGCCCAGTTTTATAGCCCAGAAAGTTACACAAAAGGGGGGTTACAGATAACAGAACTCTGATAAACATCACATTAAAGGTAGTTTACAATTTTTTTGCTGTCCCTACATCAGAATTCATGAGGACCATTAGAGCCTCAGAGAGGGTTGTTGTCTGGCCAGAGAAGGCAAATATTTATGATGTGTCACTAAAGTTTCAGAGAGGGCTGCTATCTGGTCAGAGAGCTGGGCATGCGTGAGTTCAAGACGTGGGCAGGCATTCCACGCAGGTTCAGAATTTGAAGTAATTTATGGTAAAGCCAAAATTATCTTTTCATGGCTTTGTGGCATGATGGCTCCCAATTTTAATAAAAGATCAGGTTGGGTCTACAATTTCCCCCTTTTCTCTGTGTCCCTTTCAAATCTTTGATAGATTATGGGAAGAACACTGAGGAAATTTTTATCCCTCAGATAAGAGTCTCCAAAATTTTACAACTCACCCAAAACCGATCTCCCTGATTTTACCTGACTTAATTAATTATTTATATTGATAGTCTATTTATCTTTCTCTCCATTGTTGTAAAAAGAGTGGCATCACTAATTTTTTCTTCTTCTCTCCTGAGACAGGGTGACGTGAGTGGGCTCGTCGTGAGGGACATGAGTTGACTATTAGAAGTCAGTTGAGAGACATGAGTTGCCCTTTAGAAGTCAGTTCGGTTTGAAGTCAGGTTGGGGAAGAACAGGTTGTAAAGTCATCTGTGAATGGATTCTTCTATGAATGAAACAAAAACCATGAGTACTGAATAAATGTTGCAGCAGCTGGAACATGTCACTGTATAGAAATTCCCTCACCAGTCTTTAATATCCCCAATTATCAGGACTGTCAACTTAATATTTAACTTTAAGTGTTACAGTTGGCCCTCCCAATAAGACACAGTTTAATAATTTAATGTCATCTGATCTTGTAAAAATCCTTTTACTAGTATGACCTCTGCGTCTAATAGAGAAACCTTTAATTCTGTTACTCAGGGCTGGATAATCGTACTAGCAAACACCAAGCCTACCTGTGTAGGTTAGGAATATCTGTAGGTCTTAAACTGAAAACTTCTGCCTGTGGCAGCTCTTCTTGATAGTCTCTTTTTATAAGTATTAGGCATTCCTGTGTGAGAATCCTTCTTTGTAGCCTCCAGTCTTACTGATTTTGGGAGGATAAGATAAAGTGCATACCTTAAAATTTTATTATTATTATTATTATTTAAAATGCCCAGGAGTGGCTGTATTTTGGTCTTAACTGTCTTTGCTAAGTGTTTAAGATGAAGCAGTCAAACTGACTTTTGTTTCTATCTATTGTTAACAGTCAGCTGAGCTTTTGTGGGAATCAATTCTGGGGAAACTTGAGAGGAGATTCTCAGTTCTGCTAGTGCCATTTGCGCTAGGTGGGTCCAGGTCTTGCTTGACCATTTGGCTTCCCTCAGAAGCATCAGGGATGTCTCCTTTCTCTGATGACTCTCCTCTTTGTAACAAATGCACTGATTGGCTTTCTGTTCTCCAGTGGTCTCATTAATCTCCCTGATCAGGAGGTTATGTGGCCCAGAGTTGCAAAGCTCTTTAGAGAAGTCCCCTGTTCCCTGGATTCAGACTGGACTCAGAGGGCAAGAGCCAAATATTGGTTTTCTTGGCCCTTTTCATTTAACATTCATTTTAAATCCTAATCTTAAAAATCCAGCAAATAAATTTTAACAGCCTTACATTAAGAGTACTGGGCTTTAATGTCTATAACTTTATAATTACCTTTTTATTAATTGGGATCTGTATTATTCTGTCTGTATTGTAGTTGATGACTTATTATCTTGAATAAACCCATGTTGTGTTCTTATAGCAACGCATTTGTAAAACACTAACAGGGAATCTTTAGATCACTTATAAGAAAATTTCAAACTAAAATTAACAAAAGTAAAAATACTTAGTTCGTGTAATATCTTCCCTGAATTTTTTGGCTGAGTTATACATTATATCCCCTGTTTGAGATCCTAGGAATATTGACAATAAAAAAAAAACTTTTTAACATAACTTTAAAGAAATATTATCTGACCTAATCGTTTCATAGTCATTCTCACATGTAGTAAGATGGGACACACAGCCTTATCTCAGGAAAGGCAGGGCTCTTTATAAATCTTAACTATTTTAGTTCTAAAGCTGATCTTTATTTTTAAATATCATTTGACAATGTTTAAATAAATTGTTTGAGGTCACATGAACATTAGCTAACACCATATGATATCACATTTAAAACATGAATTAAAGAAAGGCTGAAAGTTTTTAACCTTTACAAAGATTAGGCTCTAATTAACTTAAAAATACATTTAAATTGTTCCCCAATGTAAAAAGTAACATAAAAATTTACATATCTTATTGATAACAGGTAAATAAATCCACAATATATTTTTTACCACACAACTTCAGAGCACCAGCTTGATATAATACTCTTTAAACGTTTCTACCTTACAGACTTCCATACCTGTAAGATATGAAAACATTAATAGCATAACAATTACATTTATGTTTCTACATTAATCAAGTTTGGCTTTTAAAGAAATGGCAGTACAGTGCTCTAAAATAACAGTTTTTATTTAATCAGTTGTTTAATTTTTATGGTTGCTTGCTCTAGAAAACATAAATCTTAATAAACTCAATGTTATGGGTAAACTTATGTTTTAAGAAATTTTTGTCTCATTAACACATGACTGATTTTTACAATCTTATACAGAGTTTACTAAAAAAAATACAGATCTTAGTAAATCAATCAGATATCTAACAAAAGTACTCATGAATGAGTAATCCCATATCAAATTTACTTTACTTATTTATCAAAAAGTTAGAGAAATGTATTGAACAGTGTAAACCATTTTTATGTTGAAGGAAAGGTACTAGAGCCAAGGCATATTAGACATTTTGTAGATGTTAATATTTTGTTAGATGTTTGAACACCTAGAAAACTTTGTAAGCTTAAATTTAAAGACATTTGTTTTTATCTCTTTATCCAATTTAAATTGAAACATTTAAATCACGTGAATTAAAGATCTTTGGATCCACTTTTTTAAAATTTGTTTTTACGAGCGCTATTTTTTTATGAGCGCTCCTTATATATGTTAATTTGTGTATCATATATATGATATACGGATATATGTATATATAGACATACAACACATAACAATTTGTGCACACATAATAATAGTAAAGGCCTTGTAGCTTTTCGTAGTTGAAATCTTTATTGCAATGTTTCAAAAAGTCCACAGTTGGTCAAAGATAGAACTGATCAGAAAAACATTAACCTAGGTCTGTATGCTCAAAATCATGAGGTCAAAAAACATAAAGTATCTAAGAAAAAAAATAAGAGTCCTAGAAAAAATGACTTGCCAGTAATTAGTAAATAACATACAATTAACCTTTTTTTCCCTTAGACCTCAAATCACTCTCCTACAAAGCTTGCAGGCTTCTTTCATTTGCATTTCAACATAAGTCATGGCTGAGGTCTGGAAGGAGCAGCAAAAAAACTGCTATTCTGAACAGACATCTCAGGACTAAGGCATTTTAACCATAATTTTCAGGTTCAGATGTTGAAAATTATGATACAAGTTTAAGATACAATTCACAAAATTTTATATCTTTACATCTTGTTTTGTCAACAGACACCATACTATGATTTACTATTTATGTCCAAATTAATGCACTGGTACACACAGTGACATTTTCCCAGGCTACCCAATTCAAAATTGGTGAAAAAAAAAAAAAAAAAAAGACCGTATGATTGGGAAGTTTCTTGCCAACTTGGAAGTAGAGTTCTTCAGTTATCCATCCTAAGTATTTAAGTTCTCTGGCATGAATTATCTGAAATCATAAACTAAACAATTACCTAAACCCGACTTTTTACTCCAAGATTGTGCAATGCTTCAAAAACCCATTCAGTTACCAGATTGTTCAAATAAAACATCATCATTTAGACACACATTCAGCTAAGATCATTCCCCAAAAACAATTTATAATATCAACACATTATTGCAGATGTCTTAAAGGGCCAGAAACTAAGACACAATACAGACAGAAAGGAGGTTCAGACTATGGCTGTCAGACAGAACCTTTTAAACCAGAGCAGATAAGAGAAAAATCTCCTACAGCAGTGGCACCATAGATGTCCCCACGAGGGGACCAGATGTTTTCACAGAAGGGCAACCTGAAATGTAAAATAAAGTGTCTCCATGGTGACTTTACTGCATTTAGTGTCACCTTTTTCTTTTTCTCTTTTTTTAACAAGACAGAGGTGGCATAATCCTTACAGTGCAGGGAAGGAAGGAGGTAATTCCCTGAATCAACAGGGCTTTGGCAGCTGCTGGGAGTCCCTCAGTTTCCCCTTTTACATACAGGATTAGCTCCTCTGATTCAGTTCCACATCAAGCATGCTCTATCTCCTAACATTTCAGTAGATAGCTCTCACAAAGTTCCGGGGCGGAGGGGGGGTACAAGATTTGTAACTTAAAGTTTGGTTCCTGACCTTGAAGCCAATTAATACAAATTTAATAATGAGGACTGGGTTTTGAGAAAAAGAAAAAAGGAGTTTTATTGCTTGGCTAACAAAGGAGAAACACAGGGGACTCTGCCAAAGTTGTGACTCTCTTTATCTGGAGGGACAAGGGGTTTTAAAGGAGTTTCACTTGTTAACCTGGGAGATACTCAGTTCTTAGGTCCCCAGCAGGCATAGCCGTCTGCAATGGGTGTGCTCCAGGCAGCCAGCTAGGGGCTTCTATCATCCTGCTTTACAATGGGGGATAAAGTTCATTGCAGTTTCTTAAAACACAGTCCAAAGGGGTGTCAGGCTTAATCTCTTTATTTCTGATTTTCATGTCCAATATACTTAAGTTTTTACCACCAATATCACACAACAAAACGAACAAAAACAAACAAACAAAAAACCAAAAAATAGAACACAGAACACAAAAAAACAGAAACCCAGCGCCTAAACACAGAAACAGGGCAAGAGTGCAACATCTTGCTAAAGCTCCAGGGTAGGAGCGCATGCGTGCCCGTCGGCACCTCTCTACAGTTCCAGAGGAATTCCCTACAGAACAGAACAGAGGACAGAAAGATTCTCGTTACTGTCCTGGACAGAAGTATATGTGAGCCTCCCCGTGCCACATCTCTGTCATCAGAAGAGATCTCCCTTAACCAGATATCAGATGTTATAAAGGAGCCACTTACCTATGGAGGCGTCCTCCATCAGGTGCTTGCTAATAGTTTTAGTGCAGAGGTTCACTGCAGTGCTCCCTGGACTAAAGGCTCTCTTCCAAATATAAAGAAGATGGACCAAATCAGGCCTGTGTGGAGAGCGGTTCCTTGGTGCCTATGGTTGATATACCATTCTAATTTGTGAAAGTGCTACAGAAAATAGGGTAAGCCTCCTTCTCATGGTACGCTTGAAAGCAACTGTTTGGACAAAGTGGTTGCCAAGGCAGTGACCTCATTCAGTTACTGAAGGATGTGACCTCACTTCAATCCCTTGGTAATGGAACTCTCTGAACTTGGGATCCAGGAAGCCAGGCACACAGAGTCAGTCTCAGTCCCAGTCCCAGTGTCTCACTTGCTTCGATTTAGCAAGGACAGAGTCAGTCTTTCTTGGTACCTACTGATGTGAGGATGGCCAAATGCCAGGAGTTCTCTGAAGAGGGGCCTTTCCTGAAAAAGTAGGTAGTGGCTCACAGCTGGCTCCTGACCACTTCACAGAGTTGGACAAGGAGACCAGATCTGAGACAGGAAACGCCATATCGGGGGAACATAGTATGGCCCAGCAGTCAGAGGATACTCTGGAGAGTGAGAGACCTACTTGGGGAAGGAGGTGCCTTTGTGGGTGTGGATGTGTGTTTGTGGTTTTGTCTCATGTTCTGAGAATAGGCAGGAAAGTCGGTTTGTTTGGTTTGGAGTGAACTGTTTCTAGTAAGTTGTTTCACAAGGCGAGTGTTTCTATGTCTGTGTATCCCACTGTGTCCGTGCTTGTAGACATTAGAAAAAAGAATGCATCAATGGATGTTTCCTGTCAAGTAGAAAGCTTCCCAGCATTCATCCTGCCCAATTTATGAATGCACTAGGGCTTGCCTTATCGATGGGCAACACCTGCTATTTTCCTAAGTTCCTGTTTTCTTCCTGAAATCTAGCCACTCTCCAGAATAGGTTCATGCATTGGCATCCACGATATGTACCACCTCCAAGCACTGTGACATGGACATGTACTGGACAGCTGAAGAGAATGGCAAGCATCTTAGAAAAGTCAGATATCACTGTGACCCAGAAAGTCTCAGTAGAGAAACCCTGCGAAGGGCCTTTTGATTACCTATTGTTCTGTTGCCCTGAATGTCAGGAAGGTCTTTGCCTCAGGCCACGCTTTTGTGAAGCCTGAAGAAAACAGTTTTCAAACGGAAATGAATGGGCATCACCTGTGGTTCTTTGCTTAAATGCATTGTAAAGGGATGTGTCTGAATCAGCCTCTTGGCTCTGTGTGAGCCTGTGGCTTAGATTATCAGCACCTGATGGATCTAAAGAAAGATCCCATGTGTGGATCCAAAATCAAAATGGCCAAAAAATCAGTCATTGTTGATGAAGTCTCTCGCATTCCTCTGTAAGGTTCCTGACCTCAATCAAGTGAGAAAAGGGATCCATTGGGTCAATTGAGTTCTTCAAAGCCTTGCAGATGCTAGCCCATAGGTTCTTGGGTTTTCTTATGAATCCAATTCAAATAAAGAATCTAAACCCCACCGTCAGTAGGCCTCAAATTGAAGAACAGAGCTGTATTAATGGCAGGCATATTTGATCACTCCTGGTTCACAGGAAGGGTGTCCAGGCCACTCTGACTTTTGGCAAATGAGGGGAAAGGGAGATTATTTGGGACACTGTCTTGTGCTGCGCCTCTCATGGAATCCTCCTGCCAGAAGTTATGAAGAGTGTCTATTTGGAAGAAGATGAGTGCCATTTGGGAGTGTTTTGGTTTTAATTGTGGTCATTTGTGTGGTGGTTGGTAGAGATAATTGAGTCCATCTTGTCTTGAACTTTGGTGTGATTCCCCTTAGAGACTGTGTTTTGGAACTGACCTCTGAGAAGGTACAAGGTCCTGTGTCATTGTATATCCATATTTCTGGGACATCTCTACGGAACGTAATTCAAAGCTAAGTATACCAATCAAGGGCCAAATGAACTTCTGGGCTTCAAATCTAACCTAGATTTCTGTTTTCATACTTATATTGAAAGGTTAATAAAATAGGTACTTGTCACTTCCTGTTTTTCTGTATGCTTAATAAAACACTGTTGAAATCTTGAGAACTGTTTGCTCTTCTTGTTCCCAGAATGTGCTGCCCCCAACTGCCAAACTGCAGAATGTACTCCATCAACCATTTGCACGCAAACCGCCCACTCGCCCTTACCCATCAATAAACTTCCCTCCCTGCCCTCTCCAAGGAAAATATATAAGCACTTCTTAAGCTGTTCTCAGGGCTCTCTGCTCTGTTCAAGCGAGCTCTGAGCCCTTGCATGCCGGACTCCCAATAAACCCTTTGCTGTTGCATTAGACAGTCTCTTGGTGGTCTCTTTCATCGATGCTCACCCGACCTTTACTTCTGGTGGCCCCAGCGAGATCCGGCAGCTGCAGATGAAAGACCCCCAACGGGATGCTCTGGGGGTAAATAAGGCCCCTCTTTCTGGTTTCAGGATTCAGGTTAGGGTTTGACAAAATGGCTATTGGTAAAGAGCGTGAGCTCTCTCCCACGGTGGCTGACACACATGTCACAGAGCCACAGGCCATGTCCCTGGGGGATGGACTCGGGAAATCAAGGAACCATAGTCTCCTCGACTCAGTGATATTTTCTTTCAGATTCGGAATTGCCAGCCCATCAGGTTTTGCTGGCTACTCAGTCCTGGTCTCAGTATTGGACGTCCATTGCCTGTCTTTATTGTCTTGTCTTGTCTGTGTCATGTGTTGTTGTTTTCACTGTCTGTGTATATTTCATTATGGGACAGAGCACTTCAATGCCTCTGTCCCTGACCCTTAATCACTGGACCAAAGTCTGCTTAAGGGCTCACAATCTTTCTTTTTCATTAAAACACCAGACCTGGCAGATTCTGTGTCTCAGAATAACCCACCTTTGTAGTCGGATGGCCTCTAGAAGGATGTTTCTACTTCGCACTAATTTGAAAAGTCTGAGATATTGTCTTTCAGCCGGGGCCACATAGACATCCAGATCAATAGCCATATATCTTAACTTGTCAGGACCTCTGCAAATCTCCTCCTCCATGGGTGAAGCCTTTCCTTGTCCCTGCACCCACTCCTACTCCTTCCCCTATGATTCTATCTCTCAAACTCTCTTTTCCTCAACCTCCACCCTCTGTTCTCCCTGAGTCTCAAGACTCTACTCGTCCTTATCCTCTACTCTTGTCCCCCAACCCCCAAAACCCTGTAAGTAATTCCCCTGCTGCTGACTCAGCCTCTCCACCATTCGAGGAAGCCAGAATGGCCCAGCGCCCTCCAGATGACTGTCCCATGACACACACAGCGCCTCCTTCCCTGGAGGAAGCTGGCCCAGCTAAAAAAACTCAGAGAACTCGCCAACGTTTTCACACCTGCCTACTTGGAATGACTGCCAACAACTCCTAGGGACTCTCTTCATGACAGAGGAATGAGAGAAAAACCTCCTGGAAGCTAGAAAAAAATATCCTCGGACCTGATGGGCGACCAACACAACTTCCCAACATAATAAAAGCTGCCTTCCCCTTTAACCAACCCAACTGGGACCCCAATACCTTTGAAGATAGGGAGCATCTGTCCAATTATTGCCAGGCTCTAATTGCGGGTATCCAAGGGGCCGCTAGGTGACCAACTAATTTGGCCATGGTAAGAGAAATTATTTAAAGGCCTGATGAATCTTCCTCTATGTTTCTAGAGAGAATTATGGAGGCATATAAGAGATATACTCCTTTCGATCCTCAGGCAGCAGATCAAAAGGCATCTGTCACGATGGCCTTAATTGTTGAAGCTGCCATGGATATTAAAAAAAAAAAGTTAAAAGAGAGATTTAGTCAGAGAAGCCGAAAAAGTATACTATAAGAGAGAAACAGGGAAAAAGAAAGGGAGCAGAGGGAGGATGAGAGAAGCAAAAGAAAGACTAAGGCATTGACTAAGATCCTGGTCACAACAAGAAAGAGGCCAGAAATTAAGACATAAGGTGACAGGAAGCGATACCTGGGCCCGTGCCACAGGCCACCCTGGCCTCAGATCAATGTGCCTACTGTAAAAAAAAAGGACACTGGGCCAAAGAGTGCCCTATAAAGAGACAGACATGCCAGCCAGCCATTCTGACTCTGGGGGATGACTAAGAAAGTTGGGGCTCAGATTCTTTCCCCTAGCTCAGGGTAAGATTTGAAGTGTAGGGGACCCCAGTAAACTTTGAAGTGAATACAGGAGCAGTATACTCAGCCCTTAAGGCCCCATTGGGCCGTCTATCAAATAAAAGGTCTGTAGTTCAAAGGGCTAACGGCAGTAAATATCGGGCTTAGATTTCTAAGAGGACCATGGACCTGGGGAAAGGAAAAATCCATCACTCCTTCCTAGTAATCCCAGAATGCCCGCACCCATTGATGGGCAGAGATCTGCTCACCAAGCTCTGGGCCAAAATAACTTTTAACCCTGAAGGCCCCCAAATGAAATTTCTAAATCCTTCAGTAAAAAATCCTATAGTCACGGCTTTCACTATATTAGTAGAAGATGAACGTCCACTCTTCACACCCCCCAAGACTGATCAAACAGGCAAGCTACCCCAGAAATGGATAACAGATTACCGAGATGCATGGGCAAAAACTGCTGTGTTAGGCCTGGCCGTGAAACAACCTCCAATAACAGTGGAGTTAAAAACCTCAGCCTCCCCAATCAATGTCAAATAATATCTTCTAAGCATAAAAAGCTAAAGATGGGATAAGGCCGTATATTCAGAAATATCTGGCCTTAGGGGTCCTAAGGCCCTGTCAATTGGCCTGGAACACTCCCCTGCTATTAGAAGAAAAAGCCAGGAACCAGGGACTATCACCCTGTTAAAGACCTAAGAGAGATCAACAACAGAGTGCAGGACATTTACCCCACGGTACCTAATCTGTTCAATCTGCTTTGCACTCTGAACCCTGAGCAGAAATGGTATACTGTTCTGGACTTAAAACAAGCTTTCTTTTGCTTGCCTCTGCATAAAGATAGTCAGTTGCTGTTTGCTTTTGGGTGGGTAGACCCAGAAACCGGAAAGTCTAGTCAACTAACTTGGACTAGACTCGCAGAGGGGTTCAAAAACTCCCCCACTCTCTTTGATGAAGCCCTTCACAGAGATCTCAACAATTTCAGAACTACACACCCCGAATTCACCCAGCTTCAATATGTGGATCACCTGCTACTGGCATCCAACACCAAGGAAAACTGAACTGGGACCCAAGCACTATTATCCGAGCTTGCTCAACTCGGATATAGAGCTTCGGCCAAAATTGCCCAATTTGCCAGCAAGAAGTAATCTTCCTCGACTATTTCCTTAGGGGCGGTAAACGATGGCTCACTGAGCCCAGAAAACAAACCATTGAGCAGATACCAAGCCCATCTTACAGCAGACAACTAAGAGTTTCTTGGGATTGCTGGGTTTTGCAGGTTATGGATAAATGGGTTTGTGTCCTTAGCTGCTCCTTTATACCCGCTGTTAAAGGGAGATGCCCAATTCCAATGGACCCCTAAGTACCAGGAAGTTTTAGATAACATCTAAGGACACTGACATTGAACGCCTCAACTTTACTGAGCTCAGCCTGCAATTACAGAAAGCCCTACACTACGTTAAAAATGTACATCAACTCACTCACCTTGGTTCAAAGAAACTGCAGGCATTCCTGTAGGATTAAGAACAGAGTTTTACACTAACTGACGCACAGCGAAAGGAAATAATTGAACTGGTAACAAAAGCCTGTCGGGTCAGTCAATTGTTTAATGCTTACCCTTCCAAGTTTCTTAGACGAAAGCACCTACGAGGAACCAGACCAGGACAATTCTGGGAAGTGGACATTACTGAAATTAAGCCAGCAAGGTATGGACTTAAATATCTTCTAGTCTTTGTGGATACATTCTCAGGATGGATTGAAGCCTTACACACACACACACACACACACATACACACACACACACACAGAAAAAAAAAAAAAAAAACGGCGCAAATGGTTCTCAAGAAGATCCTGGAAGATATTTTTCCAAGATACGGTCTGTCTAAGATAATAGGGTCTAATAATGGACTTGTGTTCATGGCCCAGGTAAGTCAAGTGTGGATTAATTGTAAGTTACATTATGCTTATATACCCCAGAGCTCAGGAGAGGTAGAAAAAATAAATAGAACCATTAAACAGACCTTAACAAAATTAAGCTTAGAGACCGGCATAAAAGATTGGACTATGCTCCTGCCTTATGCACTGTTTCATGCGAGAAATACTCCCTCAGTTTCTTTGTGTAACCTCACCCCCTATGAAATTCTCTATGATGCCCATCATCCAGTAAGCGACCTAATCCCCAACTCTAAGGCCTAACAATCCCTTCCACACCCCTTGCTTGACAGACTTAAAGCCATTGAAAGAACTCAGTGATAACTGTGGAAACAGCTGGCCACTGCCTACCAAACTGGGGACGAGGGGATTCCACATCAATATCAAGTAAGAGACTTCGTCAACATAAGACAACATCAGGTGTTATCCCTAGAACCCCGCTGGAAAGGAACATACCAGGTGCTACTTATAACACCTACAGGCATAAAAGTAGACAGAATCACTTTTTGGATCCATGCCTCTCATCTCAAGCCTTCGCTGTGTCCAGACTCTGGTTGGAAACTGGAAAAATCTGGTAACCATTTCAAATTGCGTATTCGCTATGTGGACAAGACTATAGACTCTCCCCTTGGCCACCAGTACTCCTAACCCTCATCAGCCTGTTCAGCAGTGAAGGCTGATCTGAAATCCTACTAGACAAGAAGTATGGTCTATCTCGCATACAGCCCCCTTAGGGACCTGGTGGCTATCTCTCCACCCAGACATTTTTCAGCTTGGTATAGGTCTTTCCTATTGAGATAACCCCAATGAAGAGGATCCCACTAAAGTTCCATTAAATCCCTTCCATACCATAGATAATTTAAACAAACATTATGGATGCACGGAAACGTGAGCCAGATTCAGGTTGGTTAGCCTAGATTACTATATATGCCCGACGGACTATCAAAGCCACAAACAGCCATGGCTGTGTGGGGGGAAAGCCAACTTCTTGTGTAATTCATGGGGATGTGAGCATACCGGGGCTGCCTGGTGGAACCCAAACTCCTCATCAAATTCAGTACACAGCATTGGCCATATAACCAATTAGACAACCAAAAACTATGGCCCCCAGAGGGTTCTCTAGATCCTTAAATTCTGCGTGACATTTTTAACTTCGGCAAGTGCTCAAAAGGGGAAAATTCCCCTATGTGGAATCCTTTTCCCTCCTTCACTCACATCCTGTACTATGCTTCTCCAATAGTTCCTCACCCTCAGCCTTCTGCTCTAGACTCTCTGCTGTCACTCCCACCTCAGCAACCTGATTTCTTCCCTCCAATTACTACATCAAAAACCCAAACCTCCGCCAGTTCTCAGACCATTGCCCCCTTGCTGAGGTAGCAGGTACCGAGGTACCCCTCCACTCACTCACTCCTCTCTTTTTCTGTCTGTGCCTGCACTAGGTCCCACCAAGTCCTCTAAGAAGCTAAACCAAAGCTCAAACCAGCTGAGAAGAGCCCTCAGACCCCTATCCAAGATGTAATAAAAATAGCCTTTAAAGTTGCTTTGTCATCACTGAAAACAGGTTACTAAGAATTTAAAGTCCCTCACAGGCTTTTTGGAATACTCACTCCCATCTTCACCTCTGCTCTACCTGTTCTACTGCTCAAGTTTTGTTCTAGGAAAATCCCAAACCCCTTTTCCATTATTCTTTTACATCTCATCTTCCTCATTCTCAGATCCACGGAGCTGCTCTCAGCCTCGCCTTCCCCGTCTTCCCCCTCTGTACCAGGTCCATAGATATGTCTTAAATAACCTTCTCCAGAAGTCTTCACCGAGGCTTACATTAGGTCTTTCAGCAAAAGAGTCCCTCTGAAAGAGTTCAATGTAGATGAACTTCCACTTTTCGTGTTGCCCTGTTCTACTTGGCCACTCGCTGAAAAAATCACCACCCCTAAGCTTGACACCGCCTTACTAGATTTTCACAAAATATGTGAACAAGGCCTCTGGCCTTGAGCTGGGGATTCACAGAGATGCCTAGATTTCTAAGATAAAAAAGTTACCAATTGGGCTTCATGGTGACAGCTGGCAGGGAGAAAAAAAGAGACAAAAAAGCTCTCCCTTTCCAAGGTGTCTTTGAAAAGTTAACTTGCCCAGAACAGAGGAACAAAAACAAAAACAAAAACTGATTTCTGTGAATTTCTACAGACTGTGAACTTCTGAGCCACTTCCCTTACATGTTGGGTACAAATTCTAAAACTACCGAAACTTGGGCTTCAGGGGATTAATTGATTACAACAGAAGCAATGCCCTCTAAATCCGGATGCAACCAAATAAGACTGTTTTCCTGTGTTTGGTGCTATCTTAGGTCCCTTTCCTTGTCCGTCCCTACAACAGTATAATTCTATACACTTTAACATTATTTATGTTTTCATAAAATGGTCAATATATGTGATTAATTATGTAATGATGCAGATGTTTTCCAGAGTTCTCTATCATGACTTAGGTTCATTTAAAGATCAACTAGGGGGGCATACAACCCGGTTCCACTGGGAACCTGTATCCCTCACTTTAGCCATCCTATTAGAAATAATAGTTGCTGAAGGGGTGGGCTAGTCCATGAGACACAACAAAGACACAATTAGAAGCAGAAATATGCCAAAGTTTAAAGACATTAAAAACCGACATCACAGCTTTACAGGAATTTTAACCTCTCTCTTTCTGAAGTTGTTTTACAAAGCAGGCGAGTGTTGGACCTCCTCTTTATGAGAGAAAGGTGCCTTTTTGCTTGCATTGAGGGAAGAATGTTGTTTTTATGCCGACAATACTGGAGTTGTAAAAGAATCTATGAGTAAATTAAGAAAACGACTTGAAGAGCGTCAAAGAGAGACAGAGGCCCCAAAAGGGAGCTTTGAGTCTTGGTTCACATAGTGACCTGATTAACTACGCTTTTATCTGCCATGGCCGGTCCATTAAAAATCCTCATATTATTGCTAACGTTAGGACCCTGTTTGCTCAACCGTGTAGTTTCCTTTCTAAACCAAATCGAACCTGTTATTAATCCTAACCATACACTGTTCTCTCAATCTAATTTTACAGAAGAGCAGGGACAGAATTGGTATTAAAATACAGAATTATAGAGGATCTTCCACCTGCTGAAAACCTCAAAGGTCCACGCAGAAATGATCCCTGGAGAAGATGTAGGCAAGTACGAAGGACCTGAGAGAGCAAAAGTCTTCCATGGCAAACAACCTGCTCAGGATGAAGGGATGTGTCTGAATCAGCCACTCTCTTCTTAATGTAGAGAAGGTGTACCAAAGCAGGCAAGTGTTGAGAGCTGCTCTTGCATGCCTATGGTTGACATACCACTCTGACCTGTGAAAGTGTCACAGGAAGTAGGAGCAGCATCCTTCTCATGGTGACCTTGGAAGCAACTGTTAAGACAAAGTTGTTGCCAAGGCAGTGACCTCATTCAGTTCCAAAAGGAAGTGACCACACCTAACTTCCTTGGTGATGGAACTCTCTGAACTTGGAATCCAGGAAGCCAGGCACCCAGAACCAGTCCCAGTCCCAGTCCCAGTGGTCAAACTTATTTTGATTTACCAAGGACAGACTCAGTCTTTCTTGGGACCTACTGATGTAAGGATGGCCAAATGCAAGGAAAGCTATGAAGAGGGGCCTTTCCTGAGAAAGCAGGCAGTGGCTCACCGCTGGCTCCTGACAACTTCACAGAGTTGGCCAAAAAGACCAGATCTGAGACAGAACAGGCTATTTCCAGGGAACATAGTAAGGCCCACCAGTCAGAGGACACTCCGGATAGTCACAGACCTACTTGGGGAAAGGAGCTGCCTTTGTTGTGTGGGTGTGGGTTTGTGGTTTTGTCTCATGTTCTGGGAATAGGTATGAAAGGCAATTTGTTTTGTTTGGAGTGAACTGTTTCTTGTAAGTCGTTTGACAAGGCGAGAATTTCTATGTCTGTGTATCCCACTGTGTCCGTGGTTGTAGACATTAGAAAAGAGAATGCATCAATGAATATGTCCTGTCTAGTAGAAAGCTTCACAGCATTCATCCTGCCCTATTTATGAATGGACTGCAGCTTGCCTTATTGATGTGCAACACCTGCTATCTTCCTTAGTTCCTGTTTTATTCCTGAATTCTGGCCACTCTCCAAAATAGGCTCATGTTATTCTGTTTAAGATATGTACAACCTCGAAGCTCTGTGACATGACCATGTACTGAAGGGAATGGTGAGCATCTCAGAAAACTCAGATATCAGTGTGACCAGGAAAGTCTCAGTGGAGAAACCCTGCTTGGGGCCTTTTGTTTACCTATTCTTCTGTTGCCCTGAATGTCAGGAAGGTCTTTTCCTCAGTCCACCACTTTTTGAAGCCTGAAGAAAACAGTTTTCAAATGGAAATGAATGGGCATTACCTGTGGCTCTTTGCTTAATTGCTTTGGAAAGGATGTGTCTGAATCAGCCTATTTACCCTGTGTGAGGCTGTGACTTAGATTCTCAGCTCCTGATGGATCTAAAGAAAGATCCCATGTTTACATCCAAAAACAAAATGGCCAAAAGAGCAGTCCTTGTGGATGAAGTCTCTCGCCTTCCTCTGTAACTTTCCTGACCTCCATCAAGTCAGATTAGGGATCCTTTGGGTCAAATGAGTTCTTCAAAGCCCTGCAGAGGCTAGCCCATATTTGCTTGGGTTTTCTCAAGACTCCAATTCACATAAAGAATCCAAACCCCACAGTCATTTGGCCTCAAATTGAAGAAGCGGAGCAGTATTAACGGGAGGCCTACTTAATCTCTCCTGGTTCACAAGAAGGGTGTCCAGGCCACCCTGAATTTAGGCAAATTAGGTGTAAGAGAGCTTATTTTGGACACGGTCTTGGGGTGTGCCCCTCATGGAAAACTCCAGCCATAGGTTATTGTGAGTGTCTATATGGAAGAAGATGAGCGCCACGTTGGAGTGTTTTGGTTTAAATTGTGGTCATTTGGGTGGCGGTTGGAAAAGATGACTTGGTCCACATGTTCTTGAACTCTGGTGTGATTCCCTTAGAGTCTGAGTTCTGGAACTGACCTCAGAGAAGTATTGCCATAAATAGTGTTGAGATTTTAGGAAGCCAGGCATGAGCGTTGCCCTTGGAAACTGAGTTCTAGGCCCAGGGTGGCTTTCCACAGAGCACTGAGCCTCTCAGCCAGGATACCACAAATTTTATTCTGAAAGACTTGGCACCCATAGTTGAGAGTCAAAACTCATATGGACCTCACATTGTAGACCTAAATGGGCATAACATCATATGATCTTTTGGCCACTCTTTGGGAAGCCTTACCTGTGAGTGTTCTCCAGAGATTTCATTGAAATGAGCTTCCTAACCATTTAATGGTTCCTGAAAGAATTGAAACTCACAGTGCCTCCAACTTCATCCTTGAAAAATGGCTAGATAAATACCATGAAATTTTTGAATTTCCCATCACCAGGTGGCACTGGAAAACCTTTTGATGTCCTGTTGCTGATCATGAATATACCAGACAGTGCCTTGATTGACTGGGTTTCATGTAAATGGTGTAGAACAGAGATGCCAGTAAGTTGGACTCTGTTGAGTAGTAGGTTAGAGCAGTGGTGGGCAGGTATGTGATAAAACATCTGTGGTGGGGCCATGTGTATCTTCCATTGGTTTCAAATGCCTTGTGACTGACATGGTGCAGCCAGCAGAACCTTCCATGTAAAGGCAAGTTGTTATTTGGAGAGGTTTCAGGACATTGTTCAGAATCAGGGTGCTATGGTCAAGGGGGC